>NC_056735.1:345220697-345820697 GCF_019279795.1 Protopterus annectens
TTTTTAGGCAAGGTTCAAATGACAAATTCACCACCGTTAACAGGTACAAGCAAGCAAAATCTGAGGGTAATGCTACTCAATGTCTAAACCTCAAAATGCACTCACTTGAGGCACTCATTAAAATGGAGAACATCGACATCTGTGCAGTGACAGAGACCTGGTTCAAGGCTCCAGAGAACACCCCTGCATTACCAGGCTATAATTCATACCACACCTTTCGGCCACCTAACCTGGACCGAAACACTAAAGGAGGAGGCGTGTCCATATTCATTAAGGATATCCACACCTCCAGGCTAGTTGCTCAGCATAACACATCCAAGATTATCCAAGTGCAACTAACTCTAGGCAAGACCTCAATCCAAATTGTAGCTTGCTACAGATCCCCCACCATGGCCCAGAATTCCCACTACTCATTTCTTGATACACTGGAAAATATTAGGTTACAACCTGACACCCTAATAATGGGTGATTTCAACTACCCCATCATTAACTGGGAAAACTACTCATGTACCAACTCTTTTTCTCAATGTTTTCTGGAATTCATAAATTCCAGCACCTTGGATCAACTTATCCACACCCCCACCAGGGACAGCAATATCCTAGACCTTGTCATTACCAACATGGGTGACCAGTGTTCCACACCAGAGGTCAGTTCCTCGTTGGTCAGAGCCGACCACAAGCTAATCACCCTAGACATCCACATCTCACCCCCACCCCCATTAGGGAAACTATTGTAAAAAATTTCTCCAAAGCCAACTTCATGCTTTTTAAGACAGAAGTGGCAAATTTCACGACACTCATGCAGACGGACAATAGAGGTACGACTGCTGAATCCTACGCAAATGTACTTTATAATCACTTACACGAGTACATGGATCATGCTATCCCTAAAAGAATGAAGATGCTATCCTCCAAAAAAAGGAAGCCAATCTGGTGGTGCCCTGCCATAAACAAACTCTACAACAGACGAAAGAAATTGCTGCAAAAAAGAGTAAAATCCCATGATTGGAGGAATTCCCTGGTCAGCCTCAGTAAGATGCTGAGATCCCTCATAAAATCCTCCAAAGCTAGTTACAAAAACAAAATCACCACTGTTTCTAAAGACAACCACAAATCATTCGATAGCTATGTCAAGAGTCTCAATGGCAACACTCAGATATGCTCAGAGATAGAGCACAATGGCACTAAATATACAGAACCAACTGATATTGCCAACATCCTGGCAGATAGGTTCAGTGCTAACTTTACTCCTCTTTCACCCCCTAAAGGGCCCATATCTATACCGGAAGAATGCAAAGTTCCTGTAATCATGGCTGCACAGGTAAAAACCCACACTCTCCAAAACCAAGAACACAGCATCCATGGGACCTGACAACATCCCAGGCTGTGTTCTACATGAACTACAGAACGAACTGGCACCCCACCTAAGTACCATGTTCAATCATAGCCTCACTTCAGGCTTTGTGCTCACCGAATGATGCACAGTGATGGTTAACACACTCCACAAAGGGGTATCCACCATGGAACAAATATAAGGCAGCAGTTCAGACCAAGAAGGCAAACAAAAAAACTTGGAATGATGTAGATAAAATTTAATGCACAAAGCACCACAGATTAAGCGTAATGCTTTCGTAAAAAAAGTCATCAGAATCTTACATTTCAAACCAGCGCCACATGTTAAATACCCAAACCATAAATTCATACCCAATGGAATTTCATTAACAATTAAGATGCTCACATCTTTAAAGAAACACATAAATACATCTGGCATACATATACCATACTTAATACAACACTAAAATAAACACTATCAAAACTAGGCTATACAAATTCATACAATATAAGATTTTAGTCTATGTATACTAACAGTGGACACATCGTCATTAAGACCAGAGGGGGACAGAGGCATTCAGTTTCAATTGCCACAATAACTCTTTAGCTTCCAATATATCTTCCCATGGTCCCCCCCCGATAATCCCTAGGTACACATTCCAACACAAAAAAAACAAAGACATGATCGGGATAATCAGCAATATGTCTAGCAAGGGCACTTTTCAAATCCCCCTTCCTCATATCTAACCCATGCTGTACAACAGCTCCTTAAATTTCCTTTTGGTCTTACCTATGTAAAAATGTTGAGACTTAAGGCACTTTCCCACATATATAACCCCCATAGTATTACATGCACTATGGGACTTGGACCTAAATATCTTGGAATTAACCTCAATCCGGTCTCTTTCCACCACTATCCTACATTGGGGACAATTTCTACACCTATAAGTACCCAATTTCTTGGTGGTACTAGGCCCATAGTCAATAGTGGGATGCTCAAATATATTTTTTAAAGTTTTATCCCTTCTAAATACAATACAGGGTTTAACCTCAACAGCCTTGGCCATTTCCTTGAATAGGGAGAAGATATTTCAGTACTTATAGTTTCCTTAATAAAGCCAGCTTCATTACAGAATTGGGTAATAAATGCCCCATTCAAATCCATCCTATTCTTTTCTTGATTTCTATTAAATCCAAGCTCTCCTTGGACCGAGCTCACATTAATAAGAGGGACAATATTGCCCCTACTACTTCTCACTTTGATGTCAGTCATATGCTGGGATCTTGGTCTGAACTGCTGCATTATATTTGTTTGGTACTTTTCGTAGTCATTGTCTCTAATTGTGGTTATCCGGATCCACCACGGACCCCGGGAACTACTGCCCCATTAGCCTGACGAGCCTGGTCTGCAAGGCCTTGGAACGTATCATCAGGGGTGGGAGGATGGCATAATGGTTAAGGTGTTTACCTTACAGACACAAGGTGCAGGGTTTGATTCTCGTATGGGGTAATTGGCTAGGCATAAAATGGCCCACAAGGGCACTTAGCCTAGTACTAATCTATGAACCTATCTATGAACCTATGGAGCTTATAAACAAAGACAATGGTAATCTCCAAACTCTGGACCCCACCCAGTTCGGGTTTGTAAAAAGCAGATCATGTCTCCTAAACCTGATAGACTTCTTTGAAGCAGTCACCAAAGCCATAGATGAGGGTAAGGTGGTTCACACAGCCTATCTAGATCTCGCCAAGGCTTTAAATACCATCCCTCACTCTGGAATTTTAGATAAACTCACTAAACTAGGTATAAATCCCTATGTCACAAGATGGGTTACCAGCTGGCTCACTGATGGAACCCACACTGTGAAAGTAGCAGACTCCAAATCCGACTTCAGATCAGTGACAAGTGGAGTACCACAGGGTTCAGTCCTGGGTCCTCTCCTGTTTAGTATCTACTTCTCTGAAGTACAGGCTAACACAGAAGGTCTTTGGCTAGTGAAGTTCACAGATGACTGCAAACTAGGAGCATAATCAAAACTCCTAATGATATGGACATCCTACAAAAGGGCCTCACTGAGACAGATGCCTGGTGTCAAAGCCATGGCCTCAAGCTCAATGCCAAAAAGTGCATTGTCATCCCCTTTGGTAAAATCTCTGTACCCATGAACTACCACATAGGCAGTAGTCTACTTAACACCAAAAGTGTAATAAGAGACCTTGCGACACAGGTGGACAGTAGTCTCTCCTTTGATAATCACATTGCCACAGTAGTCAGGAAATCCTTCTACGTGGCACACCTCATCACAAAAGTTTTCTCATCCAGGAAAAAAGAGGTCATTGTTCCCCTCTACTCATCACTCATTAGACCCATTATAGTGTACAACGCCCCTTTTGGTATGTACCTCACAAGACATCTACAACAACTGGAAAGGCCACAGAAATACCTCACAAAGAGGATTACTGGCCTTAAACAGATGCCCTACGCAGACCATCTCAAAAAACTCCAGCTTTACTCTGTCGCATATTGCCTGCTCAGAGGAGATCTCTGCCTAACATACAAAGCTATGTCAAACCCAGAGCTGTTGGACATGCTCCATGTAAAGAAATCCCAATCCCTCCGAGCTACATGCTCTAGGGACCTAAACCTTGTCACCACAATAAACAGAACATGCTGGAGGGATATATTCCTGTCCCAGAGACTTCACATACTCTGGAATAAACTACCTATCTATATCAAACAAAGCTCCTCATTAGCACTCTTCAAGAAAAGTCTTGATGATTGGATGGGAGATAGGAAATTCACCCCGGGGATCACTTCTGTGGCTCTGCTTGACAGGGGCACAGAAAAATTATTTTCTTGGGTGGCAAAAGCCAGGGTACCATTTGGCTAGGCTTATATAGGCCCTAGGGCCAATAGCCTAGTACCTACCTATGAACATAAGTAGTGGTTCTGGCCTAGAATTTGTAGTTATTGACCGTTTGGGCAATCTCTTCCATCTGTCTCAACTTTCTGATTTGAAAGCCTGTATTTGCACTTGTTTCTGTCCTGTAACTCATCTAGTGCAGATACAGATTCTTAGTTTTAGCACTTAAATTTGCTTGTTCATGCTCAGCACTTGTTCAGAATTTGTAAGCACTAAATAAGCTATTAATTACTATAGCACTCTTATGTTCCTCATTACCTAGAGGAAAACAGTTTTTGTACTTACTTTTCTCACTTGCTTAGAGAAAAACAGCTCTTGTACTCACTTTCCTCACTTATCTAGAGGAAAAACCCTGCAACTCTCTTTTTGCACGGTCTTGCGCACAGAGCAGCGTTGGGCAGCGCCGGTTAGTTGAGGTATACTATTCCCGGCCCCACAAAGTCTGCGCTGTATATTTTCCCTTAGAACTAGGCAAGCCTCAACTCAAGTGCTTCAGATCAGTTGCTCTTATTGCAGCACTTGCAAAACAGAAATCAGCACTTGTCCTAATCTCCTAGACAGCACTATTATTCTCCAAATTTCCTAGACAGCACTATTATAATATAGCATAAGACCCTCGATCGTCCACAGGACTTAAGTTCAATTTACTCTTCAAAGCATGTCCAGAGGTCAGCTTCAGGTGTACTCTCCAGTTCATTTGGTCTAATTAGGCATCCTGAGGCAATGTCACAACTGTCTCATGTATACAGACAACCCTCTCCTCTTACCTCTAGACACAAACACTTGTGAGAGTTTTAAATACACAGCCAGACTGGAGGCTAAGCGCTCTCAACCCATGACTGCAACATACAGTCAAGAGGATAAGGGACACACTTGCATCACACCACCTGTCACACATGAATCTACAAAACAAGCACCGGCAAAACATACACATAAATACACAAAAACATATTCGGAGGCACTAGGTACCAATCTGAAAAAGAAACAGTGCCCTCCAAAGCAGAAAGGCAAGCAACCTGCACCCCCAAACACAAGCCAGAAAACACATAATTCACCTCAGCAGTGTGCCTCACAACAGCCCTTAAGGCAAAACACCATACCTAACACGCTAGTAATAGGAGACTCTATAGTAAGGCACACGGATGTTCCACTCACCAGGCTGAACAAGGAGAAGGTTACTGTCAGCTGCCTGTCGGGTGCTCGGATCTGCCACATAACACAAGCACTTAGGTCACTCTAGAACAAGTACAAGTATGACGCTGTCATTGTACATGTTGGTGTGAATGATCTAAGACGTACCTCCCTGGACTACATGAAAAGAGACATTGAGGAGCTCTCTGATCATGTAGCCCAAGCTGGTATGACCCTGACCTTGAGTAGCATACTACCTTCACCTAGAATGATACCACAATACAAAGACAAAATGATCAATTTCAACAATTGGCTAAGCTTCTGGTGTCATTCTAAGGGGATCCAGTGTCTGTCTGCCTGGGATGACATGATAGACAAGCCTCGCTGTTTTGCCAGAGATGGGTTGCACCTGTCACACCTAGGTTTTCGAATACTGGCCGAGGCTCTTGCCGTCCCCATAGTGCCTTTTTTAGGCAAGGCTCAAAGGACAAACCAACTACCGTAACCAGCACAGGTAACCAAAAACTAAGGGTAATGCTACTCAACGCCAGAAGTCTCAACCTCAAAATGCACACACTCGAGGCTCTCCTCAGCATGGAGAAAATCAATGTTTGTGCAGTGACAGAAACCTGGTTCAAAGCTCAAGAGAGCACCCCAGCACTGCCAGGTTACAATTCATATCATACCTTCCGGCCTGGTTTACCGGATCACAGTACACAGGGCGGAGGTGTATCCATATTCATCAAGGATACCCATATCTCCAGGTTAGTAGCGCAGCATGATGCCCCAGAGATCATCCATGCGCAACTATCAGCAGGCAAAACCACATTTCAAGTCGTAGCCGGTTATAGATCGCCCACCATGTCCCAAGATGCTCACTCTGCATTCCTTGAGACATTGGAAAATGTAAAGGTCCTACCCAACACCATAATCTTGGGTGATTTCAACTACTCTGGTATAGAATGGGCAAACTACCAATGTTCCAACTCCTATGCTCAGAGATTCATAGAATTTATAAATTCAAATGCCCTTGAACAACTAGTATGTTCCCCCACTAGAGGGGACAACATATTGGATTTAATTATCATAAATATTGGCGCCCACTGTACCACACCCGTTATCACTCCCTCCTTGGTCAGATCCGACCACAAACTGATAACCCTGGACATCCTCACCTCTTCACCTCCCCCAGTCAAAAAAAAACCATAGTCAAAAACCTTTCCAAAGCAAACTTCAAACTACTTGCATCTGAAGTGGAAAGCTTCATTATTCCCCTGCAGAAGGATAATGATATCCAGGATGCGGAATCCTACACCAAGGCACTCTCTATGCATCTTCAGGATTGCATGGACCGTGCTATCCCAAATAAAACCAAGACTCCTTCCTCAAGCAAGAAGAAACCAGTCTGGTGGACCGTGGCCATAAGCAAACCTTACAATAAAAAGAGGAGACTTATACAAAAAAGGCCAAATCTCAAGTAGAAAAATCATCCCTGATCAGCATTAGTAAGAAATTGAAGGCCCTCATCAAGTCAACTAAAGCTAATTTTGAAAAGAAAGTTGCCAAGGATGCTAAGGATAACCATAAGGCCTTCTATGGTTACGTCAAAAACCTA
This sequence comes from Protopterus annectens, assembly GCF_019279795.1. Classification (NCBI taxonomy): domain Eukaryota; kingdom Metazoa; phylum Chordata; order Ceratodontiformes; family Protopteridae; genus Protopterus; species Protopterus annectens. The sequence continues at coordinate 345,227,700 of NC_056735.1, forward strand.
AATGGCAATGCTCAGGTCTGTTCTGAGCTAGTACAAAATGGAACAAAATACACTGACCCTTCTGACATTGCCAATATCTTGGCTGACAGGTTCAATGCAAATTTCTCCCCCCTCTCACCACCTACATTACCATTCCAGGGGATTATGTAAGTCCAATTATTACTGATACGTTGGTTAACAAGGATCTATCTAACGCTATAAACACTGCCTCCATGGGACCAGATTGTGTCCCAGGCTGTGTCAGACGCGAGCTCCAAAAGGAATTAACCCCGTATCTTAATACCCTGTTCAGTCTCAGCCTCTCCACAGGATATGTGCCCAGAGAATGGTGCACGGCAACGGTGGTCCCGCTACACAAGGGTGGGGCCACAACTGACCCTGGGAACTACCGACCAATAAGCCTGACCAGTCTGATCTGTAAGGCTATGGAGCGAATCATTATGGAACTCATAAATGGAGAGATTGGGAACCTCCAGTTGCTGGACCCCACACAGTTCTGCTTCGTCAAGGGCAGATCATGCCTCCTGAACCTGGTGGATTTCTTTGAGACAGTTACTCAGGCTATTGATAAGGGAAAGGAGGTACACACTGCTTATCTTGACCTTGCTAAAGCATTTGACACCATTCCCCATTCGGGTATTATTGATAAGCTCACCAGCCTGGGTATAAACCCTTACATCACAAGATGGATCGCAAACTGGCTCTCAGACAGATCCCATAAAGTAAGAGTAGCGGGATCTATGTCTGAATCCAGACCAGTAATGAGTGGTGTGCCTCAGGGCTCTGTCCTGGGGCCCCTCCTGTTTGGCATATACTTCTCAGAAGTACAGGCAAGCACGGAAGGGCTGTGGCTGACTAAGTTTGCAGACGACTGCAAACTGGGTGCTATAATAGAGTCTCCGGCCGACATGGAGATCCTCCAGAAGGGCCTAAATGAGACTGATGCATGGTGTCAAAGCCATGGTTTCAAGCTAAATGCAAAAAAATGCGTAGTAATCCCCTTTGGAAAAAATAGAGTACCCGCAAACTACAACATAGGAGGTAATCCCCTGAAATCTGAAGAAGAAATAAGGGATCTAGGGACCCAGGTAGATAGCCAGCTTTCCTTTGATAACCATGTTGCCAAAGTGGTTAGAAAATCCTTCTGTGACCCATCTGATCATGAAAAGGGTTTGCATCAAGATCTAAGGATGTAATGGTGCCCCTCTACTCTTCCCTCATCAGACCCATTATTGAGTACAATGCACCAATTGGAATGTACCTGGCTAGACATCTCCAGCAGCTGGAGAGACCACAGAGGTACCTAACCAAGAAAATTACTGGCCTCAAACAGTTGCCCTTTGCAGCATGATTGAAAAAGCTAAGACTGTTCTCTGTTGCATACTGCTTTCTCAGAAGCGATCTCTAACATACAGAGCCATGTCCAACCTAGAATTGTTGAACATGCTCCATCTTAGCAAAACCAAATCTACTCGAGCTACATGCTCTAGGGATATAAACCTCAACACAACAATGAATAGAACATGCTGGAGGGATAGATTCCTTCAGAGACTTCCCTTACTATGGAACAGGGTCCCAATCTACATAAGACAGAGCCCCTCACTATCACTCTTCAAGAGGAACCTTGATGAGTGGATGGGTAACAGAAAGTTCACGCTGGGGATCACACCAACAGCACTACTAGATAGGGGCCAAGGGTACAAGCTGCTAGTACAAGGGTCTAGGGAACTACTAAAGGGGCGGTGAATACTGCACAACGTGGCTGGACTAATATATGCCTTCGCGCAGATAGCTCAGTACCAACCTATGAACAGTTTTCATGATTCTGATGCATTAATTTTTTCACCCACTTTTTGACTCTTTCCCTTTTGGACACTCAGGGAAGTTAAAGTCATACTACTGGTAAGCAGACAATTTTATTTACCTGTCCAGTTTCCCTACCCTGTGTAGGACATCAGGACAGTGTAAGCATGCATGCACCCACACCTACACTATCAGTACTCACAGCTCACCTTCATCCCTATTAAATTACTTGGTTTGCTTCGGCTAGAATCTATAGACAACACTGGGGCCATAGTTCAGCAGGAAAAAATCACATCCTCCTTCCAATAGATGGAGAGCTGGGAAATGCTACTTGTTCACCTTACTTGCCCAGCCCACTAATCTAACCTATGTTGCCACCATTACATACAGAAGCTTTTGCTTTCTGTACCAACTTGCATGGCATATCAAAACATGATAAAAATGTAAATGTTTTCAGACACAGATTGGAGTTTCCTTAATTAAGGTGCAAACAAAAGAACAGGTGAAGCTGGGATGTGACTGGCTAATGAATGGGGTGAAGAGCATAATGCTGTAAATCATTTGTACAATAGGTGAAAGTAATATTTAATTCATTTTAACCTTTGACGACTTGCTTTTTTTTTGTCTGATAGGGTGAAGTTCTTCCAGATGGTATTCTTTGCAATTTTCAGGCTTGGTGGCTCACATACTTTGGTGAGTATTGTATTGTATTTAAACATGTGCTGTAAACTGGCTATAGTTTTCTGATTGTTTTATATTGAATGCATACAGAAATAGTTCATATAATGCACTTTGCAAATTTGGGTCTTGGTGGCTGATATACTTTGGCAAGTGTCTTATCTGCAGATGTGCTGTAGAGTGGCCATAGCTTGCTCATCATTTTATACTGACTGCATATAATGCTGTCTCAAGAAACTCTTCTGTTTTATCATTGTTGCTTAGCTAGTGGAGGGAGATAGTGGAGAGAAATATCATTTGAAGTAACCCATAAAATTGTATTTGCATAATCTATATGTAACTGCTTATGTACTTCAGTACCTCTTACTGATATGGCAGACACTTTGTAGACTGCTAGATATTGTCACAGAAAATTGGAAGAACAGAAACCCCTATTTAGATATTCTCACAGAAAATTGGAAGAAGAGAAACCCGTTTATAAGTTTGACAGATAGTGTTCTCACCTCACATCAAGAGGTTCCTCAGTTTGATTCTCAGCTGGAGTGCCTTCTGTGCGGAGTCTGCGCGACCTCCCTGTGTTTGTGTGGGTTTCCTCCCACATCCCAAAGACATGCAGTAAGTGGACTGGACACTAAATTGGCCATAGATGTCAGTGTGTGATGTGGATGAACTACTCTGGCAGGGCTTGTCACCTGGTGGTGTAAACCTTGGTTCTATATGATTGCCACTGTTGAAGTGACACCCCGACCCCATGTGTGAAAATGGGAAAAAGGGGTTGTGTATGGATGGATGGACAGACTGATGGATGCAGTGCTATTCCAACTTACAAGGCAGGCTGAAAATGCTGATGTCCATTGTACAGGAACACATGGAAACAGGTCAGGTTACAGCAAGAGGTGTATAATAGAAATGCAAGGACCAGGGAGTTCACAACTGGAGATTAGGTGTTAACTTTGGTCCTCTCTGCAGAAAGAGTGGTTAGACAAACTGTCAAGAGAAGGCCAGAACAGATCTACCATATGATCATTCTGTGAGTATGGAAAAAAATACAAAACTGTGATAATTATTTCTTATTTTGCCAAAGCTGGCGACTACAGCTCTGTGTTGGTGTCTTAATTTAATGCAGATGTTTGTCAGATGTGCATTTGTTAGTGCCTTGTAGAATAAAAATCTAGTTAGTGCACACAGACTTTGCAGACTATTAATCTTTTAAACTCTGCACAATAACTGTTAAAGTAATTGTCTGTATAACAGACAAAACACACAATAATGTAGTTTGCAGGGCTTTACTTTCTTCAATTTTCTTTTCAATACAGCATAAATTATGTTTTCCATTAACAGCTCTAAGCAAATCTCCCCAAAAATACTTTGGTTTTTAGGAGTCTTTCCTGTTTGAGAATGTTTCTGTGTCAGAGAAGTCTTTCGATGATGTCATGCAGTCTGTTAATAAGCTCCATTGTGTTTTTGTTTCAAGGTGAATTGCCTCTTTTTCGCACCTGCATCCTTATCTGTATTTTTTCAAGCTGTACCAACATGTTACATTTATATATGAATGGCATTTTATTTATTTATTTAATTTTTTCCTTGCCTCTAAGCTGAGAACAGTTTAACCCTTTATTTTACGTATGCTAGCAAACAGAAATACACGCATCTAACTGACTATATTATTCCTACATATATTATAGCAACAGAAGTGTATATGCATCTAACTAGCAACAGAAGTACATGCATTTATAAATTTCTATATCTAACACTATGCAATGAGCTTAATGGTAGAAACTGATGGCACTGGAGGAAAAAGAAAACTGACGTCTGTGCCTGCAGTGTAGGTAGATGACACACTATCTAAGACACACAAACAAGCGAAAAGAGGATATCTGTTAAGAAACAAGGAAGTCTTTTCAGAACTACCTAGCAGAATAGACCTTATTCAATGCTATGCTGAGACCAGTTGAGCAGTAAAAGGTTAACTTAAAACTTTACAGAATACCAGAGTCACAGAGAAAGGCTGTACATGAGGACATATATGACAGAAGTGTAGCTATGAAGGGGCAAACGATGCAGCTGTCCTGGGTGCAATGTGTTAGGGTGCACAAACTGCATTTGCTAATATGAGATTTTGTTATAGTACCGGCATTCAGAAATAAATGCTGATACTGTAGTTGTGATTAGAACTGAGGCACTTTGTGGGTTGTATAGTAATTGTAACAAACAACTGGTCACATTTTGTAGCAAGTGGTTTGCTACTACAGTTTAAATCAGATGACCTTGGAGAGACAGTTTTGTCCTCAGAGAGAGGATCTTCTGTTATGTTCCTCTACTAAGAGGTTATAGGATTGGCAGGCTGCAGCTGTAGCTCTGATATACAAGATACTTAAGATAGGAGCAATAGAAGAGTTGAACAGTGAGATGAGCAGCTCTGTAGTATTAATCCTTAAACCTGATGAGCCATCAGGCTATGTAATGATTCTAGAAAGTTGAGCAGCATCTCAAACTCCAGTAGTTAACAAATGCCTAAGGTTGATAACTCAGAAAGCCAGTGTGCTGTCCTCCCTTTTCAGTTGCATGGTGCACCCGAAAACTTTCAGCAGCATATGGGCTGAGCACTAAAACTCCATGGCCAGAATACTGCTGCCTATTTCAATGATATCATCATTCACATTGTGGACTGGGACACCTATTTAGCCAAATTAGAAGCTGTATTAGATGCCTTAAAACAAGCTACGTCAAGTGTTAATGCCTGCAAAAACACTGCATGGAGGCTAAATATCTAGAGTATGTAATAGGAAGGGGAGTGTTAAACTCAAAAATGAAAATGTAGAAGCAGTGAAAAACTGGTGACCTGTACTAGATACCAAGACATAAGTTAGGTCATTAACATGTCCCCTCACAGATCTAACAAAGGTGAAAATGCACCTCAAAGTAGTGTGGACAGAGTAAGCTGACACTACCTTCAAACAGATAAAGGAAAAAATATGTTCAGAACCTATAGTATGATCTCCTGATTTTGGTTTGTTTATGTCTTTCGGCTTTTCCCAGGTTAGGGGTCGCCACAGCAGAACTCCGGTCCGCTAATGATTGTCAGTAGATTTTTACGTACTGGCTTGCCAGGCCTAATGCACAACCTTCAACGAAGGAACGCCCATTCACGCATGTCACCACACAGAAGATGCTCTAACTGAGAATCGAACGGGCAACGTCTAACTGTGAGGCGACAATGCTACCGCAGCACCACCACCGCAGTATAACGATCTCATGATTTTGGTAAGCTGTTTATATTCTGTACTGGTGTATCAGAGATATGCTTAGGAACAGTGTTATCACTGAATTTTGATTGGAAGGAACATCCAGTATGTTTACTAAGTTGCAACCAAAACAAGACAGAAGCTAAGTATTCTACAATGAGAAAGAATTTGCATACCTCCATAAAATGCTAGCTTCTAGGGTTGAAATTCATTTTAGCAAAAGGCAATGCACTCCCTTTTTAACTGTATCAGCAACAGTATGTAAACACAAAATTAGGCAAGTGGGGCTTATCTTTGCAACTGTTCAAATTGCAAAGTTCAGCATCAGCTAGGTTTGACCCACCAGAATAGGGATAGCATGTTGAGGGTATATAGGCCATCCAGCGGGCATAAAGCCAATGACTTTGAGCTGAAGGTATCATTTGCAGCACACCATAGCAGATTGTGCCAAATATTGGAAGTACAAATATGTAAGCAGTTATTTAAATAGTAAATATAGAACTTTTCTAGAGAATGTGGTGTAAATGACCACTATTGCTTTAAGCTGAAACATTTCTTCAGTTTAGCTGAACATGTTTCTTTAAAGGTAGAGAGATAATTTGCTATACTAGCCAGAGCAGGATTACTTAATGAAGCTATTAAAGCTGTATAAAAAGAGGGTTGAGGAAAGCCCCTGCCAAGAATTGCTTGCACTTTGTGAAGTGAGATTTCATGTCTGGATAAGTAACTCTGGTGAACTGGAAGAAGACACCAGGAGGAAACTGGAATTTGTTCCTGTTAAAGAAGTCCAGAACTACTGAGAGAGAGAGAAACTTGTCAAAAGAGATTGTAACCCAGCATTATGAAACTGTTTTGAAGTACTGACTGTGGCATTGTTAGTCCTAAGACTTTTTTTAAGAAGGACCTGTATTTTTAAAGATTTTTTTTGTAAAAATCAATAGTACTGTTTTGATGTCTGCACTGATGTTAGTGTACCACAGTATGTATGCGTATCTATATCAATATATCTATATTGATAGAAAACGTAATGGAATATAGCATTGTATAGAATTTGCATTAGTGGCATGGCAAGCATGTTTATAACTAGTGCTTGAATCACATTTGAAGAAAACAAATATAAAATCATATTACAGTACTGAATTCCTTATAGTCCAGTGCTTACAGATACTTCTCACATCCTTGTATCAAACAGCTAGAGCAAACCACTGCTTGCCAGTATATGTTTTGTTGATCAGTAAAATAATCATACTGTCTTGTCTGTCTGGCAATGACAGTCTCCCAAAGGAATGAGTCTGTTTTCTTGTTCTTTGGTAGTCCTGACTCTGGTATGAAACTGCCTTGTGGAGATAGTTTGCTAACTGTACCCTTTCTGATGAACCATCACAAAAGGTTAGTGGGTTCTGGACTTGCTCATTCTTGGCTATCTTCTGGAGATTGTAGATCTTCAACCAGAAGATCAATATTTTTCTGCAAAGCTCCTTGGGTAGGACCTTACTTTACATCTCAGTAGGGCTGTGGAGGCTTTTCTGGCTTCCATTTTGGGTGCTCATCATGCCTTTGCTTCTACAGAGGACTTGGATGATAATACTAGCTGTTATTTGTTTGCCTTTGTATTTGCAATTGTTAACCAGGAAAATCCAGATGGGAGGTCCTGTTTTCAGTAGGCAAAATATCTGCAGAAGCAAGCACAGACGCATTGCGTAAACAATGCATGAACATCCATAACAAATATTGATAGAGTGAACAGTAGTTAAGTATACTTTGACAATTCACAAGATTGATTATTTATTAGTTATTTAATAAGATAATCTTGAGAAAATGTAAAAAATAAAGAAAAGAAAAATGAAAATTAAAAAATAAAAACATTCCATCAGTAAGATAATTTGTATATATCCATCAGAGGATTAAACTGTAAGTAATAGAACTTGCTGGAAGAGAGGATTACACCTCAGAATAGTGACATGCACAATAATGAATGATAATTAGTAATCTGAGGAAAACAAATAAATTAATTGATAGTTATGTAATTTCTCAGTTACATTTGTGCTGGAATTTTTTTTAACAAATATCTGAATCGGTGCATAAATTGGAGTGCAACTGAGGTTGTGCAGTAGTTTGTTCCAGAGTTAACAGTACAGGGTGAGAAATGTGATTCACTGAATCTGTTTTTGATTTCAGTAAGTGTGTACTAATTGCCTTATCGTTGCTTAAATCTTGCAGAATTAATATCTCCATTTGACTGCTGTGCAGTGATGGGAAGTTGGGGAAGCTGAGGAGTTTGTATGCTTGTATAGAGATGATGTTACAATTCTAACCATTGCAGATGCTTTAATGAAGTACAGTAATGAGTTCTAGTGCTATGAGCAGCATTAAATATAGAGATTCTGTTGTAGACCTGCACCATCTTTTGTTGTAGGGGAGATGTATTTACAGTTGCATGGTGCGCTGATCCTATGGGGAAAGAAAAAAGAAAGGAATTGTCTGTAACATATATATCTTTATCTGTGAGGAATGTCCTCACTCTGTAAAGTGTGCATGTGTTTTTTGGCTTTAATGACTACATTTTTGATATAAAGGTCAAACAGTACTGATTACTGATCATATATCCAAGGGTTTTAGTTGAGGTGATCACTTCAGTAATAGCTGAGTCAGGTGGAGTGATCTTTATTTTTCTGGTGGTCAGGTCATTAGTTGTGTTGGCCAAGACTACTGTCTACTTTGCATGTGGGGCAGTTTTTTATAGAACTGAAGGAGATCAGCATCACCTTAATTTCTGAAACACTAAGATGTAGATCCAAGCACTGAAACTAGAGCTGTAAGGTATGGAAGGAGGACTACCATTTAGCGCTCTCAGGTGAATGATTGCAGAAGACAGTAGTGGCATCATGTGTATACTGCATTAGGTTAGAGCCTACACAGGTTGCTGTGTCTGTGACAAAGGCTTTAAACAGCAGAAGCCCAAGCACAGGGTCCTTTACTGTAAGGAAAGGAGATACATTTCCATTTGACCAGAGAGTTTGTGAATGATTGGATAAGCAGTATGTGAACTATCTATTTGCACTCTTTGTAAGACTTTGATTATGCATGATTCCCTTAAGCCTGGAATGAGAGTATGAAAGGCTTTAGATAGATTAAAAAGAATGATGCCAACAAATTTACTTTTACGTGGCTGACATTCTAGTATTCTATCAAGTCAGTAGGTCAAGAAAAGGGGTGTTAGTTTCATAATGTAGCCTAAAGCTGTGTTGCTTCTTAGTAATTAACTTGCAGTTAACAAGATGTCTAGGGGCTGCTTGTGAACAGTTTAGCCAGAATGCTTTAGAGATGGGAGAGAGAATGTCTGTTTGACAGTAATTATTTAGTGTAACATAGGAAACTCCTTTAAGGAGTCCAAATGGAAAGATGATAAAATCAGCAAGCAAAGGAGAGTAGTATTGCTGGGAATTAATTCATCTTCAAGTCTTGGTGAGTACCTTCAGGAGGTGGACCCTGTTTATTTACAAAAATCTCACCAAGGCAACACTGATTTTATATATATATATATATATATATATATATATATATATATATATATATATATATATATACATATACATATACATATATATATATATATATATATATATATATATATAGACTGTATTTTACATAGCATATATCATGGACAGAAGTAGGCTAAAAATAAAAAAGACAGGTGGGTCCACAAGTCCCAGGATAAAAAAGTGTCTGATCCTGATAGGTGCACTGGTGCCAGGACTGGAAAAAAATGACAGTGTTGAATCCTCAAGACATAGAAACATTCCTACAATGGGGTTAGGCCAAGCTCATGGGAAGATGCCCCCCCCCCCCCTTTGTAGAAATAATTAGTAGTTCTTAAAAAAATCACAAAAACTGATAGGCCAAAAAAGAGCCATAAAGATGATAGAGTGGACAGTTGAGGATAAGAAAGAAAGAAATTATGTATTGTTGCTATTTTGCAAGAAGCCCAGAATTTCTGGAGAGAAGGTATACAAAAATATTGAGAGAAATTAGGGGAAAGACAAATACTTGTACAAGAAAAGCTGTCAAAAGCTTCAAATGCAAATTTGTGTTCATTAATACAACAGATACATGAAAAAAACATTATATAGACCAAGACACTTTGGACCATTTGAAAAAAGAAGTGACTGAGGAAGTGCAGAAGTAAAAAAAAAAATCTAGAGATTTTTGAAAGTTATAAAAATTAAATATGGATGTGTGAAAGAAAGAGAGACCTGATATGTTACAATGTATATGCAAAAGAGAAAGCCAGTTATTCAATACAAAAAAGCAACCCCAAATACATTCAAAGAGTAATACAGGCAAAGGCCCCCAGATATGGAAAATTTCAAAACAGAAAAAAATAAGATCACAAAGGGAAACGTAGAGCGGACAATTAGTAATGTTAAAGTTAAAGAATTAGAAACTGTGGTTATGGATTACTTGCAAAGTGTGGGATTTAGTATAGAAAATCTAACTCTGATAATACCACAGCAGGCTAGCATAATGAATCCCCAAATTAAGGAGTAACCAGTGGAGTTGGAAACATTTGATCAGTTGCCATATGAAGATACTTTGGAGCTTTTCATAGGAAACCAGTATAAAAGCTCAGTTGGAGTTGCACAGCAAGGGAAGGAACAGGAAACTGTGGCAACTCTGATGTACTCAATATTGTGGAGTGATAGACCAGTGAGTTCCCATATGAAAGAGCAGCAGATGACACAGGATGAAACTGAAGAGAATATGACACAGGAAGATGCTCTGGAACTTTATGTAGAATGCCCACAAGAAATAGAGAACAAAGAATGTGCTCTCAGTTTAGAAGAAAATGATCTGAGGGAAGAATTGGTTGACTTAATAGAGATGGATAGACATATTAAGATCAATGAAAGAAATAGACTATAGAAAGTCAGTAAGACCCAAAAATGTTAGAAGTTTGATAAAACAAATGAATACAGCAATCAGGACTGTTCCTAGAAATTCATGCATTATAACAGAAGTCAATAGGATATATTAGTGTGCAGCTAAATTAATAACAGATAAAGTTTTACTACAAAAATGGGCAGTAAGGGCAGCAATCAAATGCCATCATGGAAGTATCGAACAGAGAAAACTGTAAAGCAATTAAGACAGGGAGTATCACTGTTAGAAGAGTATAAGAAAAAGGAATAGATCAACAAAAATACTGAGAAAGATAGATATGATAAAAGCAATGAACAGTATCAGAACAGATCAGGATCCATCATACACAATTGCAAACAGTAAACTAAAGATATCAGCGCAGGCAGAAAAACTTAGAAGATATACAGGTAAATATAAGGAAAAATACAGAATAAGCAATTTATTGATGATCCAAAAAGTTTTATAGAGAATTGGGAGACAAGACAAAAGGAAATGAAATACCACCAAAAGAAGAAATAGACATTTTGGAGAAATGTCTATGACGATCCTGTGGAACATAACAAAGATACTGAATGATGGTAGTAAAAGAAAGAATAAGGAGCTCAAATGTACCGGATATGAACTGAGATGAAGAAGTGCCCAGAGAAATTGAAACAAAATTAAGAAAAGCTCCTAAATGGAAAAGCCTAGAACCAGATGCAGTACTAACTTTTGGCTAAAGTATTATCTTTGCATGAAAATTTAGCCTCGAGTAAGAACTCTTTATATGCACACTTCTAACGGACCCCAACCTAGTTAACAACAGGACAAACAATACTCCTCCTTATGCGCAAACCTGCAAGCCAAATATGGTGTGGATAGACTACAAAAAAGCATTTGACAGCATCCCACATTGCATCCTACACTGATCAATTACATTATAGCTACCATGAAACAGTGGCAAACCACTTTGCAGTCAAGCCATGATAAAGGACAAATTATTATTCCAGGAATAAAAATTAAAAGGGGGATATTCCAGGGTAACTCTTTGCCACTGCTGCTTTTTTCTTGCTCTTAACCCATTAAGCTGTCTAATTAACAGATTAGGTCTTGGCTACAATTTGACTGCCATCAAACAACAAAGTGTAAAGACCTCATCTTCTTTTTGTATATGATGTAACATTATACAATTCATCAGATGAGGAATTGAATGGACAATTACAAGTGGTCAAAACTTTCTCAGATGATATAAGAATGTCACTTGGTCTTGATAAATATGCAAAAGCTACCTTTAAATCAGGAAAGCTGCAGCACCAACTAAATATCAGTCTGGGACAGGAATTTGTTATAAAAGAACTTGAGAAGTAGGGGATTTGTGGATATTTGGGAACTGATGAAGGATCAGCAATAAAACATGAACAAATGTGAATAAAATTTAGTAAGGAATATTTTAGAGACTAAAATTAATATTGAAAACAGCTCTGACATCTAGGAATGAAGTCTAATTTATAAACCAATTTTCTCTTCTTGTCCTAACTTACAGTTTTGGAGTGAGTGACTGGCCCCTAAAGGTATTGGATCAGTTGAACAGAAAAACAAGAAAAATGCTGCATGCTTATCAAATGATTTATAAAAATCAGTGTATACCAAGGTTATATGTTTGTTCCCCATTCTGAAGGAGATATGGGCCATCTTGAAATTTATTACATGTACAGAGCTGCAATTGTAGGATTGGATGCTTATCTGCTGACCTTACAAGATCCAAACATAGTGAAAGTTTTAAAACATGAGGAGAATAAGTGTAAGATGACTTCCCTGCTTAGTTTAGCAGAAGTAAATCTGTGTCAAGCAGGAATGGAAATCAAACCAGAAGTAGATAAAAATTAGGAGAAACTAAATATTCCAAAAACAAAAGAAAGAATACAGGGTGAAGGATCAGATGATTAGGCAAGAAATGTGGAAAATGCATAAATATAATTGCAAGTACAGAAAACTCTTGGAACAACCTCATGCCAATCAGGTCTGAATGCAGGAATGGTTAAGGAGAGGTGAATCTAAACCAAAATATGAAAGATTAATATTGGTTGTCCAGAAGCTACTTACACATTGATTCACAAAGTCCATTAGACATGTGGGAGAAACAGACAAATGCAGGTTTTGTAAAACAGAACTTGAAACAGTTGCACATCTTGTTGCTGGGTGTGATACAGTATTGGCAGAACAACTGTATACTGAAAGGCATAATAATGAGGCAAGACTGCTGCACTGGGGATTGTGCAACTGAGAAGCATTGGAAACATGAGCCACAAAGTATTATAGAAAATGATGAAGTTTAGATCACATGGGATCACCCATTACCGACAGTTCAAAAAAATAGATGTCAGAAAGCCAGATGTAGTAGTCCATGAAAAGAAGAAAAGAGTAGCATTGGTCATTGAAATTGCTACACCGAGTGACTACAGTGTCTTATGTACAGAGAGACACAAAGTCATAAATACCAGGATTTACTGGGAGAAATAAGGTCAGTGTGAAAGAAGGATACCTGGACAGTTCCAATAGTAGTAGGAGCACTAGGTCTAACAAAAAAGAATTTACAATCGTACTTAGATATGTTACCAATACATGTAACTCCATATGAATTGCAGAGTTAGTTCTGGGCACACTGTGGGTGCTGAGAAGAACAATTCTGGTTAACATCAAAGACTGATTCAGTACTAATTTCATGAACTTTAATCATTAATAGGAATGGGGTCCATTCTCGTCATTGTGTTATAAACCCAAACAACTTAGAGAAATTAAACCAGTAGAAGACCAGTTAGCGCTTGCTTCCACTGTGTTGATACATGCCCTTCTTTGTTGATCGCTTGGGAAGAATGGTTCTGGGACACAAAAATACTACTGACACTAATCTGTCATGTCAGCAGACATGGCGGACACCATTTTGACACATCACTATTTGGAGAGTTACATGAGATCCCTTTTCCTGACTCGAGGTAGGCATCACTTCCATTATAGAGTGATGCCATTTCGGTTTACCTCAGCTCCCATTTAGCAATCTGTTGGCTCCCATAGCTAAAAGTTCTCTTGGTGTTTTCTAACTTTGTTGACTGGCTCATAATAATCTCACTCAGAGACTTCCTGGAGGGACCTGTTGTGGGTATTTCCTTGGATGCAGTCCCTGGTGGTGACCACAGTTTGGAAGAAGTTCTCTCTGCATGAAGCCCTTTTTAGGGCAGTTTTGGATACTCTCCAATGGTGAGCATTTCTTTTTCTGGAGAGGGACCAGGAAGTCATTGTCTAGCTGAGTGAGGGTGCAGTGCCATAGTCCAAGTTTGGACTCTGTTTTGCTTCCTTAGTTTGATGCCTGCCACTACCATTATGGTGCCATTCCATGTTTGAGCATGTGAGTGTTACAGTGGACTATGAGTTGTTTAGAAAGCCATTATGTACTCACAGATCTTCCTTTAGCTTAGCTCTCTGTCACTGGGTCCTTGAGTGATGGACCTTTTCAACCAACATTCTATTAACACATCCCTGCCTTCATCCAAACCTGTTGAAATCTCTGATGGTAAAAGCTTTACTAGGAGGCTTAGGAGCTCACCTAGGTTCCCCCATGATGTAGGGAATTTTGTACTTATTGGAAAGGGTGGATCCATATCTACCATTTAGAGATGAAGGCATTACTCCTGACCCTAAAGGCATTGAAGAAGAAGCTGATTTTGTTTCATTTGCTCATTTGGTCATGCAACCAATTTGTCATGTGATACTTAAAAAGGCAGGTGACACAAGATCATGCTCACCATGTACAGGGAGGTGTTGCTTATCTGGCACTGGGTAACAGTTTTGAGCATCATTTTCATACTGATTCACATTTCCCAGGAGAGTGAATAACTGGAGAGATGTTTTGAACCACACATTTGTTTCTGTTCATAGCTGCAGATTCAGAGGCTGTGTCTGGTCAGGGTTTAAGGTGTTCTGGATAAGAAAAAAATCTGAGATTAACTTTCTTGCCATTTGTGAGAATCTATTCCTCCCTGCCTTTTGCTGGTCGCAGGAGAGATAGCAGTGGATGCGTTCTCTGCCCTGTGACATGTGAGATTCTTGTACAAATTACCATATTCCAGCTGATTCTTCACCTCATTACAAAGTTCATGGGAGAAAGACCAAAATTCACGTATTGCCTCTTAATGGTTGAAAAAGGCATGGTTTTAGGCTCTGAAATCTTTGGCAAAATTGTCCCTGTCCAGAACAGGGATGTGCTCCAGTGTGACAGGGCCACCTTGTGGTTTGGCTTAAGGTTTAATTCCCCTTATATCTCCAAAATTTCTAACTATGGTCTTGGAAGTGATTGAGACTGCAAAGTCCCCAGAGTAAGACATTTCTTTTCAGAGGTAGTTTGAGAGGTGTTGTCCATGAAGTAGTCTATTAACATGCCAGCTTTCTTTGTGACAGCAAAAAGTAAGGAAAGGGAGGGCTCATTTCACCCTGAATGTGCACTGAGGTGGGTCTGTTGTTTATTTCCTTTACCTGAGTGAGGCGAGGGCTTGCATTTGCTGAGCAGACATTTTCCAGATGAAATACCAACTGCATTATCTTTTGCAATCAGGATGCTAATCACTTCTGTCAATCAATAGCTGTCCCTTTTTACCTTATAGGAAAGCTTCTGTATACTGTTATTGTGCACATGCATACAAAGCACATGGAAAAAGTCATGTAGTTTCTTCAAACCATTGTTATTCCTTTGCAATTCTATTTTTTCAGATCTTTGTTTTATCCATTTTATAACATGTTGTATTAACTTGTATTTTGAAGGATGTCGTTGGATTGGGTCCTTCTTGGATCAGTCCACCACCCCAGTTAACAGACATAAATAAATAACCAAGTAAATAAAATGGATACTTGCTTTCAAATGCTACAGTATGAACTAACTCCAGCTGAGGACTGTCTATCTCCAGTGACTGCTTCATTAATATCTACATCATAGACATCTGTCTGCAGCACAGCCACTTGGTGTACACTGTTACATCTTCAAAAAGTACTCTTGCCTCAACTGTGACTTGTGGGTCTGCCTTCACTAAGGAAGTCATTACTCCAATATTCATCTATCTGAGCTTTATGCTTGTTCATTCCTCCAGCTGGTTGGGAGTCAGCTCAACCAATGGCCATTTGTGAAGAGTCCTCTGTACATTTAAGCAGTTATAATCTACCCTAACCAGTTCTCTGGTTAACTAAAATAACTTATGATACGATGTCTATTTCATATGATTCAATGTTTGGGTAGTCAGATCTGATGAAATCTGATTCGGTGCCTTCTACTAGAGTTTTGGATCCCAGACTCTGACTACTCCCCTATTCACAATTACCTCCTTCTGTCTGAATTACCTCAGATCTTGTTTGCTGCCTGTTTATCCAGACGTGTTTCCACGTGTAATCACAATAAGTAAAGCCTTTTTGAAACTTAAATTTCTCTTGACTCCTCCCCTTATAGTGTTTAGTTTAGTGTATTCTGTAGATTAGGGTTAGGTTACACTGTTGGCTAATATTTTACATATTTAGTCCTTATGACCACTAGTGATTTTCTCCTAGACTTTTCTAGTATTGGTTATGTAGATCAATGTGTGCATTTGTACCTTTAAGAAGCGATCCAAGGGCTTGCACAAGTATATAAATACTGAGGACGTGTGAGCTTGACTGCCATTTTGTAGTAAGCTGTTGAGATGTATGTGTCCAAAAATGATGACCAAATGCAGCAAGCTAAAAGAACTTCCTTTATTCCAACAAATAACACTCTAAGATTAAATATTTAAATACATGCTGCTCATTTGTTTTCACTATATGTTTATACAGAGAGTTAGTGATTACCTGTCTCCTTATTTCAGACATATGACTGCTTATACACTGTCTAAACTTTTGGTTTGTTTTTCCTATATAGAATGCTGTGCATAGTACACATCTTACCATATAAATAATGTTGCTAGTGTTGCAGTTTCCACAAGCTTTTATAAAAAATTCTATCTGTCTCGAGGAATCTATAAAACTCTTACTTGTATGTATATATATATATATATATATATATATATATATATATATATATATATATGTATATGTTTACAGCATACACACTTCCCACAGCTATATGTTCCTACATATTTCTTCTGGAGTGAACCACTGCTTTGTTGTTCTTTGTAACATAATTTATTTTTGTAGTGTTGTATTTCCTATATATAAAAGTGGGATTTGCACCTATGTTGTTCATTTCTGGTATCAGAGACAATATAGGCCAATGTTTGTATATAATGTGCCTTATATTTCTAGTATTTTGGTCATAATTCATGATGTATTTACATTCCTTATGTATATTTGATTTCTCTTTCATTTTACTGACTACATTTTTATGAGAGAAGATTGGTGCGTAGATATCATTTTGCTTAGTCATGATTTCATCCTTTATTTCTAATGCTTGTTTATTATACCGCCGCTGTTCAAATTCATTGGCTAGTATATCTAATTGTCCATTGCAAGTGATGTCTATAGTATTAAACCTACTGACTCTAGCCATTTGGTTTCTCATGATGTTTCTAAATATGTGTGGGGGATGCATGCTATCTGCTGCAAAATATGTGTTCTTTTTTTACTTGCTTCTTCTATAGGGAGGTTTCTAGTCTACCTCCATTGTTCTTTTCTATATGAATATCAAGGAAATCTATGGCTTTATAGTCAACTTGTTCTTTAAATGTTAAAAATGTGGTACTGCTCTGTATTTCTTCTATAAATTCATTTATTCGACACAGTGGACTATCCCAAATGAGAAAAATGTCATCCACAAAACGCTTGTAAAATGACAGATTCTTATTGATGTAATTATTGGTTACGTCCAAAATGTTGTCCTTTTCCCACATACCCATGACTATAGTTGCATATGTATTAGCTACCAATGTTCCCATAGCTTCTCCTGACATTTGTTTATAGTATCTATTTCCAAACATGAACACCTTATATTCTAATATTAGTTGTAATAAGTCACATATTAAATCTAGTTTTAAATATTTCAGTTCAATATGAACATCTGTATATTTCCTAATCATCTCTATTCCTAAATCATTGGGAATGCAAGTAAATAAGGAATTAACATCAAGTGTAACCAGGTAGCAAGTAGCTGCCAAATTTTCATTCCATTCAAATAATTCCTTTAGAAACTCTGTGCTATTCTTGATAATAGTAACAGATGTATTTAATACACATTTCAGTTCTGATTCTAAATATTTAGATGTAGCTTCTGTTGCCCAACCCCTTGCTGAAACTATTGGGCGCAGTGGTGGTCTTAACATATCTTTGTGAATTTTTGGGACTCCATAAATATTTGAAATCACTGGTTTCTCACTATATAAATATCTGTACTGTTGTTCTGTAAGCAAGTTATTTTCATATAGTTCCTCTAGTTTGTTAGCAACTATCTGTTGGATATATATGACATCAGTTCTTCTTATACATGCATAGTCATTAGTGTTTAACATAGCTAACATTATATTTTCATAATAACCTTTATCAAGTACAACTATCCTCCCTCCCTTGTCAGCTGGCTTTATAATAATTTGATCATTCTGTTGTAAAGAATCTATAGCTTGATATTCCATTTCATTCAAGTTATAGAAGCATTTTTATGTTTCTAATGGAAAAGTGCATATATATCCTTTTCAACCATTTTTTCAAACATGTTAATAACTGAGTTTTGTGGGGGTACAAAAGTGCTACTTCTATAATGCTTGCTACCTATAACATTAGATTCTTTCACTTGCATAGAGGAAAAAAACACATCTAAATGCAGTTTACGTGTAAACAGTTTAAAATCTGTAAGCATTTTTGAAATATCCATACTGGTTGCAGGTACAAAAGTTGAGCCTCGGTTTAACACCGCTGTTTCACTTTCAGTTAGCTGACATTGTGATATATTAAAAACAATGTTTTCATTATTAATACCTGTTTGAAAATGTCCTAACTGATCTGGTTGCTTCTCTTCCGTTTTCGTTGGCTGTATGAATGCTTGCGTTTCGGTGGTAGTGGAAACGGCTCTTCTCTGTGTAATAAAAAATTAGAAGCATTCAAACTGAGTGGCATGGTTGGATCTGCAGGATCCAAAGCAGATACTTGATTAGCATCAACTGATGTACGCTCACCAGATGCTAATACCATGTTCATTGCCGTCTCCATTGTGTTACAAGCATGCTCAGTTCCTTTTTCTCCTTCCTGCACTCTAGTTGTAGTGTCTCTTGCTTCACTTAATGGATTTTGACTGGCTGATGTCTCTAAGTTCTTCTCACAATCATTTTGAGTCTGCTTTATTGGCCAAAAGAACACATAGCCTGCTTTAAAATCGTTTAAATCACGTTTTAATTTATGTTTCTTCTGTTGCACAAGCATGGCTTCAAATTTAACTGATTTATCTAGTGTTTCAGTTAACAAAGATGAAAATATGGCATTTTCACTTAGTTCAGAAAGTTCAGTATATAAAGTAATGACATCTTCCTTTAGCTGCTGCTTCTTTGGCTCAAAAAACTCATTCATAAGTTTCATATACTGCATAGAAAGATTCAGATTCACGTTTTGCCATTGATGTAATAGATCTATATATAAATTGCCATATGTTGGCATTTTCAGTATACGAAGACCCCTTGGGGCAATATTGAGCTTAAGGTATGCATTAAATGACAGTCTCTGCGACTGTAACGTTTTAAAAAAATTGAAATAACTTTTCAAAGTTAAGAAGCTTACTTTTATATTCCTTGATGCTAAGTAATGGTGTTACTTCTTCTCAGATGTCCTCCACTGTAGTTTCTAAGTCTTTTAACAGAGGATTATCTAACACCTCCATCAGTTGTTTTATTTGTAAAGATATATGAGCCATATTGCTCAAAGCTGTTACAGCTTGTGCTTGTTGCATACCAACTTGTAAACCACACAGTATATGAAAAAGTAAAAACAAGTACCAAGTTGGTTGGTCAAGCCAAGCAGTAAAATGTCCAAAAATGATGACCAAATGCAGCAAGCTAAAATAACTTCTCTGTATAAACATATATTGAACACAAATGAACAGCATGCATTTAAATTTTTAATCTTAGAGTGTTATTTGTTGGAATAAAGGAAATTGTTTTAGCTTGCTGCATTTGGACATTTTACTGCATTGGATTGAACAACCAACTTGGTACTTGTTTTTACTTTTTTCATAAGCTGTTGAGATGTAGGCATGTATGTATGCAAGGTCTGTCTGTTAGCTAATTTGTTCATATTTAATGATGCTGCTATCCATCCTGATGTGTTTCTTATGTATTAAAGCATCTAAACAAAATACCCAGCCTGCTTGTCATCTATGTTAGAGAGGGATAAGTGACATGGTGTCAGAAGCGGCATGTCTAAAGAGAGATGAGGTTAGAAGAAAAATGGCCCAAATGATTTGTTGCCAGAAAGAGTTCCAGTTTCTTCCACTTGTGTTTGAGGGGCACCCGGTTGGCACTGGATTAATATAAAGGAGTCAATCACCCTACTACATGCATAATTCACAAAACAGGTCATTAACGAATTTCAGATATTAAAAGTTGCTTCAAACTATTTCTTTTTTGTTCCCACATATTTTTTTTATTTTCAGTTAAACTAACATTTACATAATATTTTTAAATATCATTTAAACAACTATATAGAATATTTACAATAGCCTGACTTTCAATTATATACACTGTATGTTATTAAATATAGAATTAACAGATCAGTTATCAGAGATACAATATTAATTATTGCAGAGTGTCCAACAAAGATATAACTTTCTTCCAAGGATTATTTACCAATGGCCTGGGACAGATTCATAGTTCTTTGATTTCAATTTCCATCTATGCAGTTATCTTCAGTAAAGTGTAGAATTCTTCCAAGGTCGGGGGTGTATTTGAATTCCACCTTCTGGTTACGCATTTCCTAGAAGTAGCAAGTATTGTCCATAACAAATACATATTTGTCTTATTCAGGTAGGGACCTTCATTTACATGTAGAATTATCAATACTTTAGTTAAGGTACAGGATTAATTAAATAAAGCTTGTAAAAAATTATTGATTCCATTCCAATATGATTTAATTTTATTACATTCATAAAAACTATGAATCCAGTCTGCTTTATTTGACTTTTCACACCTCCAGCAAAAAACTTTTGTAGTAGTATTGATCTTTTTAATTCTATCTGGTGTTAAAAATGCTCTATGTAAGTATTTCCAGTTAAATATTTTCCAGTACTGTGTGTTAGACGTGTAATTAACTGATAGTAAGATGTTAGTTTTAATTTCTTCTGTTAACTGCAATGACTGACCTTTTGTTAAGAACTGCCAGTATGATGGTTTGGGAATTGTTTTATATGTTATTAAGACTTTATATAGATTTGAAATTGAATTTTTCTTTTCACAACTATTATATATAAATTCATACAGAAAACTTATTAGCTTTGGAATATCTTTAAATGAGGAATTATTAATTAATCTGCATAAATCTTGAGTGTATGTTATAATGCTAAGGTTAACCAGGCCTGTGTTGGAATATTATAAGCAGTTTTTATCATATGTATATCTAAAACATTTAATTTATTTACACATTGAAACCAGCATAAGAATCCATTTTGTTCGCAGGAGGTTATTGTTTCCCTATATATTTTGAGAGGAAAGTTCTTAGTGATGGTAAAGTGATGATAAATGGGGTTAAAAGGTCAAACCAAAGTTTTAGATCTATGTTTGCATTGATAAGTTTCCTAAAGGAATTGATGTAATGATTAATCAGTGTTGTTTTAGAAGGTTTTGTTATATTATATTATATACTTATTTATAGTATGTACCAGGGTTTGTTTGAGTTGTCTACTATTAAAAATTTTTTAACAGAATAAATTAATTTGTTAATGTAGCCGTTGCTAATTCTTTCCAGTTGGCAAAATAATTTGGGTTTATCCAGTCCATTGTAGTTTTAAGTACATATGCTTTTATATATGTTTCTATTTCTGGGAAGTTCAATCCTCCTTGTTTCCAGGGTCTAATGTGATGAGTTAGAGCAACTCTATTCTTTTTGGGATACGATAATTTTATTAAACATGAGTTTATTTCTTTAAGAATGCATCTTTGAGGAATTAACTGTATTGCTAATGCTACATATAGTATTTTTGGCAATAAGACCATTTTTATTAATTGCAGTCTGTCTTCAAAAGTTAATATAATTTTGTTCCACTTTTCTGTATTTTTTTATTGTTTCAATAATGTTTTTATATTTATTAATATTGTTTTGTTTATATTTTTGCATAACACTATTTCAAAATAATTTTGCGTAAGTTCTTGTTTTCCTATGATGGATTTATCTGTAACTTGTAGTTCTTTTTTCTTATTTAAAAATAGAAATTTTGATTTTGATCTATTAAAGTGTAGACCTGAAATCTTATAAAATTTCTCCATTACTTCTTCTAGCTCTCCTAATGACTCTCTGGAGTTTGCTAGGGTTAATAAAATATCATCAGCAAAAAGCATTATTTTAGATGTGTACTGGTCATAAACTTCTATTCCTTTTATTCTTGGATTATTGCAAATTATTTCTGCAAGTATTTCTATAACCAAAGCAAATAAAATAGGAGAAAGAGGGCATCCTTGTTTATTACCTTTTGTTATATGGATAGATTCTGAGGTGAAAGGACCTAATTTAATGTAGGCTAAGTTATTAATATATATGTTTTTTAGTAATAAGATGAAGGGAGGAGGAAATTCAAATAATGCCAAAGTTTTAAATAGATATTCCCAGTTGAGGGAATCAAAGGCTTTTTCTATGTCTAATCCAGTTACAAGTGTTTCTCTGTCTTCTTTATTCACATAATCTATAAGAGTAAGTATCCTTTTAATATTATCATGTGTGTGCCTGTTATATAGAAATCCAGTTTGATCATTATTAATTATCTTTGAAAGTGGAATTTTCATTCTGCTAGCTAGTATTGACATGAATATTTTGTAATCATTATTCAGTAATGATATAGGTCTGTATGAGGTGCAAAGGTTTGATGGTTTATTATCTTTTAGAATTGGTGTTATGAGAGAATATTTCCTTGAGGGTGGTATTTTTGCTTCTGACTGGACTTCTAGCAAAGTTTTATGAAAAAGGAAGATCACTGTTGAAGGGAAGAGTTTGTACATTTCTGTAATTATACCATCTATCCCTGTAGCTTTGTTAGATTTACTTTCTTTTATCTTGTCAACAATTTCTTTGTAGGATATAGGTTTTTATAAGTCTAGTTTTAAGTTTTCGGGAATTTTCTTTATATTGATAAGGTTTGTAGCTAAGTTTATTTGTTTGGTATCTAAATCTTCTTTTTTGAAGTGTTCCATATAATGGAACCGAAATGCTTCAAGGATGTCTCCTATATCTGATACTTTTTTCCCTTTCTTTTCATGATATATACTACTAATGTTATTTGCTTTAGAGTGTATTTTAATTCTTGTAGATAAGTTATGTAGATATCTGGGGGAGGTGGCTAATGAGTTTATTTTTAATTTTTCCAAGGCTAGACAAGTTTTGTGTGCTCTATTTTTTATTTAATTCCTCTATTTCTTTTTTGACTTCTGGACAATTCTGATTTTTTTTAGATTTTGCTGTCAAGAGTCTGGTTTGCAAGTTTAAAGATTCAGATTCCCACTCTCTAACTTTGTTTTTGTACCAGCTAAGGGTCTTACCAAATAAATACACTTTTAATGAGTCCCAAACCATGACTCTACTGATTTCTGCTGTATTATTAAATTCAAGAAATATTGTAGTTCTGACAACATCCAGACTCTGAATTCTTTAATTTTTGTGATATATGATAGAATTCTAGTTGAGAGGATTAAAGGTTTAAACTCTATTTGGAGCTTCATTATCAGAGAGTCATGATCTGAGAAAGGGCATGGAACTATTGAGAAGTTGAGGAGTTTTGTTTGTAACTCTTGAACTACGAATAATTTGTTTATTCTGGTTTGTGTTCCAAATCTATGGTCTTTATGGGAAAATAATAAGGATTTATCATCTTTTACTTTAAAAGTGTCAATTAAACGAAATTAATCAATCCATTTTTTAAGGATTTGAAATAGTTGCCAAGCGAAAAGACTTCTTGGTGGTTTCAGAAGCTCCTAAGGTACAATTAAAGTCTCCTCCCAGTATAAGATTTCCTTTATAATTGTTGGAAATAAAATCTAGGTGTTTTTTAACCGTTCCTGCTTCAATTCCTGGGAACCAATATAGATTAGCTAACGTTCATATTCTGTTATTAAATTTAATTATAACAAATGCTAGTAGACCTTCTTTGTCTTCACATTTATAAACAACTTTTGGAGTGATTATGTTTTTCTTCCAGAGAATTGATACTCCTCTTGTCTTTGTTCTATAGGAGGATTGAGCTAAGACTGTATAGTCCTTAGTGTTCCAAATAAAGCTATCATTAGTCTTAAAATGCATTTCCTGGAGAAATACTACTTGTGCCTTATTTAGATTTAAATATTTTAGTAAGTTTGATATTGTATTTGCATTATTTAAGCCATTAGTATTTAATGATAAGAATGTTAAATCCATTTCAAGTTATTGTTGGAAGAAACTTTTTGCTTCTTTTTTATTTTGATTATAGTAGTTATACCCTATTCTCTGATAACATTGGATGTTATTTTTATGTGTATAAACTTGGGAGTGTAATTTAATGTTCTTCTTCTTTAAATATAAGTAGGGTAAAATTCTGGTCAGGCTTTAAAAAAGTACTTCTATAAAACATTAATTCTAGAGTATCAAGTACAAGTAAATATGAATTTCCCATTAAACATGGAATGAAAGTCATTCCTAATCCAATAGATAAAGATAGATCTATTGGATTATCACTCATACCTTTAACCAACAATATCAACTGAGCTCCATAAGTTAAATTATTATATGGAGAATTTTCTTAAAAGAGATATGAAATTCTATATTACTCTGTTATTGTTCTATAGTATTTTATATATCAGAATGGAATATTAGTAGTGTAAACAATTATTATGTTGACTTAGAAAATATCCAATATTTAGTTACCCTTAAGAGATCCCAAACATGTCAGTTATGTCATTTCGGATAAATTAAATGCAACAGAGGAGCATACAGTAAATAAGTCAACAACAAATAGATTATTACTAAAATAATTTGACTAAAAGGACTCTACAGGAGACAGTGAGTGATTACCAATGAAATATGAATTTACTGTAGGTGCACTGCCTTCCTTTACTTTCCCACTCTTCAGCTCACCAACTTCAACTTACACTTATGAAAAGACATGGCTTATCAATGGTATTCTGATTCAGAGTAGAGGTGCCCGACATTCTAGTGTGCAGTGCTTTTACATATTTATAGACTTACAAAGCAGAGTCTAAGAATGAACTATGATCACCCTGACAATTCCCATCCTGCAATAGGGCACCTCCTGCTTACAGAATGGGTAATCGCAGCAGGTCTAGAATGAATGTGAAGGTACCTATATTTTAATCAAGACTTACCTTAGGTAAGTATTAATCAAATAGTATTTAGAGCATCTTAGAGAGTTCTCCGGGCAGTTAGAATACTCTTAAACCTCTCCTCCCTTGACCAAAAACAGAGATTTCCCTTCCCTTTCTTTCCCTTGTTTTAAATCAGTACTAATAGAAGAAATTCAGCAAACATAGGTAAACAGAAATAACATTCAGTAGTCCGTCTTGTACATGACTCGCAATCCATTAAACAAGTCAGTGACTAACATCACTTTAGTAAACATTATAACGACAAATTAGAAATAATTTCCTAGCTCTTTAAATTTTCTGATAAAGCAAAAAGTTAACAATAAGCCATTTTAACTAAAAGTATAAAGCATTTCAATTTTTCCTTGCATGTATACATTTCTACTTGTAGTGTCAGTAGCTGTCTGTAAAATTTGTACAATACTTCACTTCTTCAAATCATTCCTTTTTCAATTCAGGTTTTGTTTTGTCAAAACGGCAACAATATTTCAAGGGCACAATTAATATTTAGACTGATGTTTCAAATAAATAACTTGTCAGTTGCAGTTGAGTTAGTTTAGAATGTATGGTTAGTGCAAATATAGCATGTTGCAAAAATAATATAGCAATAACCCACGCCTGGGTGTGGATAATGCTGGATTTACCCACGGTTGGTGTGGTTTGGTCACAAGGGCAAAGCCCGAGTGGCCAAGCAAAGAAAACCGTAGGTAAATCCAGCATTGCCCACACCCAGAAGTGGGTTATTGCTAGATGGCATTGTTTAAGAAAAAAAATAATTACTTTTCTTAAATAATGGCATTGCATAATGCCTCCTTGCTGCCTTTCCGCAGCTGTCTGGTATTCTGCGGCAGTTCTGATGTACTGCGCATGCATATACTTACGCAGTACATCAGAGCTGTGGGTGGAAGCAACGGCGAAAGCAAGATCTCCGTTGCTTTTTACAAACTGTCTCGCTATGTTAAAGGAATTTAACATAGCGAGACAGCTTTAAAAAAAGCAACAGAGAATCTCCGTTACTTTTTTTAAAGCTGTCTCGCTATGTTAAACCCATTTAACGTAGCGAGATAGTTTAAAAAAAAAGCAATGGAGAAAGCAAGATCTCCGTTGCTTTTTACAAAGTGTCTCGCTATGTTAAAGGAGTTTAACATAGCGAGACAGCTTTAAAAAAAGCAATGGAGAAAGGAAGATCTCCATTACTTTTTTTAAAGCTGTCTCGATATGTTAAACTCCTTTAACATAGCGAGACAGTGTGCAACGGAGATCTTGCGTTCTCCGTTGCTGTAAAAAAAGACTTATACTAATGGTAAAAGTCCAGGCGACCGATCAGCGTGCACGTTTTAGAATATTAATGGGGGGGGGGGGTCGTTGTATAATATGTATTTTTTCGTGTGCTGTAGAGACTGTCATATGCAAGTGACATGTATAATGTAGCATATATAGAGCAGATAGCGTATGGATTCAGGTTGTTAAAGTAAATTATGCTTATTAATCAGGCAGTTTCATTTAAATTCACAAGTAATTTGGGGACATTTCAGTTGAGTTTCCATGAATGTGTAGTCCAATGTGAGTAATTGAGTCCACTTTTCCTCATAAACATATGTCACAATTCATTAAACTAAGCAGAGTCTAACATCTGTCTAATAATCATTATAAAGACAAAGAATAGTAATTTCCTAACTCTTCAAACTTTCTGATATCGCAAAATGTTGACAGCTATTTTAACTGGAAGACTAAAACATTTCAATACTTCCTTGTGAATATATATTTTTACTTTTACTGTAGCGTCAAGAACTGTCTTTGAAATCTATGCATTGCTTCACTTCTTTCAAGTCATTCATTTTACAGTTCAGATTATATTTTGTCAAAATGTCAATAGCATTTCAAGGGTACATTTAATATTTAAACTGATATTTTAAATGAATAGCTATCAGTTACCAAGTGAGTTTGTACAGAGTGTGAGGTAACTGCAAAGATAACATGTTGCAAAACGTAATATGTATCTTTTCATGTGCTCTAGAGACTGACAGTTTCAAGTAACATATAAAATGTAACCTTTACAGTGCAGACAACTTGTGAAATCAGCATGTTAAAGTGAGTAATACTTTTTTTTAATCAAGCAGCTACATTTCAGTGCACATGTAGTTTAGGAACATTTCAGTTGTGTTTCCAGGAATATGTAATCCTGTGAGGATAAATCATAAAATATTTACAAATAATCCTATTATGTATTTATTTTACCTTGTTTAGGTTGTTTTTTCATTTTAATAACTAAACAACATTACTTTTTTATTTGTTATCTGTGAGGCTAAATGCACTTCGCAGATTCACAGCGTCCTTAGAAACTGCAGCAAATGTTTACTGTTGCTATGGCAATGCAAATAGAATGCGAAGAAAGCTTCACTTCTCTTAATCAACAGTACATTTTCCCTCCTTTTTTTTATGTATTTATTAATACTTAAAAGGAAATAATTCAAAGGACATACGTACATGCAGGTATCATTTCAGAGTTAATCACGAACATGTCCCCAATCCCAATAAGCATAACAGTGACTATCATTAATCTAATAAATATTGTAATAACAATTAATTAAGTTCACTATTCCAATTAGTCTACCTTAAAACTAGATTTAGACTATTATTTATCTATGTATAGATAGTGAGTTATTAAATATATACAGACTATATTAGTATAGTAAATAGGAGAGAATTTAGAAAGGGAGACAAGATGTAGTTAAAATAAATAATGAGAAAAGAGAGAAGAGAGAAAGAAAAGAGGGTACTTTTCCGTTATTGGGGCAACAGTTGTAAGGCATGTGGATGGATAGACCTAACCTTGAAATTGCAATGCAGACAACTTGCTTTTACTGACATATCAAAATGGTTTGTAAAGGTGGCAGATTTCTGAAAAACCCAACCTTTGTGATATGAAGCCCTTTCCTTGTACTGATTCCTGTTTTTCTTAAGCAATAATTTCTGGCCTTTCTACCTTTATTACCACGGCTCACTTCTGGGCTCTGTATGCGCCATAGCACTGTAGAAAAATACCCTGTTAATTCATTAATAGGAAGTGAATGAACAACATTATTTTCTGGAAAAAAAAGTAAGGAAGTACTTCTCTTCCCGACTGTCAGCTGATTGGTAAGGGAATAGCAGTTTAGTTAGAAAAGCGATCCCAAAGGCAATTATTCTGAAACCCAGAAGCAGGACTGACTTCAGATCTCCCCATTCTCAGTGTATGCACATTGACAGATATGCCTCCCAGCATTAAAAATCTTAACACGCTGACCATTGCAAATCAGCTGATAGTTGGAAAGAGGAGCACTTACTTTTTCACAAAGTAACGTCGGTCATTCACACACTATTTATGAATTTACAGCGGATATCTCTACAGCTGATTGTATAAGCGGCAGTGACTTGGCCGCAAATCAGTAACAGTCTGACAACAAATCCAGACTGAAAAGCACAAAACCATCCGAAATTAAGCAGCGGTGAGTTGCGAGGAAACCTCAGCACAACGGTGACAACCATGCCAAAAATCAAAGCAGAACCAAAGAATCAAGTCACCACTGATGAGTTGCCAGAAGATGAATACTGGTGTGAGGAAGAACACAATGTTAAACCCCTATAAAAATAAGCAGCGGGGACTTCACATCAAGCAGACATTTTGCTTGTTGCCCCGATAATGGAAAAGTACCAAAAAGAGAAATTTAAGAGAAAATACACATATACTATGCATGTTGATTTACAGTATAAATATTTTATGTGCTCTATAACCCTCCTTCTGTGAAAGAAAATTACCCTGTTTTATATACCTGAGGTAATGTGAAAACTCTCATGTGTCGTCTATTTTCAAAAAATATAAAGATTCCAGTAGTTTTGTTTTAAAATTCCAAGCAGTAAAATTGGTCCTTTAAAGTAATGTCAAAACAATTAATATCATAGTAGATGCTTTGAGAGATTTGGCTGTAACAGTATTAGTCTTTTGCTTCTTCTTTTTGACATCTGTCCAGACATTTGTTTCTTTTGTTCTCTTGAGAGAAGGTGACATCCAATCCATATCTTCTGGTAAAGTAATCACATTATTAGTTTTAATAAATGAAGAGGCTTCCTCTAAGTCAATAAAAGTCCTCATCTCGTTGGCATACAGTATTCTTATCTTAGCTGAATATGTAAGTTGTGCCTTGATGTTATTTTGTTTCAGAAACTTTATCATTGGCCACACTTTTTTCCTTTGTTCCATTATTCTAGATGAATAGTCGTTATCAAATCTTATCAGGCTCTGTTTATATTTTAGAGGTGCCTTCCTCCAAGCAGAACTTAAAATCAATTCCTTGTCCAAGTATGAAAGAAATTTGATAGTTATTGACCTAGGAGGAGAATTTGAGTTAGTGGCAGGTTTCCCAGGAGCTCTGTGTGCCCTTTCAATGCCAAAGGAAAGTCCTTCTTTTAAATTTAAAAAGTCAGGGATCCAGCTTGATAAAAAGGAAATAATATCCTCACCTTCTGTGTTTTCAGGTAATCCGAAAATCTTGATGTTATTTCTCCTTTCCCTATTTTCCAAGTCATCTACTTTATTAACCAACCAAGTGTTTTGTTTAAGAAACAGTTCTTTCTGTGTTTCCTCTTCCTTAAGTCTGCTTTCTAAGTTATTTAGAGAAACCTCTATTCCTGTTATCTTTGTCTGGTGGTGTTGTAGCATTTCCTTGAGGGTGTCAGCCTGTTTTTGACTGCTTGTTTTAAGATTTTCCAGGTTCTCTTTAAAATCATCCATCTTCAAAGACATCTCCTGCAGGGTAGATGTCATCTGTTATAGTTCCTTCTTTAAGGCAGCATCCTGGTGAGAATTCTTTGAGTTGCTCATTTTAACAAGTGAATATATCTCCAAGCTTTTTGACAAGAAATTATTTGTAAAACTTCACCAACGTTTCTAATTATGTAAATTAGTCCTTTATCTATAAGAGTTTAAACTCTGAAGATCCAAACTATTTCTTATTCGCAAAATATGAAACAAGGCATACAGAACGCTCTAAACGATATTCAAATAAACTGATATGTCTGATATTGAGATAAAATATTCAAATTACTATGAAAAGTTTGAAATAAAGTCTGAATTGCATACAGTGAATAAAAATAAAAAGAAATTACTGCATTTTCGCTAAGCACGTATTTTTTGTATTAAAGATGTCCGAGGTATCAGAAGTGTATAAAAGGTTTGCATGTTTATGCAGTATTGTAGTAAAGTTATTTCACAAAATGCAGCCATTACATAGCATATTTCGCAAAGTACAGTATTTCAAAGAGTTTATTGTGCATTTGAATATTATTACAAGCTCACAGAACAGTTTGTTCATACATAAGTACAAGGGCCATATTTTCAGTGTGTTTGTGCATACTTTGTGGGCATGGCAGATGGATTTTGAAAACTCAGTACACTTGTGTTTGACAGTAATATTGCAGAGAACTGGAAAGCGTTTGAGCAAGAGTACGTTTTCATACAGACTGCATTTTCTGATAAAGATGACCATACAAAGACATTTATTCTGCTTAATTTAGCTGGGTCAGAAACCGTAGAAAGAGAGTGTTCATTTGTGTACGTACGTGCTATCTATACAGGAGAGGGGAAAAACTGGCATATTGTTGTACCGGCTGACTCAGGGGAGGACCCCGAGTGCTTAAAACATAAATTTAGAGAAATGTATAACCCCTAGACAACTGTTGTAATGGAAAGGCACTTATTTTATGCAAGGGATCAAAATCCTGGTGAAACTTTTGCAGCATATATAACTGACTTTTGAAGTAAGGCTAAAATATGCATATTTGGTGATTTAAGGGATGAGTTGATAAAGGACAGATGTCTATGTGGTATTAAAGATGATGCTGAGAGAAAGATTTTGCTTTGTGATGGTGATTTAACTTTGAATAAGGCCATTGAGATTTGTCAGATATATGAGCTCACAGAAAAGCACACAAATATACTTATAAATGAGAATGTCTCTAGAAGGCACAGTGATAAAGCTCATGTTGATAGTATGCAGCATGTGGTTAAAAGAAACAGGCCCAAGCACATGGCAGCAAATATTGCCCCTGCAGCACCCACTGGTAAACCGCAGAGCTTTCCAGCAAATTCCAGAGTTCGCACAGTCTCAGTGAAGCATAGAAGTGAGTCAACAAACTCAAAGTATGAAACCCAACCTTGTTTCATTGCCAACTGTTGTAATTGTGGTGGAAGTCATGAATCTAAAAGGGAAAAATGCTTAGCTTTTGGTCAGCAATATCACAAATGCAGTAAATGGAATAATTTCAAAAGGTTTGGAAATCAAAAGGCCCACATTCTTTTATTAAAAGGGAACATTTTAAGAAATGAGTTGCTCAATTAGAGAGCTGCAGCCCTACTCTTTATGTCGATAGTGTGTCAGTGTTTTATGAAGCAGTTAATGCAGTAGATTTAAGGGCAAAGAATGAAATATTTTGTACTGTTTAGATAAATGGAAAACTCATAGAGCTCAAGGTTGACACAGGTTCCAAATGCAATGTTATGTCAACAGAAACATTTGCTAGAGTGTGTCATGGTGAAAGGCTTGACTTGACAAATTGTGTGAAACTTGTTGCTTATGGAGGTGAAGAAATTCAGACTGAAGGCTTAGTAGTGCTTTCATGTTACTCTGCTGGAAGAAGCTGCAACTTGTTATTTTATGTGGTCAAGAGGCATGTTCAGTCATTATTAGAGCTCAGAGACGGTTTGAAAATGGGACTGCTTTCATTAAATAAGGAAGTCCACCAAGTCAGCTTGAAAGACCATTACAGAATGAACTGAATGGGTATCTTCCATGGTGGTAGCTCATAAGAAAAGCACAGATGACATTAGAATATGTATTGATCCATGAGATTTGAACAAAGCACTAAAAAGACCTCATCATCCAATGCACAGACTCAAAGAAGTCTCAGCTCTGGTGCCAAATGCCAGTGTTTTTTCTGTCTTACATGCAGAGTTCATTTTGGCAAATTCAGCTTGACAAGAAATCCTCATTGCTCACTATGTTCAGTACTCTGGCAGGTACAGATTTTTGAGAATGCCATTTGAGATAAATTCTGCAAGTGAAGTCTTTCAACGTGCAATGAAGCAATTTATTTCTGGGTATCCTTGTGCTATTATAGCAGACGACATACTAGTAGGAGATCATGGTGAAGCTGATCATGACAGAAAACTCAGAAAAGTTCTGGAAAAGGCATGCCAAGTGAATCTTAAGCTCAATCCACAGAAATGCAAATTCAGGCTACAAGAGGTTATAGGTTCATAGGTTGGTACTAGGCTATCAGCCCTAGGGCCTATACAAGCCTAGCCATAACAATTCCCTGGCTATTTCTTCCCACACTATTTACTTCCCTGGACCCCTGTCTAGCAGGGCGACTGACGTGATCCCCGGGGTGAATTATGTTGATTATTTATTTACTAGTTCAGGCCTACGACCAGACCTTTCAAAGCAAACAGCCATTCTCGAGATGCCAACTCCAAACAATGTTCAAGCCCTGCAACATTTTCTTGACATGGTCAACTATCTAGGCAAGTTCATTCCAAACTTGAGCGAACTTTCAACATAGCTGAGAGAGCTGACACGTAAAGATGTGTCCTGGTCTTGGTTAGAGCAACAACAAAGAGCATTTGATGTCCTCATACAGAGAATTGCTAGTCCACCAACTCTCAGATGCTATGATGTCCACAAACCAGTTACTCTTTCATGTGATGCTTCGAAATTTGTTCTTGGTGCAGTCATTCTGCAAGAGGGTCAACCTATTTCCTGTGTATCGAAAACTCTTACCTAAACTGAAATGCAATATGCTCAGATCGAGAAAGAGCTTTTGTCAATTGTGTTTGCATGTTCAAAGTTCAATGATTATGTTTATGGTAGACCTATCCAGATATGCATTCAGCTCTAGCCAGATTACAATGTATGATGCTGAGACTGCAAAAGTATAATTTCACTCTTATTTACAAGAAAGGCAAACTTCTTTATCTTGCTGTTACATTATTCAGATTGCCCAGAAACACCACAGAACTGCATGAGAATGAGAACCTTGATTCTGAAGTCATGGAAGTGAGAAATTTTTCTTCCACACGTCTTGATGAGCTGAGAGATCACACAGCAGATCCAGTTTTACAGAGGCTCAGCCACTTTATCAATCATGGATGGCCATCAGAGCAATCTAGTTTACCTTAAGAAATGCAACCTTATTTTCCATATAGAGATGAGATTTTGTTTGACAATGATATCATTATGAAAGGTCTGAAGGTAATCATTCCAAAGTCCTTGCAAAAAGAGTACATTACTGTTTTGCATTGTGGTCACCCAGGAACCAATTCTACCAAAAGAAGGGAGGGAGGACTAGTATTTTGGACTTCTGTGTCACAAGATATTGAGAGAGTACTTTTATCTTTTTCCCTGTGTAACAGTATGAAGCCAGATCAGCAGAAGGAACCACATCAGCTAAACCAGATTCCTGAACTATCTTAGTCGACAGTAGCTACCGACATATTCAAGTGGAATGGTCAACATTGTTTGCTGTTAGTAGACTGTTACTCCAATTGATTCAAGATTGAGCAACTTCCTAACCTAGCATCCAGTACTGTCATTACTAAGAAGAGGCATCATTTCACAGTACATGGTAGTCCGCACAAAGTTATTTCTGACAATGTCATGCAGTTTACAAGCCAACAGTTCATAAGATTTGCCGAAGAGTGGGATGTTACTCATGTCATGAGTAGCCTGAGTATCCACAGTCAAATGATTTGGCAGAACGTGCATTTCAAAGTGCAAAACAGTTACTAGAGAAGTCAAAACAAGATAATAGTGATGTTTTCCTGAATTTCTTGAACCTCAGAAACATTATTTGTGATAGACATCTTGATTCACCTGCTCAGAGACTTATGTCGAGACAAACCAGAACCACATTGCTAATCAGTAATCAGTTGTTGGTTCCATGTGTTAAGGACAACAGGTCAGTGAACACCAATCTGTTGAAGAAGCGTTTAACCCAGAAGTCCTACTATGATAAAACCAGCAAACCGCTCAATCCATTACGAGAAGGAGAAGCGGTAAGGATGCAAACGTCCAAAGGCTCTGATCAGATTGGAGTAGTGAAGAACATTTGTCTAGAGCTGAGATTGTATATTGTGGAATCACAAGGAGCAGAGTTTAAGAGGAATCGGAAACATTTGATACCGGTGTCTGAGCCTATACCACAGCACATAGCATGTGAGAAAGATGCTTTATCTCAGAGTGAGTTGTCCAGTGTTCCAATTCCAGAGGGCGTTTCAGAAAATATTCCCATTCTTGTGACGAATCCAGAATTTTCTGATAGTTGTTCACAGAAAACTGTCCCTGTTGCTAAATTCAGTTCTGATTCTTTTGTTATAAGATCTAGTCGTATTTCCAGACTATGTAACAGATACGCGGCAACTTGGACATGAACATTATGTTTTGTTTCTAATGTCTATAATAGTGCATGTCGAACTCCAATGTTTTTATCAAGGGCAATCTTTTTAAGATGAAGGATGTACAGCAATGTGTGTGTATGTACCATTAAGAAGCTATCCAAGGGCATGCTCAAGTGTATAAATATTGTGCACATGCAAGCCTGACTGCCATTTTGTAGTAAGCTGTTGAGATTAAGCATCTATGCATGTAAGGTTTGTCTGTTAACCATTTTGTTTATATTTTGTGATGCTGCTATTCATCCTTATGTGTTTTTATGTATTAAAGCATCTAAATGAAATAACCTGCCTGCTTGTCATCTATGTTAGAGAGGGACGAGCAACAGATTACTTCAATAAGAATAGTGTTAAACTTGCATGCGATAGTAGGTTGGTTAGTTTTTCATATTTTTTTCAAGTGTTTGTTCTGGTAGTGTGGTTATTTGTATGTGTGTGTGTGTGTGTGTGTGTGTGTGTATACATATACAAATATATATACACACACAGAAACAGACTCACACACACACACACACATATATATAGTAGTATACATTTTTTCTAACATTGTGTATAGATTGTTTTCTAATGTCAGATAAAACATCAGGCTTTAAAAACTGTTCACCCTGTAGACCCAAGACTCCCTCTCAGAATCGTCATTCCCTGTATATTTACTGTTTGGGTGCCTCTCACCTTCAGACAGATTGTGAAATGTGTGCTGCTTTTGGGATCAGAGCTATTCAAGGCTGGAGGGAAAAGTTAATAATCAAGGGTTTACTTTCCCCACAGATAGGGTCCTCCACTATGTCTTCTGAAGTAAGACTACATCTGCTTCTCCCAGTACTGAAAATAGGAAAGAGAAAGATAAGAACAGGTCTAATGAAAAACATTGAGAGAAGTCTGTAGAGAAAAGGATGGAAGAAAAGAGATCAGAAGAGAAAATAATAGAAACATCAAGAAATATTTGTCTGGATCCATTCAGTTTGTCGGGTCCAATACCTAAAACTTCAGTGCAATCGCATCCACTTGCCATTTGGGTCCGAATTCCCTCTTGAAGAGCTACCTTTTCTCCAGAGCTGGTGAACCCTTAGTTGCATTACCTGATCCCACAACATAAACTATACCTTCAAGACCCATCAATAGCTTCATCGCTGAGGTTGGCAAGATCCACCAGAAGTTTCACACAAATGGAGATTGACTGAATGATAAGGAAATTTTTAATGACACAGATCCAAGTGGGGAGTCCTCTTTTATAGTCTCCTAGAGAAGGTCTGCGAACAGACCCATCCACCCTGTCACACTTCGCTCCCATACTGGTTCACTACTCGGATCCAGTTCCCACAGGTCCTAATCCTTCTGGCACACCTTGATCAGATCCAGCAATTCAGGAGACTTCGGCTTTGAGTATGTCCCTTACTCTTTCAACTCTGATGCTATTGGGTAAAAATGAGTCCCAGAGGAAAAGTTTCAGTGTTGGAGCACCAAAAATGAAGTCAATACTGATCCCCCTTGGTGCCTCGACACTTGACATCTTGGGACTGAGGTCTTCCTCTGAGATAATCTCCATTAAAACGGGGAGGCTTTCCTAGTGAGTTGACAGTGGAAGTACTTTCTTGGTTCCAGAGGTGGAATCTGCTTTAGAGGATGTGGAAAGGACCTTGGCTGGAACAAGAAGGCAGATGCATACACACCGAGTTTGGATCCTTCCCCACACCTAGTGAAACCTGTTCCTTATTCCTGTCTTTTGGGTCAACAGGGATTGTCAGAACCCATAGGTTTTGAGACAGCTCATCACTTAAGCTCCCAGTCTGATTCTGATCTGTCTCCACCAGAATCTCACAAGCATGTTCCAAGAAAGCAGATGTGCAAACGGAAGGGCTCCCTATTGAAATGTTGGCACTTCAAAATCTAAAAAAAGCAGACTGAAAATCCTGAGAAGAGTGAATCTCAAAAATCTTTCTTCTCCTTAAAACTTCTTTTGGGGGGGGGCAAGCCCCCCAAACAACACTTATATATACCAACTCTGACATCTATTTTTTTTAATTGCTGGAACATGTGTTCTGTGAGACTGCCTTCCAGACCATCTGCAAATATACAGAGCTGAGTTAATTTTTTTTGGTTATAGAGTTTGTTAATTGTTGCTTAGATCTCTGTTGAAACTGTTGTCTCACTGTTCTGAGAGACTGATCTGCAAATATACAGAGCTGAGTATATTTTTTTGGTTTTAAAGTTTGTGCTGTTAGTTGTTGCTTAGATCTCTGTTGAAACTGTTTTGTCCCACCCATCCTCCCTATTTTTGGCTTGTAGTTTAAATTTGGTGGCTTTTGCAGTTGTTCACTGTAGATTTGATCTGGGACACTCCCCCAGTCCCATCTCTTTACCACATTCTACCTAATAAACTCTTTCTGCACTTGCTTTTAGTTATTTTTAATTTAATTGCATTTTTAAACTGTGTTTGGTCTAATATTGCTACATACTCAAGTATGCTAGCTTGCACTGCATGTGAATTGTTTTTACTACTGTTTTTGCTACTTTTCTATAACAAAAAAAAAAAAAAAAACTGTAAGCCTGTTTCCTACCTTTCCTGTAACTAGTGTTCCAGATACAGATTTGCTGTATCCAGGACTGTATGTAAGCTTCTGAGCCCCCCAAGCCTTTCTGTGTTGGAGGGAAGCCTTTTAGCTTATCAGTGGGAGTGGTAAGCACTAGGTAACCTGTCTACCACAAAAGGAGTGGTTCTGGCCCAGAAATTGTAGTTATTGGCCGTTTGGGCAATCTCTTCCATCTCTCTCAACTTTCTGATTTGAAAGCCTGCATTTGCACTTGTTTCTGTCCTGCAACTCGTCTAGTGCAGTTACAGATTCTTAGTTTTAGCACTTAAATTTGCTTATTTATGCTCAGCACTTGGTGCAGCAGTAGCATTGTTACCTCACAGCAAGAGGTTCTCCCATTCGATTCTCAGCTAGTGTGCGGGGAGTGCCTTCTGTGTAGAGTCAGCATGTCCTCCCCTCGGGTCGAGTGGTGTTCTGAAAGACATGCGTGAATGGGCATGACTTCGTTGAAGGTTTAGCATCGAGCTGGCAACTCGGCACCATGAAAATCTACTGCCAATCATTAGCGGACCAGAGTTCCGCTGTGGCGACCCCTAACCGGGAAAAGCCAAAAGACAACAACAACAACAGCAACTTGTTCAGAACTTGTAAGTACTAAATAAGCTACTAATTACTATAGCACTCAGTCTTCCTCATTACCTAGAGTTAAACAGTTTTTGTACTTACTTTTCTCACTTGCTTAGAGAAAAACAGCAATTGTACTCACTTTCCTCGCTTATCTAGAGGAAAATAGTTTTTTGTTCAGTCATGTCCAAGGGTCAGCTCCCAGTGTTCTCTCTTGTCTATCTGATGAATCTGGGCATCTTGAGGCAATGTAGAAATTGCCAAATGTACACAGACAACCCTCTCCTCCTACCACCCAACACTACAGCCTGTGAGAGATGCACTTATCTAGCCAAACTGGAGGTAAAGCTCTCTCCAACCAAAACTGAACTTGACAGTCATGAGGAGAAGGTGAACATTTGCACCACACCACACTCATCACATAGTCTTACTAAATGTACACCACCAAAATCCACACATAGTAACACAAAACCATTCGCAGAGGCTCTCAATAATAATCTGTCTAGGCAACAGAGACCTCCAAAGCAGAAACGCAAGCAACCTCCATCCCCCAACACAACCCAAATGACACATAGCCCACAGACTCAGTGTGCCACTCAACCACAGCCAATAAGGCAAAACAACGTACCCAACACACTAGTCATAGGTGACTCTATAGTCAGGCACACTGATGTCCCACTCACCAGGCTAAACAAGGCGAAGGTTACTGTCAGCTGCCTGTCGGGTGTCAGGATCCGCCACATAACCCACGCACTCAGGTCACTCCACAACAAATACAAACATGACTCTGTCATTGTCCATGTTGGTGTGAATGACCTGAGACGTACCTCCCTGGACTACATGAAAAGAGACATGGAAGAGCTCTCCGATCTTGTAGCCCAGGCAGGTATGACCCTAGCCCTGAGTAGCATTCTGCCATCACCCAGAATGTTACCGCAGTACAAGGACAAAATGATTGACTTCAGCAATTGGCTAAGCTTCTGGTGTCATTATAAGGGGATCCAGTATTTGTCTGCTTGGGATGACATGGTCGACAGACCACGATGCTTTGCCACAGATGGCCTGCACCTGTCATCCCTGGGATTCCGGATACTGGCTAAGGCTCTTGCTGCCCCTGTAGTGCCTTTTTTAGGCAAGATTCAAATAACAAATTCACCACCATAACAGGAACAGGCAAGCAAAAACTGAGGGTAATGCTACTCAATGCTAGAAGTCTAAATCTCAAAATGCACTCACTCTCGAGGCACTCCTTAAAATGGAGAACATCGATATCTGTGCAGTGACTGAGACCTGGTTCAAGGCTCCAGAGAGCACCCTTGCACTACCAGGCTATAACTCATACCACACTTTTTGGCCATGTAACCTGGACCGAAACACCAAAGGTGGAGGTGTGTTCATATTCATTAAGGATATCCACACCTCCAGGCTAGTTGCTCAGCACAATGCATCTGAGGTTATCCAAGTGCAACTAACTCTGGGCAAAACTGCAATCCAAATTGTAGCTTGCTACAGATCCCCCACCATGCCCCAGGATTCCCACTCCTCTTTTCTTGATGTACTGGAAAATATTAGGGTTCAACCAAACACCGTAATAATGGGCGACTTCAACTACCCCACCATTAACTGGGAAAACTACTCGTGTACCAACTCCTTAGCTCAACACTTTCTGAAATTCATAAACTCCAGTGCCCTGGATCAACTTATCCACACCCCCACCAGGGGCAACAATATCCTAGACCTAGTCATTACCAACATGAGTGACCGGTGTTCCACACCTGAAATCAACTCCTCGTTGGTCCGATCCGACCATAAGTAAATCACCCTTGATATCCACATCCCGCCCCCACCCCCATTAAGGAAACCACAGTAAAAAAAATTCTCCAAAGCCAACTTCATGCTTCTTAAGACAGAAGTGGTGAATTTCATGACACCCATGCAGATGGACAATACAGTTACAACTGCTGAATCCTACACAAATGCACTCTATAAGCACTTACACGAGTACATGGATCGTGCTATCCCAAACAGAACCAAGACGCTATCCTCCAAAAAAAGGAAGCCAATCTGGTGGTTGCCTGCCATAAACAAACTGTACAACAGAAGGAAGAAACTGTTGCAAAAGAGAGTAAAATCCCATGAGTGGAGGAGCTCCCTGGTCAGCCTCAGTAAGAAGCTGACATCCCTTATAAGATCCTCCAAAGCTACCTATTAAAACAAAATTGTCACTAATTCCAAGGACAACCACAAAGCATTCTATAGCTATGTCAAGAATCTTGATGGCAACACCCAGATCTGCTCTGAGTTATAGCACAAAGGCAGGAAAATTACATAACCAACTGATATTGCCAACATCCTAGCAGATAGGTTCCGTGCTAACTTTACCCCCCTCACCCCCTAAAGGGCCCATATCTATACAGGAAGAATGCAGAGTCCCTGTAATCACGACTACGCAGGTAAAAGCTGCACTCTCCAAAGCCAAAAACACAGCATCCATGGGACCGGACAACATCCAAGGCTGCATTTTACACGAATTTCAGAATGAACTGGCTCCCCACTTAAGCACCATGTTCAATAATAGCCACGCATCAGGCTTTGTGCCCACTGAATGGCGCAAAGCAACAGGTATCCCAGTCTACAAAGGGGGAGCCACCACTGATTCTGGGAACTATCGACCTATTAGCCTGGCGAGCCTGGTCTGCAAGGCCATGGAATGTATCATCATGGAACTCATAAACAAAGACATTGGTAACCTCCAAACTCTGGATCCCACCCAGTTCGTGTTTGTGAAAGGCAGATCATGCCTCCTGAACCTGATCGACTTCTTTGAGGCAGCCGTAGATGAGGGTAAGGTGGTTCACACAGCCTATCTTGACCTCGCCAAGGCTTTCGACACCATCCCCCATTCTGGAATTATAGCTAAACTCACTAAAGTAGGTATAACTCCCTACATCACAAGATGGGTTGCCAACTGGCTCTACTGACAGGACCCACACTGTAAAAGTTGCAGACTCCAAATCTGACCTCAAAGCAGTGGCAAGTGGAGTACCACAGGGTTCCGTCCGTCCTGGGACTTCTCCTGTTTCGTATCTATTTTCTCTGAAGTACAGGCTAACACAGAGGGCCTCTGGCTAATGAAGTTCACAGATGACTGCAAACTAGGAGCCATAGTCAAGTCCCCAAATGATGTGGAAATCCTACAGAAGGGCCTCGCTGAGACAGATGCCTGGTGTCAGAGCCATGGGCTCAAGCTTAGTGCCAAAAAGTGCAGTGTCATCCCCTTTGGTAAACACTCTGCACCCAAGAACTACCACATAGGCTGCAATATACTTAACACCGAATGCGTGATAAGAGACCTTGGGACCCAGGTGGACAGTAGTCTCTCCTTTGATAGTCATATCGCCACAGTAGTCAGGAAGTCCTTCTGTGTGGAGCACCTCATCATAAAAGGGTTCTCATCCAGGAAAAAAGAGGTCATTGTTCCCCTCTACTCGACACTCATTAGACCCATTATAGGGTACAAAGCTCCTTTTGAAATGTACCTCACAAGACATCTGCAGCAGCTGGAAAGGCCACAGAAGTACCTCACAAAGGGGATTACTTGCCTCAAACAAATGCCCTACACTGGCCGCCTCAAAAAACTCCAGCTTTACTCAGTAGCATATCGCCTACTCCGAGGTGATCTCGGCCTAACATAAAAAGCTATGTCAAACCCAGAGCTATTGGACATGCTACACCTAAAGAAATCCCAATCCCTTTGAGCTACATGCTCTAGGGACCTAAACCTTGTCACCGCAATAAACAGGATGTGCTAGAGGGATAGATTCCTGTCCCAGAGACTTCCTATACTCTGGAACAGGCTACCCATCTATGTCAAGCAAAGTTCTTCATTAGCACTCTTCAAGAAAAATCTTGATGAGTGGATGGGAAATAGGAAATACACCCCATGGATCACTTCTGTGTCTCCGCTCGACAGTGGCACAGGAAAATAACTTTCTTGGGTGGCGTAAGCCAGGGAACCTTGTTGGCTAGGCTTACGTAGGCCCTTTGGCTGATAGCCTAGTACCTACCTATGAACCGTACCTCAGAAAAAAAGGGAATATTCCAAGAAATTAATCTCAGACTTAATATATGTAAGTCCTTTCGGCCGTTCGGTCTCCATATTTCTGGACTCACTCTAGCTGGTCCCAACATTTCAAATGGTTACCAAATGGAAGCACTCCTCTCCTGCGTCGGTCACTGAGGATATGGATTTGGATGAGGG
The DNA here is from genome assembly GCF_019279795.1 of Protopterus annectens. Classification (NCBI taxonomy): domain Eukaryota; kingdom Metazoa; phylum Chordata; order Ceratodontiformes; family Protopteridae; genus Protopterus; species Protopterus annectens. The sequence continues at coordinate 345,269,768 of NC_056735.1, forward strand.
AGAAGGATCCCCCCAGATCCTCTTCCCCCAGAATATGTCACATTTGAGGACATACTGGAATTGATGATGCAGAAGGGGGGATGGTACTCCCTGAAACTCCATGTTCCTTGAAGCATTTGATTCTGGCTCATCTGCATCCTGGGTGGTTCCCTGTCCTGATGCATTTATAGATTTTATGGCACAAAGGGCATGGAAGGACCCTGATGTTACAGAGCCAGTCCCTAAAAAAACAGAATCCTAGTAGCTTCAAAGGACAGAAAGCACTGGTCTAATAATCGTCTAGTAGATACCATGGTGGTAGCAGTGGCCATGAGGAAAAAACTGTCCAGTGAGACTTCTTTTGCTCTTCCCCCTAACAGTGAGTCCAGGGCTTCGGAAATGCTAGGGAAATGGACTTATGTTTCAGCGATTTTTGCACTCAGAGCACTGAATTTCCTTGCTCATTTGACTTGTTTCCAAAGGGACTTGGTCAAGAAGGTATCCAAGTCTCTTTTTGGTAACTTACCATTGAACATCCAAAAAACAGTGGATACCCTAATGTTTTCCCTACAATCTACTTCTAATGCTGCCATGCGACTACTATCAAAAGCAACAGATGGCAGAGCAAGAACAGCTAGTGCAGGCATTACCATGCATCTCCATGGCTGGATACAGCTTTGTGACTTTGTGGAAAGCTTCAAGGTGTTCCTCATTAATGCCCCTTTTGATGGTTCCACACTATTTGAACCCAAGGTAAAAGAGACACTTACCATGAGGAACAGGATGGCAAGACCCTATCTACCATAGGAATATAGTTCTCCATTTCACAAAAATCCTATTCCAAGAATCAAAGGGGAGATAAGAAAATGTGGATCTGATATTGTCAGTTTTTCATATTATCCTCACATATGGGTCCAGATCCAATCCATCAGATCTGTCTCAGCCATTACTAAGCTCGTGGCAACCAAAATGCTCTTGGGTACCCCCTGTTACCCACAGTGCATTTCTCCCCATTACCTCAGATCTTGTTTGCTGCTTTGTGAAGACGTGGTCCAGTCAGCTAGCTCGTGGGTTATCAGATCGTATTATTATAAATTTTTCTTCTACAGTCTTTTTTTCTATATATTATTAGTTATTTAGTCTCTTTCTATCTCTCCCTTATCTTTAAGTATCCTTCTTTTACAGTAACCATTTTTTATTGTGTTACTTTCATTTTTTCTCTCTCATTGTCTTTTACTTTCCCACCAGTAACTGTCTTTTTTATAGGTAACTTCTCTGATTTTCTTAGCTTGTTATTTCCTATACTCCAGAAGTGGTTTCCTTAAAAATCCTTAAGCATTACAACTAAATTCATTCTTCTCTTGTAGTAATACTAGCAAACAAGATCTGAGGTAATAGGGAGAGATGCATTGTGGATAAGCGGAGGTATCCAAGAGCTTTTTGTTCGCCACAAGCTTAGTAATGGCTGAGTAGGATCCGATGGATTGGATGTGGACCCTTATTTGAGGAGAGATGAAACATTTTCAATACAGATGGAATGTTATGGTGAGTACATAACTTCTTAAAGGGTTTTTCACCATGACACTCTTGGGTTAGGCCTCCCTGAGGCAGAAGAGGAGGCAACTCAAATGTACATCATGCCAGAGGCAGAGGAGAACTGCAGAATCAGGGTTTCCATGGTCCCTTCTCGGAGGAACCCTAAGACTGTCCTTGAAGGGTTGCCAAGCTGCTGTGCTCTGGAGGCAGTCAGGGGACACTTAACTATACACCTACAAGCCTGGTAAATCATTACTCTGATTCATGGTGTTAAGGATAATCACTAGTGGCTATACCATACTCTTTTCATATCCGCTAAAGAAAAGAGTAATGATTCCCAATACTCCAGCCAGTCAGTTGGAATCTGCAGCAATAGAAGTTTCAACATTACTAGAAAAAAAGAGTCATTCGGAATGTTCCACTAGACCATAGTCTGTTCTGATCGGAAGAAGACAGGGGACCTCAGGCCAAGACTGGACCTCAGTCACCTCAATCATTTTGTCAAACAGAAAAAATTCCAGATGGTCACGGTACAGTTCATATTGCCTCTCCTTAAGGAAGGACAATTGGATGTACTGTATAGATCTCCAAGATGCTTATTACCATATACAAATTCAAAGGTGATCCAGGTGATTTCTTCATTTCCATCTGGGAGCCAGTGATTACCAATGCAGAACACTGTCAGTTGGTCTCATCACAGCCCCCAGGCTATTCATCAAGATTATGTCAGTGGTGGCAGCTCACCAATGACTGCAGGGATCCAAGTCTTCCCATATCTAGACGATTGGCTCCCACCTGTGGTCTCCAAGGATCTACTCCTACAGCACCAAGCATTCCTACTCCATCTTTCAGATCAGTTAAGAATAACTATCAGTCATATGAAGAGCAAGCTGCCCTCTACCCAGCCTATACAATTCAAAGGGTATCAGATCAACACTATTCAACAAATTGCCAAATTTCCAACAGCAAGAGTATTGTCATTAAGGCTGGTGGCTTCTCAGGTGGTTCAACATCCCTGCCCACAGGCAAGATTGATTCTTCATGTGTTAGGTCTGATGGCATCTACCATTATGCTAGTATCACTAGCAAGATGCCATACAAGAGTTACAATGGATGCTGTTGGTCCAGTGGTCATAGAGTCTTCATCCCCTCCATGCAAGAATCTGTCTCACTCAGATATGCAGAAATCACATGAGGTGGTGGATAACGTCTCCATCTCTGGCAGAAGGGAGAACCTTCTGTTCACCAATTCCCCAGGCCACAGTAACCATGGACACTTCCCTTCTAGGGTGGGAGCATTTCGAGGGGAAGACGGTTCAAGGTACTTGGTCAGCTGAGAAGGCTAAACTTTACATCAGTATCTTGGAGGTGAGAGCAGTCCACCTAGTGTTGCAACCTTTCCAGGACTACCTACCATTGGGATGTGATTTCCATCCAGACAAATAATATGTAAGTGGTATGGTATATCACCAAACAAGGGAAAACGCATTCATATCCTCTTTGCTGGGAGGCCATGTGAGTCTGGTCATGAGCAATGCCTTCCCAACATTTTCTGCAAGCAGTGCACTTTCCCAAGACATAGAATGATCTACTGGACAGGCTGAGCAGGTCTGTCCTCTTACCTCATGAGTGGTCTCGCAGACAGACAGTGGGAAAAGAGATTTTCAGCCACTGAGGGAAAACCTTGATGCGACCGTTTTCCATTCTACCTAAACAAGTAGTACAGCACTTACTTTGCCCTCATCTGTCCACAAGGATGGTCACCAAGAGATGCTTTAGTCCACATTTGGCCCCATGGATCTCCCCTCTGCTTTCCCACCAGTTCATCTCAGGCGACAGGTGACCTCTGTCTGGCATACAAGGCGATCTCGGACCCCATCTTGATGGAACTGCTGCATATCTGCAGGACAAGCTCCACTCGAGTAACCCGCACACGTGGCCTCAACCTGGTCTGTGACATCAGTAGGACTTGTTGGCGGGACAGATTTGTGTCCCAGAGACTCCCTCATCTGTGGAATAGACTCCTTCTCCACATCAAGCAGAGTACCTTTTTACCCCTTTTTAAGTGCCACCTGGATAACTGGATGGGAACTAGAAAATACATCCCTGGGATTCCACCAGTGACCCTGCTGGACAGGGGCATTGGGTGCTGATTTCTCTGTGAATGGGCTAAACTCTTGGCTAGGCTTATAAGGGCCTCAGGGCCAACAGCCTAGAAACTTTCTATGATCTCTTGACAAAATTTATACAGAAAGCCTCAAGGTGCAAGATCAAGGTGATCCTCATTGCCCTGTTCTGCCCTGGATAGGTTTGGTTCCCCTTCCTTTGGCCTCATTTAATACACCCTCCCTGGGGGATGGATCCCATCGAAGATCTACTGAGTCACCCATCTAAGATGCCTTTACAGGATCTTCAAACCCTAGACTGACTACATGGTTTCTCCAATTTTAACAATAGCCAGAGAGGTCAGGCTGTCTTCTGTGGTAGTACACATAATCTCTCTTTATTTATTTATTTATTACATTTGTTAACCGGGTAGTGTCCGACTGGGTTAAAAGCCCGTTTTCAGCGGAGGCCCAGGGAGAAAAGCTCTGAATAAAAAAATGCAAACAATAACAGATATAAAATGCAAACAATAACAGATATAAAAAATTTAAAATACAAACATACTATGAGTAGACATAATCTAGCTGAAAATAGAGCTAGCTAATTAGTTGAATACAGTATGATAGAGAAAATGTATTGTAGATGATATGATAATAACTTCAGGGCCCTAGAGGTACAGTGCTATCAAACATTCAAATGCAACAGGTTAAACAATTACATAGAAAGTAATCATTCCAATTGTGTAAGCATGGTACAGGATAAAAATTACAAATGATACAGTTAAACAGAATCCTGTTAAATCTGTAGATAGACTATGTAAGGATTGGACAAACTGTTTCTGAGAAGATACATAGATTACATGTAGTTACCAGCATGTGGGAGAACATACAGTTTTAAGCAAAGTTTTGTGAGCGGACAGCTCTCTTCCAAGCTGTAGGGTTTTGTCTTCATAGGTGTGATGACTGACGTAAGCAGTAGGAATAGGGAGGGGGGAAGTTGAGGGATTTTTTGGATGATATTAACCTGGATTATGGCAGGTGCAAAGCCACTGGTTTGCTAGGTGCTGTTTTAGGAGTTTTTTGAACTCTTGTTTTTTTGTTTTTTTTTTTTTGTGATTGACTGATGAAGTGTGTTCTATAGCTTGGCAATTTTGTAAGAGTAGAGGGAGTCCCTGTGAAGGTTGTGGGAGCAGGTGATGTTTAGCATTAGTTTTTCTGATGATTTGAGGGGTCTGGGATTACAGTTAGGTTGAACTAAGTTAGCCAGTGCAGGGATATCTTTGGGTTGGTGGATAATTTTGTGGATTATGGTAAGTTGGTTGAGGGATGAAAGGTTAGGGAGTTCAAGCCAGTTTAATTGAGAGAGGGCTGTGCAGTGGTGGGTTGTATGAGGATGACTGGTTGCAAATTTTGCAATTCTGTTGCAACAGGCTTCAAGATTATTGAGATCTTTCTTACACAGATTGGTGAAAATGTGAGAGCCATAGAGGAGAGTTGAGAGCAGGTAAGACTGGGCAGTGGCCAGCCTGGCGTTGTTGGTTAGAAATGGTTTTGCTCTATAGAGTGCTCCTAGTTTGGTATGCACTTTTTTGATAGACAGTGAAATATGTTTATCAAATTTCAGATGAGAGTCAATTGTTACACTTAGAAGTTTAGTTTGGTCAGTTGGAAGTAACTTGGTTCCATTGGAGGAGAGGATGGAGAGTGGGGGTTGGCAATGTGTTGATTTCTTATTTGTGAAGACTATTTTTGTAGTTTTATTTGGGTTTAGAATAAGTTGATGGTTGGCTAGATGTTTTTCTATATCTTGAAAGGAAGACTGCAATTTTGCCTGACATTCTTGGGGAGTTGAGGCTGAACAGATAATGGTGGTATTGTCAGCATATTGTACAATAGAGGCATGGTTAGTAGCGGAACTGAGGTTATTTGTAAATATGCTAAAGTGGCGTGGGCCCAGTATGGAGCCTTGGGGTATGCCAACTGAAATGGGTAGGAGGGTGGAAAGATTTTTTTCCCATTTGGTAGCTTGCTGACGGTTAGTGAGATAGCTATGGAACCAGTTTAGGGAGATGGGCTGAAGACCAAGGGAAGAATGTTTGTTCAGTAGTAGCTGATGGGAAACGGTGTCAAAAGCTTTGGACATATCGAGGAAGATAGAGGAGAGAAGTTGTCCTTTGTTTAGAAGGTGATGTATGGAGTTGGTGAATGATAAAATGGCAGTGCTGGTACTATGTTTGGGTCTGAAGCCGTGCTGGGAGCTGGTTAATAGGCTGTGGGTTAGGAGGTGGTGGAGGAGTTGATTGTGGATACATTTTTCTAGTATTTTTGCAAGAGGTGACAGAATGGCTATGGGGCGATAGTTTGTAAGCTCTTCGGATGCCCCACCCTTATGGAGGGGAATTATACGGGATATTTTCCAAAGAGTTGGGGCGTATTGTTCAGAAATGGATCGGTTGATCAGGATTGATATGGAGTAGGCTGTAGACGGAGCAGCAATTTTTAGGAATTCATTTGGAAGTAGGTCAGCAGTGATGCAGCAGGGTTTTAACTTGATTAGGAGAGCTTTAATGTAGTTAGTTTAGATGGGGGAAAAATGAGGGGGGGTGGGGTGATTACTAGTTGTAGATGGCATAGTATGAGGTTTGCTGGGATGGTTGCCTAGCAGAGAGGTAATAGTATTAATAAAATGAGAGTTGAATTGTGTAGAGATTGACTCAGAGTTGTCTGAGGAGGTAGGGGCAGGTGTTGAGGAGTGGCCGGGATTGAGGAGACAGTTGATGCTTTACCAAAATTTTTGGGGGTTGGTTTGGTGATACTATTGACAGGACAGTAAGTAGTATTGTTTGTCTTTCCTGATATTTTTTTTGTTAGATTTCTAAGCTGCTGATAGTTAGTGAGGGCAGATTTATCTTTGGTAGAGTGGTAGGCGGCCCATGCTTTGTCTCTATGTTTTATTAATAGCTTGGTATGTGTGGTTAGCTAGGGCAGGGGTTTGGATTTTGATCTAACCTTTCTGGTTGGAGCAAGTTTATTAAGTATATCAAGGAAGATGTTGTTGAAATACTGTACTGCCATATCTAGTTGGAGGTTTTTAAGTGGAGCCCAGTCAGAAAGTTGCAGCAGGCAATTGAATAGTGTAGGGGAGAATTTTTTTTTGTCACGGATGTATTTGTAGGTTATGTTGCTATGGGTATGGACTTGTTTTCTGTGTAAGAAGGTTGGGTTATGGTCACTGAGGGAGTCAGGGAAGCACCCTGCTAAGTAACCAAGGTTGGGCTTGTTTGTTAAAATCCAATCTAATGTTGATTGTTTCTTGGTGTGCTTATCTATGCGGGTTAGACAGGTTATGGTTTGCGTGAAGTTAAATAAATTCAGAAATTTGGTGGGGGTGTTGGATGAGCAGGAGTGCCAGTCCTGGCTGAAATCCCCAAGAATAATAGTTTCATGGTTAAAACTGCTAGATGCCCAGGCAAGCATTCCTTCTCAAAAGGAATCAACCAAAAAGAGTTATAAAAGCAAATGGAAAATATTTTCTATTTAGTTGTCATCAGAAGATTGAGATCCCTTTTCTGTCCCTCTTCTATCAATACTGGAATATCTTTCAGAGCTTTTCTACCAGGGTTCCATTTTTTTAACTATCAAAGTTCAAATGGCTGTCATTTCAAATTTTCTCATAGACCTTAATGACTTCTCATTGCATCTCTTAGAATATCCAAAGCTTTCTTCAAAGGAATTTTTTTTACTGAGGTCTCCCATTTCAAAACTCTTTCCTCCATGGGATTGCATTATTACTTAGGTCATTGACTCAGAAACCTTTTGAGCTGGCAGTGTTGGCTGATTTGAAGTTTCTTTCTTGGAAAGCTTCTTCATATTTGCCATTACCTCTTTTAGACGAGTTTCGGAATTACAAGCATGTTCATGTAAATCTCTCTTTCTCATCTTCCACAAAGATAGAGCGCCATTGAGAATGAATCCTACCTTTCTCCCAAAAGTTTAATTGGAAGCAAATCCATATCAGTACATTGACCTAACAGTATTATTTCCAAATTATTTTAGTAAAGGAGAACATTTGCTTCATACATTAGATGTTCACAGACAACTTAGATTTTACTTACACCATACCAAAGATATTAGCATTCAAACCCAAGGCTCGTTCCCCTAGGATAATTGCTACCTCTATAGCATTTTTCAAAAGAGTTCCTATTAGTGACATCGGTGCATCAGCAACTTGGCCAATAGTTCACACCTTCATATCTTACTACAAGTTGGATATCCATTCAAGAGCTCGATCATCTTTTGACTCTGCTATTCTCAAGAATGTACTTTCTTGAGACCACCCAGGTCTTTTAGGCAGCTTGGGAATCTGTCCCAAATGTTGAATTAGATGATAGACAACACTGGATACAAATGTTATGTACTTATCATAAGAATAGATATGTTTTGTCTTATTTTCATAAGGTTCAGCATCCCTCCCTCCTTCCCCCTTCCAAATTACCATATACAATCCTCTCATGCTCAGATAGACCTCGACTAAGACCCTGTCTGTTTAAGGTCACCTTTCCAAGCGTAGCACGCTTAACAAGTTATTATTTCATTCCATGATAGTTTTCTTTTAGTAGCAATATTTTTTTTTGTGTGTGTATGGTTAGAATATCAGCAAACTCCATCTGAGGTGATTTACACAGAAGGAGGGAATTGTGGCTACAGAAGTAGTCAGAGTCTTGGATCCAAAGCTCTGGCAGAAGGTGCCAAGGCCAGATCTGACTATCCAAATGTTGAACCAGACGAAAATGAGACAACACAGGTCCGTCTATCTTTATGGTAAGTACATAACTTTCATTTGTTTTGCTTACTCCTGCTATGCCTTCATGAAGTATTAAGTTTATTGTTATAATGTAAAATGCATTTACTCTGGCATTTAATTCCTCATTTTTGATTTATCTAGCCGACATAATTCTTGTTTTGTGTACTGCCTGTCAGTGTATTTGAATTGTATTTATTTTTCTTCACAGCCCTCCTGCTTTCCAGTCTAGACTTGAAAGATTTCAAGTTTGCAACTAAGTTTATAACTAAATGATAAAATGGGAAATGTCAGTTTAAAAAACTGCTAAGCATATGGTTGCCTGACTGCTTTTTACTCCTGTGTTACACAGCCATGTGTATCATCTCTATCTTTCTTCACTGATTTGAGTCATAAACTCTACCCCCACCACACACTCACACACACACACAAAACAAGCATTTCTCTGTTGCAGTTTTTGATTCCCTTCTGAAAAATACTTCAGGTGATTTCTTTTTATTCTGTGAAAGTGCTCTTTCTTGCATGTGGCTGTGTTTAACTTGAAAGCTGCATATAGAAAGCATAACAAATGAAACCAAACCCGAGGGAAGTCCTTCGCTTCCTAGTGTGAAAAGTTTTTATGGTTCAGCTGTTAGTATTGTATACAAAATGTCATTTTAGAAGATTTCTAATGAGTTTTTGCTCTTTCAAGTGGTTTCTTTAGCAGTTTTGACATTTTAAATGTGTGTTTCTCTCTTCAATAAGATTCTGTAGCAATCTGCACATAGTTTTTGGCTGCTTACAGGCTCCATGTGGGAATATCAAATCATGTAGCATTTATTTCCATATCTGTAATTGAATATGTATATATGATATGTTTGCAAACTGCATCTTCTGGGGATTTTTTTAAATTCATTTATTTTGTATTTGCATTGAAAGGGACTTTCAAAGAACGTCCCTTTCAAGTAAGATTCCTGAGCACTCTGTGAAAATCAGGTCCTTGACTGTGGTATTTAAATATGAGAAACAGAGTTCCTATAACTCATTCAGACAGGGGTCTGTGTGTGATCTGAAATGGAGTAATATTTAGATATTTTAATTACCGCTGACTTGCAGGGTAGGCAGTTGCAGATGAATGTTAACACATTATTGCTGAAGTACACAATGCTGCAGGTGTTGGCACAGAGACTAGTAAATTACTTCTCTTGAAAATGGGCACAAAGATTTCTTGACATTTTATTACTTTTGAGAGTTAGAAGTCAGAGAATGAATACTGCATGAATTTAGTGCCAGATAGTTCCATGTGGTATTGTAAGATACACCTTAAATTGCATGGGAAATATATGGCTGGCTGAAGCAGAAAACAGCACCTGTGAACCGCCTTAATATGTTCAGTTCTAAGGAGTTTCAGTCAGAACAGAGGCAGAGCTTTAACCAGAACTTGAAAGATGACTGACACATGGGAAAATAACAATGTGGATTTTGGGAAGTTTGCTGGATTTTGCCAGGCATTTCTAAATGTTCAGTGGAAGATCCTGGTCTCTAGATGGCATGACAGATCTCTAGCCTTGGTAACATGTCCTCCACTTCTTGATTTGAAACCGGACATCACAATCTTGAATCCCTGAGATTTACACTTGTCGATCAATTGTATGAGCTTTGTACGCAGGCACTGGCTTTTGTTTGTAACCATTCTGTGATGGTGCTGAGAGGGTGAGAACCTGAAGATATAGTTCTGAGTTGTAGTGAACCCTGCTGTTTTTAAGGACTAATCAGAAGTGTAACGTTAAGTTTAGGTTGAAGAACTGCCTTATTGTTTAACTTCCACTCCCTCTAGCCTCCCTAGTAGTCCATTTTTTCACAGTGTTGGGTTCTTCCAAACAGATACCCCATGTAGAAGGTCTCAAAAGTCAGACAGATCAGATATGTACTTGCTTTAGGGATTGCTCTGCCAAAAGACCTGCACTGGGTACTTGTCTTCCTGACATCCCCTTTTGTCTGGACAGCTTCTTTACCCTGTGACTCTCGGTGGATCTCTCTGTTAAGGAAGTGTAATTTATTACATTCTTTTTGTTGTGCTTTTTGTGTCCTGTTTTGTAGATTCTGCTTGCTCATTGTATGGGTATAAAACCTGAGTGTCTGTGGGGCTGAATGCACGCTTCTAACCTGAAACAAAATGTCAAAGCACTAGCAGTAGAGATGAGTTCTCCTGAAACAGAGAAAAAGCCAACAGTCAGAAACATACCATCTGTATGGTGGTGAGAAAAGTTTAATTAAAAAGAATGCTACTTATATAAAGCAGTGGGATGCTGATACTGGAACACATGACATATCCCATTGTCAGTTTAAGGTGGTCTTCATATAACTACAAGGTGGATATAGTTTTTTTTTTCTACTATTATTTAGAAAAATAACTTATTTTTGACTATTATAGGTGACGGCATCTGTGTATTGGATATTCCCAGATGTCAAGTGACTGTGGATGGAAGATATGACATTGCTGTAATATTGTTTATGGGGGGAGAATTGTTTTTTACCTAATTATTAAAAATATGCTATCCATTTGCGGAATGTAATTGGGTATTCCCACTGTAATTGTAAGGCAACATGGGTTTGTATATGTTAGGAATGTGCACGGGATGTAAGCAGATTTTTTTTAACTGCAAAAAAATGTTCTTACAATTTTTAAATTATGGCTTTACTAATTTCAGGGAGTGCTGATAGCTTCTGCAATGACATGGACTGGAAAGCAAGATGTGTTATTTATGTCAGTTGTTATCAGTGGGTGCATCTCTATAGAGTTTCTATTCCAGTCTGCACCACTGAAGAATCACTCACTATCAGGAACTTTCTTGACCATCTTTACTGTTAAGCTTTTACATCAAGTCTCACTAGTTCAGCATCAAAATTGAACTGAGACTGTCAGGTGGGTGTTCATGGCATAAGTTGTGTTAAACAAGCTACTGCTTTGCAGTTATCACATATGTAAAGAACATGTTTCATTAGTACAGACAAGTCTTTTCTTGCCAGCTTCTAGCATTGCCAACATTAAATACCACCTGTAAAGAATATATGGTGACAGCTACCTAAGAATAACAAACAGATTTATTTAGCTTAAAAATGAAAAATTGCTTAATATATTCAGTAAAATTCTAAAAGTGTATGCTTTTTACTTGATTCTTCTTACCAGAACCAGAAAAGCTAACCATTTGTTTTTCATAAAATGGTATATGAATACCACACCAAGGTCTTGGATGCAGAAAAAAATAACAGCTTTTTCTGTCTTTCAGCACCACTACTGCTTAATATTAATTATACAATGACTGGCCATTAGCATTCCAAAACAAGTTGTAAATCTGAGAATAGACTAATGGAAAAAGGTCCAGTCACCCGGACTTTTTCCCATTAGTATATCTACTGATTTTTTTACTTTTTTTTTTGCCCCCCAAAAAGAAAAACAGAAGACCTAAAACAAACGAGAGAAACGGTGCAGACAAAAAAAAAAGGATAAGGTCTGACCATAAGCAAATCACCCTTGACATCCACATCCCACCCCCACCCCCCAGTAAGGGAACCTCCTTAAAAAACTTTTCCAAAGCCAACTTCATGCTACTGAAGACAGAAGTGACAAACTTCACAACACCCACGCAGACGGGATCTGGAAGTTCAACTGCAGAATCCTACACTAAGACACTGTACAAGCACATCCACTCGTGCATGAATCGTGCCATCCCAAATAGAACCAAGATGATCTTCTCCAAAAAAAGGAAGCCAATCTGGTGGTCCCCAGCTATAAACAAACTATACAACAGAAAGAAGAAACTGTTGCAGAAAAGAGGAAAATCCCAGGGTGCAAAAAACTGAGATCCCTCATAAAATCCTCAAAAGCTAGTTACGAAAATAAAATTGCCAAAGATTCCAAAGACAACCACAAGGCATTCTATAGTTATGTCAAGAATCTAAATGGCAATGCCCAGATCTGCTCTGAGCTACAACAGAATGGGATTAAATATACTGATCCCAAGGATATTGCCAATATCCTGGCAGATCGATTTAGTGCCAACTTCACCCCCCTCTCACCCCCTAAAGGGCCCATCCCAATACCAAAAGATTGCCAAATTCCGATAATCACAGCCACACAGGTAGAAACAGCACTCTCCAAAGCTAAGAATACAGCATCCATGGGACCAGATGATATCCCAGGCTGTGTACTACATGAACTACAAAATGAACTGGCACCCCACCTAAGTGTCCTGTTTAATCATAGCCTCACCTCAGGCTTCGTGCCCACTGAGTGGTGCACAGCTACAGTTATCCCGCTCCACAAGGGAGGATCCGCCTTGGATCCCGGGAACTACCATCCCATCAGTCTGACAAGCCTGAACTGCAAGGGCATGGAACGCATTATTATGGAACTTATAAACAAAGACATTGGCAACCTTCAAACACTGGACCCCACCCAGTTTGGGTTTGTGAAGGGCCGATCTTGTCTCCTGAATCTGATTGACTTCTTCAAATCAGTCTCCAGAGCTGTGGATGAGGGTAAGGCGGTCCACACAGCCTATCTGGACCTTGCCAAGGCCTTCGACACCATCCCCCACTCTGGAATCATAGATAAACTTACTAAGCTGGGCATAAATCTGTAGGTCACTTGATGGTTTGCCAACTGGCTTACTGACAGAACCCAGACTGTAAAAGTAGCAGACTCCGAATCCAGCTCCAGACAAGTGACAAGTGGAGTACCTCAGGGTTCAGTCCTGGGACCACTCTTGTTTGGCATCTACTTCTCTGAAGTACAAGCCAACACTAAGGGGCTCTGGCTAACAAAGTTTGCAGATGACTGCAAACTGGGAGCCATTATAGAATCCCCAAATGATGTGGATATTCTACAAAAGGGCCTTACAGAAACAGATGCCTGGTGCCAGAGCCATGGGCTCAAGCTTAATGCCAAGAAATGTATAGCTATCCCCTTTGGAAAAAAACATGTACCCATGAACTACCACATAGGTGGCAGGACACTAAACATCGAAAGTGTGATGAGAGACTTAGGGACACAAGTGGACAGTGGTCTCACTTTCAATAACCACATTGCCACAACAGTCAGGAAATCCTTCCATGTGGCACACCTCATCACTAAGGACTTTTCATCCAGAAAAAAAGAGGTCATTGTCCCACTGTACTCATCCCTCATTAGACCCATTATAGAGTATAATGCCCCATTTGGTATGTACCTCACAAGACATCTGCAACAGCTGGAAAGGCCACAGAAATACCTCACTAAAAGAATCACAGGCCTAAAGCAGATGCCATATGCTAACCGTCTAAAAAAACTCCAGCTATACTCTGTGGCATATTGTCTACTCAGAGGCGATCTCTGCTTAACATACAAGGCCATGTCAAACCCTGAGCTGTTGGACATGCTCCACTTAAAGAAATCCCAATCCCTCAGAGCCACACACTCCAGGGATCTAAACCTTATCATCACAATGAACAAAACATGCTGGAGGGATAGGTTCCTGACCCAGAGACTCCCCATACTCTGGAATAGACTGTCCATACATGTCAAGCAGAGAGCCTCATTGGCCCTCTTCAAAAGGAACCTTGATGATTGGATGGGAGATTGGAAATTCACCCCGGGGATCATGTCAGTCGCCCTGCTAGACAGGAGCCCAGGGAAGTAAATATTGTGGGAAGAAATTTCCAGGGAATTGTTATGACTAGGCTTGCATAGGCCTTAGGGCCGATAGCCTAGTACCAACCTATGAACCTATAAATAGGGTACATTCTGAAAAATTAAAGACATGTACTTGATTATCCTTTTTTTTGCCTGCGCCGTTTCCCTCATTCGTTTTAAGTCTCACAATTTCTTTTTTTTTTTATTTTCAATTAAAAAAAAATGCAAAGGAGATCTTCCTTTTAAGGGTGGGAACACAAGTCCCTTACACATGCGCAGTACATCAGAAATGCCCCAGTATACTGGAAAATTGTGGAAGGGCTGCATGGAGGCATTATATAATGACATTATTTAAGAAAAGTAAGTATTTTTTTTCTTAAAGGATGTCATTGTATAATAGCAATATCCCACGGCTGGGTGTGGGCAATGTTGGATTTACCTATGGTTGGCTTTGTTTGCCCTTGTGACCAAACCACACCAACCGTGGGTACATCCAGCATTACCCACACCCAGCCGTGGGTTATTGCTTAAATAAGCCACATTTCATGTAAAAAGGTTACTGTTAGATAAATCTGTAACCAGGGTATGAGTCCAGAAAATCCCTTTTGTGGCATAGCATAATTAAGGCTTCACTAATGCGATAAAGGTCTGCTTGAACCTGCAATTGGTTCCATAGATACTTTTATACCTCAAGCAGACTCAAAAGATGTTTTCCTTAGGTAGATGACAAATGTTGGAGGTGTAATGGGGAAGAAAAAGTATCTTAGAGCATATGTTCTCAGAGTGTAGTAATGAGTTGATAGACATTAAAAATCCCCTACAGAGTACTCTGTCAGGAATACTGACTAAGCAAATGAGTGCAACTAAGGAAATGATTTCTTGAGCTGGGATACAGGATCTGCATTGCCTAGATATAGTAAGATCTTGTTAAGTTTAATTCTAATGGCTGCCAAAAATGGAAATGAAAGTGTAAGCCAGCCATACTCGAAGTAGTGAATACTGTAACAGAAATAAACAAAGAAGAAGTGGGATGTTTAGAAAAGGGTAGAAGTAAATTACATAGAAAAAATGTAAGTTGTGGGAAGAATATATGCAGAAAAATGTTTTGGAGGAGGAATGAGTTTTAAGAGAATGCAGAACGTGAACAATTTATGTAATGTTGGTTTGATTATATTGTGTAGAACAATATATGTGATATGTAATGTTTGTAAATGTGAACTTATTAATATGGTTTGATTACTTTTATATAAATGTAAGTTTGCCTATATCACAAACGATAATTAAATAAAGGTGCTAAAAAAAACTCTTGAAAGGAAAAAAGATGTACTATGTATACATTAATTAATTCCACTGTGGTATGGAGGTAGTCTCCTATCCACGTTCTGACCAGCCGCACTGAGTAGAACATATAGTAAAGTGTAATGCAACTTTGTATCATACTGTACCTGACAGTACATTCTTCCTCTAATGTTATACACAGTAGTGCTTATGTCTGGGCACTACCTTCCCTTCAGCACATAACATTGTTTACTGTTTCTGGTCTAGGGTTTCCCCTCCGTCCTTCCACCAGTCCATAAAAGGACATACTTTTGTGGTTTCTGACTTTAAGAAAATTAACGGCATTATATTTATCATGGCAAGCAATTTTGGCTATAATACCATGGGCGTATTTCATGGAATTTCTTGTCCCTATGGATTATTCTACATTGGTGTGACTAAGGGAGCTTTTTTTCCTTTACAGTGAAAGAACACTTTAGAAATATTGGAAATGACCTGTTATTAGCCCTTTTAGCTTCACATTTTCAGCTGTTTCGTTCTAGTTAGTGCAAGGGTTTAAGAGACTGTCTTGGAGAAGACAAAGATTTTAGGTTTGGTGAGGATTTAAAGAAAATGCTTCAATATAAAGAAGGTGTTTTTATTTTAAAATGCAATTCTTTAAATGCTTATGGTATAAATCAAAAATGTAAATGGAAGGCATTTGTGAGTGCTAATGATATAGTTGGTTGACTAATTTGTTATGTAATGCCTTCATCTGCTTTGTTGTGTGTGACTGACTTTGGTCTGATTAATTAAACATTTTGACTGACTGGCAGAAACTTAATTGTTATTTAATAATAATCAACATTTAGATCACTTTTGCAGTAGTCTAAACTATTTGGGTTCTACTCCCTTACCACCATCCAGCTTACAAAGCTTTAGGCCACCCTTCCACGCAGTATGTCAGCTCAAGTTTAACTCCAACTTCTTCAGAGCTTTTTTTGCAGCCAAAGAGCACTCCTTTGGCATGCCCTGTGAAGTAACTGTTGGTCAAGTAGCAATCATTCAAGGCTGAGCACATAAGTTCCCTGTTGGAGAAAACCTCCCACTAAAATAATTTTTCTGAGGAAAACTTGTGTTTTGTTTGGACTAAAATGTTGTTTATTAGTGAACTGTATGTTTAGGGACTGTCGTCATACTTCTCTTGTGTAATAAAAAAAAATTCTGTATTTGACAAAATTTTACAATAAGTTGTAGGTGTCTGTATTTAGGGTGGGATATTGTGCTTGTGGGAGACTGTCAGTGGTTTACTTACCTCAGTACCACTACCACTTGTTTTCTACTTTACCCTTACCTAGGCTCCTCTGTCTACCTTCGAGGTCTTAATCAAAGCTAGCCTGTCAAACAGCTAACATTCTCCACAGTTTTACCTTTCCCTGTCCAGAAGAAAAAGAAAGTTGTTAGGGAGTTTTTGGGTTTCAGGTTGGCTGTTGTTGCACCTTAGCTACTGGTAGATGGCTCTTCTGTGGCCATTCTTGTTTCCACACACTGCTCCTCATTTTCTCTGGTCTGTCTGGTGTTGCAGCTATGGCCTCCATGAATAGTGGGATAGCCACCTCCTCTGTGGCTGTAGGGATACCCTTGGCAAGTGATGGAGAACTGTGTTTGTTGATCTCATGAAGGGGCAGGTGAAGGTTCTTCACTCAGTTGGGATAGGGAACCTGAATCTGGGATGGGTATGCATTCTACAGATTGGTAATTTTCCAGGGAGTTTCCCAAGAAAGGTGAACATAGTAAGAAAATATTGCCATCTGTTTCTACTCCCTTGGACAGTAAGGATTTTCTTGGAATTTGCTAAGAGTTCATTACTGCTTTTACTTGCCTCATACTTCCTCATACAAGAAAAGAAAGAGTTCTCTCTCTTTTTATAGCTTGGATTTTCAATCAGAAGAGCAAACATTGCAGGGGGATGGTTGTACTTCATAATCTGAACAGTCTGATTCTGAGGAAAATATGATCTCTGATTTCTCTCTCTTGAAGATGTATTGTTTTCTGAGACTTTGTCTTAGATTAAAGAGATTTTTCAGTGGGAGCAGAAAGAAATTTCTGTTGCATAGAAATATATTAATATTTGTTACAGTAGGATTTATCCACATCTGCAGATATTTCTCATGTTTGCCTGCTTAAGAGAATGCTTTTCTTACTGTTTCTAGTTTGTCTGTCTAACAGTTGACCTCTTGCGCCAGTTAGTTTTCAGGTTATGCAGGGCTCATCAGGCTCATAAGGCTTTGTTTTCCAGCCCTGAACAAGATCCAGCAGTAAGTACTCTAAAACTGCTTCTGCTAAACAGATTTCGGCTACTAACCTCATTCCCAGTGACAAGAATGGAAAAGCTTTTGATAAGTTAGAGAAGAACATTCTCTCTTCTGCTGCTTTATCTTTTAGGATTCTAAGCTGTCAAAGTTGGTTATTAACCTTCCTTTTTCTGAGGTAAAAAATAACCCTTGAATGCCACGGTAATATTTGCTTCTGATGTTACTAAGCATGTTTTAAAGTGTGCCTATGATGTTGCTCCTGATTCTTCCTTCAGAGTTGCTTTTTCTGGGTCAGTAATGAAAAGATTGGGTTGGCTTCATTCTCAAAACCTTCCTGATGATGTTAATATTGCAATTTTAAATTCTCCCTTAGATAGGGAAGTTGTGTTTGGCCGTTCTGCAATGAGGCTGAAAATGAGTGATGAAAGGCGAAAGATGATTCAATGGGTGAGAAAAAAAATGTCAACCCTCCTTTTTTAAAACAGTGCTTTATCCAGGCACCCGACTACCACCTTCCATAATGTTAAGGTGATATTTATTGTTCTGAGGATCTCCTACCCCATCTCCCACCCTTTAGTAATGCTCTAGGGTCACTGTAGCATACCATTCCTAAACATAGCATGGCAAATCATTCAATGGCTTTGGTATTTAAGCAGCATATTGCATGCCGTTTCATGCTTACATACTGAACGGGTCAATATACCTCCTGTGAAATGACAGTAGGTAGTGCTTGGCAGCCTTACTGCATGCAGATGAGACCAAATATGAAGGCATGTCACCCCTCCTTCCTGTACTACCAACCGCCAAAAAAGAAAATAAACATATTGCATGCAGATAAAGTAGCTCTTCAGCTACAACTGTCTCTATACTATTTTGACATGCTGCCAGCTCCAGTGCCACGAGGCTGCTTTTCTTTAGGCTAAGTATAGCATACTAGAAAATTCATTAGCATTCTGGTGTGCTTTCCAATAGACATGGCTGCATAACACAAATCTGCATTAATTTCTCACACTTGTATGTACTTTACCATGCTAAGAGCTGTGGCTAGGTTAGTACACTGGATAGTTCCCATGATGGCCACCCCTCCCCCCCAACCGTACTTCTCAACTTAATGAAAGAATTGTGGGCAAGGCCTAAAATAAGGGGGGACAAAGGTCCCAAAACAGGGACAGATTGTAAATAATGCTCTTATAAGCTTACAAGGTCGCTAGAATAAGAAATTTTGTATTAACATGCATTTTTCGAGGGACATAAATTCTGAAACTTAAAAGTCTTATTATTTAGTGACTTCAGTCCTTAGTGATTTGCCTGAAAACTATTAGCTTTAGGAGGAATAGACTAAAAATATTAGGCAAAAATCTGAACAGTAGAGAGGTCTTCTCCCAACCAAAGTTGTAAAATATGAAAAAAAAAAAAGAAAAACAAAAAAAAAGATTTTTCAACTAAAGCTGATGAACAAAATAAGTCTTCAGCCAGAGTAAAGGTCATGTACTGAATTCTGTTAAGTCAAAGCTAAGAGTTATTAGCTTGCTTGTTTTAAAATTAATGACACCTTCGTATAATATAGCAAAGAGCTATGATGTGCACAATTAACAGCTTTTCATTTCACATAGTGATTTTGTTTAAAACAAAGCCTCTCTCTTTGCTTTAAAGAAATGTTACTTTAAAATAATTTAGTGGTTATATGCATACATAATAGCTTTTTGCTATTCACACAGTCAGCTCAGTATTTAAGCGGCCGCCATGGCTGTTTAAAGAATGCTTGAACTTCAGGGCAGGGACTGATTGACACCTGTGCAAAGCCACTCGTGTTTTCTAATTGCTTACAGCTTTGGCAGCCACTCCCTTTGCAACATCCTTGTTACAGCCTAGACTGATGGTGGAATTATGCTTATGCATCACAGTGGCACTCCACCAATAGTACAGAGCAAATTGGAATAATGAATTTATAATTCCAGTAATCTTTATTTAGTTTATTATTGGCTTACTATCAAAATTCTGAGTATTACTCTGTAGAAAATGCAGGATCTTGGGCAGGAAACATCAAAATCTGCCTATACAGAAACCCACACTATCGAATCCAAGACTGGCCTCCCTGCAGTTCCCATGTTAGTACTTGTTACCGTGTTTGTACAAGTAGAGTGTTTCGTGAATTTGTACAATTTCAGATCATGTGTTGTGGATTTCATTTCTTCTAACTCAACTCTAGATCCTCCATTTTCAGTGGACTAATGCTCGGACTTTTGATAGTAAACCTTTATTATGACTTTCATCCCATAATAGCAGCTTTCGAAATCTGTTTGCTTCTTTTTAAACTGTGGGAGAAGTAAAATTTGCATGCGTGTGTGTGCTTACCTTTTTTAAACAACACACACACACACACACACACATATATATATATATATATATATATATATATATATATATATATATATATAGATATACACACACACACACACACACACACACACACACACACACACACACACACACACATACATATAGACGTTTGCATGTATATAAACATGTTTTGATGTTTGTAATGTGGAGACAAAATCAGACTAGCTTTTTGCTTAAAATTCTTGTTGAAAATCCATAATTATGCAGCTTTTTTAATGTTTAACAATATGAGAGCCCATTCTATACCTATACATTTTAAAAATGCTCCTTTGTTCCCAGTATGGTGTCATTTTTAACTGTGATTCGAGGACATGTATAGTGACTCATCATCTGGGATGGAGTTTTTGAATTAATAATTAAGCATTTATAACTGGGAACAATAATGTGAGTCTTGTATTATTTTAGTTGAAGCTAGAGGCATTTGCCAAAAGCAGTACAGATTGGATTAATGTAACGTGGGAAATGCCATGATAAATGAAAGCACTTCATATTTTTTTTAATATAAAACAAGCCTTCAGTTTATTGCTTTTGGTTGTATTTGATTGAGAATCTTTGCATAAATTTGTAACACAGATAAACATTATCACTTGCTGTTTGAAAAACTACTACTGTTTCGTAGACAGATAATACATGTGGCCATAAAATTACATGTGGCCATAAACCATTCTTGTATTAAGCTAGTTAAAAGTTGTGGCATGCATTATCATCTCTCCCACATTGCGGATCTTCTGCATTCACTGAAGACCATCATGTGCAGTCTGTAGAAATAGGGCTTTGACTACATAAAGTATGGTAACTTCCTACATGTGTCTCTGTAGTGGTTGTATTTAGTTACACATCTGTAAAAGTGTGTGCTTTTTGCCACTTTTATAACATTTGTCAGTCACTTATGAATTTCTCGCATTATGAAGCAATGTTCAAGGCTCAAGTATATGATCTTAGTCTTGTAAATACTGATTTGACTGTTGTTTTAAAATCCTGTATCAACTTTTGTCTTCTTACTTGATAAAGGTTGCTGGTCAGTTATCTAACATTAACCTTTGCACTGATATAGTTGTCTTTTTCCCTGGTGAATGTTATTTTAGTAGTTTTCCTCTTGTCTAGTTACGTTGTTTGCTGTTATGATGTCCTTCTATATCACCATTGCAGTATGTTTACTGAAGGGGATCTCCTGCTTAGAGCAGCGCGATGTTCAGCCAGTAAACCAAAACCGTATGATCTTGTATGCGCCATACATCACACATATGCTCCCCACACAGGATGTATGGCGTAAAAGTGATGTACAGACACAGTTACCCAGAACTTCTTTGTTGTCAGTCTGAATACCTTGTTGCTGTGCTGAATACCTAGCCAGCCAATAAGTGCCCCATTGGGTTTTTTTTTTTTCTTTTCTTTGGTCTTGTATTTTATTTTGCTTACCTAGAGTTCATATCATCCAAGAATGGAAAATGTCAGCGTGGGAGGCAAATTCACCATAAGGATCATCACGAACAGTGTCTCTTTTGTTTGGGTGCTTCCCACGACCATACATCTTGTAGTATCTGTAAAGTGTTTGAGCTTAAGACACTTGGAAACCATTTGTTATCTGTGGCCATTTATCTTGAAAACCAATGGTTTAAACAGTTAGCCCAGGGTAGCACTGCAGAATCCATTAAACACAAAGATACTTGCGCTAGGTAAGAAGAAGGCCAAGAAGTCTTGGCTAGATTCCTTAGCTGTCCAGCCTCCACTGGACGTCCCTTTAGAAGAACCTAATAGCTCTGTAGGCCGTTCTGCATCTACATTGAATTCCTGTGCTAATACCCTGTTGGAGGCTGGTATGGATCCATCTTTTTATATGCCATCTGCAGCTTTGCAGTTGTCTGTTCTAGATGTCAAGGAGGAACCAAAGTTGATTACCTTGGAGGGTCCTAGAAGGGTTGTGCAGATATTGGTCGGGGAGCAGGTTCCAGGTACTCCTACTGAATCTTGCCAAGGGTCTGAACCTCCAGTATTTGTTAGTGCTGATGTCCCTTCCAAGAAAAGACAAAAGGTGAAGCATGTTTCAGTCCATCCTAAGGATCCCCAGAGAGAATGGCAAGAGTTTACTCAGGGCTTGTTTTCTACCATGATGGCCCTGAAGTCTCCTCAAGGGGCTTCTGTGCCTGCTCCTACTTGGACCTGTATCCCTTCTAAATAGCCCAGGGAGCCAGATTCCTCAGATGAGGATTCAGAGTCTGATGAGGGGTCCTTGTCCTATTCTTTGCAGATGCCTTCACCTTTGGCTTATGGTTCTGATGAGGAGGAGCCTATTAGCCCTGAGTCTACTTTTGAGGAATTGTCCTTTAGGGTCAAAGTTGCTAGGATGCTGGAATACTTTAATTGAGATTCTTCTCAAGTGTCTGATATTCAGAAGCAGTATTATGAGTTGCTTCAGGTGGATACTCTTAAACCCTCTGCAGTTCCTCTTGTGTTGTCTGCTGTGTTAGACACTTTCATTGCTGCTTTCTAGTCTCCTGATTCTCCCCCTCTTGCTCCTAAGAAAACTGATAGGTTCTATAAGGTCCCCAAGGACTGTCAGTTTTTATTTAAGTGTCCTTCTGTTGATCCTGCTGTGGTGTCAGACTCTTCTGACAAACCTTCCAAGCTTTTGCCCTCTTCCAAACTTTTGTCTTCTGATAAGGATAGTAGGACAGTGGAGAGGATTGGTAAGAAGGTTTATACTTTTTCTACTTTGGCCTTTAGGGCTATTAATTACTAGACCCACATGACCAGATATGCTCTGGCCTTGATTGTTCAGCCTTTATAGGTTATTTTTGACCTCCCTGATTCTGAAGGCAAATCTTCTGCCTTATCTGTTTTGGGTTCTGCTTCTCAAGTGGCTTGGATATGATGCTGCTAATGCCTCTTCCAGGACTGCTGCTTTTGGGTCTGTTATGAGGCATTATTCTAGGCTTCATCTCCAGTCTTTACCTGAGGATATTAAGGCCAAGTTGTTGGATATTCCTTTGGATAATAAACATTTTTTGGGACTGCTGCTGCTGACCTGTTTAAGTCTCTTCAAGACAGGGACAAATCCTTGCAGGACCTTGAAACATGTTCTTGTCTCTCCTGTCACTAAGTTACAGAGGAATTATCCTTCTAGATCTGCTTTTGTCTGCAGGCAGCCCTGCCAGGCCTCAAAGGGCAGGAAGGGTGGTAGGTGAGCCTCCTTTGCTAAGGCTTCTCAGACATTTGTGGCCAAGAAGCCTCCTTTATTTGATAAGCCTGCTTCTCTTTGATAATCCCCCCCACTCACACACACACACACACACACACACACACACACACACACACACACACACACACACACACACACACACACTTAGACCAGGTTTCCTTTGGCCCTTTGGCTTTCCCTTTGTCTTCCAAATTGTCTTCTCATCACTTCTTGGGCTCTTTCTATCATTCATCAGAGTTACGTCATGGTATGGAACTCTCAACCTCCTTTAGAGCAACTTTCTCATTTCCCAGAGGTCTTAGGGTCCTGGAGAACCAAGGAACCATTCAACCTGTCCCCCCTTCCCAAGTGGAAAAGGGTTTCTATTCCAGGATGTTCCTGGTTCCTCAAAAGGAGGGCACTTGGAGAACTGTTCTGGATCTCTTCCTGCTCAGCATCTTTTACAAGCTTCCCTCATTTCAAATGCTTAGTTTTTACAGTTCTCTGTTTCTTTATATCATTTTCAGTTCTTTGCTTTGCCCTTTAGCCTCTCTGCTGCCAAAAGGGTATTCACAAAATGCCTAGCTCCTGTGATTGCTTTCTGTATTCTCCAAGGCATTCAGATGTTTCCTTATATAGACAACCTGTTGCTTCAGGCACTTTCTCCTAGTCGCCTGTTACAGGATCAGGAGCTCCTCACCATCTCTCTTCTTCAAAGTCTGGGCTTCACTATCAACTTCAAAAAGTCCATCTTGACTCCCTCTCAGGATAATGTGTATCAGGGATGAAAGATTCAGCCAGTGCCAATGTTGGTCTCTCTCTACTACCTTCAAAAGTATTATCAATGGTAACCTTCCTTCGGTTTCTTCTTCCTCTGACTGCCATTCCAGCCAGAGAGTTGCTTTGGGCCCTGAGATTCATGGCCTCTTCTATTCCAGTGCTCCCTCTTTCCAGAATGCATATGTAGAAGCTTCAACGGTACCTCAAGCCAATTTGGCTGCAGTATTGCCACCCTCTGGAATTCAGTGTACTTCTCCTTCCTTGTCTAAAAAATGAATTTGAGCGGTGGATTCAACAGTTTGCCCTCAACCCAGGTCAGCCCTGTCAGCCTCCAGTCCCTTCTCAAGAACTGTTCCCCGATACCTCAGACATAGTATGGGGGGCTTCATGTGATCACCTGAAAGTTCAGGGTCTCTGCCCCCCGTCAGCAGACAGACCATATCGACATTAAAGAGATGAGAGCTCTGATTCTTGCCCTTCAAGCTTTTCACCCCATGTTCTCTCCAGCCTTTTTCAATGCCTTCTATAGTAGTACTGCCTACTTTATGTCAAACAGCAAACAAGATCTGAGGTATGTTAGGGGTTGTGCAGTATGGGTAAAGGAGGCGCTTGAAAGCTTTTTAGTGGCCACAAGCTAAAGTAATGGCCAAGTTGGATTTGAGGATCGGATCCGAACCCAACAGTTGAGGAAGAATGAAAATGGACAACACAGATGGAAAGTTATGGTGAGTACATAACTTCTTTTTATCTGATATTGGTATTGTAAATTGCCTGGTATTTATTTTATATATTTATTTTACATTTGATAACCGGTTTAGTCTGGCTGAGCTTTTGGCTCATTTTCAGCAGAGACCCGGGGAGAAAAGCTCCTCTGGACTAGAAAACAATTTATTAAATTTTAGTGACATAGTAGTAACAATCAGCTATAGGATCTTATAAGCAGAGACCTGGAGACCTCAGGCAATTCAATTATACCGAGTATTATTGGATAGCTGGACACCAGCAAATCCAGTACTGGGATCAAGAGAAAGATGATTTTTCATTTTATTACATGGCCACAATGCAGCAAGCAATCGAGTTTTAATTCCTGTGTGATTTGTAGAGGTTTTGAGAAATATTTGATGAAAGCAAGAGGTGATGCCCACTGCATCACATTAGATACAGTGGATTTGGGTCTCTTTGTGAGGTATGGCAACAGGGATGGCACCATAATAGGCTTGTTAGAATACTCTTTAAATACCTATTGCGGGTCAGGAGATTGGCAAGAGTAGGTTTAGAAGCAGCAAAACTTATTAGAGATCAGACAGAATAGTCTAATTTTAAAGCTTATTCACTTCCTAAAGCATCTTTTAACCAAGAGGGTTAATTTAGAACTGATTTACAGTGGATAATTCCAATTATTATAATGTCAATCATTCGCACATCAGACAACAGTTAAATGTACAGACTGATAGATGTCAAGGCAACACAAATGATTTTAATATAGACTTAGATTTCCCACCATTAAGGAGGTCTGAAAGAATTGTAAATCAGGGTAGAGAATGTGATTTTTTAGAGAACTCCCCCAGGCAACTGGGACCCAGTTACAGGGAACTTGGAAGAGGAAAAGTGAGAGGGAAGTGATAGTGAAAGAATTAACAGTTTACAACCTGCCCTTCTGATATTATTAGGACTCACAGAAGTGTAATGTTACCATATCAGACATTTAATATTTTCAACTACACTGATTTGGTTGTTATGCCAGCACTTTTCAATAAAGGATTTAAATGTATTCTCACCACAGATTAGATATTGCAGATACCATCATTGTATTAAAATTATACACATGTAAATTAAATTTTATGATTAACATGAATGGTAAAAATGATGGTGGGAACGATGGTTCCACATTAGTTGGTGCCAAGAACACAAATGTTGTGAAGAGAGAGTGTGTACAATCCCCCTTAAACCTTACCTTAGCAGTATTTGAAAGGGCTTTTAAGAGAGAGATATACAACTTGAAATATTCTCACATCCTTATTTGTACATCTTGACTAAGGAAGAAAAGGTGGTTATGTCTGAACTTAGAAATAACCCATCTATCAGAGTAATGAAACCAGACAAGGGTGGGGGAATTGTTGTTGCAGGTAAAGGAGATTACCCATGCAGTATTTACAACATGTTGCAGGATACAGAGAAATTAAGACGTTATGTACTCACCATTACATTCCATGTTTGTTGTCCATCTTGCCTTCATTCTTTGCTGGTTGTCGTCAGAACCAAGAATCGGTTCTGATGCAGCCTATATTAAAGCTCAAGGCTATACCCTACCCATCATGCTTAGGGAGATTACCCAGATCCTGTTTGCAGTTACTAAACAGAGTAACAGTTATATACATTTATATATATATATATATATATATATATATTTATATATATATATATATGGATCACCTTTAAAACCTCGAAATCGCGTTTGCCCGACACACTAATGACCGACACGAAAAGACCGACAACAAAAAACGCCGACAACGCAAAACACCGAAAACCATTACACCAACACACTACACGTAAACAACACAGTACACTACATAACATATGCACTATCCCTAACCCAAACCCTAACCCTAAGGTCCGACACTACCGCACTTACCCTACCTGCACCCTAACCCTAACTCACTTACCAACCCCTAAACCCACAGTCCCGCACTATCACACACACCCTACCTGCATCCTAACCCTAACTCACTTAACCCACCCCTAACCCACAGTCCCTCACCATCGCACACACACCCTACATGCACCCTAACCCTAACTCACTTAACCCACCCCTAACCCACAGTCCCTCACCATCGCACACACACCCTACATGCACCCTACCCCTAACTCACATAACCCACCCCTAACCCACAGTCCCTCACTATCGCACACTTACCTGTCCGCTCCCTAACACTAAATCCCTCACTCGATCGCACACTTACCGAGTCCGTCGGGTTCTCACCTTGTCGGTCATCTGCGTTGTTGGTATTCTTGTCCCGTCGGATTCCGTGTCGGGCAAACACGATTTCGAGGTTTTAAAGGTGACCCATATATATATATATATATATATATATAAGAATACATACACAAACATGTACCACCTTGGGCTAGAGAAGGGAATCAGAGAACTCAAGTTCCAAATCCAATAAAGACCTCTCGATCCTCCAGGAGCAAAGGTTGGGGGAAGGAGGGTGGGACCCAAGAATGAAGGCGAGATGGACAACAAAAATGGAACGTTATGGTGAGTACATAACTTCTTAATGTTATGTTGTCCTATCTCGCCTTCATTCTTTGCTGGTTGAGACAGCGTCCCTAGCACCTTCTTTCTTGGGTGGCCCAAGGGAACAAACTCTTCAAAACAGTGGATCCAAAGGAAGTCCTGTTCCAGGAGGCCAAATCTACTTTGTAATGAGTGATAAGGCCTTTGATACTATTCTCCACTCAAGAATCATAGAAAAACTCACTAAGCTAGTTATCAACCCCTATATCACTAGGTGGGTTCCATACTGGCTCACAGGTAGTACCCACAGTGTGAAAGTAGCCGACTCCAAGTCAGACTGCTGACCAGTCACAAATGGAGTCCCACAGGGTTCGGTCCTGGGTCCTCTCCTGTTTGGTATCTACTTCTCTGAAGTCCAGGTCAACACGAAGGGACTCTGGTTGACAAAGCTCACAGACTTTTGCAAGTTGGGAGCTATTATTAACTCCCCAAGTGGTGTTGACATCCTACAGAATGGTTTCACTGAGACCAACGACTGTTGTCAGAACCATGGCCTTAAGTTCAGTGCCAAAAAATGTGTTGTCATTCCCTTTGGGAATAACACAGTTCCCATGAATTACCAGATCAATGGTAGTCCACTGAACACAGAAGGCGTTATAAGAGATCTGGGAACACAGGTTGATAGCAACCTTTCTTTTGACCACCACATTGCCACTCTGGTCAGAAAGTCCTTCTATGTGGCACATCTCATTACTAAGGGTTTTGCATTCGGGAAGAAAGAGGTCATTGTCTTTCTCTACTCTTCCCTCATTAGGCCAATCATTGAGTACAATGCCCCATTTGGCATGTACTTCACTAAACACCTGCAACAACTGGAGAGGCCGCAAAAGTACCTCACAAAGAGGATCCTAGGCCCTAAACATTTGCCCTATGTGGACAGACTCAAAAAACTCCAACTATTCTCTGTCTCATATCGCCTACTTAGAGGCGATCTCTGCTTGACTTACAAAGCCATGTCTGACCCAGCTCTGTTAGAAATGCTACATCTAAAGAAATCCCAATCCCTCCACACCACATGCTCCAGAGACCTCAGCCTCATTACCACAATCAACAGAACATGCTGGAGGGACAGGTTCATAACCCAGAGAGTGCCCATGCTATGGAATAGACTTCCATACATGTCAAGCAGAGCACCTCATTGGCCCTCTTCAAAAGAAATCTTGATGAGTGCATGGGAAATAGAAAATTCACACCAGGGATCACAAAAGTTGCTTTATTCAACAGAGGGACTGGGAACTAAGGTTGGGTGGCATGATGCCAGAGTAATCCTATGGGCTAGGCTTCTAAAGGCTCCAGGACCATTAGCCTAGTACACACCTATGAACCTATAAAGGTATGAGGTTTTACCGATGTTGCTGCAGCACAAATTAAATCCATGGGTAGCCTAGCCTGAAAAGCAGACAAGGTTGCACTAGCTCTTGTTGAATGACCTTTTATTTTTCCATGCAGTTGTCTATTTTGAGAAGTATATGAATAGGTAATAGCATCAGTAAGCCATTTTGACAGAGTGACTTTTGATATTGGGGTGCCCTTCATTTTATCTGAAAAGGATACGAACAGTTGATCAGACTTCCTGAATTATTTTGTTCTGTGTAGGTAGAAACGTAATTGCCTGTGTACATCCAATTGGTGTAATTTATATTCTACCTTGTTGCTGTAGTTTGGGAAGAAAACAGGCACATCAATAGATTGATTCAAGTTAATCTCAGAACAAACTTTAGGGAGGAATGATGGATTAGTTCTAAGGGAAACTCTATTTTTATGGAAAACCAAGTAGGCGGGATGTATAGACAGTGCTTGGAGTTCTAATACCCACCTAGCTGACGTGATGGCCACCAAAAAGGCTGTTTTCCATGTTAGGAACTTCAGATGACAAGATGAAGCTGGTTCATATGATGGAAGGATTAGAGTGGACAATACCAAATTGCAGTCCCAAGGAGCTGGTGGTTCTTTTACTGTGGGCCTTAGCAAAAAGGTACCTCTCAAAAAGGCCTTGCACAGTCTATGGGACATAAATTTTAATCCCATTTCTCCAATATGGTAGCTTGATATAGCAGCCAATTGAACTTGTATTGTAGCTGTTGCTGCACCTTCATTGAAAAGTTTTGTTAAGAAGTCTAAAATAGATGTTACAGGGGCCATGAATGGATCAATGTGATTGTTGAGAGCCCAACAGAAAAACCTTTTCCATTTGCTAGCATAAAGCTTTCTAGTTGTTGTCTTATGGGATGAGATCACAATATGTTTCACAGCGGGAGATATATTTGGAAGCCTGGCTTTGAGTGGAAGTGGAGCAGTCAAACTGTCAGTTTGAGGGTTTGGACCGAGGGATGGAGTGTCCCTGATGGATGAGTTAGGAGCTCTGGTACTGGGTCCAGAATCCATGGCTCCTCTTGTAGGTGGGGCCATAAGAAGAGGAACCAGATTTGACGAGGTCAGTATGGGGAGATGAGCATTAACTTGCTTCTCAACATGTTGGATTTTTCAAGGGACTTTGGGGATCAAAGGAAATGGAGGGAAAGCATAAAGAAGACCCAAGGGCCAATCGTGTACAAGTGCATCCCTTGGTGACTCCCTGGAGGGGGAATCAGGGCAAAGTAGCTGCTGCATTCGGTGTTCATGGATGTGGCAAAAAGGCTGGAGCAAGGCTGGCCCCACTTGTGAAAAATCCGTTTCACAATTTCATGTTTCAGGGACCACTGGTGAGGCATTAGAATAGCTCTGCTGAGTTTGTCTGCTATCACATTGGATTTTCCCAGGATATGCATTGCTATTAGAAAGCGTTGGGAAGAGAATGCCCACTGCCATACTCTTTGAGCCTCTCAATATAGGGGGTAAGATCCGGTTCCTTTTTAATTTGTTTACCATATTAAAAACAAGTAATCCAACAAACATACTAAATAATCCACTGAGCTAAAAATGGCTGTAAGCGAAGCAGAAAGTGAATCACAAAAATAGCTTCCTCAGGTCTATTCAATACGTATTGAATAGACCTGAGGAAGCTATTTATAGCAAAAGCGCTTGTCTAATAAATAAAATCTTGATTTATTTATCATTTTAGTGCTCATATTTGGATTCTAACGATTGCTGCAGTGATACATTGGAGTTTGGACACTACTATATTCACATTTTTGTGATTCACTTTCTGCTTCGCTTACAGCCATTTTTAGCTCAGTGGATTATTTCTTCATATACCTGGCTGAGAGTGT
Organism: Protopterus annectens; assembly: GCF_019279795.1. NCBI lineage: Eukaryota > Metazoa > Chordata > Ceratodontiformes > Protopteridae > Protopterus > Protopterus annectens. The sequence goes on from NC_056735.1 coordinate 345,300,279, forward strand.
TTACCGTATAGGTGGTTATTACGCTATTTAAACATACTAAATAGTTATAGCAAAAGCAGTATAAAAAAAGAATAATTCCACTTAGCCTGGAGCCTAGTAGCAAGCACCTGATCTAGTTTAGCGGCAAACGAGATCTGGGTAATCTCCCTAGGCATGATGGGATAGGGTATAGCCCTGAGACAGTGGAAGCTCTCGAGCTTTAGTATAGGCTGAGTCGGAACCGATTCTCAGTTTTGAACTCAACCAGCAAAGAATGAAGGTGAGATAGGACAACATAACATATGTTGTTTCTAGAAACAAAACTTGTATTGCATATAAGAAGATTGATCTCTTTCTCAAAAATGCCTTAATGCGTGGAATATGCCTACCGTGTTCAGAATACCCAAAATTCATAAGACATTACTCACCCCCCCTTATCGATTGATTGTGACAGCTAATAGCTCCCCAACATACCTGGCAGTGTACATAGACAGTATTTTAAAGGAGTTGACTAGATTAGTCAACCATATGTTAAAGGACTCTTGGGATTTTCTTAGTAAAATCAGAGCACAGTACTTCAGGCAGTTTTTTTTACTATAGATGTGGCTGACCTATCTTCATCTCTTCTACACACAACAGGCCTGGAGTTATTTTCTCAAGCTATCACAGAACTTCCTCAACTTGATGGTTCTACTATGAATTTTATTATTGATCTTATGGAGCTTGTTCTTTCAAATAATTTTATTACCTTTGAAGGTGAATATTACAAGCAGATAAAAGGTAGCCATGGGGGCAAGTTGTGCCCCAACTTATACAAATTTATTGTTATATAGTTGGGAGAAAATTTTTGTTTTGGCTAGTCCCTATTCTACCCAATGGCACATTTATTTAAAGTTCCTGGATGACATATTTGTTTTATGGAATGACAGTGATGTTGAAAAACACAAATTTTGTGTCTTATTTGGAGAACACTATGTCCTTTTTTCATGTACCAGACACTTTGATAAGAATTCATTAGACTATTTGGATGTGACAATTTTTAAGGACCATCTACTGGGTACTTTTGGGTCAAACATTTATAGAAAACCCACTTTCTTGAACACTTACTAAGATTACCATAGGTTGTCACCCTAAACACGTTAAGAAAAATATTTTTAAAGGTCAGTTGGTTAGAGCTGCTCAAATGTGTTCTGACACTTACCATTGCAAAGAGAAAGAAGGGTACAGTGAAATGTGGTGCATGCAACCAATGTCCTTATATTTTGGAAAAGATGGAAATTTCTGTTGGTAGTCCACCTATTAAAATAATCCTGGGGGATGGCAACTGCACCATAAAGGGAGTAGTGCACATCGCTGTTTGCCAAAAATGTTTGTCATTACAGTGGAAAAACTGAGCATCAGTTTTGTAAAAGAATTTATGAGCATGTGTATGCCATAAATAAAGGGAACCCTAACAATGCGCTGTGGAGGCACGCTCAGAACTGTGAAGGTTTGGGCAAGTTTCTGTATGCCGTTATTGAAACTGTACCTATTAACATCAGAGGAGGTTCATGGGAGACTAAACTGGAAATGAAAGAGTTATTTTGGCAGCTTAATTTAGATGCTGCAAATGATAAAGGTCTCAATGAGTACATTTCAACTGCACCAGTGTTAAAATTCAGAGCTGCTCAGCTTTGACTCTTGTGAGTGTTAAATCCATTAAATCTATTACAAGTTTGTGTATTTTTTCATCAACTGAATTCTAGTGTTTCATACATTGTAATACTTTATAACTGTGGAATTTTTTTAAATATGGTCCATTTCATTCATAATTTTCATAAAAATGTATAGGCTGTATTTGTATGCATTATTTTTTACTTTAAATGTTTCATTTGAGTTAATTTATGGTTGAGATTTGTCATGTGACTTTTTTTAAATGTTTTAAAAGTTATTTAAAGGAGGAGGGTTTTAACACAAATGGTTCTGATGAAGTCCAATATGTTTAGGATGAAAGCGTTCAACCATTTTTTATGTTACTTTAATAAAGCCTGTTCATTCGGTTTAAATGCTCACCCTGCTGGTTCAGTGGTTTCATGCTTATGGACTGCTTTTAAACTACACTACTTGAATTCTATAAAAGTGATTACTACATTTATTTGGTTTGAGCTTCCTTGGGTAGTATGACACTATGTGGGCCTTATTTTCTTTGGTCTCGGTTATAGTGAAGACTGCACATTCACACACCAATTTGCTTTGTTCTTAGAAAAAGACCACATGAGACTGCTGGGTACACATATCAGTTCTTCCCGGTGGAGGTTAACATGTTTGGAAATGTCTGCATAAGTATCTTTTATACCTAGTTGGCTTCTCTCTTTTTTTAATTTCTCCAAACATTTATGTATGAAAATGTTCCTGCAAATTGCATGTGTGCATTTGTGTGCATATGTGTGTGTGTGTGTGTGTGTGTGTGTGTGTTCAAAACTTGATATTAAAGCTGCATTTGCAAGCTCTTATTTCAGGTTTATTGCTTTTTCATACCTTTCATTTTTCTGTTAGGTGTTCCAGAGAAAGGAAACTGGGCTCTCTCTTCTGTATGCAATTTTTGTTGTTTCTAAGAAAAGCAGTTACTATGAGATGGAAATATTTGACCCTCTGTAGTTATTGTGTATATATGCTATTACAATACTTGGCTAACTTGGTGTACCTTAAGATTATTGACAGGAAAGGAGGGAGAATTATATTAGCAAATTGTTTCCTTTTTTTTTGCAAAGGTATGACTCTCAGCAGAAAAACACACACATTTGTCTTGTTACTGTGCCTTTGATTCTGAGTAAAATGTATGTGATTGTATTGTCTTTTGCACCTGTTTGTTATATTATTAGAGTATTTACTGTGGAGAGTATTAATGTTTGATTTCTTCTCCCACTTGTACAGTCTGTACAAATTTATTTTTATTTCATTTTTTTCTGAATTATTTTTTATCTGTTTGTGGTTCAAAGATAATGTCTAAAGGTGTGAAACAAACTTATCTTTTCACACAAAATAAGTTTTTGCATGTATCTTTAGGCATGCAAACACTTTTCTGTGTAAAAAGAAAAGTTCATTTTACAGCCTTTAGAAAAATATAGTTTAAAAGGTTTCTTCCAAAAGTAAAAGTCTAGATGAACAGAGACATGGGCATTTTGTTAATTTAAAAGTTTGGCAGTTACATAATGAATACACAGTTACTTACCTACATTAATCAAGCATAATTAGAGCTGGAACCCAAAGTGATGTCAGTTCCTCCTGTCTGTCCACTAATTTTAATGCTGTCAACACAGCTCTGTATGTTTAGTCTTCCACATTTTGAAGAAATCTTTAAAGCTATGGCTAGTATTCATAGTCCAGTCATTTGAGAACAGCGGCACTACATGAATAATAATAATGATAAGGTTAGCAGAAGTCATTTGTGATGAATATGGAAAAGTGATGCAATTTTTAAAAACATGGCCACTTTTTGCATAACAGTAACTTGTATAAAGTGTGTTATTTCAAAATTGCAAATTACTTCTCAGAATTGTAAGTTGTTGCCTTGGCATATCACAGGCAAGCACAGCTGAGCTCTGTCACAATGCAGGCATTTTAGAAAAGCAGTGAACTGCACAGCAGCTAAGAAGGAGTTTTTAAAAAGGAAAAGGGTTTATAATTTTTTTTTATATTGGGGTATCTTTTTGTGGACACCCTGATAGTTTCATTAAAGATTAAAAAGGTGGTGATGGGACAGATTGAAAAAAGGGGAGGCAAAAAGAGGTGAACACACAAGAGAGTTTGTGTTGGAGGTGGTGGGAGAGGATGAGCAGTATGTTTTTATTGGCAGATAGGCCCTCCTATTTTTTTCTTTTTTTTTTTTGTATTAAGAAGGTATTGTAGGTGATAAATGGGAAAGAGGGTGAAGGAGAAATAGTAAGGGAAGAAGGGCTGAGGAAGTGACAGCTGGAATCTCATTCCACAAAGGCTCAGACATGTCCACTGCTAGATGGGGTTGCAGTGGAAGACCTAGATGTTGAAGGGGTAGGGTCCTGTGTTGGCATGGTGGTCAGCACCAACTGGGAGAGCTTGTCTTTTACATGCTGAAGAGAGACTTCGACTAGCTGAATTCTCCTGTCCACTACCTCTATCAGTACGTCCTCAACCAAACTCCAAAGTCCCCTTTCTGTAAGGCTTTCTAGGCTGCCATGTCTCAGAGTACTTGCAGGAGCAATGCCTCCACTCCGACCCTGAAGTGAGTCCCTGGACAGGCAGAATGTTGGAGGTGTGTGCCTGATCTGTTCCTGAAGGATAAAAAGTGGGAGAGAAGCAAAACAGAAAAAGAGAAAGGAATGTATAAGCAAAATAAGAAAAAAGAGAAGCAAAGGGTGAGAGAGACAAAACACAAAAAGCACAATCAATCCAAACAATACTGTTTCAATGCAATTTAACAACGCAGTATTGAAATATTGCTGTAAAATCTTTATTTTTGTAAAACTTGTATATGGGAAGCTTATGCTTACAGTGGGGATAGTGATTTGAGATGTGCATCTCTACTTGGGAAGAATACAAGTGCTTATGCATATTTGTAATGAATTAAAATGACGTTGGCTTTTCACTTTCTGAAGGGGTGTGCATGTGTGTTTAAATTTTGTACTTCCAATACAGAGAATACAGTACAGTACCAAATAAAAACAAAAAAAAAGAAATCCACAGTTATTGCAGTTAATCATGTTAAAAATCAGATTAGAAAACATTTATCTTGATCTGTTAAATCTTCAGTAGCATTTCTTTGAGTTGTGAAGCTGTAACAATTGTCTACAGGTGTATTACAGAAATCAGTTCTAAAAATATAGCTTTATCAATTTTCCTGTTACTTTTAAAATTGTGTATTGTTAAAAAAGAAAGATCTTTTGAACACTTGCTATACTTACCAGACGACTCATTCTACATATCTCTTAACTTTTGATTATTCTTTTCTTTTACAATATTTTATTAGTTTGAAGCTGAATATGAATTCCTTAAATAAGTAAGCAATTAATGATTTGCTTATGCACAAATATCTTGTACAGTGTAATAAATGCTATGCATATTTAAAAGTAACAGCTGATAACACTGGTGATCCGTGTTCTTCTTGTCAAAAGTTGGATGATTTGCTTACCATTGTTAGAAGCAAATCTAGACTTGATGATGATTACACTTGTGCAATTGGCATGGCTTGGAGAACTGTTGTTTCATATGTTAATGACTGGATTGGTGAGATAAATAATGTTAGGCAAAGAACGAGTAGAACACATTTAGGAAATGATGCATCAATTGTCTGTAAAGATCGTTCAACTCCTATGAAACAAGACGATACCCCTGACAACTTTGCAATTCTGGATGCAAGTATTCAGCAATCTGAAGATCCGGATTGTTTAGAAGGAAACAAAAAAAGAAAGAAAGGAAGAAGTTCACAACAAATAACAAGGAAGAAAAATAAATTGATTAATGTCTGTAAAGTAAAGGGAATATGTACTAAGAACGACACTGCTTTGTTGTGTAACACACAAGTTACAGGGAATGATAATATTTTTCTATCAGAAAACCTTATGTCTACAGAAAAAGGCATCATTTTTTCCAAAAGAGAAGGTAGAAAAAAAGAGGCAAGGGGCAGGTGAAAGAAGGATTGAAGAACATTACTGTCAGAAAAAAGAAGAGAAAGACTACATGGCTCAAGCTGTGGATTTACAATACCAGCTGGATGAGAGTTTAATACACAATGAAAACAGTGGGATTAATAAGACTAATGGTGAAGATCTATCCACTGTAACAATTGATAGAGCAGATATTACTGTATTAGAAGTTGAAGATTCTTTAAAGCTGATCAGCAAGGATATTCTTGTAATTGGAGATTCAATTATTAGAGGAACTGATACTTATATTTGCAGAGATGATAATGAACATCAAATGGTGTTATGCTTGCCAGGAGCAAAAATAGAAGATGCGAGACAAGCCTTGGAATGCCTTAATGTAAGGAAGTATGGATCTGTTTTTATTCATGTCAGTACAAATGATCTCTTCCACAAGGATTCTCTGTTAGTAGGGAACTGACAGCCCTCATAGATAGTATAGCTTGTACTGGTGTTAGGATGTATTTTTCACAAATCACGTATAGAAAGTATAGTCAGGCCACCGTGAATGAAAAGATTTTGTGGGTAAATATCTACATGGAAAAAATGTCTTGTTTTAAAAAATGGAAATGTGTAGAGCATCCAAGCCTAGTTTTGGGCACACATGTGTTCAGACAGGAAGGAGTGTATTTGTCAAAATCAGGGAAGAGAATTTTTGCAGCAGATATTTTGCAGCATTTGACAAACACTAGGCAGGATTTTTGCCAGGTTGAAAATTTAACAGATAGCAACATTTGATGTGTCTCTGATGGTTGTTAATGCTAGCAGCATTAATAATAACGTTTTTTTTTTTAAATTGGAAGATTTGCTACATTCCCAGAAAATTAAATGACCAAAAGAAATCCGGACAGGCTGAAGTAAAATAGCTGTTTATTACGTTCCAAATCACACCAAAAACTTTAAAATGACGAGAAATCCAAATGCAGTATACACTTTCGTTTGGCTATGCCAAACTTTCCTCTGACAAAGGAGCCGTCATTTCCTGTTGTTTAAATAGATGCAAGGCGGCTCGTTACATTATTACATCAATCAGTTTCCCTCTGATACACAGTAAACACCTAGATGAATGAGATGAAATATATGAAATGTTTAATGAAACCTTTTTTTAAAATTGATTACATTTTGACTTTTTCGTTCTAATAAATGTCTGTTCAAAACAATGTACATTCTATTGAATATTGTTCATTAAAAAATATGTGTATATACACAATACCTCAAATTCATATCCAATATAAAATAAAAATAAAAATAAATTATGTGTAGGTGTGAAACTAACAATGTATAAATAGTAATAAAAAAACATTTGTTAAGCATTACCAAATGTTGTTGTGAATGCTATCTATCAAGGGATTTTAATCTAAGGATACTTCCAACAGAAAGTACACCATTTAATCCTGGCCAACAGTGTGCGTTAAATCTAATCTGCCATTGTAATTCCATTTTTTCCAAAAAGGCTTGCCATGCTCCCCCCGTTATCTAATTTTAAGGTGTCCAAGATTGCAAATTTAAATGAATGTGAAGGATGCATGTTAACATGTTTTGCTGAGGCATTTGTTTCGATTTTGTCACGGATAGCTTGGATATATTCACCCATCCGATCTTTTAATTTGCGCTCAGTTTTCCCAATGTAAAAATTGGAACAAAATGAACATATTGCACAATAGACTATTTTGTCAGTGTTACAATTAAGTTTCCCCAAAACTCTAATACCATACCCATTGATAGATACAAAACTAGTTTCTAACACATACCTGCAGTATTTACACCTGCCACACTTGTGCATGATACCACACCTAGTGTTTCTTGGGATTTCAAAACATTTTTTTAAATTGAATACTTTTTTATAAACTATAGTCGGACTGTAATCAGATTTGTTATGTAAGGAAGGGTCATTTGTCAATAAACTCCAATTTTTAAAAAGAATATTCCGTATAGTATAACTATCAGTACTAAAAGTTGTAAGAAAACTTCTAGTGAAATTATTCTTATTACTACAATTGTTACTCTTATTCTTACTTGTACAGTGAAATTCATTAGGTTCATTCCTTTCAAGTTCACTCGAAAGAATACAAGTGACATTGTGTGTATCAATTCAATGTTGGTTGAAGAATCAATTGATTCGGCTGATGTCCTACCTAATAAAGGTGTAAAGTGACCATTGTCTCGTTTCATCATTACTTCATTCATTATGTTGTCTATCATCGTGTTGGGATAACCTCTGTGTGTAAGCATATTTTTCAATAAATTACATTCTGAAACAAAATCATCCCATTTGCTGACCATTCTAGCTGCTCTGACAAATTGTCCCTTTAGAACAGCCCTCGTTTGAGTATAGGGGTGATTGCTATCAAAATGTAAAAAATTGTTGCTGTATGTTTCTTTACGAAAAATTTCTGATAAGTAGATGTGGTTATCTAAATCTTTTTTTAAAAAAACATCCAAATAAGATATACTGCTGGTGTTTTTTACAGCTGTAAAATTTAAAAAGGAAGTTGTTTTGTTAATGTAGTTTAAAAATTCCTCGACTTTTTCTTCTTCCCCACTCCACAAAACAAAAATATCGTCCAAAAAACGTAAGTAAACATTACACCACTTGTAAAAGGGAGATCCAAAGATAAACTTTTCTTCCCAAACACACATTACAATGTTAGCATAGAGGCCTCCGCAAGGAGACCCCATAGCTATACCCTCTTTCTCTAAATACAGGTTGTCGTTAAACAGTATAAAGTTGTTATTAAGGATCACATCTGTATGTGTCTGTAAAAATACTTCGTTCCTACATCCAAATTCCACTGGTAACTTTTGAGTTAGGTTTAATGGATTAATGCTGCTGTTTCTTGTGTCAAGGATGTGGGGTTTGGATCCTTCCCCTCCATCTTACTTTATTTTTTTTTGTCAAATTTTTTTATTTTTCAAATACAGTTGAATAAATTCCTTAGTATTTGTATATAACATCTTAATAACTATGTACACTATTTACATCAGCCTGACACTATAACAGAGCTCAGTGTATACAATTACTTTATAGTTATAACAATCCCGTTATCAGAGTGTATCTGTTCAGTTATTTTAAAGTGTCAGTCAATGATAAGACTTTTTTTCCATGGATTGTTAATAAATGGTTTAGGATGAATTCTTAATTCTTTAATTTTAATTTCCAACAATGCTGTGGTCTTCAGTGGGCTGTAGACGTTTTCCAAAGTCGGTATTGTTTGTATTCCATCTTCTTGTTATAGACTTCCTTGAGATTGCAAGTAGTGTCCAAACTAGATACATATTTGACTCATTCAAATGAGGACCTTCGTACACATTTAACACTAGAGCTTTAGATAAGTTAACCAGTTCATTAAATAAAGGTTGTAAAAAGTTTTTAATACCATTCCAGAATGGCTTAATTTTAACACAGTCGAAAAAAATATAATTCCAATTTGCATTGTGTATTTGCTCACACCTCTAACTTATTCCCTTTGTGGAATAATTAATTTTAATTGCAGGAATTCTATCTGGAGTTAAGACTGCTCTGTGCAAGCATTTCCAATTAAAAACTTTCCAGTATTGTGTAAAGGATGTATGTTTTATTGATAATAAAATATTTGATTTAATTTCTTCAGTTAGCTGTAATGGGTGTCCTTTTGTTATATAATTCCAATATGAGGATTTGGGTGTTGTTTTATAATTTATCAATATCTTGTAAAATTTTAAAATACTGTTTCCCATGTCATAATCATTATGTATGATTTCATATAGGTATTTTGTAAGTTTAGGTATTTCTTTAAATGAAGAATTATTAATTATTCTGCATATATCTTCTGAATACGTCAGAATGCTTTGCATTGTTAGCCAGTCTTGTTGTAGAATTTTGTATATTGTTTGCATATCCAGAACTTTTAGTTCTTTGATACATTGAAACCAACAAACAAATCTTTTCTGTTACCAGGAATTAATTATTTTTCTGTATATTTTATGCGGATAGCACTTTGTAACTATGGATGGTGTTAAAAGATCAAACCAGATTTTTAAATCTATATTTGCATTAATAATTTTCCTAAATGAGTCAATATAATAATTAATCATATGAGTTTTAGTGGGCTTAGTTATGTTATATTGCATACTAATACATAATATGTGCCATGGCAAATTGTTTTTATCTATTTGAAAATTTTTTTTGTAATTCAAATTCATTTATTGATATTACAGTTAGTAATTCTTTCCAATTGGTAGAATAATTTGGACTTATCCAATCTGAAATTGTTTTAGATATTGGTGCTTTTATATATGTTTCTGTATCAGGAAAGTTTAATCCTTCCTGTTTCCATGGTCAGATATGATGTATTAAAGCTATTATGTTTCTTTTTGGAAACCATAAAAATTTTATTAGGCATGAGTTTATTTCTTTGAGTATATTCCTTTCTGGTAACAGTTGTATTGCCAAAGCTATATATAGAATCTTGGGTAGTAAAACCATTTTTATTAACTTTAGTGTATCTTTAAGTGTTAATATTATTTTGTTCCACTTTTCCACAGAGAGTTTAATTGCATTTATGATATTATTGTAGATTTTTGTGACTAATTCATTATTATCCTTGCATAACTCAATTCCTAGATATTTTAAGGATGATTCTTGTTTCCCTATAATGTGATTCCCCATCGTCTGCAATTCTTTTTTTTTATTTAAAAATCAAAATTTTCATTTTGATTTATTGAAATGGAGTCCTGAAGTCCTGTAAAATGTGTCAATTAAAATATCTAATTTTTCTAATGTCTCTTTTATTTTGAATAATGTTAATATGTCATCAGCAAAGAGCATTACTTTAGAATTGTATTGATCTGATGTTATTTAGTTACAATTCCTCACATTAGGGTCTTGGATCTGATATCGAAATCGAACTGGCATACTCAGAACACAGCTTTGCTCAAGCTCTTCCCCTCCCACAATGCTCTGCTGCCCTACACTCCCTCAGATCTTGTTTGCCGCTCAGTCAGACGCAGATTGCTCAGCTCTTGTTAGTGTAAGTGGATTTAGCTCAGAATTTTGAAATTTCTTATTTTTGAGTTTGTAGTGTTAGTGGGTAGATTTCCTCTTAGCTATCCCCTCCTGGTTGAGTCTTAACCTTGTTAAGTCCCTTTCTCCTCGGGGTTTTGTTTTCGGCCTAGTTGTTTGTGGTGTGCAAGAGTTCTTTCATAAGTGTGTGTGAGAGTTCTAGATGGATTTTAGGCTTTGAACCTTGGCTTTCTGACTCACAGGAGGAGTGCCTTAACTGTCTTTGTGGTGACCACCTTGAGGTGGCATGTGGCATTTAACCTGAGAGCTTTGGTCGACCATCGAAATACGTTGTTAATTAAGGGTTTGGTCAAAGGAGGGCCCTTGATCACTGCTTTCCTGGCCAAGGATGGCCCTCCTGGAGCTAAAAAGAAAGCTTGTGTCTAGGAGGCCCCGACCAAGCATCCCAGGCTGTCAGATCCTAGGTCCTTGGATCCGGCTGCAGCCAGGGCAGGTTCGGATCTGTGATCCTCGGGTCCTAGGTCATCCAGGGAGTCCACTCCTGGATCCAAAGGCTCGGACCCTAAGCTCTTGGATGCAGTGACATCAATGTCTCCCCCGAAATGCAGGGACCTTGGTCCTGAACCTTTGGATCTGACCCTTTCGGATGCAAGGGATTTAAGAATTATTTCATCGGATCCTTTGTTGAGCTTGGTTCTGATTCGGTCGGATCCGAGAGTCGTGCCGGAGGTTATAGTAGTGGAGGATCTTCCATTAGATCCTTTGCCCCCTAAGCAGCTGTCTGCTCCAGCTAGATCTCGTTCCAGAGAGTGCAAGAGAAGACACTCAAGCTCCAGGTGTGACTCTCCTAGTAGGTTCTCCATCTCCTCTCCCCCAGAGAGAGCCTTTTGGTCCAAAGCAGTCCCAGTTGATGCTATTGTGGTGGCCACTGCCACCAGAAAGGAATTGGCAGAGCAGAATTCTTCTGTCCGTCCACCAAGTAGTGAGTTGAGGGCCATGGATAGATTTGGAAAGCAGGTGTTTGTTTCAGCTGCTTTTAGTCTGCAAGCTCTAAATTACCTGGCACATTTTACCCATCTCCAGAGGGATTTGGTAAAAGAACTGTCTTCATCCCTCTCTGGGTCCACGTCTGAGGAGGAATTCAAGGCTATTTCTCCAAAGCTGTCAACCCTTCATTCTGTGATGAATTCATCCATGAGACTCATTTCCAGTGCTGCAGAAGGGTCCTCACAAGCTGCAGGGTCAGGTATCGCTATTAGGCATCATGCCTGGCTCCACTTGAGTGGGTTTGCAGAGGCCTTCAAGACTTCATTTGTTAATGCCCCCTTCGATGGTTCCAGTCTTTTTGGTCCCATCCAACAGGTTCCTGCAGGATAGAGAATATCCAGAACTTATTCCCACTTCTTTTTGGTTCCAAAGAAAACAGGGGACCTATGCCTTATTTTGGATCTTAGTCGAGTGAACCAATTTGTGCGGAAGTCAAAGTTTCGGATGGTTGCTGTACAGTCGATTGTGACTCTGTTGCACAGCAACAACTGGATGTGCTCAGCAGACCTCCAGGATGTGTACTAACATGTAAAGATGGATCGATGGTCCAGGAGGTTTCTTCGCTTTCGCTTAGGAGTCGATCATTTCCAGTTCCGGGCCCTGCCCTTTGGTCTCACCTCAGCCCCCTAGGTGTTCAAATGTATAGTGGTGGTAGCAGCTCACCTCCGACTGCAGGGAGTCCAAGTTTTTAATATCATAAAAAGCACTAGAAGCAACAGGCCACGGCATATTAAAATAAAACCAACAATGTTAAGTTGTCTATCTCGCCTTCATTCTTGCTGGATGGGTTCGGAGCCGACCTCGGCTCCGACTCGGCCACTCTAAAAGTTCGAGAGTTGGTTCCACCGGCTCGAGGCTCCCCTTATATCCCACAATGCTAGGCGAGAGTTACCTCAGATCTCGTTTGCCGCTACAGCTTCGAGGTTGGTTGTTTCTACCGGTTCCTGGTGAGTACTATTTTCTTGTGAAAATTAGTCTTTAAATACCCCTTTTAATTTAATATTTTTCTTAGTTAGTGTAGGTTAGAAAAATTTTATTCCCTACCCAAAAAAATTTCCATTTCTTTCCCCAAGAACCTTTGGTTCTTCCTTGACCTATAGGCCTTTCCTTCCCTAGTGGAGTGTGTGTGTTTAAAGTAGTTTATTGTACTTTAAATTACTAGTATTACTACTTTTATTGTATTAATCTAACAGGGTATTACTAGTGTGTTTGTGTGCGTGTTTGTGTACACCTGTTCAGACAAAATGTCTAAAGAAGCAAAGGTCTCGGTTCAAGAAGTGTGATGCGTGCTGTCAGAAAATGTCTCTGACAGGCGCTCACACTTCTTGTGTCTATGTCTGGGGCCTTTGCACCTGCAGGACTCCTGTGCTGTGTGCCATGGCTTCAGCCCCAGGGTCCTGCAGGAAAGAAAGAATAAATTAATTCTTAGAGGCTTACTCAAGCCAGAGGATTCCCTGTCTGTTTCAACAGGGAAGCCCTCTAAGGCATCTAGGTCTTGGCTCCGGCAATTGAGCCGAGACCTCAGGTTTCTCAACCTTTGCCTTTATCGGCTCGGCTGGAGCCGATAAGTCTCAGTCCACAGTTTCTGTGGCTCCTCGGCTCCGGCGGGCCGAGGTTATAAGTTCCGTGTCGGCTCCGACCAGACCTTGAGCCGACAACTAGGAAGAGGTCCAGGTCACCATCTCTTGGCTCCATTCATTCGGCTCCAGGATCTCCCCTGCTGTCTGAGCGGGCCAAAGGTCTCACTCCTCTAGGTCATCGAGGCTGTCGGATCATGACCTTCAGAGGGTAGTGAGTCGACTACTTAAGTCCGAGGCACTGGCCCAGATGCTTCAGAGCCCGACTCATCAGTCGATGCCTGCCCGGTCCATCAACATTTTCCTCCTTGACTCTCTTGAGTTCGGAGCCGGGTCGTGTCGGAACCGAGACTGTGATTACGTCGGAGCCGATACAATTGTCTTCGGCTCCGTCGTCGGCTCCGTTTTCTTCTTTGGAAGAATCTCGGCGCGGACTTCCCTCGTCGGCTCCGAGGGTGAGTGGCATCGGACCCTGTCCGAACCCCCTCTCCCTCTCGGGGCTTCGGCGCTGGTGAGTTCGGCTCCGACATCGGCCTCGGAGCCATCACTGTCGGTGCCGAGGGGGGTTCTTAGCTCCTCGGAGCGGGGACCTCTGGCTCTGCCTGACAGGGGTGCATTCGAGGTCATGCGGAGTGTGTTAGAACCGGGCTCTACTCCACAGTCGGCTCCGTCCGCCCCTCCCTCTATGGTGCCTCAGGGTAAGTCGACTCACTCCCTCATCCCGGACCGCAGAGAGCCAGCTCCTCAGGAACCCCTGTGGGATTTCATCCTCTTCCGAGGCCTCTCCTGATTTGGCAGAAGAGCCCCCTCGGAAGAGGAAGTGTAAGAGGAAACACATTGACTCACCTGAGTCCATCACGTCAGACACAGATTTGGATGATTCTGAGGGTTCCCCCCGTTCCCCTTCTGAAGATGTCTCATTTGCAGACATTCTGGAGATCCTGAAACAGAGGGAAATTGGCCAGCCCTCAACCCTTGGAGGACGAATCTGTGTATCTTGAGGCGTTTGGCTCTCGTCCTTCCACCTCCTGGGTGTCCCCCTTGACCCCCTCATGCAGGTGGTTGCTAAGAAGGCATGGACGGCTCCTGATTCAGTGGACCCCACTCCCAGGAGACCCTCTAAGTTCATAACAGCTCCAGCAGACAAACAATTTCTAACAAAAGGAGTTTCTGTGGATGCTATGGTGGTAGCTGCTGCCACAAAGAAGGAACTAGCTGATCCTTCAGTACCTGTCCATCCACCTAACAAGGAATCTAGGTCCATGGATAGATGCGGAAGCGGATGTTCTCCTCAGCGACATTTACCATGCGTTCGCTGAACTACCTGTGCCATTTTACTCGTCTTCAGAGGGACTTGATCAAGGAAGCGAGTGAAATGTTAAAGGATCCTACAGCTGCGGGTTTCCAAGAAAAGATGAACACGCAGCTGGCTACCCTTAATTCCATATCCAACTCCTCCATGCGCCTCCTTTCTTACGCGGCTGATGGAGCGAGCAGAGCCGCAGGGACAGGGGTGGCCTTACGTAGGCACGCCTGGATGCGGCTATGCAATTGCTTGGACCCTTTCAAGACGTCTTTCACGAACTCCCCTTTTGATGGATCATCTCTCTTTGGTCCTCAAGTGAAAGAAACCCTGACTAGGTGCAAGTCTGATGGCAAGACCCTTTCTGCCGTCGGAGTCCGTTTTCGACTCCTTCCAGGCCTTACCCCAAAGGCCAGAAGGGTGGAAAGATGTGGTTCCGTAAACAATCTCAAGGGACTTAGCCTGGCGACAGAGTCGTTTTCCTACCAAAGGCAGAGGTGGTAATAACAATGGTAGACGCCGCCCTAGGGGCAGGGGGTCCGCAGAACCAGGGCAATCGGGAAGCCTTCCTGACAAGCCCTTTCAGCATCCCTGAGGTGTTGCCCGGCTGCCCCTCTTCGGAGGCAGTCGGGGAAGATTGTCACTGTACCCAGAAGCCTGGCTATCCCTGACTCAAGACAAGTGGGTACAGTCCATCATTTCGAAGGCTATTCTATCCCCTTTCTTCGTTTTCCAAATCAGTCAAAAAAATCCCTTCCAGATGTTCCACCCGCTCAAAGGGACCTAGCAGCTTTGGAAATTTCAAAACTGCTTGCAAAAAGAGCAATTTAGCCAGTGCCAGCAGACCAACAAGGATCCGGAATCTACTCAAGGTTCTTTTTAGTTCCAAAGAAAACAGGGGACTGGAGACCGATATTGGATCTCAGTGTCTTGAACAAATCAGTCAAGAAAACAAGATTTCGGATGGTCACGCTGCAATCCATCCTTCCACTTTTGGGCAAAGGAAACTGGATGTGCTCTATAGACCTTCGGGATGCGTACTATCACATAAAAATGAACAGACGCTCCAGAAGATTCCTCCGCTTCAGGCTGGGAACCAGTCATTTTCAGTTCAGGGCCCTGCCCTTTGGTCTCACCACTGCCCCGGTGTTTACCAAATGCATGGCAGTGGTAGCTTCTCACCTGAGACGACAAGGATTCCAGGTGTTTCCATATTTGGACGACTGGCTCCTCACAGCTCCCACCAAGCATCTCCTTCTGATGGCCAGAGATTATACTTTTCGCGTTTGTCAAAAACTGGGTATTTCAATAAATTGCAAAAAGTCTGTTTTGTCGCCTTGTCGTACTATTACCTACATAGGCGCAAATCTAGATACGATAAACATGTCTGCAAGGCTAACACATCAAAGGATATCAGACATTCACAAGTTGGTATCACTCCTTCTCAACAACAACAGAATCAAAGCCAGGTTAGTTCTAAAGGTGTTGGGAATTATGGCTATGACCATACCTCTCCTTCCATTAGCCAGATACCACATGCGGATCCTTCAGTGGATGCTTTTACTCAATGGTCATACCAGGAACTTCCAATGTCTCACACCATTGTGATCACGCAGGCGTGCAAAAAGCATCTCATGTGGTGGATGTCTTCCCCCCATCTCCTGTCGGGAAGACCTTTTGTTCCACCTCCTCCGGTTGCTACACTGACAACGGATGCCTCCCTGA
Organism: Protopterus annectens; assembly: GCF_019279795.1. Classification (NCBI taxonomy): domain Eukaryota; kingdom Metazoa; phylum Chordata; order Ceratodontiformes; family Protopteridae; genus Protopterus; species Protopterus annectens. Next base: position 345,316,569 of record NC_056735.1, read on the forward strand.
TCGGGTGGTGGGGCATTATCAGGGCAGGACAGTCCAGGGCACATGGCAACCAAACGAATGCCACTTGCACATAAATGTTCTGGAGATGAGAGCAGTGCTTTTAGCGTTGCAAGCCCTTCAAGACTCTCTTCCCTTGGGAACAATTGCAATCCAGACAGACAATATGTCTGTAGTGTGGTACATCAACAAACAAGGCGGAACCAGATCATATCCCCTGTGTCAAGAAGCACTCAGACTGTGGCAATGGGCGATTTCTTCTCAGCGTTTTCTGATAGCAACGCACATCCGCGGGAAGTCCAATCATATTGCGGACAAGTTGAGCAGAGCTATTCTCATGCCTCACGAGTGGTCTCTGAAAGACTCTGTAGTGAGAGAAATTTTTCTCAAGTGGGGTCAGCCTTGCTACGATCTTTTTGCTACTCCCCAAAACAGCAAGTGCCGAGAATATTTCACTCTATTCCCTTTACCAGGCCAACCCAGCAGAGACGCTCTAGTCCAAGTTTGGCCCGGGGACTTCTGTATGCATTTCCTCCTTTCCCACTGATCTCTCAAGTAATTCAGAAAGCTATCGCTCAGAAGGCCTCATTGATCCTCATTGCTCCTTACTGGCCTCGACAAGTGTGGTTCCCCTTTCTACATCGTTTTCTCTTGGGCGACCGTGGAATCTGGACCTAGTTCCAGATCTTTTGATCCATCAGTCGGGTCAGTTTCATCGCTCCCTCCCCTCTCTGAACCTCACTGCTTGGTTCCTCCAGTTCCAACCTTAGCCAGGCTTCCTCAATTATCTCACTCTGTTAGAGATATATTGATAGCTTCCCATAAATCTTCCACTAGGAAGATTTATTTGAGTAAGTGGAAACGTTTCACATATTGGGCTCAAGGAAAGGACATAGATCCTTTCACCACTTCCATCCAACTAGTCCTTGATTTTCTAGCTGAACTCTTTCATGCAGGTTCATCTCCCTCTACACTTAAAGTTCAATTGGCAGCTATTTCTAACTTTCATGTGGGTATTTCTGAATCTGCCCTAATGTCCCACAAACACTGCAAAGCATTTTTGAAAGGAGTTTTTCTTCTCAGACCTCCTATAAGAAATCCTCCTCCTCCTTGGGACCTAAATTTAGTTCTTGCTTCTTTGATTCTTCCCCCTTTCGAACCTGCAGCTTCCTGTTCCTTAAAATTGTTATCATGGAAAACTCTTTTTCTGGTAGCTATTACATCAGCTAGAAGAGTTTCAGAGCTTCAAGCACTCAGTTGTCGTCCTCCTTATCTTTTGTTTCATAAGGACAGAGTATCCTTACGAACTAACCCGTCCTTTTTGCCTAAGGTGGTCTCGACATCAAATCTAAACCAAAGCATTGACCTACCTGTCCTTTGACCAGAGTATTCCAATAGGTCTGAACAAAAATTACACTGCCTGGATGTTCATCGTCAATTGAGGTACTACTTGGATAGAACAAAACAATTCAGAAAATCTGATCAGCTGTTTGTCTCCTATGCGGAAAGCAGAAAGGGACTTTCAGTTTCAAAGGTATCATTATCCAGATGGCTAACATCTTTGATTTCCCTGGTATATGAAATTAGACAACAAAAATTGCCTAATAAACCTAAAGCCCATTCCACCAGAGCTTTGGCTACTTCCTTAGCCTTCCAAGACAGACTGCCTATTGACACCATTTGTGCAGCGGCTACTTGGGCTACTCCTCACACTTTTATTTCTCATTATAAGTTGGATTTAGCTTCTAGGCATAGAGCTAATTTTGGTTCCACTGTTCTCAGGAGTCTGTTCCGTTAGGCCACCGGGACAAGGTGCTAGGGACGGTCCCATCCAGCAAGAATGAAGGCGAGATAGACAACTTAACATATAGAAGTTATGTTCTTACCATAACGTTCCATGTTAGTTGTCTTCTTCGCCTTCTTCTTGTCCCACCCTCCTTCCCCCTGGCCTGGACAGACCTAGAGGAGTTGTGATCGTGACCTCTCTTTCTACCACCTCTTTCTTAGGCATATGCTGTTCTGCATATTTCCTGGATCAGGATGTAGGTCACCCTTCTTTCTTCCTGTTGTTAGAGGTGGACTCTGTTTAGAGTTATTCTGTTACTATTATAAGCTGGGGTTAGCTTACAAACGAGATCTGAGGTAACTCTCGCCTAGCATTGTGGGATATAAGGGGAGCCTCGAGCCGGTGGAACCAACTCTCGAGCTTTTAGAGTGGCGAGTGGCCGAGGTCGGCTCCGAACCCATCCAGCAAGAAGAAGGCGAGAAGAAGACAACTAACATGGAACGTTATGGTAAGAACATAACTTCTATTTTTACTTCCACAACAAACAAAGGGTGAGCGCTTTCATGGACCAAGCCACTTCATCAGACCGTTTTTCCCTATTTGGACAATTAGCTCCTGATGGCCCCCACAAGGCATCAACTACTGGACAATATTCACTACGTTCTTTCCCTGTTCCATCTCCAAGGGATCACAGTGAACATTACGAAATCCTCCCTGACTCCAACACAAAAATTGGAATTCATAGGCACTCTGTTGGACACCATCTCTCAGATTGCAGCCTTACATCCTCGAAGGGTGTCGCTTATTCGTGACCAGGTTCAGACCTTGCTGGAGCTAACCTGCTCTCCAGTCTCACTCATTCTCAGGCCTTTAATATCGATGGCTGCAGCCATTTATTTGGTTCCAAGGGCTCAGTACCACATGAGGGTCCTTCAGTGGACCCTCGCAGTTCAGCGGTCTGCGTGGCAGCATCCTCTGTCTTTTCCCATTCAGCTCACCTCAGTGTGTCACAAGCATCTGTCCTGGTGGATTCAGTCTCCAGATCTTCTAGTAGGCAGACCTTTCGTTCCTCTGACTCCTGTAGTGACAGTCACCTCAGACGCTTCCCTCCTGGGTTGGGGGGGGCAATTCCAGGGACAGACGGTCCAAGTAGTCCTTTTATTATTGCAAACCTTTCAAGACTGCCTTTCTCATGGGACGATTGCGGTTCTGTCAGACAACATGGTTGTTGTGTGTTATATAAGCAAGCAAGGGGCCACATGTTCTTATCTGCTGTCTTGCAAGGCCATGAGGGTCTGGGAGTGGGCAATGGCTACGGGGTGCTTTCTCATTGCAACGCACATTCCTGGAGCATCCAACGTGTTGGCAGACAAACTGAGCAGGACTATATTGACTCCTAACGAGTGGTCCCTGAGTCCAATGATGGCTCAACAGATCTTCCATCAGTGGGGTTATCTGAGCTGCAGTGTGTTTGCATCTCCTCTCAACCACAGTGCAGCAACTTCTTTGCATTGATCCCCCCAGAGGGGGAATCCCCCAGGGACGTGCCCTCCCATGATTGGCCTCCGGGTCTCCTGTACGCCTTTCCTCCATATCCCCAGAGTACTTCAGAAAGCCAGACACCTCCAGAGTCAAATTATCCTCATTGCCCACTTTTGGCCTTGGCAGGTGTTATTTCCCCTTCTGTCTCATTTGAGGCATCCACCCTGGGTGCTTGATCCAGTTCCATATCTGCTTTCACATTCACATTCATCCTTCTCTTCTACCGCGCCTGAATCTTCAGACCCTACGTTTGACAGCGTGGTATGTTCACTTCCAGTGATTTTGGCTATGTCCAGGCTAGCTTCTTCTATGAAGGAGATTATTCTTGCTTCCCAAAGGTCTTCTACCAGAAAAGTTTATTCCAGTAAATGGCAGAGGTTTGTGGTTTGGGCAAAGAATAAGAATTTCGACCCCTTCTCCGCCCCTATTCCTGAAATAGTTCTCTTCTTAACCTCTCTCTTTAAAGAAGGAGCTAGTTTTTCCACTCTTAAGGTACAGTTGGCAGCCATTTCAAATTTTCTCCTTGGTGGTGATTCAACTTTTTCTGCACACCTCTGTAAGGCCTTTTTAAAAGGGATTTTTCTCTTAAGGCCTCTTGTTAAACATCCTTCTCCTCCATGAGATTTGACTTTGGTGCTTCAGGCTTTAACAAAATCTCCCTTTGAACCAGCGGCTTCGTGCGATATTAAATTTCTCTCCTGGAAGACTGCCTTTTTAGTGGCAATTACTTCGGCAAAGAGAGTCTCGGAGTTGCAAGCTCTTACTGTCAAGCCACCCTATTTAATTTTCCACAAGGGCAGAGTGTCTCTAAAACCTGATCCATCCTTTATGCCTAAAGTGGCTTTATCAGTGAATATCAACCAATGTATTCACTTACGAGTGTTTTTCCCTAACTTTTCCAATAAAGGGGAATATATTTTGCACACATTGGACGTTCATCGTCAACTTCGCTTTTATTTATATTGAACGCGAGAATTTAGGTGTTCAGACCTACTGTTTGTGGCCTTCTCTGTTAATAGAAAAGGCAGGGGTATTTCGAAAGTCATGACTTCTTGTTATATTTCACATTGTATTTCCTTTATTTATTCTTCAGAGGGTATTTCCTTAGCCACACCAGTGAGGGCTCATTCAACCAGGGCAGTTTCTACTTCCGTCGCCTTTGCAGATCGTCAGATTTTAGATGACATTTGTGCGGCAGCAACGTGGTCTTCTCCCCACATGTTTGTTTCCCACTATAAGTTGAATTTGATTTTCAGAGGAAGGGCTTCATTTGGCTCCACAGTTCTTTGACATATCCTTCCTTAAGACCTCCCAAGATTTAGGTAGCTGGGGATTCTGACCCTAACGTGAGGAATGCTGACTAGATGACATCAGATTTATAGTTATGTACTTACCATAACTTGACATCTGTGTTATTTGTAGTCACATTCATCCCGATCCCACCCTCCAGCCCCCCTGCCTGGAAGATTGATTGGCTTTGGAGGTTCTGTTTGGTTTCTATGTTTTATCTGTCTTCCTTCCTTCTGCAAACTCAATCTGAGGGAGTGTAGGGCAGCAGCGCATTATGGGAGGGGAGGAGTTGAGCAAAGCTGTGTTTTGAGTATGCTGGCTCAGATCCGATATCAGATCCAAGATTCTAATGTGATGAATGGTGACTACAGATAATACAGATGCCAAGTTATGGTAAGTACATAATTATAATTCATAAACATCTACTCTTTTGATTTTTGTATTGTTACGTATTGAATCTGCCAATATTTCAATAGCCAAAGCAAACAGAATCGGTGACATGGTACATCCTTGTTTAGTACCCTTTGTTATATGTATAGATTCAGAGATGAATGGACCTAGCTTAACATATGCTAAATTATTTGTATATATATTCTTTAATAGATGAACAAAGGAATGAGAAAATTCAAATAACATCAGAATTTTGAATAAATACTCTCAATTTAGGGAATTAAAGGCTTTCTGTATGTCTAAGCCAATTATGAGTGTTTCTTTATTTTCTTTATTAATATAATTTATAAGAGAAATTATCCTTTTAATATTCTCATTTGTGTGTCTATGATATATAAATCCAGTCTGATCAGTATTTATTGTTTTGGATAGTGGTATTTTCATTCTGTTAGTTAATATTGTCATAAATATATAGTCATTATTTAATAATGATATAGGTCTATATGAGGTACAGAGGTTTGGGGATTTGTTTTCCTTTAGGATTGGTGTGATTAAGGAATATCTCCAAGAGGGTGGTATTAAAGCTTGTGACTGAATTTCTAATACAGTTTTATGGAAGAGGGTTAGTGTCTTTGAAGGAAAAAGTTCATATATTTCTATAATTATGCCATCTATACCTGGAGCTTTATTATTTTTACCCTCTTTTATTGTATCTGTAATTTCTTTGTAGGATATACGTGCTTGCAGATCTAGTTTTAATTTTTCTCGTATTTTTTTATATTAGAACATTTTTCATCTAGATTTAATTGATCGATATGTATATTTTCTTTCTGGAAATGTTCCATATAGTGATTTCTATAGGCATCAAGAATGTCACCTATATCTGAGACATTTTTCCCTTTCTTTTCATGGGAGATACTTTTAATGTTATTAGCTTTTGATTGTATTTTGATTCTTGTGGATAAATTATGTAGATATTTGGGAGAAGTGACCAAGGTATTGATTTTTAGTTTTTCTAAAGCTAAACTAGTTTTATGTGTTAGAATTTCGTTGTATTTATTGTTTAATACTTCCGCTTTCTTTTTCATCTCCAAATGATTTTTATTTTTTCAGCTTTTTTTATCTGACAAAAGTTTGGATTGTAGATCTAATCATTTAGAATCCTATTCTCTGATTTTTTTTTATACCAAGTTGGGGTTTTACCATATATGTAAGCTTTTAATGAGTCCCATATCATTATTTTATTTATCTCTGTGGTGTAATTAATATCTAAGAAGAACTGTAATTCAGATAATAACCAGGGTTTGAGCTCTTTAATTTTATATATATATATATATATATATATATATATATATATATATATATATATATATACACACACTGGAATTCTGGAGTTAAAGATTAATGGTTTGTACCCATTTTGAAGTTTTAGTATCAATGAATTGTGGTCTGAAAAGGGGCAGGGAGTGATTGAGAAATTAATGATTTTAGAGTGTAAGTCATGGGCAGCAAATATTTTATCTCTTCTAGTTTGGGTATCAAATCTGTGATCTTGATGGAAAAACACCAAAGATTTATCTTCTTTAAATTTGAAAGTATCTACAAGATGAAATTATTTTACCGACTTGTTTAAAGCTTTTGATACAGCAAATATCAAATATATAGTTAAAATCTCCTCCTAATATTAAGTTGCCTTTATAGTTATTGGAAATGAAATCCAAGTGTTTTTTAACAGTTCCTGATACAATGCCTGGGAACCAGTGTAGATTGTCTAGGGTCCATATTCTGTTATTATATTTAGCTATTACTAATGCCATAAGGCCTTTTTTATCTTCATACGTATTAATGATTTCTGGGTTAATCACATTTGTTTTCCATAAAATTGTTACCGCTTTTGTCTTTGTCTTATAAGTGGATTGCGCCATTATCATATATTCCTTAAGATTCCATTTGTCATTGTCATTTGTTTTGAAATGAGTTTCTTGAAGGAAGACTATTTGTGCTTTGTTCAGTTTTAAATATTTCAGTAGATTTGATTTCTTGCTAGGATTGTTTAAGCCATTGGTATTTAAAGATAATAAAGTTAAATCCATCTTAGGTTATTTAGACTATGTATTTTTTGTTTTATTGTGACTAGTAAACATTTTCCTCTGATAACTATAAAGTATATGTTTGAGCTTTTAAAGGAAATTATCAGTTTTATACTTTGAGTGTTTACCAGTAAAGTAATGTTGTGGTCAGTCATACTAAAAATGTTTTTGTGAAATAAAATAAATAATAAATGTTAACAAAACTAAGATCTGCACTATCCATGGAATGAAAATCATTCCTAATCTGATGGATAAACCTAAATCCAACAGATTATGACTCATACCTTGACAATCCAGAACATCTGAGCTCCATAAATTGAATTATCATATGGAGAATATTTGTAATAGGAGTAAGCAATATTTATATTATTTTGAACAGATATAGTACTATTGTAGATTAGACAGAATTCTTATTCAATATAAATGTCTACTTATTGTATAAGCAATTAATATTTACATGAAAGATAGATGACAAGCAGTTCAATCATAGTAAAGTAGGATGTATCATATATAAAACCTCAGTAAAAGATTATAGCACACAATTATTTAACATATTCACCCTTATTGATGAAGTCTTTCAAAACGTATTTCTTAATATAAATAGATGGTAATAATATTTATACCTAATGTTTATAATACAATGTATTTTACTGGATATATCAGAAGTTATATTTCATTGTTTACCAGTATTTAAGTAATCACTTTGTTTGTAGCTAACTTACTTAAAACATCAAGTTTGTTTTATGTAAACATTGATAATAGTCCATTTTAATTATCAGTGCATCCCTCTCCCCCCCATTTTCTACACGTAAGGATTTTCATATCTGTCATTTCTTATTATAAAATTAGTGAAATTATAGGTTAAAAACAACAAATTCACTTATTGTGATTAATGATTACAAGTTCCCTTTCCATATTCATAAATTGCCATTTTATGGCATATACTGAAAGTTTTTAGATTTAAATGGCAACATTCTATTTCGTATAATCAGCAAAAGTTAAACTGAGTGATTATTGTCAATTTAATACTATTTGTTCAGAATATGATTGTTACATTCTGTGACATTTCAAGTTCAGGCTTCTATTGTTTCTCTTGAAAAACTTTGTCAGTTTGATGTCATGTATAAAACATTAGTTACCTTGGTAACTGCATAAGTATTATATATGGTCAAGATGGGTTACAAAAACTACAGTTCAGGTTAAAGCAATTACATGACTTGTTATACATATTTATTTATATAAGAAAATCATCATGCTTCCCCTTAATGTTCAGTGTAGTATATGTAATTTATGACAAGTTAAGACAGTAGTGTTATACACAAGCCCATGTTATTAAATCCTGTCTTTAATATCTAAATTCAGCAGACTGCTTCATCTTATGTGACAATTATATATTTTATGTCTAATTTACTAAAATCATACATTACATAACTATTGTGTGTGTGTTTTTTTATCAAGAATCAACTTAATGAGCTAAATGAAGTGTTGGGAGACCATCTATATGTGCACATGTGGTTTAAAACAGCCCTTTTATTATAATTTTTTTTTTAAAACCAAAAACGTCATTGCCGAGAATCATCTCGAAGGCTTCTCATAGCCATTAAGCATTATCATCACTCTGTCTCCGTTACCATAGCAACCTGGGAGCATCTGTTTCTGTTAATGTGTCTGTGTACTGCATACCAGAGGCTCGCGATGCACCTGAAGCAAAGCTTCACTCCACTGCAACGTCAAGCCTAAATTCCCTTGTCAAGCCTAAATTCCCTCCCTTTCAGCAAGCCAGCAGCCAGGAAAAAAACAGAGAGCAAACAGATCAAAAAAAAAAAAAAACCTCCCAACAAGCCATCTCCCACTCAGCAGATGTACAAACAAACCATTTTCTGCCAAAATATCCCAAATCACAGTTCTATCCACCCCTTTCCCCTGGATCCAGGCTAAAACACCAAATGTCTCTTCCTAATACACAAGCATCAGTAAACCTCAATCACAAGCCGCAACCCACAGCTTCCCGGAGACATAAATGGCAGCATATAACAGCTGCCAGCCACAGCTGCATCCACATACATCATGTCAGGCATAATCAAACAGCACTCGAAGCTGTGATACCTGCCATAATTGATATTAATTATGTTTAGACAGAATAATAATGACATTTGTGCTAGCTGCTAGACACGGCTGCATCCACGCGCACCATATCAGGATTGATAAACAGCACTCAAAGCTATGATACCTGCCATAATTGATATTAACAGTGTTTAGACAGAATAATAATGACATTTGTACTAGCTGCCAGACACAGCTGCATCCACGCACACCATATCAGGATTGATCAAACAACACTTGTAGCTGTGATACCTGCCATAATTGATGTTAACTATATTTAGACAGAATAATGATGACATTTGTACTAAGAGCTTGCTACTATTATTCAACCAGGATATACATGACATTTCTAAATCATACTTCAACTGAAAAAGGCATTAGTCTCCATGACAACATTTTTTTATCAAAACACTCTGCTGTTACTGCTATTATATATAATGTTAATTTGTTACATTTGAGTCTGAACTCTGTAATTACTTAAATTATTATAAGTAAAAACAATGAAAAATGAGCAAGATGAGTATTCATTGAGTTCAAGTAGGGGAATAGAAACTTCTATGTTTATATTATATGTTGCTTTGTTTGGCTTATATATAATGTAAATAGTAACCCATTTTGACCTACCTTTGTTTGTGAAGAATTACTGGACTCTTTGAACATCCTGAATAAATCATTACTGTTTCTCAGTTGTTTAAGAAATCCTCCTTTTTTTAAATAAAAACAGATGACAAGTGATGTACCATATCACTTGATACTGTGAGAGATGTAGTTGTAAGAGTTATGTTTTGGGACAGCTGTCTTGGAATCAGTTTTTTGTTTCTTCTTTCTAGCATCAGTCCAAGGATTTGTTTCTTTTATTCTTTTAACAGTAGGGACCATCCATTCCATTTCTTCTGGGATAGACACTATGTTGTTGTTTTTGATGAATATAGTAGCTTCTTCTAAGTCATTAAAGGTTCTCATCTCATTGGCAAAAAGTATTTTTATCTTGGCTGGAAAGACCAGCTGTGCTTTAATGTTGTTTTATTTCAACAGTTTTATTATTGGCCAGACTTTTTTCCTTTATTCTAGTATTCTGGAAGAATAATCATTGTCAAACCTTATCAGGCTTTGATTGTATTTTAAGGGTGATTTTCTCTAAGCAGATTTTAATATTAGTTCCTTGTCCAGAAATGAAAGAAATTGTATAACTATGGATCTAGGTGGAGTATTTGTTGAGTTAGAAGCAGGTTTCCTCAGTGCTCTATGCACCCTTTCAATCCCAAATGAAAGTCCCTCTTTCAAGTCTAAAAATTCGGACATCCAGGTTAAGAATGAAATGATGCCTTCTCCTTCAATGTTTTCAGGCAGACCAAAGATCCTTATGTTGTTTCTCCTTTCCCTGTTTTATAAGTCATCTATTTTGTTAAGCAGCCATGTATTCTATTTAAGCAGAAATTCTTTTTGGAATTCTTCCTCTTTGAGTCTCCCTTCAATGTCATTTAGAGAAGTCTCTATATTTATTTTTGTATGGTGCTGCTGTAAGAGTTCCTTAAGAGTATCAGTCTGTTTTTGAGAATTTAATTTGAGGTTTTCTAAGTCATTTTTAAAGCCATCCATCTTCAAATATAGTTCCTATAAGGTAGATGTCATCAATTGCAGTTCTTTTTTCAAATTAGCATCTGGATGAGAATTCCTTGAGTTGTTCATATTCAGTGACAATATATCTCCAAGTTACTTGACAGGAAAGTTTTTGTATGTCTTCACCAAAACTGATATTTATTTAGTTTAGTAGTTTATCTATTTATTTCTGATGCTTTGAACTTGAAAATAATACAATTTTCCTATATTATTATACTAGTTTATGGAGCTCTCAAAATTCACTGTTCTCAGTTAGCTATCTAGGCTCCGCCACCTTGTCAAACTCCTACTTACTTTAGTCTGGCAGTTTCCACATAAGATTAAGCCTGTTAGTTTCTGTTCCTGTGGTACACAGTTGATTCCAATAGCCCTCATTTCTCTTCTGTGTGGCCTTGCACAAGTCTTTTAACCAGACAGTGCTTTGGAGCAACTGGAAATTTGGGCTAGGCTCCATAATGGTTCCCAGGACTGCAAGCCTACTAACTATGTATTAACCCAAGTAGTATATGATGTAAGGGAAGGAAAATGATTATAGCTGGCAAGAGAATCATACTATGAACCATGTTTATTTATTTTTATTTATCCTCTGTTGACCAGGTTCATCCCACTAGGTTAGTAGCCTTTTTTCAGGGGAGACCTGAGGTGGTATTTCTACTACTAGGGGAAATTTGGCCAGGATGTCTGGGAAGTTCCCCTACTCTTTTGATGGGTGTTTTTTGTATAAAGTCTGACTATTGTGTTGTTTGGGTACTGATGACATTGTGGTTTACATTCAAGTAGTCTAACCATCACTTTGTCTAATCACAAGTGGTCTAAAAAAGTGACAAAGTTGAGCAAATGATATTCTCCAGTATATTTTGCCAGTTATAACTCTGATGATAAGGAAAGTTTACGATCTTTGATCAATGGTATTCGTTTTCTTATAGATTTAAAGTAATATTGCAGTTTAGTTTATCACAGTTTGTTAGATGGTGCAAACTGGTGGTGCACTTCCATAGTCCTTCCCTTTCTTTCACTGTAGAGTGACAGTGGAGTTGCTGTATAAAATTTTTTGGGGGTGGAGGTGCAGGGAGGCTTTCACCCTGCAAAATCATTTTTTCAGTTTTATGTTTTTTGAGTTATACTTGGTTAGATGGTGTGTTTAGATATTCTGATTTTAGATCAGATTAGATCTACATTGACTCATATATATATATATATATATATATATATATATATATATATATATACACACACACACACACACACACACACACACACTTACTTACATTTGATGAATAGGAATAATGTTGATGTGCATAATGTTGACACCAAATGAGCGACATTATGCACTTCGATACCCTACTACTGATGCGCTGAGAATGAATCTCTGAGCATGCAAAAACTTTTGAACAAAGATCAAAAGAAAGCATTTTTTGCAGGGAGTAGTCCCCCTACTAGTTATATATACTAACTCCAAGACTGTACAATTCTCAGGGAAAGGACATGGATGGGGATGAGGGAGAAGGGTCTCCTAGATCCCCTCTGGAAGATGTCACATTTGGAGACATCCTGGAATTGATGAAACAGAAGGGTAGAAGAGTATAAATCCAGTGAAACTCCTTTGCCAGATGAGTCCATGTTCCTTGAAGCCTCTGAATCTGACTCATTTGCATCCTGGGTGGATCCCCCTCCTGATGCATTGATAGATCTTATTGCTCAAAGGGCGTGGAAGGAACTGCTGTTACAGAGTAAGTCCCTAAAAAACAGATAGAATCCTAGCAGGCCCAAAATATAGAAAGCACTGGTCTAAAGGACCTGCTATGGTGGTAGTAGCAGACATATAGAAACAGCTGTCTTAGGAGATTTCTTCTGTACATCCCCTTAAAGAGTTGAGGGCCTTGGACAGACTAGGGAAATGGACTTATGCTTTAATGGCCTGTGCTGTCAGGTTGTTGAATTACCTTGATCACTTGACTTGTTTCCAAAGGGACTTGATCAAGGAAAGGTCCAAGTGTCTTTCAGGTAATTTACAATCGGTTGTCCAAAAGACAGTGGACACAAAAACATTTTCCCTGTAATCTACTTCTAATGTTGCCATGTATCTGCAGTACAACGCAGCGGATGGCACAGCAAGAGCAGCTGGTACAGGCATTACCATGCATCAGCATGCCTGGATGTAGCTTCGTGACTTTGTGCAAAGCTTCAAGGTGTCCTTCATTAATGCCCCTTTTGATGGTTCCACACTATTTGGACCCAAGGTAAAAGAGACACTTACCAGGAATGAGCAAGATGGTAAGACCCTATCGATCACAGGAGTATGCTTCTCCAGTCCACAAAGATCCTATTCCAGGAATCAAATGGAGGTAAGAAAATGTGGTTCAGGAAATTCATCACTTCAGTCCTAGGGATAGACCCCTTGAAGCAGAGGAGGAGGCAATTTGAATGGATATTGCCCCAGAGGCGAGGCAGACCTCAGAGTCAAGGTTTTTGTGGTCCCTTCACTGAGAAACCCTACCAGCACTCCTGAGGGGCTAACAAACTGCTGCACTCTGCAGACATTTGGCGGGGTGCTTAACCTTGCACACACAAGCCTGGCAAATCTTTACTTCCAATTCATGAATTTTAAGGATAATCATAAGAGACTACACCATACCCTCTTTGTATCCCAGCAAACAAAAGAGTAAAGATTCCCGATACTCCACACAGTACATTGGTATCTGCTGTAACAGAAGTTTCCAAGATGCTATAAAAACAGTCATCCAACAGGTCCTCCCAGACCAGTTAGAATCCAAAGTCTTTTCCAGGTTCTTTTTAGTTCCAAAGAGGACAGCGGACCTCAGGCCAATATTGGACCTAAGTCACCTCAATCATTTTGTCAAACAGGCAAAGTTTCAGATGGCCATTGTACAGTCATACGTCCTCTGTTAAGGAAGGAACGTTGGATGTTCTCTATAGATCTGCAAGAGATCTATTACCATATAAAGATTCAAAGGCAATCCAGGAGATTTCTCCATTTCTGGCTGGGAGCTCCTCATTACCATTTCAAAGCACTGGCATTCAGTCTCACCACAGCTTTCCCGGTTTACTATGGCAATGACAAGTGCACATTTGGTGAAAACGGTAATGTCGAACCTTATTTGGTTGATTCCCGTATTGCCGGCTTACAGTGCTGCGAGTGTGCAGTGTAGTGAATGACACTGTGCATTCGCACATACGTGATCGAATTTATGAGTACAGATCACTGTATAGTAGGTATCAGGAAATTACCCATCTGATGTTGTAAATCGTTATTCATTCCTTACTGTTAGGACTTTGGTTCCATCCTCGGAACTGACACGGCCGTTTCCAAGCTCATGCCAGCCAAAACCTCTCAGCTAAGACTTACCCATAATGCCCCTCTCATAGTCTCTCCAGAATCTCGTTTGCCGCTTTCCTTGTCAGACTTGCCTAGCCATGTCTCTCAAAGCTAAATGGAAATTTGTGATTTTTTGTGTAGTTTCTCTTCAAACGTTGTCGTTTTTTAGTCAGTTTAGCCTTTTCTTACTATCGCCTATAACCTTCTTCTATTTTCCTACCCTTTACCTTTGGTAGTTAAATCTCTACCATTGTTGGTACTGTCCCTCTCTCCTGCCTTTGGTAGACCTTCCTTTACCACTTGTGGTATTTTTAAATACCGTTGTTGGTATTCTCTCCTTTTCTTTCCCTTGTTATAGTTGTTTCCTTTAAGATAGCCCTTTGTTGCCTGTACTATGTCAGACAAAGTTAAGTTGGGGTTTAAACAGTGTGACAACTGTGGGTGTAAGATGCCCAACTTGGATGGCCACGCTCGATGAATTTACTGTTTGGGCATGGACCATATAAATGCTGATTGTGATATTTGTTCTAGTTTTAGCCATCGCACTCTAGCAGAGGGCAAAAGCAAGCTAATTCTGAAAGGTTTAATCAAAACGCCTTTTTCGGAGGTCTCACCACCTCCTAAGACCAAGAAACACAAGGAAAAACGGAGTCACTTGGTTCCTGCATCTCCGTCAGTTACAGAATTGAGTCAGCTCTGTGCTTCTGTGGCGCAGACCTCTTCAGCACCAAACCCTGTGTCTTCTACATCAATGCCATCTCTGATGTTGACTCCTGTTTCGGTACCAGCCTCAGCACCATTGGCTTCGGTGCCAGCCGTTGTTCTGACACTGGCTTTTATGACCATACCTGCTTCGGCACCATCCCCGGCCACTGTGCCAAAAGCTTCTTCAGCTTCACAGACTATAACCTCAGTTCCTAAAGTCAAGTATCTTCCAAGAACTATATACTCTCCAATATACGACCCTTTTTTGGGGCATCGGTTTAGCCTCTTTCTTGAAAGACCTGATTCTCCTTCAGCAGCCTCCTTTAGATCCACCAGGGGTCTCTCTGAACTAGATGTAGTGCGGGTTGTGGACCAGCTTCTGGCAGCTAGGGGACTGACCACTCCAGCTAGACTTTCCGTCCCCTTTGGCTTGGAATCCTTCACAGCATATTCTCCTGTTTATCCTCCTCCGGCCTATACCCAGGCCACAGAGATCTTGGTACCAATGTGCATACTATCTCGGCCCCAACTGCGGTGTTTTCCCTGTTGGCACCGACCACCCTTGCTGCATCGGCTCCATTGGAGCTGGTGCACTCTCGGAGCAGTGTTTGGACTGTCGGCACCTTGATACCTAGGCCTGCGCCTAATTTTTCACTGGTGCCATCTATGTCCACGGCTCCGACAGCTTCCAGTCCTCTCGGAGCTCCTTACCTGGAGGTGGGCTCCTCAGGAAGGGGTGTGACCCCAGTTCTGAGGCTGTCCTTCTTGGTTCTGGGCTTCCATCCCTTCTCAGGCATGCCTGCTTTCCAGGTGATGGAGAGGGTTCTTGCCTCCGCAGGCTCGCAGTCAGCATTAATGACATCACCAGAAACCCCCTCTAGCATGCAGCTGTCCCAACCCCCTACTTTGGGACCCTGGGCACGGGAGCCGCAAGACCTCCCTTTAAAGGGAACCCTTTCTCCAGAGTCCTCCTCAGAAGATCCCACTGAGGAGCCACCTCAGAAGAAACGGTGCAAGAGGAATCACCTTGATTCCCCTGAGGAATCTATCACTGAGGACGCCGATTGCGATGAGGGGGAAGGGTCCCCATAGTCTCCCCCAGATGACATCTCATTTGGAGACATTTTTGAAATCCTCAAGCAGCGGGGAGATTGTAAGTCCTCTAACCTTTCTTCTGAGGAATCGGTGTTCTTGCAGGCCTTCCGTGCCCAGCCATCTACTTCCTAGGTGACCCCACCTGTGGATGAACTTATTAAGATGATTGTGCAGTGTGCCTAGAAGGCCCTGGACAATGTAGAACCTGTCCCCCAGAGGCCGGACAAAATTCTATCCACCCCTGAATACCAACCCAACTGGTCCAAGCAGTTGACAGTTGATTCCATGGTCGTGGCGGTGGCCACCAAGAGGGATCTGGCAGAAGATATTTCCACTGTCCATCCTCCGAACAGGGCCCCCCACCCCACGAGTGTTCACCAAATGTATGGCAGTTGTAGTAGCTCATCTTCGACTACAAGGATTCCAGGTGTTTCCGTTTCTAGACAATTGGCTCCTTAACGCCCCGACCAGGAATCTTCTAATCCGCAGCCTGTCTTAAACTCAAGGTCTTGCTGTCCGCTTGGGGATTACAGTCAACAAGGACAAATCTCAAACGCCCCCAACAAAAACACTGGAATTCATTTGAGCAGTTTTCGACACAACATCCTGTCAAGCTTCCCTCCCTCCTCACAGACTTTCAAAAATAAGACACCAAATCCAAGCCCTTCTTCCACAAACCTTTGTACCAGCATGCCTTGTACTGCAACTCTTAGGCTCCATGGCAGCTGCCATTACTCTAGTACCAATGGCAAGGTTGCACATGAGAGTACTACAGCGGCTCTTTTCTTCACAATGGTCGATCTTAACCCACCCACTCAATCACATGATACGTCTTACAAACCTTTGCAAGGAAGAAATTCTATAGTGGATGAAGTCAGAATTGAATATTTGGTGTCGACCGTTCTGTCTCCCCCAGCCCACGGCCACAGTGACCACGGACACTTTCCTGTTTGGGGGGGGGGGCATTTCCAGGGAAAGATGGTCCAAAGCACCTGGTCCCCCATGGAGGCCACTTTGCACATAAATGTCCTGGAACTGAGGGCAGTTCTCTTAGCGTTGCAAGCGTTTCATACATCCCTCCCTTCTTGGAACATTGCAATTCATTCAAACAACATGTTAGTTGTCTGGTATATCAACAAGCAAGGCGGAACCAGGTCTTACCCCCTGTGTCGGGAAGCCATGAGGATTTGGCACTGGGCAATAGCTTCCAACCATTTTCTTATAGCAACGCACATTCCCAGGAGTTCCAACCTTATTGTGGACAATCTGAGCAGGAACATCCTGATGCCTCATGAGTGGTCTCTCAATCCTGTGATAGAGGATCGGATATTCCACCGCTGGGGCAAATCTTGCTGTGATCTGTTTGCTTCCCCCTTAAACAACAAATGCAGAAGCTACTTTGCCCTTATCCCCCCCAGGGACACTCAAATGCACGATTGTCCCCCAAGTCTATTGTATGCCTTTCCCCCGTTTCCCCTCATCCTGAAACTCCTCCAGAAAGCTCAGAGGTTGAGAAGCAAAGTGATCCTCATTGCCTCATATTGGCCCCGTCAAGTCTGGTTCCCATTCTTATAGCTTCATCTGATTCACAGCCCGTGGATCCTGGATCATTCCCAAGGTCTGCTAGCTCATCCTCAGGGACTGATTCACCCCAGTCTCCACAGCCTCAAGCTCACAGCTTGGTTCCTCCACTTCCAGTGATTGCCAGGCTGCCTGATATCTCATCTCCCATTCGTGAAATTCTTCTGGCTTCACACAAACCTTTCACCAGGAAAATTTATTCTAGTAAATGGACTAGGTTCTCTATTTGGGCCAAAGATCAGAACTTAGATCCTTTCTCTGTGCCTATTCAAAAGATCCTACAATACCTGACGACGCTTCTACATGCCTCAGCATCGACAATCACTGTACATTTAGCAGCTATCGCAGATTTTCATAATGGATTTGATAATTCTTCTGTTATGTCACACCACTTGTGCAAGACCTTTTTGAAAGGAGTATTACACGTTAAACCTCCTGTCAAGCCCCCCATAGAACCCTTGGACTGGACCTTGGTACTTCAATCACTAACAGGCCCACCTTTCAAGCCTTTTGATTCTTGTAATATAACATTTTTGTCATGGAAGACTCTACTTTTAGTAGCACTTAACTCAGTGAGAAGAGTATCTGAGTTGCAGGCCTTGAGTGTCAAGAGACCTTACTTGAACTTTCACAGGGATAGAGTATCCCTTCGTACTGACCCTTCTTTCTTGCCCAAGATCATTTCTGGTTTTTCCATTAACCAATCTATTGACCTGCTGGTTTTCTTCCCTCAGCATTCTAACAGAGGGGAGTATCCATTGCACACCCTTGATGTTCATAGGCAGCTTCATTGTTATTTAGACAAGACTAAATCTTTCAGGAAAACGGATCAATTATTTGTGGCCTTTGCAGGACCCAGATTGGGTAAACCTGTCTCCAAAGTGACTCTGTCCTCCTGGCTTAGAAATGTCATTACTTTTATCTACCATCAGAATAAGCTATCCTTACCTTCCAGAATAAAGGCTTGAACTGATATTGTTAATCCTCGTTCATTCCTTACGCATGGGTATCGGTTCCGGGCCGGACATTTTCCAAGCTTGCATCAGCTTCAAACTCTTGAGCTAAACTCTTACCCACAACCCCCCTCTCCCTGTTACTCCAGATTTCGTTTGTCACGTTGCCATTCGGTCGTGTCAAGCTACTTCTCTTGAGCTAAGTACATTCAATTGTTGTTTAATAGTTTTACAGATTACGTTTCTGTCAGGAAGGTTCATATTTTATTGTCTCTTACCCTATCGCATCTAGCGTTCATAATTTCTTCAGGTTTTTCTGGTTCTTTCTTTACCACTTTTACCGCGAGGTATTCTCTCTTTACCATCGTTGGTAATCCTTTTCTCTTTTCCCTCATACCTTCAGGTACTCTCTTGTACCATTGCTGGTACCTTCTCTATTAATTAATTTACTGTCATGGCAGATAAGAAAGGTAGTCCGTGGTTTAAGCAGTGTTCTGATTGTGGACACAAACTGCCTACTTCTGATACACACTCTGTTTGTTTATTGTTTGGGAGCTTCCCATTTGTCTGTTGACCCACCCTGTACTATTTGTGAGAACTTTTGTAATAGAACCTTGTTGGAAAGGAAAAACAAGCTGTTACTGAAGGGGCTTCTAAAATCTCCCTTTTCAGAGGCTATTTCTGGGTCGGAGGCCTCAACCCCTCCTAGAGCCCATAAGAAAACTTTGGATGTTCCTACTAAGGCTAAATCTTTGCCTTCATCCCCGGCTGGGGACTTTCGCCAACCAAAACCTAAAAAGGCTAAGTTTCAGCTCCGGAGCTATTTAAGTCAGCCCCAGTGCTTTCGGTGCCTAGACCTTCGGCACCGAGGCCTTCGGCTACATTAGTGATTTCAGCTCCATCTTCTCCTGCAGCCTTCTATATATTGACACCGAGGGGCTCCTCAGTTCAGACCATTAACACTGTATCGGCACCGACCGTTCAGTCGGCGCAGACCTTCACCACGTCGGCTCTGAGATCTTCATCGGAA
Organism: Protopterus annectens; assembly: GCF_019279795.1. Classification (NCBI taxonomy): domain Eukaryota; kingdom Metazoa; phylum Chordata; order Ceratodontiformes; family Protopteridae; genus Protopterus; species Protopterus annectens. The sequence goes on from NC_056735.1 coordinate 345,336,088, forward strand.
CCGACACCTTTATTGTTGACTCCTGTCTTGTCGGTTCCAGCTTCGGCATGGACAAACACTTCGGCACCGATCCCTGTGTCAGTGCAGACCATAACCTTGGCACCGATAACTTATTCGGTGCAGACAACAGTAGTCCAGTCTCTCTCATCACCGTTGTCCTCGGTGTGGTCAGATGAGATGGGCACCGAATCTGCCTCTTCTGTGGACAGGCCTATTTCTCCCTCAGTCTCCGTGGGGTCCACTAGAAGCCTTTGCGAACGTGATGTGTTGCGTCTTGTGGACCAGGTACTCTTGGCCAGAGGTATCCCACCCCTCAGGAACTATCCTTCCTTGGGAGGTGATCACCCATCTCCAAAGACCCCTTCATATTCTCCTCCTTCATTGCCTTTGAAGTCCATGGGTATAGCACAGTCTTCCCCTTCTGCGGTTCCCTTTATGGATCTCACTAAGGAACTGCAGTTGCCTTCATGGCAGGAAAGTGTTGCTATGACCCAGGATGTCAGTTGTGACACGCATAGTTTGCTGCTACACAGCCATCCGGGGACTCTGGGTCGGCAGGCTGAGCCACTTAGGGAAGGGGTGACCCCTGTCCTAGACATGCACTCCTCTTCGGGTGGATCAGCCTTCCAACTGATGGAGAAGGCTTTCACTGCTGCTGGCGATTCCGGACTGTCTATACCTCCGCCCTCCTCTGGTATACTGGTTTCACAAGTCGCACCTAGTGGACACTGGGTGCAGGGGCCGCAGGACATATTCCCTCAGGAATCCTTTTTTTCTGCTGTCTTCTCCAGCTTCTCCCGCTGAGGAGGTCCACCGGAAAAGTTTGTGTAAGAGGAAGCACATGTACTCCACAGAGGAGTCCCTCACTGAAGACACAGATTTCGATGAGGTGGAAGGATCCCCTCAGTCATCCTCTGAGGTATCCTTTGGTGATATCCTTGAAATCCTGAAACAGAGAGGTGACTGGCAGTCCTCTAATCTGACCTGTGAGGAATCTGTGTTCCTGCAGGCCTTTCGCGCCTGGTCCCCTACCTCCTGGGTTACTCCACCTGCCGATGAACTTTATCCGGCTCATCATGCAGCATGCTTGAAAGGCTCCTGATACCGTCGAAGCTATTCCCCAGAGGCCAGATGAGATCTTGTCCCCTCCTGCTTCAGATTCCCATAGGTCCAAAGGTCTTCCTGTGGATGCTTTGGTGGAGGCGGCTACAACAAAAAAGGATCTGGCAGAAGAAGAAAGCCAGACTGTCCATCCACCTAACAAAGAGTCCCGGGCCCTGGACAGGATAGGGAAGCGCACCTTTGCTTCAGCGACCTTTGCTATCTGGTCCCTGAATTATATGGCACATTTTACCAGGCTTCAGAGGGATCTGGTTTCTGAGCTCTCTGAAACCTTGGCTGGTGCCATGTCTGATGAGGTCCGTGACAATGTGGCCTCTGAGCTGGCCACCATTGAATCTATATCTAACTCCTCTATGCGATTGATATCTCATGCATCAGAAGGAGCAGCGGGTTCAGCTGCGGTCTTGAGATGACACACCTGGATGCGCTTGTGCAACTTCGCACAACCCTTTAAGTCTTTCTTTCTTAATGCCTCCATTGAGGCCTCCTCGTTGTTTGGGCCCATAGTTAAAAGCACACTGGCCAGATGTGAACAGGGCAGTAATACCCTTTCTGCTGTAGGTGTCCGTTATTCTTCTCCTCAATGTGCTTTCTCCCGAAACCAAAAGAGTGGGAAGATATGGTTCAAGAGATCTCAGGGTCCTTTCCGTGACACACAGGCCGAGTTCTCCCCCAGAGGCAGAGGGGAAAACTCACAGGGAAGACCCTCCTTTCAGGTCAGAGGGGGTCTTCATAACCAGGGTTCCAGGGATTCTTTCCCTGGTCAATCCTACCAGTGCTCCTGAAGAGCGGCCCAACTCCTTTCCTCTAGAGGTGGTTGGGGGACATTTCTCCTTGTACCCTTCTGCCTGGCTAACCATCACCACCGATTCTTGGGTACAAAGGATTATAACCAGAGGTTATCATATCCCCTTCGATCTTTGTCCCATCCCTTCAAAAAATCTTCCCGACATTCCACCCAGTCAAAGGGAAGAAGCAGCACTAGAGATGGAAAAGCTGCTAAGAAAAAGTGTCATCCAAATAGTCCCTCCAGACCAGATAGGATCCAGATTCTATTCAAGACTATTTTTGGTGCCAAAGAAAACCGGGGACTGGAGACCAATTTTGGATCTCAGTGTATTGAACAAGTTTGTGAGAATACAAAAATTTTGGATGGTCACAATACAGTCTATCCTCCCGCTTTTGGAAAAAGACGATTGGATGTGCTCTATAGATCTTCAAGATGCGTACTACCACATAAAGGTGGACAGGCCATCAAGAATATTTCTGCGCTTCCGTGCAGGAGCCAGTCACTACCAGTTCAGAGTACTGCCCTTTGGACTCTCTACAGCCCCCAGAGTGTTCACAAAGTGCATGGCAGTTGTCACAGCTCACTTGTGACTTCAAGGATTCCAGGTGTTTCCATACCTAGACGACTGGCTCATTTCTGCCCCCAACAGACATCTACTGGAAAAAGCCCTGGCATACTCTCTCTTCACTGCTCAAAGGCTAGGCATAACCATAAACTGGCAAAAATCCAATCTCACCCCATCTCAGTCGACAGAATTCATAGGGGTTATCTTGGACACAAAAACTGCAGAGCTGCTATTCCAGAGCACAGAATTCTAAGGATAAAGCAACAACTAATTACAATCCTTTCAAAGAAAAATCCACGGCTCACTCGGTTCTACAGCTGTTGGGTTCTATGGCAGCCTCCATCACCATTGTTCCCCTGGCCAGGTTTCACATGAGGCTTCTACAACGGCTACTGCTCACCCAATGGTATCCTTTTCAGCATCCTCTTTCAGCCATGATTCGAGTAACCCACAGGTGCAAACAGGATTTAAATTGGTGGATGACACACAATCTCTCACAATGGTCTCGCTCCTTCTCCCCCCAGCAACCCAAGGCCACAGTGACCACGGATGCCTCCCTAATGGGGTGGGGGGGGGCTATGTCAGGGACAGACAGTCCAAGGCACTTGGTCCGAACTGGAGGCCCATCTGCATATAAGTGTTCTAGAGCTGAGGGCGGTGCTTCTGGCGTTGCAAGCATTCCATCCCCTGCTGCCGTCTGGTACAATTGCGATTTAATCAGACAACATGGCGGTGGCCTGGTACATCAACAAGCAAGGTGGAACCAAATATTACCCCCTTTGTCGAGAGGCCATGAGAATATGGCAGTGGGCGATGGCTACCAACCGTTTTCTTCCAGCAACGCACATTCCCGAGAGTTTCAACGTTATAGCAGACAGACTCAGCAGGTGCATTCTTTAACCTCACGAGTGGTCCCTGAATCCCTTGATAGCGGCAGCGATCTTCCACCGCTGGGGCCATCCTTGCTGCGACCTCTTTGCATCCATGACCAACTACAAATGCAGCAACTACTTCACCTTGATTCCCCCTCCGGGACAGTCACCCAGGGATGCTCTAGTCCACGATTGGCCCTCGGGTCTTCTTTACGCATTTCCACCCTTTCCCCTCATTCCCCAGTTTCTGAAGAAAGCCCATCGGTTGAAGAGCAAGGTGATCCTCATAACACCATATTGGCCTCAACAGATTTGGTTCCCTTTCCTTTGGCCTCACCTACTAGATCGACCATGGATTCTCCATCCAACCCCGGAGTTGATCTCACATCCACAGAACTTGATTCATCCCAACTTGAACAGCCTGAAGTTCACGGCTTAGCTACTGCAATTCCCTTGATTGCCAGACAGAATGATCTTTCTTTACCAGTACGTGATATTCTCATTGCTTCTCATAAGTCTTCCACTAGAATTACTTATCTGAGCAAGTGGAAAAGATTTACCTGTTGGCTGAAAGATAAACAAGTAGACCCCTTTTCAGCACCAGTGTCGATAATACTAGACTACCTGGCCGACCTGTTTCAATCGGGTCTATCGGCCTCCACCATTAGAGTTAATTTGGTTGCAATTTCTAATTTTCATGAGGGTGTCCAAGATTTCTCTGTTATGTCCCTTAAATTGTGCAAGACCTTCATAAAAGGTGTGAATCACCTGAAGCCACCTTTTAGAGAACCTATTCAACCATGGGATTTATCATTAGTTCTACAAGCTCTGACAATGTTACCTTTCAAACCAGCCTCTTCTTGCGACCTCAAGTATTTGTCATGGAAAACCTTGTTTTTGTTTGCCGTTACTTCTGCCAGACGTATTTCTGAGCTTCAAGCTTTATGTATCAAGAGTCCATACTTGATTTTTCATAGAGATAGAGTGTCTCTAAGAACTAATCTGTCATTTCTGCCTAAAGTGGTCTCTGAAGTGTCCATTAATCAAGCCATTGAATTGCCAGTTTTCTTTCCCAATCATTCAAACAGAGGACAGTATTGCCTACATACCCTAGATATACACAGGCATATCCAATTTTACTTAAATAGGACTAAACCTTTTCGTAAATCTGACCAGTTCTTTTTGGCCTTTTCTGGACCTAGATTAGGATCTGCTGTTGCTAAGGTCACATTAGCTAGATGGTTGAAGGACTGTGTGACCTTTATTTATACACAATGTAATATCTCGTTGCCTACTACCATGAAAGCTCATTCAACAAGGTCGGTGGCAACTTCTGCTGCCTTCCATGCCAGAGCTTCTTTACATGACATCTGTGCAGCTGCAACTTGGGCTACGCCTCATACCTTCATCAATCATTACAAATTGGATTTGGCCTCCAGGGGAAGAGCATCTTTCGGTTCTGTGGTGCTCAGGAATGTTCTTCCATGAGAGCCTCCCAGGAATAGAGGTAGCTGGGGACTCTATCCCATGCATAAGGAATGAACGAGGATTAACAATATCAGATAAAGAAGTTATGTCTTACCATAACGTTCCATCTGTATTGTTGATCCCCTTCAGTCATTACAACCCTCTCTCCTTCCCCCTCCTGTGTTTTGTAGTGGATTTCACCATCCAGTTCTCTTAGGTTATTTGACCAGAGGTAGCCTCTACCTTCTTTGACTTGCAAACTCAATCTGAGGTAACAGGGAGAGGGGGATTGTGGGTAAGAGCTTAGCTTGAGAGTTTGAAGCTGATGCGAGCTTGGAAAATGGCCGGCTCGGTTCCGAGCTCGGAACCGATACCCATGTGTAATGACTGAACGAGGATCAACAATACAGATAGAATGTTATGGTAAGACATAACTTCTTTTTCTACTAGATCAATGGCTACCTCTGTGGCTTTTCATTCCAGAGCCTCTATGGATGATATCTGTGCAGCAACCACTTGGGCAAGACCTCATACTTTTATAACTCATTACAAATTGGATTTGGCCTCCAGGAGATGAGCATCTTTTGGTTCTGTGGTGCTCAGGAATATCCTTCCTTATGGCCACCCAGGACTCAAGTAGCTGGGGACTCGGTCCTTACAGTAAAGAATGAATAAAGATTTACAACATCAGATAAAGAAGTTACGTCGTACCATAACGTTCCATCTGTGTTGTAGATCTTTATTCATTCATTACTTCCCACCTCCTTCACCCTGCCTGGACTCCTGGTGGACTTTAGGAATTCCTGGTTAGGGTATTTGCTCAGACAGAGCCTCCTTCTGTATTTTTCTTACTACCTCTGTAATATTGGGGCAGGCAAACTTGATCTGGAGAGACTATGAGAGGGGCATTATGGGTAGGTCTTAGCTGAGAATTTTTGGCTGGCGCGAGCTTGGAAACGGCCTTGTCAGTTCCGAGGATGGAACTGAAGTCCTAACAGTAATGAATGAATAAAGATCTACAACACAGATGGAACGTTATGATAAGACATAACTTCTTTTTTTCCCAACTATAGTGCGATCTCAGAGTTGGAATATATTATTTGCAGGGGATGTGGGGGGGTGCAGGGGGGCTTGCCCCCCTGCAAAAATGTTATGTTATGTGATTTGTCGTAGTGAACTGCAAAAATAATGTAAAAATTGCGAATGTGATCGTTTCGCTACACGCACTTCAACATTCTGACCTCATTATTATGCATAACATTGCTCATGTGAATCGCACAGGTAAATGTATTTTATTATGACTTTTGATATTTTTATAATAAACCGCTCCCTCTAGTTGTTCACCAAGATTATGGCAGTGGTAGCAGTTCACCTAAAACTACAGAAGATCCAAGTCTTCCCATATCTGGCAATTGACTCCTAACTGTTACCTCCAGAGATCTACCGCTACAGCACCAAGATTTCCTGCTTCACCTTGCAGATCAGTTAATGATAGCTATCAAAGAGCAAACTGCCCCATACTCAACAAGTGGAATTCATTGGGTGTCAAGCAATACAATTCAACAAACTGCCAAACATACCACATAAAGAGTTCTGTCATTAAGACTGGTGTATTTTCAGGTTCTTCAGAATCCCTATCCAGAAGCAAGATTGATACTGTGTTTGTTAGGCTGAGCCTCCATCCCCTACATGATAGAATCCATCTCACTGAAGTAAGCGGAAACCACATGAGTTGATGGATAACTTCTCCATCAGTTGCAGAAGGGACACCCTTCATTTCACCAACCCCCCTACCCAGGCCACAGTAACCACGGATGCTTCACTTGTAGGGTTGAAGATGGTTCAAGGTATGTGGTTATTTATGAAGGACAAATTCAGCATTAGTATCTTGGAGATGAGAGCAGTCCTGCTAGCATTGCAGGCTTTCCAGGACTACCTACCCAAGTGTTGTTTCCATCCAGACAGACAATATGTCAGTGTCTGGATGTACATCAACAATCAAGGGGAAAGATGTTCTTAACCACTTTGCTTGGAGGCCATATGAGTTTGGAAATGGGAAATGTCATCCCATTACTTACTTATAGCAGTGCACATTTCCAGGGCATCAAATGTATTAGCAGACAGGTTGAAAAGGTTTATCCTATTACCTCATGAGTGGTCTCTCAAACTAACAATAACAACAGAAATTTTCAACCACAATGGGGCCAACCTTGTTGTGAACTCTTTGCTTCCTAACTCAACAACAAATGCAGCAGTTACTTTGCCCTTTTCCCTCCACAGGGACAGTCACAAAGATATGTTCTAGTCCATACTTGTCCCCTTGGTCTCCTCTATGCATTCTCATCAGTACCTGTCTTGACAAAATTCATACAGAAAGCCACAAAGTAGAAGACCAAAGTGATTCTCATTGCCTTGTTCTGGCCCCAGCAGGTTTGGTTCCCCTTCCTTTGACCTTATTTGCTATACCCTCCCTGGATGCTTGATCCTATTCTGAATCATCTGAGTCACCCATCCAGGATGCCTCTACCAGATGTACAAACCCTGTAGTGAACCACATTTTTTCTCCAATTTTAACAATAGTGAGAGATGCCAGGCTATCTTTTTTGGTAGTTCACATAATTTCTTCTTCTCAAAAGCAATCAACCAAAAATACTTGTTCAAGCAAATGGAAAAGATTTTCTATTTGGGCATCATCAAAATGACAGGATCCTTTTTCTGCCCCTGTTCCATTGATACTGGAATTTCTTTCAGAACTGTTTCACCAAGGTTCCAGTTTTTCTACTGTCAAAGTTTAAATGGTTGCTGTTCCAAATTTTCACATAGGATGTAATGATTCTCCCATTGCTTCTCTTAGGATATCCAAAGCTTTCTTCAAAGGAACTATTTTACTGAGGCCTCCCATTCAAGAACAAGTTCCTCTGTGGGATGTCACATTCTTACTCAAGTCATTGACTCAGAAACCTTTTGAACCTGTAGCTTCAGCTGACTTGAAGTTTCTTTCTTGGAAAACTGTCCTCTTGATTGCCATTACCTCCACTAGACAAGTTTCTGAACTACAAGGTGCTTTCATGTAAGCCACCTTTTCTCATCCTTCATAAAGACAGAGTCATTGTGAATAAAATCTACTTTCCTCCCAAAAGTCCCATCTGAAGCAAATTTGAATCAAACCATTAATTTTCCGGTATTCGTCCCAGTTACTCTAGCAAAGGAGAACATATGCTTCATACACTGGATGCTCACAGGCAAGTTAGATTTTGCTTACACTATATGAAAGTTATTAGAAAATCAGATCAACTATTTGTCTCTTTTTCCAAAGCAAAATTGGGAAAACGTGTCAAAAGTTGCACTTTCTAAGTGGCTGGCAAACTGCTTTCCCTTGGTTTATAAAACTTGAGATGTGTGTCTACACTCAAAACCAAAGGCTTATTTCAGTAGAACAATTGCTACCACTACAGCATTCATGAAAAGATTTCCTCTATTTATACAGTGACAACTTGTTCAACAATCCATACCTTTATATTTAATTACAAGTTGGATGGGCAATCTAGAGTTCACTCATCCTTTGGCTGTGCTATTCTTAGGAATGTCCTTCCTTGATACCATCCAGATCCCTTTTTGGTAGCTTGGGAATCTGTCCCAAACACTGAATCAGATGAAAATAGACAACATTGGATACAGAAGTTATGTACTTGCCATAACTATACATCTGAGTTGTTTCATTTTCATCTGGTTCAACATCCTTCCACAAACTTGATCTAAGGTAGTTTAGACAGAAGGATGGAATTACAGGTAAGGGAGGATTCAGAGTCTTGGATTCAAAGCTGTAGGAGAAGGTGCTGAGGTTGGATCTGACAACCCAAACATTTAAGTGGACCAAAATGAGACAATATGGATCTGTCACCATGGTAAGTACATACCTTTCAATCTGTCTTTTTTCATCCATTCCTCAACTGATGGGTTTCTGATCCAACCTTGGATCCAACTTTGACTACTTCTATAGACTTTGGCTCCATATCCTCCCCTTACCCATAATACTCCTCTTTAACCTGGATTACCTCAGAACTCGTTTACTGCTTCAGCTTAGGGTGTGGTCTACTATAGCTTGGGGGTTTATGTTCAGATAAGGGGTGTTTTTTTAACCCATTTCTTATAGGGTTTTTGCTATATTTTTACTATCTTCCCCAGTTTTCTTCATTCTCTTTCAAATACAAAAAAGTCAGGTTGCTTTTATCTTTTTCATAATGTTGGGACATAATCACATTGTTCCATGCATGATATAATTAACATATTGCATGCATGCATAATATTTCAGGAAAATAACTCCCATTTTCTCAGGTAGTAAGTAACCCATTTGGCTCAAGAACCATTCCTGAGCTGAATGCTGACTTGCCATAAAAATGCTTTCCTACAGTGCTTCTAAGTTGACAGTGCCTGAAATATTTACAGAAATATGTTTATGCATATATGCATATTTCATTGCAAAACAAGTATACTTATCTGTAAAGTGTTGGTAGGAAGACAGCAGGTGACAGTGACAACTTTTACCAGGCTGTGGAATTGGTGATTCATCACTGGGACTAAGCAAAAATTCCTTAAGATTCCAAGAGCAGAATAAGTTATTTTTTACACTTATTTCATTGAATTGCACTTATTTAACTCTTATAATTGTGCTATACAGTTAATCTACTAAATTTTGCACGGTTATAAAGCTTTTATTTACTGTTTCACTGCATTTATGTACTGTTTTATACTGTTTTAACTGCATTTTCCATTGCTAGATGCTGTTTCATCACTCTAATTGCATTTTTACTGAATTACTTAACTGTAAACTGCTTTTTCATACTGAGAGTTGTATTTTCTGTGTGTGAGTGCTCTATCTGCACTTTTCTGTGCATTTGTGCTTTTTTGTGAGGTTTCTGTTTTCTAGGCAGGTATCATATAACTGATTTGTTTGCAGTTAAAAGCATTCTCTAGAGTCTCCTTGCTCCTTTATCTGTTTAAAACTTTCATTTGGTGGCTGCAGCTAATAGCTGTAATAGTTTCCCAGCTGCCCTACCTATCGGTGTCTTGTTCTTATACTTGGTGGCTTTGCAATTGCCCGCCCATTCTGTAAATTTGATTTGGGATACTCCTCCCAGTCTAGTGTTATTAGCTCATTCTACCTAATACAGAGAGAACATTTGAGAAGGCCAACCCACTTAGGTTCGTAGCCTTGAATTATCTTCTGTTCCTACATTTTTCCTTTTCCACTTTACTAAAAAAAATTCTAAGCTTGTTTCTTGCCTTTTCTGTAACTAGTATAGTCCAGATACAGATTTGCTGTATTCAGGACTGTTTGTAAGCTTCTGAGCCCCCCAAGCCTTTATGTGTTGGAGGGGAAGCCTTCTAGCTTATCAGTGGGAGTGGTAAGCACTAGGTAGCCTATCTACCTCAAGAGTAGTGGTTTCTGGCCCAGACATTGTGGTTTATTGGCCGTTTGGCAGTTTTTTCCATCTCTTTCAACTTTCTGGTCTAAAAGCCTGTGTTTGCACTTGTTTCCCTCTTTCCTGTACCTAGCCTAGTCCAGATACGAATTTGCTGTATCCAGGACTGTTTGTAAGATTCTGAGCCTCCCAAGCCTTTCTGTGTTGGAGAGAAGCCTTCTAGCTTATCAGTGGGAGTGGTAAGCACTAGGTAGCCTATCTACCACAAGAGGAGCAGTTTCTGGCCCTGAAATTGTGGTTTATTGGCCGTTTGGCAGTGTTTTCCATCTCGTTTAACTTTCTGGTTTAAAAGCCTGTGTTTGCACTTGTTTCCCCCCTTTCTTGTAGCTAGTCTAGTCCAGATACAGATTTGCTGTATCCAGGACTGTTTGTAAGCTTCTGAGCCCCCCAAGCCTTTCTGTGTTGGAGGGAAGCCTTCTAGCTTATCAGTGGGAGTGGTAAGCAATACGTAGTCTATCTACCACAAGAGGAGTGGTTTCTGGCCCAGAAATTGTAGTTTATTGGCCATTTGGGCAGTTTTTCAATCTCTCTCAACTTTCTGGTTTAAAAGCCTGTTTGCAATTGTTTCCCTCCTTTCCTGTAACTAGTGTAGTCCAGATACGGACTTTCTGTATCCAGGACTGTTTGTAAGCTCCTGAGTGGTGCCAAAGTCTGCTCTTCAATTTGTCCCTTAGATCTACTAGTTCTCTCCTCTACTGCACTTATACTAGCTTATTATTCTAGCACTTTACCAGACTTCTTGTAGCAATTATTGTAGCACACAAAAGTGCTACCAGTTTATTAGGGTCCAACCTAACACTCTCATACTGGGTGACTTCAACTACCCCTCCATTAAATGGGAAAACTACTCATGTACCAGTGCACTTTCCAACGTTTCCTGGAATTCATTAATTCCAATGTCTTGGACCAGTTCATTCTTACCTCCACTAGAGGTAGTAACATCCTTGACCTGGTCATTACTAGCATAGGCGACTGTTGTTCTACACCAATAGTCAGCTCCTTCCTGGTTAGATCAGACTGCAAACTAATCACCTTGGAAATTCACATCCCTCCCACTACCCCGCAAAGGTTACCACCATGAAAACTTCTCCAAAGCTAACTTTGGGCTCCTAAAACAGAGGTGGCTAACTTCACGGTACCCATGCAAATGGAGAATAGTTGTATAACCACCGAATCATACACCAATGCACTGCACGAACACATACACAAATGCTTGGATCTCTCCATACCCAGTTGAACCAAGACGCTCTCCTCCAAAAAAGGAAGCCAATCTGGTAGTCCTCTGCCATAAACAAACTCTACAACAGAAGGAAGAAACTGATGTGGAATAAGGTGATGTCCCAAGACTGGAAAAACTCCCTTATCAGTCTCAACAAAAAGCTGAGATCCCTCATCAAATCCTCTAAAGCTAGCTCTGAAAACAGAACTTCAGGAGATAGTAAAAATAACATAAGGCCTTCTATAGTTATATAAAGAATCTCCACGGCAATACCCAGATTTGCTATGAGCTACTGCACAATGGTACTTCCTATATCGAGCCAACAGATATTGCCAATATACTGGCCAACAGATTCATAGCCAATGTTACCCCTCTCCCCAAAGGACCAATCACAATACCAGTAGATTGCCAGGCACCCAGTATTACTGCTACACAGGTTAAAACAGCACTGTTCATGGCCAAGAATACAGCTTCTAGGGGACCTGACAGTATCCCTTGCTGTGTTCTGTATGAATTACAGAGTGAACTGACACCTCACCTGTGTGCTCTGTTCAATCACAGCCTCACCTCAGGCTTTGTCCCTACTGAATGGCGCACTGCTACAGTCATCCCTCTCCACAAAGGAGGAGCGAATACAGACCCTGGGAACTATCGCCCCATTAGCCTGACAAGCCTGATATGCAAAGCTATGGAACGTATCATCATGGACCTAATAAACAAGGATAAAGGGAATCTCCAAACTCTGGATCCTACACAGTTTGGTTTTGTGAAGGGTAGATCATGCTTTCTCAGCTTTGTCGACTTCTTTGAGTCAGTCACCAGAGCTGTGGATGAAGGCAAGGTGGATCATACAGCCTACCTTGATCTGGCCAAGGCTTTCGATATCATATCCTACTCAGGACTCATAGAAAAACTCACTAAGCTAAGCATCAACCCCTATATCACTAGGTGGGTTGTAAACTGGTTCACAGATAGAACCCTCAGTGTGAAAGTAGCTGACTCTAAGTCAGACTGGAGACTAGTCATGAGTGGAGTCCCATAAGGTTCGGTCTTGGGTCCTCTCCTGTTTGGTATCTACTTCCCTGAAGTCCAGGCCAACACAAAGGGACTCTGGCTGACAAAGTTCGCAGACAGTTACAAGTTGGGAGCTATTATTAACTCCCCAAGTGATGTTGACATTCTACAGAATGGCCTCACTGAGACTAACGACTGGTGTCAGAACCATGGCCTTAAACTCAATGCCAAAAAATGTGTTGTCATCCCCTTTGGGAAAAACCCAGTTCCCATGAATTACCACATTGATGGTAGTCCACTGAGCACAGAAGGGGTTATAAGAGATCTGGGAATACAGGTTGACAGCAACCTCTGTTTTGATCACCACATTGCCACTGTGGTCAGAAAGTCCTTCTATGTGGCATTTCTCATTTCTAAGGGTTTTGCATCCAGGAAGAAAGAGTTCATTGTCTCCCTCAACTCTTCCCTCATCAGGTCAGTCATCAAGTACAATGCCCCATTTAGCATGTACCTCACTAGACACCTGCAACAACTGCAGAGGCTGCAAAAGTACCTCACAAAGAGGATCCTAGGCCTTACACACTTGTCCTATGTGGACAGACGCAAAAATCTCCCAACTATTCTCTGTCTCATATCGCCTACTTAGAGGCGATTTCTGCTTGACTTAAAAAGTCATGTCTGACCCAGCTCTGTTAGAAATGCTACATCTAATGAAATCCCAGTCCCTCTGCACCACACTCTCCAGAGACCTCAACTTCATTACCACAATTAACAGAACATGCTGGAGGGACAGGTTCATAACCCAGAGACTGCCCATGGTATGGAATAGACTTCCCATACATGTCAAGCAGAGCACCTCGCTGACCCTCTTCAAGAGAAATCTTGATGAGTAGATGGGAAACAGAAAATTCACCCCGGGGATAACCCCAGTGGCTCTACTTAACAGAAGCACTGGGAGCTAAGGTCGGGTGGCGCTATGCCAGTGTACTCCAATGGCTAGGCTTGTAAAGGCCCCGGGGCCATTAGCCTAGTACACACCTATGAACCTATTATGTAAACTTTTATTTGATATCAAATTTTATCATGTAAATTCCTTATAGATTAAGTATTGCCATGAATATTAACATGACACATATCCATAATTTGGCATAACAAAAAAATAAAATAATCACACTTTTTCACTTAATGGCCCCTCCATTTGGGTCAGGAGCATTTGCTGACCTATGCAGTGACCTGGTCTGTGAAATACTATTCCACATTGCTAGTAAGTGAACAGTGCCCAATATAGCTATGTAAAAATTATATTCATGCATTGTATATTTTATTGCTAAAGAAGTACAGATATCTGCAGGGCAGCAGGAATCACACAACATTTATCATGGAGAATTTTCCAGCATTATTTAAGCTTTCAAGTATTACTACAAAGGTACCATCAATTCTTTCTTGGCCAAGTTAGTACCAAAAATTTCAGTATGGTAAATTTGTCATAGAATAAAAATCACACTTTCTCAGTTACCTGTAAACCCAGTTTGGGTCTGAAGCCACTAGGGTGCATACTTTGACTGTGAACTGCTGTTCCACAGTTCCGCTAACTGGCCAGTCAGTGACATGCAAATGTGCATGCATATATTTATGCAAATATATCACTAATGCAGTACAAATATCTGCAAAACAGTGATGGCTACATACCAGGTATCACTGAGTGGTTTTCTAACATTATGTAAGCTTTCATTTTATATCATGAAGTGCCATATAAACTGCTGCTTGGACAAGGTAATAAAGGAAAAATTATTTGGCATTGAAATAAACCACACTCTCTCACTTACTGATCATCCCATTTTGGTCAGCAGCCATTCCTGATCCATTTGTTGACCTGCCCTTTGAATGGTTTATTGGTAAATACAAGGCTAACTGCCCTGAAGAGCCATTTTAAGCCTAGCCAGTAACACAAGGTTAAAATCAAACCCTGTACCTTGTGTTTGTGAAGACTTTAACCATTCCTAATGTTACTATACACATGAGCAAACCTGTGTTTAAATAAATATAAATAGACACACACGTGCGTGCATGTGTGTAAGTAAATATAAATATGTTTGTGAACATTTATTTATTTTATTTATTTATTTATTTTACATTTGTTCATCAGGACACTATACATTTTAAATCAATAACACTTGTATAATAACACTGTAAGTTGTGCACAACTAAAAGTAGGGTAAGCATGGTACAATATACAGGTAGAGAGAAGAAACACCTGAAACAGTACAATCACAATAGCATCCAATATGATGGTATTATAATAATATAAAGTATGCACCAAGTGTCTATACTTAGAAGCGGGAACTGTTGACAGGAAGAAAGAGGAATGAGGAATGAGAACTCCTATGTTTAGAGGGAGAGAGAGGAATGAAGAATGAAACTTGCAAGATAAAGAGAAGTCTACTGCCTGAAAAAAGGGAGGAGTGTTTACCCTGGGTGAGCAAGAAGGAGGTGGTGTTAGACTAGCCTGATGAGTCACAGTTGCAAATCTAATTATCTTGTGGGTGTGTTTTTAAAGATGTCTTAAACTGAGCTAAGGATGTTGTGGCTGATATATTTGTGGGCAATGTGTTCCATTTTTAGCTGTAAAATTTGAGTTTTGGTAGGCTTCCGCAGAGTTGTTGGCTTTAGTGACTCAAAGGATAGGTTTATTATTGGAACATAGGACTCTAGTACTGGAGTAAGAATGTATTAGGTTTGGTAATGCAGGAGTTTTATCAGGGTAGTAAAGAATCTTATGGGTTAGTATAAGCTGGTTGTAAAGGAGAAGGTGGAGAGGTTCAAGCCAGCTGAGTTTTTTAAGAGCTAAGCAGTGATGTGTTTGATGTGGGCTATTGGTGGCGAACTTTGCAATTTTGTTACAGCAGGCATCAAGTTTAGCTATATCTGATTTTGTAAGATTGGTAAGGATAGCGGAGGCATATAGAAGTGTAGAGATGAGATGTGTTTGTGCTGTTTTAGCGTACTGTTTGTGAGGAATTGTTCACTTCTATATAGTCCCACCATTTTTATGTGCTTTCTTTATAGTGAATGAAACGTGAGTATTGAACTTCATGTTGAAGTCTATCTGTACTCCTAGAAGTTTAGTGTGAGTAACAGTAGAGATAGTTGTTTTATTGTTAGAAATGATAGTAAATGAGGGTATGGGAGTGAAGTGATTAGTAGGCTGGAATATGAGGTTTGATTTTGTTGGGGTTAAGTATTAGTTGAGAGTTGGTAAGCCATTCTTCTACAGAAAGGAAAGAGGACTGTGTTTGTAGTTACAGTTCTTGGAGAGAAGGAGAGGAATAGTTAAGTGTTGAGTCATCAGCATATTGGATGACTGAGGCGTGTAGAGAAAAGGAATGGAGGTTGTTAGTGAAGATAGAAAAAAGTAAAGGACCAAGGATGGAGAAAGAGAGAGTTCTTGCCTCCACTGAACTGCTTGCTGTCTACTTGTTAAATAACTTTGAAACCAGGTAATGGGGAGAGTATGCTAAGATTCAGTTCTGAAAGGGATTTAATGAGTTTGTTGTGGTTAACCATGTCAAATGCCTTGGCGAGGTCAAGAAAGATCGCAGAGATATAGTTACCCTTATTTCTATGGTTGTTTACATATGAGGAAATGACATATAAGGGCTGTTGTGGAGCTGTGATAAGGCCTGAAACCATACTGAGTATTTGTGAGAAGGTGGTGGTTGTTGAGGTAATAATCCATGATTTGTGAGTGTATACACCTCTCCAGTATTTTGGACAGAGGTGAGAGTATTGCTATAGGCTGATAATTGGTTAACTCTTTTGAGTTACCCCCTTTGTGGAGTGGAATAATGTGAGTAATTTTTCAGATCTTAGGGACTAGATTTTTGGACATAGAATGGTTGATAAGAATGGATACAGGGTATGCAATGGCATCAGCAGCTATTTTCAAAAATTCAGATGGGAGTTTATCAGCAGCTATTTTCAAAAATTCAGATGGGAGCCTATCAGCAGCTAGGGTGGTAGGTTTTAGTTTCTTAATTGTATCAGTAGAGACAGGATGGAAGGTAAAGTCATTGTTTTTGATATGGCAGTTGGGTGGTTGGCTGGAGGCTGGATGGGTTTGAGTATTTGCTAGTGAAAGAATGGATTCAATGAAGAATTTGTTGAAATGGGCGGCAACATTGAGTGAGGTATCAGTTATGGTTGGAGGGAGGAGTACCTGATTTTCCAGGAAGTAGAATGTTGTTAATGGCTATTCAGAATTTTTAGGGGTTATTTTGATATTTAGTTTGTATATTGTGGTAGTAGCTGCTTTTTGTCTATTTTGATACATTTCTTTGATTTGTTACTGAGTTCAGGATATGCCTGTTTGTCTGTATGGGATCCAGTTTTCTGCCAGAGGGCCCAAGCTTTATATATACATACACACACACACACACACACACATAAAACATATATATTTATTTATATATATATATATATATATATATATATATATATATAGGTTTACTTTTAAAATGTCGACGTAGCATTGTACGCCTATGAATTATTCAAACTACAGATTTTCGAATAGTTTATATGTGTGCAAGCTACATAATCAAACGTTATATTTACAAATGTACTGTGCATTCGCAAATATGAATGTTCGATTATGTACAGGAATCTCGTTACAGTGCGGTAAGGGAAATGCATCCCTTTCCTCACTGTAGTGTGATCTCAGAGTTGCAATATATAGTTAGGGGTGTGTGTGTGTATGTGGGGGGGGGCGCAGCTCCCCTTCATAAATGGGATGTTAGGTTTAGTAGTTAGGGAGTTACGGCAATGGTGGCATTGCTGTTAAGTGCCGTAAAATGTCGTGTTTGACATTTTCGACATTAGGACTGTTAGGTAATGTGTACTTTTGGCTAATTAATTCACTGTTAAGTACCTTTTTTTTTTTAAAATATTTTTATATATATATATATATATATATATATATATATATATATATATATATAATATATAAAGAGTGGGAGGGAGAAAATATATATGGCGATATAGATCATATGTATATATACACACATGCATGCACATACACAAACACACACACTAACTGAAATCTGATGTTGTTAGGTATGAATGTCACAGCTTGCCCCAAACCTTTTTGATAAATCTGTGGCACGTTCTACATAATACCTGGTTACACTTGAAGAGTTTTCACTGGTGAATCAAATCTGACAATGGTCTTGTTATCAAAAAACGTGAACATGCTGATTGATTTGTACTTCTCAAGAGAGTAATTTATCACATTTTACCTAAACCTTTTTTCCATTTGTACATGTTTTTGCAGAGTGCAGACTTACTACATTCCTCTGTAGTTAAGGTTATAGTACAGCTGCTGGATGAAAAATTGAGAGGCATGGCTGCTTTTTAAGACAGTAGTAAAGAATAAGTACTTAAAAAGAAGGAAGAATGTACAGCAAGGTAGATTCTAACTCAAACATGAAATAAGTCTTTCCAGAAAAATGAACTGAAAATCACCTCTCACATTTTTGTGCTGTTAGGGTAATCGAACCTTAGTATGCACAAATTGCACTAGCTCTGCATCATCCATCCAGTTCTAATTCATCTATGAGCACACCTCTTATTTAGACAAAAAAAAAAGAAAAACAGTAGACCATTTTTCTGTAACTGTATGAGAAAGTATTAGCACTGTAAAGTAAATGTGCACAGTGTTGTCAGATTAGAAAGTAATATGAACAGTGCTGCCAGAGGAATGCCTCAGCAGCAAGTGAAGTCAGTAAATTCTAAAGATTTTGAAAGCACATAAAAAGAAAGTTGTCCCCCCCTTCCCCCATCTTGCTCACAAAGCTGAAGAAAATAACACTCAGACAGCCCAAAAAGTATGAATGGTAAAAATCAATAACTTTCTACTGGAACCCCAAAAATGGAAGAAAAAAATATGTAGTGTATTCCAAGTACTTTTGCTGACTTCTGTGCACTGGCCTGGAACTTCAGCTTTGCATCACAATCTGGATGGCAGGCTAATGAGATGGACATATACCTCCGTATTCAGTTGTTTGTTAGAATGCCAATGTCAGATGTCTGTTCAGCTATGTGTTTGCTCCCATTAAAACCCACACACCAATAGCATAAGAGAGGTACAGTCATGCAATATTTATAAAAGAGTTTCACAAGGAGAATTTTATTGTTTCCAGTTGGGAAAATCAGAACATGACTGAACAGATAGGTTCATAGGTTCAAAGATTAATACTAAGCTAACTGCCCTTGCGAGCCATTTTAGGCTTAGCCATTTATCCCTTGTGAGACTCAAACCCTGCACCTTGTGTTTGTAAGGCAAACACCTTAACCATTAGGCCACCCTCCCAACCACGTTTGTATCTTTCGGCTTTTCCTGGTTAGGGGTCGCCACAGCGGAACTCCGGTCCGCTAATGATTGGTAGTTGATTTCCCGAGTTACCAGCCCTGACGCACAACCTTCAATGAAGGTACGCCCATTCACGCATGTCTCCACGCAGAAGATGCTCTAGCTGAGAATCGATACTGTGAGGCGAGAACGCTACCACAGCACCACCATCACGGATATATTCTGTTATCAGTGCAGTAGAATGGTGTGTGTGTGTGTGTGTGTGTGTGTGTGTGTGTGTGTGTGTGTGTGTGTGTGTGTGTGTGTGTGAGATCCTTTGAAGGAGATATCAGATCAGAAACTGTGGTGGAAAGTTGAGCATTTAAAAGTCAAAATTGTCTTTTTTATTTTCAATGGCACGCATAGTCCTTAATGTCCGGTTGTCACCTGTGCACGTGCACGCATAGTCCTTAATGTCCGATTGTCACCAGTGCACTTTACGATCCATTTTGTTGTGCCTGTTAACACCCCTGGGTGGGCATTGATTATACATTAACACACACCCTATTGGGCATTATTGCTTACTTAACAGTCATTAGAGCAAGTCTTGCCTCAACATGCATGTCATGAACAAACAGCATGAAACTAATCACTGGGATTACTGAACATAACCAACAATCAACCTTTTAGTGAGAGACAGGACAAGAATACAAACCAATTGCATCAACATAATTTTGCTGAAAACAACACTGAACTGTATAGCATTACTGAGTATATTCCTCAGTAATTTAATGGGAAACCAGACATTCACAAGGGCAATAACATTATGAGACAATTTGACATAGACATGCATTCTGTGAAGGAACATGAAACAAATGTCTTGGCAGTTCTGGTTAAATGTAATGTCCAGTAATATAGAAAATCAAGCAAATAGCAGTAAAACAAGACAAAAGCTGGTACCCTTTACAGAACTAGCAAGTCACTCCACCCCCCCCCCCCACACACACACACACCTCTCAAAAAGGTGTAAAGTAATATAAGGTGGGGGGGTGGCAAAGTGCCAAAAGCAGGGACAATTTTTTTTTTTTTTTTACTGTAGCTCATTTTCTAACTTAAAACAACAGAACACTAGCCTAGCATTATGCTGAAACTGCACTCTAATTAATTTAAACGGCTAACAGGTTTTTCATCAGCGTACATTTTCATATCAGTAAAAAGTATGAAACTGTAGACTGGCGTTACTGTCAAAAGACAATCATTCATTTAAAAATTTAGCAGGATGACAAACTTTTCTTCAACCTACATTTTCTCAACAATTAGTATGAAAGTCTAGCCTGGCATTACTGACAAAATTGTTAGTCATTGAAAAAGTTAACAGAGCATTTGCATCAACTTATATTTCCTGAATCATAAGCACAACCCTTTCTAGGCATGCATTACTGCACTCTAATTCATATAAAAAATTAATAGATCAACAAGTATTGTATCAACCTACATTTTTTTAAGTTATTCAAAAGCTTGAAACTCTAATCTGGCATTACTGAAGCATTACAGCCCTCACTGATTCACAGAGACAATAACTCC
The DNA here is from genome assembly GCF_019279795.1 of Protopterus annectens. Lineage (NCBI taxonomy): Eukaryota > Metazoa > Chordata > Ceratodontiformes > Protopteridae > Protopterus > Protopterus annectens. The sequence continues at coordinate 345,356,547 of NC_056735.1, forward strand.
ATTTTAACAGTGCAAAAGCACGAGGAAAAGAAGAAATTTAATTATATGTCTCTGCAACAAACTAACCCTGTTTCTAACCTTGGCTGACTGAGCCAACTTTATTTACTTATTTTTTTGTTGTTGATAGTGTTACTTCCTTGATGTCCTATTGACGTCAAAATGTTTTTATTATTTTATTGTTATAGTTGAAAAATTCTGAAATGGGTAATTTTGTTATTATTTAGTAAAAGTTTGTTTCCTTCTTGTTGGAAAATGTAATTCAGATAATTTAAAACAATCTGGTAGGCAAATATACATTCAAAGCAACAAGTAAGGTGAATAAAAAAAAAAACATGTGTCTTTATGCATGGTCAAAAAAAAAAAGTATGTGAGGGGGGTGTGGGACATGGTTTGAAAGCCACCCAGGACCCAAGGTTCACTTAATTCGCCACTGTTAAAAGGTGATGGTTATAAAATAATTTATTTGCATGTTGTACTGTAAACATAGGGAAGTGGCTTTCTTTTACTGCAAAAATTGTACAGCGGACTTTTTAATCATTCATTGGACTCCGAACTAAATTGGTCTGCCACCTTTGGTACAAATCATTATGTGGTATGATGTGTATGAGCCAGAGTAAATCTGAAGTGGTGACTAGAGTGAAGTACAGGTGGTATTGACATAATTGTATGCATACTAGTGTATGTATTACTTGAACAGTAGACTAGATGCAGTTTACTAGTTCTTGTGCTACTTTCTGATTCCTATACTACTGCTTTCATTGTAAATTATCATTAGGCGCAGTAGTCAGTTATTTGCAAGCATAGTGGCACTTTTTTATTTGCTATGGTCTGTTTTTCTGTGATGCTTATCTAGTAGCCTTGTATTTTAGAAGGGAATGTATTATACTGTGCAAACCTTTGAATACTTGGTATTTCAAACGGGTTGCCTGACTTTGGGTAACATTTATTTTGCTGTTCATATGTATTAATGAAGAGTCTGCATTAGTAATTCTAAATGTTTTCTCCTCCACAGGATGTCTTTCCAGTTTGATCTTGTGACTTTACAAGTAATTGCTTGTTGCTTTTTATAAAGCGTTAGTGGGTCACACGCTGTCAAACAGATGTACAAACGTTTTTGTTTTGTTTACCTCCCAAAGTTTTTTTGCTGTATTATTTTGTTTTGTCTTTACTGTTCTTCAACAATTGTCCTTTTTTCACATTTCATCATGCTGTATTTACTGACTTTACCAATGAGGTTACTGTGTTTGTTTTTTGTGGTTGTGAACTTGTACAATAAATATGTTGTGATTAAATATTGCAGGTGTTTTGGTAGATAGTGTTGCAATGGATGATTGATTGTTTTAGTCACACAGAGCTTCATTTTATTTGATAGATGGCACTCCAAATAAGAGAAGGAGGTGTACTATACTTTAGGCAAGCTGGACAAATGCCTTTGACTGGCTTTCTGTAAATAGGCATAGAGTAAACTATGGATTCTGTAAAACCCGTGGCACAGATTTTACAGTTCATCATGGTGGACTACATGATGTGCAGTGACATGCCAACAGTGAGAAACACAAAAATGCAGATGTGCAGGTGAAAGAACAATAGCAGACTTCTTAGGATCTCAAACTTTGACAAACACAAAAGTTATAAAGACGGAGGATAGTTTTGTGTCACTTCTTGCTGAACACAGCTTATGTGCAGCAGGAGAACATATCCTTAAATGTTTGAAGAAGTATAGAGAGGATCAAGATATTTTAAGAAAAATGACATGTAAAGCAACAAAGGCAGCCTGCCTTGCAAGGGATGTACTGGAACCTTGTTAATTGAATGAAGTTGCTCCCAATTGTCAGAAATTGCCCTTCTCTCTGTATACAGACCAAAGCACAGACATGGGTGATAGCAGACTTTTGATGATCCTTGTGGGTTATCGAGATGAAAATATGGTCAATAGTAGCTTTCGGTTCCTTCATATTTCTAAATGTGCATCAGGAAGTGGGCAAACGTTATTTAACGCTTTAATGTCTACTCTGACAAAATTTGACATTTCAGGCTTTCCTTCAGATAATGCTGCCTCAGTCACTGGACAACACAATTCATTGCTCTCTTGTTAAAAGGAGGTGAAGCCCACCATTATTAATATGGGGTGTTTGTGCCCTCTGTTGGATCTCTACAGTAAGGCTGGTGTAAAAGTTCTACGATCACCAGTGGAATAATTACTATCAGATGTGTTTTGCAATTTTAGTTCCTTTGCACAAAGACCACAGAAATTGAAATAATTTACTTTGTTCATAGACAGCAATCCTCTCAAGATTATTAGGCGTGCACCTACTAGATGACCGCATAATAAGAAGGTCATTAACAGAACCCTGGACATGTGGCCAGCTCTAAACTCATACATTTTCATCAATTTTCAGTTGCAGAGCTACTAAAATGTAACTTAATTTCTAGCAACCTGCAGAATTGTGAGTTATGTATGATTTTTATTTTTCTGAAGTATGTACTGGAACCATTACTGGAGTTCAACATGCAACTTCAAAGCTGAAAAAGGCAGCTACTGACGCTGTTCATAAACTGTTGCAAGATAATGCTGGCAAACCCCTGACACCTGTAGCTACAGTCCAACTAATCAAAGATAATGAAGTGTCTGTCCTGACCGACGGTAGCCTTTTCTTCCCAACTGTGACCTACATATTGGCTTGGCTTAGAGGTAAAGCAGTACATGAGGAGGATATTGCTAGGACAGTGACAGAATTTAACTTTTATAAAAATGTTATAACTTTTTAAGATCATTTACTGAAATATGCTGCATTTCTTATTAGTCCTGCCAAGAAATTGGACATTATCTCTCAGACATGTCAGATATGTTGCTTTCAGTGTAGGTGTGTGTGGAAATGATGTTGAGACCGAACAATTAATTGATGAATTTATACACGATCAGACTGAGGATAAAAAGAAACTGAATGGTTCAGTAGATGGATCATACTGCAGTGTGTCTAAGTACTGACATAGCTCCTGAAGAACCATTGTGATGTTGGGAAACTACCACTTTTCAGGCAATTGATTATGACTTTGCTTTGCTTGACCCTTTCGAATGCAGAAGCTGAAACAGCTTTTAGCATGATATGGTAAGGTAAGACTGAATTGTGTTAGTCACTCAGTGTAAAGACCTTGAACTCTTTAGTAGTAATTAAAGTGAACAAAGAACTGAACAGATACGATGTTAAGCAGCCAGAATGTGTTAGAGAGAGCTAAGAAAGCCGTAGTGGCATAGAGTAAAGAGCGTGCATCTAAAGTATGTGAAATACATATGTCCCCACTGTATAATTTGTCCATACATTTAGTGCAAATGTAGAATCATTGGTTGTGAGAAATATGTAGTTTAATAGAAAATTTTTACAGATGTACAGTGTTGCTTCTTGGCTAATATATACCTCAACTTAATGCTGTTGGTTAAAAGCCCACTTCAACTAGGCAACATGAAAGTGGTACATTTTTGCACAGTGTGAAATAAGATTATTCACATTTTGACTGTTTGTCACACATTGCTAGGGTCTGTGTTCCACACTGACCTCTTAAGAGGTTGAGACCTATGATAAAATCAATTTATATCATGAAATTGTTTATAAAGATATTAATAAGAACTAAATTTGGTTTACTTTACTTAAACATTAATGACATAAAGTGGGTATATACTTTGCAATCTGTCCGCCAGTTTAATACAGTCAACAAAATGCTAGTCTTTCTTCAGCCGCTTCTTCCAAAGCCACATTTCACATATCTGTTTCTATATGTAATAGGATAGATGCTTTATATTGTCTCCCATTTATTCACTAAGTTCACAGTATTGATGGTCTTCTTGATCCTGCCCATCTCCCAACACCAGCCTCTGGTTCAAGTCCAATTTACTCATGGATGTTCATCGTGCATACAGCTGCAGTCATAACAGATGGGTTCTCCTGCCGTCAGGCGGGTCCTCGGTCGGCCGAATTCCAAAGTCTAGGACGACAAAGTCTCTGTATGAGCTTTGTTATTGTCAGTAGAATAGGAAGCAGAGTCCCCCTTCTATTTACTGGCTCACTCATTTCACTTCTGCATCCAAAAATGTAGTTGATCCTCTAGGAAAAAGAAATTCTGAAGAAAGCTGGATACAGCAGTTTGTATCTCACACATGCCTTTCAACATTCCTTGATTGCTAGGATGAAGTTGTTTCTCTCCTGCTGGTATACAGTAAATACTCATTTTCCACCAGCACTCTGTTCTCCCTAGTTTTTAATGCTTTTCTCCCACTATTGTTTTTTTTTTCAGGTGCAACTCTTTTTGCTAGTTTGATTGTATCTTTACTAATATATGTCTTGGCTGATTTCTCATTGCATGATTTGGAGCATACACATGATGAGTCATCTCAGTAAAAAAATCCTGCTGTGGTACAATGGTGCAGTTGCTTATCTGTACTTTCATAAAATTAATAGAGTCTGTTCCTTACAGTTTCTCTGGTACATCAGAAACTCTCAAGTTTTTACTGCTTGTTCTGCCTTCTAATTCTACAGTTTTTGAAACAGGTCTTCTTGAAAATCCTTATGCTCAGCTAGCCTTTTTTGATTTCAACCTCTGATTTTGTGCTGTTTTTTCAGTTTGTCTAAATAACTAGCTAAAATGTTTTCTAAGTCTCCAGTCTTTTGTTATTTGACCTTATATATCCATTCACTGTTTCACTTATTTAAACACCTCTGAGTCATTTAATTTCTTTTTCTGTAAATTATAGGAAGCTTCCTATAAAAAAAATTAAATACGAACTGCTTTTTACTGAACAGCTGCTTCAACCTCTGTTTTTTTAGTAGTGTGTAGAAAATGTATGTAGCATTTGTCTGAATAGCTAGTTGTTTTTTTTTTTTTCTAAGCTTCCAACATTTTATTTAACGTTATATATTCATTTAGTGTTTCACTTATTTTAAACAGCTCTAAGACACTTGATTTATTTTTCCTCTAAGTTACTGGAAGCCATCTCCTGCTTTTTGTTGAACTACTGTAAGATTCCTCAGAGTCAGAATTTTTTATTCTCCTTTTCTGGTTTATTTTCTCTTACTTTCTTCAAATGTCTTCTTTACTGGCATCCGAGAAGTGTAATGACTAGTCAGTAACTGAATTCCACCCAAGCTGGTAACTTTTACTGGCCTTCTTTTCTCGTTTTAAGTTTTCACAGTAGAAGAGCTCTTATCAACATGTCGATCGTGCTACAGCCATGTATGAAGTCGCACTACATACTTTCACTGTTGAGCAATTATGAAGTTACTGTATTTAGAAATGTAGGAGATTGGAGTGTGTGTAGGGGGGGGGGGGGTTGCGCCCCTTGCAGAAACATTGGGCAGGATTCATAAATGTCTGCACTTAGTGCTATCATGTATGTGCATGTCACACATGCAATAGCATGCTATTTGGTATTCACTAAACAGCTTTGCATTTAGTACAGAGCTTCAAAACAAGGATAAGTGACAAAATTTGCTAATGAAAGCATAAGTAGCCGATTTACATGTTAATTAACCAGTCCAACATGGCAGTGCTATTCAGGGACATATTACTTAATTGTGTACACTCAGTGCACCCTTTTGCCCTGAGTATAAAACTCTTTGGAATACAGCCACAATTGCTCCTAGAAAAAAATGTTAAGAGTTGCTGTTGTCATCATTAACATGTATGTTCAACAGGCTTTAATTGAAGGTGCCATTGCCGTTGCTGCCAGACCTTGGTCAAGAAGGAGAAGGGGTTTTAGACCCTGATTTGAGTTATGGTCTACATTTACAGACATTATAGAGCAACACCAGATGGATTGGGAAACACTAGAGGAAATATGCAACCTCTTCCGCCTGCTACTGAGGCCTCAGGGAAATCGTGTAGAACCCATCCCAGTGGTAACAAAGATATATGTAGCCTTGTGTATACGACCTACAGGTACTTTCAAGAGAATCACAGGGGATATATTAAGGGGTGTCATAGGCCACAGCTTGTATAATATTACATCAGTTTCTAAATGCAGTACCACAGCATGCAGAGGAGCATATCTGTTTCCCACACACCCCACAGGAAAATGCAAGAACCATGAAGGAATTTTATGCAACAGCACACTTCCCCTGAAGTTCTGGGGGCCATAGATTACACACACACATGTAGACGTAAAAGCCCCACCCAGTAAACAGGGAAGGAGATGCATTAACAGGAAAGGATACCACTCTGTAAACTGTAAGATTGTCTGTAATGCGCAGTGGATCATCTACATTTTCTGTGCAGGAAACCCAGGTAGTTTTAATGACTCACACATATGGCACACCTGTGAGCTGTACACAAGGTTTGCTAGGAGTGACTTTCCATGAGGGCATATCTGGTGGGGGATACAGGTTATGCACTGGAACCATGGCTGATGACACCCATAAGAAACCCAGACAACCCCACTGAGCAAGAATACAGCTATGCCCATGTTCAAACTAGGAACATCATAGAACTTGTATTTGGCTTGCTCAAGTCAAGGTTACAGTGTCTAGACACATCAGGAGGTGCCCTGCAGTACAACCCAGCCACTTCTGCCCAAATACAGCTTTTTCCATGTTACACAATATAATTTACAGGTAACAGCCTTAACAAGGACAACAAGGGGGCAGGACCACTGGCACAGCCAATAGCTCCAGCAGAACCAGATGATGAGTCTGTGGGGAGAACCACCAGCTGCAGTTGGTTCTGGTAGACATAGGTGTGCACTGTATGCCATGGCTCTGGCTAAGAGCCAAAGGATAGCACACACACTTAAAGTGAAAACCTAAGATCCTAAGCACTTACAAGTATTTAAACGTATGCCTGCAAAAGTCCACAGCCTTTACATGACCATGTATTGGTTGTGTTCTGTTAGCATTAGACAGAGATAACCTCCAAGGACACATCTTATAGCTGCAGTATTAACAAGGTAAGTGTGGAATCTGTCTTCAAAAAAAAAAAAAAAAAGAATTACTCTCATATGCAACTACTTATATAACCCTAAGCTGAAACATGTCTCAAGTGTACAGTTATGTCAGTAGTAGCTTATGGCTGATGTTTGCCAATATACAGCTATAGATTTTTCCCAGTACTGTGCATCAGGCATTTCAGTTAGCCACTGTACATAAACCACTGAGCAGGTCAATGGTAGCATCATTTGCACAAGTATAGCAATATGTGATAATTAAATATCTACTTTGACTGCATTACTAATACTAACTGAAATACAGTGATTGCCAACAATTACATAACCAGTCATGCACAGTTGAGTAGAAATGACATAAACATTTCTTCTGTAATCAATTACATTAAAGCAAGCTTTTGAGTAAGCAAGAATTGGCTATCTAATCTGTGCATCCCTAAGTCAGAAAGAAATGTGTGAAGGGCAGGGCATAGTTGTCATCACTGGCACAGGGTTGGGGGGGCACAGGAGGGCAAGCCTGACACTAAAGAAGTGAGTGAGAATTACTGAATCATATTGCATACCCAGATGTTCTGTAGTAGATACACTTGGGTTGTCTACCGCATTAGCATCAACATCAGTGAGTCTGTGTGAGCCCTCTCCTGAGCTGTCTGGATCTCTGACAACGGACAGGAGCTCCTCTGTTTCAGTCAGTGGTGGCTCAGTAACAGAACCACCCTCCTTAGCCATATGTTCCTGGGCAATTGCAACCACCCTATGTTTCACTTGCATTATCATGTCAGTGGCCATTTGTCCCATTTTCTGTTAGGTACAGCCATGACCTCCTACAGCATTCGTATCATTGACCACCTCTCCCAAATGCGATCACAGGAGGACTTTTCACCTTGGGCTGTATGTAACTGGAATGAGCCATGTCAGCATAGTGCCTGCATAATAACTTCATTCTCTGCATCATTGTATGGCGGGTCTATATTAGATAAGCGAACGCTTAAAAAAGCGAACGCTGATTGATCGAACTTATGTAAGTGAAAGCTTACAATCCCGAACTGTCAGATCAGCGATTTTTTTTCCTAGGGAAAAAAATTGCTGATCCAAAACACATACACACAACACAAGCACACCAAACAAACGGAAATCCACACACATACACCTAAAATCTGACACCTAACCCTACACTAAACTATGCACACACCACTAACTATCCACTTACCTTAACCCAAACCCTAACCCTAAGGTCCGTCACTATCACACACTCACCTCACCCGCTCCCTAACCCTAACTCACCTAAACCCGCCCTAACCCTCACGTCCACACAATCGCACCCATACCTAACCCGCGCCCTAACCCTAACTCACCTAACCCACCCTAATACTCGCATCCACACAATCGCACACTTACCTGAATCCGACCCGTAACTTTCCACCACAGCACTGAAAATACCGAAGCAACAGAAACAGACAACCAAAGTCTTTCCCTAGGAAAAAATTTGGGTTTCTGTTGCTTCGATATTTTGAACATTCGCTTAAATAAGCTTGATCAATCAGTGTTCACTTTTTTAGGCATTCGCTGATCTAATATAGACCCTTGTATGGCAGTTTACAGGGAACAGATGTCTTCTGCACCATAGCCCTGTATGAGAAGAAACATAAAAGAACAATAAAATAAATAAAAAAATAAAGTTGACACAACTAATTGTTACCATCATGCACAATATAATTTAAAAAGTAAATCTTCCCATGACAACACACAACTTAATACAGAACCCCCACCAAAAAAAAAAAAAAAAAGGAAATGAAAAACAGTGGTAAATGTATGTTAGGAGGACAACAGTTGTATAATTCTATAGTACATTGCAGCATTAACAAAAATAATTTACACTTTTCAATTAAAAATGGCTAAAACTTTCACTGGATATCCACATGTAAAGAGGGCAGGCATGTGTCACAGGCTGAACACATTTGTGGACTACAAATGTAAACCCCTTGACCTTGCTAATAAGTGATACAACACTCTTTTGCAATAACTGGTCAGATTCCCAGGGAAAGCTTTCCATTAATGTCAGGTAACATTCTTTACAATCATTTGTAATGGAAAGAAATAACTGATTTACATGGCTATGCCAAAAGCAAGGGACAAACAATGCAAACAGTAAACCACTAGGTGTATTGTGAAACGTAATTGATGAGTAATGTTAAAATAAAGCATTTTGTAAAAAACAGCAACATACATTTGCAGCAAATCAGTAGTTAAATTAGAAACAATTTTTGAAAGCAAATAGCAGTATTTAGCTCTCTGGATCCAAGCAGTCTCCCTTGCTATGATACAAGTTCCTTACCTAGATGATTACCTGTATATAGTGTAGATTCAGTCCTCTAAGCGCTGTGAGTATGCAAATAAGAAGTGAACTCATTAGGATTCATGAATCCTACAATCTCTACTAAGTATAGTACAGGTAAACACAGTGTAAGAAACTACATGATTGCATGCATGTGCTCTAGCACTGTAAGGATGAGAACTGAGAAGTGTTACCTGCTAAGGGCTTGCAAGTGTGAATGATTAGTCTTACTGCAGGAACAACCAGTCTATCCTCCCTGATGTACATTTGTGAAGCGTATGTCAGGGAAAAGAGACTTACCAAAAAGTTTGGGATTAACTTGAATGGCTTAGGAGACCAACATTTGTAACATTTCTATGAATTATTTATTACCACACTTTGTGCCTCTAAGTAAACAATGTCTGTAATTCTAAGGAAGTGAGTTACTCACTGAAACAGATATTAAAAACAAGGCAAATAAGATTGCATTGGTGTTAGAAAAGCATAGACAAGAGAATGATGCTCAAAAAATAAAAAGAAGAAAACACATGCAGTATTGCAGATGTTTGTTTTAAATTGTGTGAGGAAATTTTAGCTTAACTGTTGTCAATATCACATTCATCCACACATCTAGCAAATTACAAAGGACAGCTTTCAGAAGTTGGATTTGTTGCACCTTCAGTGTCTCATTTTGATTATATGTAATATACTTTTTTTCTTAGTATATGTCTGTGGCAAATAGTGATAATAATCTCAAGTGTGTTATTGGCCTGGTTTGTTTGTGTCTTTCGGCTTTTCTCAGTTAGGGGTCGCCACAGCGGAACTCCGGTCCGCTAATGATTGGCAGTAGATTTTTTACATACTGGCTTGCCGGGCCTAACGCACAACCATCAATGAAGGAACGCCCATTCACGCATGTCGCTACACAGAAGACGCTCTAACTGAGAATCGAAAGGGCAACGTCTAACTGTGAGGCGACAATGCTACTGCAGCACCACCACCGCAGATGGTTCAAATCCAGAGACGATGATGTTTGTGTGAATGTAGTAATGTTGAAGGTGCATATGTTCATGTTGCAAGACAACAAAGTTGAGGAAACATCACATATGTACATTTTAGCTACTTATTTTATATTTCCTTTTTTTAATTTTTTCCCCTCATCTTTTGTACACTGTCTGGCATTGTGAACTTTCTACTGGCAGTGGTCCACAACAGTGAATGAGATGTCACTTACTAAGGTATAAAATGACAAATATCATTTGGAATGCCATCAGTAGTACAGCTGGGACTGGTGATGGTGTGCTTTTGTCAGCACTCTAGACAGTACTGAGTGAAGAAATTCCACCTGTCACATAACTCTGTCTGTGGCACAAGGCTCAAGGGAAGTGTGCTTAAAGAAAGAGACCACATAATGCAGGGTTAAAATCCAGTTTGCAGATTTTTTTAATTGGATTCAGAGTAAATATTGGCACCCACTGTTGTATATGAAATGAACAGGCTAAAGTCTGTTATAAATGCTAAATATCTTACCTGTAGTCCAGGTGAATTGATGTAACAAAGATGGTGTTGTGGTAAACTCACCTCTTATTAGGCATTTTGTAAAGTACGATAACACAAAAGCAATAACATGAATAATATGGACATATGTGTCATATATGCTGAAGAAGTTATTTGTATCTCACAATTATTCATCATGATAGTAATATATTATATTGTAAACTTTTATGTCATGAGTAATTGTATATACTGCACCAAGAATGACCTCCTGTCATTCTTGTGTGTTCCCTTTCAGAACAGTTGCCATTACATGAAATCCTGATGCTCTGTAGCCTGAATGCTATTTGTGAAGTGGCAAGCAGATTTAAAAGTAAGATTATGTCATGTTAATGCTATAAGTGTGTGTTCCTTGCTAGATGTATCCTTTAATTGTAACCCTTTGCAGTACAAGTTTTAATGCCTTTTGCATTTGTACTCTGCTCGGCAGTCTGCAAACACTATTCATGGCCGAAGGAAAAAAGTGAAAAATTTAATTAGCTCTGCCTTCTGTAATGCAAATGAGCTTGGTGTCGGTGTGTCAGCACTCCAGATAGTACTCAGTGAAGACAATTCACCTGTCAGCTAACTTTCTGTCTGGCACAAGGTATAATTTAACTGAGTTTAGCGAAAGATGACGAATGATGCAGGGTTCTAATTCATTTCACAGATACTTTTATAGAGGGGGGTCAGAATGCCATTTGTACAACATTTTGATTAGGAATGTAACACTAAATACAAATGAGCATCATAACTATGCTTATTACAACAAATGTATCATTACAGATGACTGTATATGTACAATGCAATGTGCGTAAAGTATGCTACAGCCGAGTGTGCCTCCAGGTGTTTCTGCAGTTATCTCCCACTAACACCACTAGATGTCAAATGTAGCTTGTTTGTATTTGCATTAATAATTCCAAAACCATGCTACATACAAGGTATCAGAAGATTTCATTTTAAAGCATACATGATGGCAAACACAGTTGTATTGATGTTTGACCTCTGTCTAATGCAGCTAAAGAGACATTGAATATCACTTGCATATTGTTAATTTGTAATAATTTTCATACTCTAAATATCTCGACATTAAGGTAACAGGGACAGAACTGCATAACCTCATATGAAAGCTCACAGTTGCATGAAGAAAATCTTACTAGCAGTATGTGCCCTGCTTGAATGGTTACTGCGATATAATCTGTTTATACAACATTGTAAAATTAATATTCACTGCCTTTATATTGGCTTATAAAGTCCCGTTTAAAGCATCAAACTGAATAAATGCCACTAATATAAAGATAAATTTATCCTGAATAATTTACCATTTGCAGTTTTCTTGTAACACGTATGGTTCCAGACATAAGAATATTTGTCTGAACTGTAAGGTGATAACTTCATTTTTTTAAAGGATCAAGCCATACCTGTTAGGAGTTAAAGGCACACAATCAAAAGAGCTGTACTGGAGGGAATGAGTTAAACATGGCAATGATATTTAATTTAGAACACATTTGCATAGGCATGATGTGCACAATAATTTTGTTATAATTATTATAACTCATCACATATCATAAGTATGTGTTTAGGATGGTTTACTTTCAAAGGTCTGAGCATTAGTCCATTGAAAATGCAGGATCTTGAATTGGAAAGATCAGGTATGACACTGATATTGTATGGTATCACAAACACAGAAACAAATCCTATCATGGTTTCTGGTATAGGTGAATTTTTATGTTTCCGGCTCAAGATTCTGCATTTTTAATGGAGCAATGCTCAGACTTTTGATAGTAAGCCATTTAGGACAACATGTCTTGTGAAGTATGTATGTAATACACCCCAACATGTATTACTGAGGTCATGAGACACCGTGCATCTGAAATGTATTTACAACCACAATTTCTGCTTTTATATAGAAATGCAGTCCCATGACTATTTAAAGTCACACATATACAGGTTTCTCTTAAGTATATCTCTATTCATTCTTAAATTAGTATATCTGTAATTAGCATGTTAAAAAGTAAGTTTTTCTGTGGCACTGGAAAAGTTTAACATTTTACCCTTCCTTTTCATACGAGTTTAATTCTCAGGTGGTACTACTCAATCTTACTTGTGTTTAAGTCCTAACTCCTCAATAAGTCACAAGTCGTACTAGTTTTCCCCCAACTAACAATTATTATAAGACACACCATAAAGCATTTCATTGCGTAACTTTTGAACATGTGTCAGTAGGTTGAGCATCACACATGGCCAAATCTCGTTGTTACTCTTTAGCCTGATCCTGGATGACTTTAACTGTCCAACCATAGATTGGAAGAAATACTCATGCCAAAACACAAATGTCCAGTGATTTCTTGATTTCGTCAATGCAAATGCCTTGGACCAGCTGGTCGATCCCCCCCACAAGAGCTGATAATATCTTGGGCTTGGTATTAACCAACATGAGTAACTACTGCAGCATTCAAATAGTGTCATCCTCCATAGTAAGATCAGACCACAAAGCGGTCACATTCAAAGTCACCATCTCCTCTTGACCCCCCCCCCCCCAGCTAGGGTCAAACAAACAAACTTCTCCAAAGCTGATTACAACCTCCTGAGGGGAGGTATAAACAGCTTCACAGCCCCCCTTCCCCTCCATAGGAACTGGCACATATGTCTAAACCTACATCAAAGTACTATATGAGCATTTGTATAGCTGCATGGAATCAGTAATACCCAACAAGACAAAATCCTCCTCCTCAAGGAAAAGTAAAGCTGTCTGGTAGACATAGGTTCATAGATTCATACTAGGCTATCTGCCCTGGGGCAATTATAAGCCTAGCCCGATTCTGTATGGCTTATGCCACCCCTTGATTTGAGTATACTGTGCCCTTTTTAAGGTTTAGTTTACTGTCCCTCTGTCTAATAGTGACACGGGAGTAATCCCTGGGACAAACCTACGATCCCCCGTCCACTTATCGAGATTCTTCTTGAAGAGATTCAGTGAGGTGCTCTGCCTCACATGAACTGGAATTCTATTCCAGAGTGAAGGGAGCCTCTGGGTTATGAACCTGTCCCTCCAGCAAGTTCTATTTATTTCTGTGCTGAGGTTCAAGTCCCTCGAGCGTGTGGCTCTAAGGGATTTAGATTTACTGAGGTGGAGCATGTCCAATAATTCTGGATTTGACATAGCTTTGTATGTCAGGCATAGATCGCCTCGAAGTAGGCGGTATGCAACTGAGTAGAGCTGGAGTTTTTTTAACCGAGCAGCATATGGCATCTGTTTGAGACCCTTGATCCTCTTGGTGAGATACTTTTGGGGTCTTTCTAATTGCTGCAGGTGTCGGGTAAGGTACATCCCAAAAGGGGCATTGTATTCTATGATGGGCCTGATGAGGGATGAATAAAGGGGCACGATTACCTCTCTTGATCTAGATGTGAAACCCTTCATGATGAGGTGGACTATGTAGAAGGTCTTTCTAACCACTTTGGCAATGTGGTTTTCAAAGGAGAGATTGCTATCAACTTGGGTCCCCAGGTCCCTAATAACTTTCTCTGTACTTAATGGGTTTCCGCCTATGTGGTAATTTGTGGGCACATTGTTTTTGCCAAAGGATATGACTATACATTTTTTGGCATTTAGCTTTAAACCATGGTGCTGGCACCAGTTATCTGTCTCTGTGAGACTTTTTTGAAGGATGTTTGTGTCAGCTGGAGAGTTGATTATGGCGCCCAGTTTGCAGTCGTCTGCGAACTTGGTGAGCCATAGTCCTCCCACGTTTGCCTGTACCTCGGAAAAGTATATACTGAACAAGAGTGGTCCCAGGACAGAACCCCGTGGGACGCCACTTGTGACCGGTTTCAAGTCTGACATGGCTCCAGCAACTCTCACTCTGTGGGTTCTGTCTTTGAGCCAGTTTGCGACCCATCTTGTGACAAAGGGGTTTATATTTAAGCTGGATAGCTTATCTATGATGCCCGAGTGGGGTATTGTGTTAAATGCCTTTGTAAGGTCCAGATAGGCTGTGTGGACTACCTTCCCTTCATCTATGACTTTGACTGTTTCAAAGAAGTCAACCAGGTTCAAAAGGCAGGATCTGCCCTTGACAAAGCCGAACTGGGTAGGATCTAGTGTCTGTAGGTCCCCAATGTCTTTGTTTATGAGCACCATGATGATCCTCTCCATAGCCTTGCAGACTAAGCTAGTCAGGCTTATGGGGCGATAGTTTCCAGGGTCCGTAGAGGCTCCACCTTTGTGGAGTGGGACCACTGTTGCTGTACGCCATTCTGTGGGCACATATCCTGTAGTGAGGCTGAGATTGTATAGCTATTTTATTTGAGGGATTAGTTCCTCTTGTAGTTCATGTAGGACGCAACCTGGGACGCCATCTGGTCCCATGGAAGCAGTGTTTTTTGCTTTGGAGAGGGCAGCCTTCACCTGAGCATCTGAGATGTTTGGGAGGCAGCCCTCTGCTGGGATAGATACTTGCTCTTTTGGGGGGGAGGGGGTGGAGAAGTTTGCACTGAACCTGTCTGCCAGGATATTGGCGATGTCTGTGGGTTCAGTGTATTTTTTGCAATCTGCAATAAATAAACTCTATAATAAAAGGAAAATAAATTGCTGTTCAGGACCAAGAAGGAGCAGGTGCCTAATTGGAATCAGTCTCTCCTTAGCCTGAGCAGGCAAATAAGAGCACTAGTGAAATCCTCCAAAGCAAACTTTGAGTCCAAACTGGCCATATCTACTAAAGACTATCATAAGGCCTTCTTCACATATGGCCACAGTCTCAAAGAAAGCACTCAGATATACTCAGAACTGGTGGTCAAGGACACCACATACACAAACACCGTAGATATAGCCAACCTGCTGGCAGGCAGGTTCAATGAGAACCTCACCCCTCTGTCCCCCCAATCGATAAATCTGGACATCTCCAGCACCTGACCCCCTCCCCTTCTCACTAGGGAGCAAGTCATCACTGCCCTCTCAAAGGCAAAAAATACAGCCTCCATGGGACCTGATAACATCCCAGGCTGCATCCTACATGAACTCAGACAGGAACTTGCAACACAATTAGGCACCCTATTCAACAAAGCCTGAGTACCAGCTTTGTCCCAGGCGAGTGGAGGACAGCCACTCTCATCCCTTTGCACAAAGGTGGAGAAATCATAGACCTATCAGCCTAACTAGCCTGATCTGCAAGGCCATGGAACAGATTATCATGGACCTCATTAGCAAGGTCATTGACAATCTCCAAACACTCAATCCCATATAGTCTAGTTTCATCAAAAGGAGGTCATGCTTGTTAAATTTGGTCGACTTCTTTGAGACAGTCACCAAAGCCATGGTCAAGGGGAAGACGTGCACATCACCTACCTTGACCTGGCCAAAGCCTTCAATACTATTCCCCACTCGGGTATAATAGATAAACTCTCTCAACTAGGCACCAATCCATATGTTATCAGATGGATAGCAAACTGGTTCACTGATAGAACCCAGCTAGTCAAATAGGGAAAGCCACCTCAAGCAGTAGATGTGTAATGAGCAGTGTACCCCAAGGACTGCTCTTAGGTCCTCTGTTGTTTGGAATATACTTTTCTGAGTTGCAGGCCAAAACCAGTGGGCTATGGCTGACCAGATTTGCAGATGACTGCAAGCTGGGCACTGTCATCAATTCCTCTAGTGATGTGGACATCCTGCAAGAGGGTCTCACCCAAACAAATGACCTGTGCCAGAAACATGGCCTCAAACCAAATGCCAAAAGATGAATCATCATCCCCTTTGGGGTGAGTGACGTCTCCACAAATTATCACGTTAATGACACGGTCCTAAGCATGCAGTCAGTCATGAGGGACTTGGGCACCTTGGTTGATAGCAAACTGACTTTTGACCACCATATAGGTCCATAGGTGTGTACTAGGCTAATGGCCCTGGGGCCTATATAAGCTTAGCCCAAACGATTCCCTGGCATCATGCTTCTTGACATTAGTTCCCAGTGCCCCTATCGAGCAAGGCCACTGAAGTGATCCCCAGGTTGAACTTTCTATTACCCAGCCACTCGTCAAGATTTCTCTTGAAGAGGACCAGTGTATTGCTCTGCTTGACATGAATGGGAAGTTTGTTCCAGAGTATGGGGAGTCTCTGGGTTAGGAATCTGTCCTTCCAGCATGTTCTGTTTATTGAGGTAATGAGTTTGAGGTCCCTGGAGCGTGTGGCATGGAGGGATTGGAACTTCTATAGATGTAGCATATCTAACAGCTCTGGGTCAGACATGGCTTTGTAGGTCAAGCAGAGATTGCCTCTAAGCAAGCAATATGAGGCAGAGTATAGCTGGAGTTTTTTTAGTCTGTCCATGTAGGGCATGTGTTTAAGGCCTAAAATCCTCTTTGTGAGGTATTTTTGTGGCCTTTCCAGTTGTTGTAGGTGTCTAGTGAGGTACATGCCAAATGGGGCATTGTATTCTGGAATAGGTATAATGAGGAATGAGTAGAGAGGGATTATGACCTCCTCCTTTCTGGAGAAAAAACCTTTTGTAATGAGATGTGCCACATAGAAGGTCTTTCTGACCACAGTGGTAATGTGGTTATCAAAGGAGAGGTTGCTGTCAACCTGTGTCCCCAGATCTCTTATCACACCTTCAGTGTTTAGTGGACTACCACCAATGTGGTAGTTCATGGGTACTGAGTTTTTTTGGCATTGAGCTTTAGGCCAGGGTTCTGGCACCAATCAATGGTCTCAGTGAGGCCTTTCTTTAAAATGTCTAAATTGGTTAGTGAATCAATAATGGCATCCAGTTTGCAATCATCTGCAAACTTCGTCAGCCATAGTCCATTTGTATTGGCTTGAACTTCAGAGAAGTAGATGCCAAACAGGAGAGGGCCTAGGACCTATTACCTTCATTGTACAGAAAGCTTTCTACATGGTTCACCTCATTAGTAAATGTATCTCATCCAGGGACATGGAGGTCATAACATCCCCGTATCCATCCATTGTAAGACCCATTATTGAGTACAGTGCCCCTTTCGACATGTACCTCACAAAGCACATGCAGCAGCTGGAGACACCACAGAGGTTCCTCACCAGGAGAATCCAGGGCCTCAAACATCTTCCCTACACAGGTAGGCTAAAAGCTCTGTCCCTGTACTCAGTGTCATACAGACTCCTCAGAGGTGACCACTGTCTGGCATACAAAGCAATCTCAGACCCTGCCTTGAAGGGACTGCTGCATATCAGCAAGTCAAGCTCCACTGAAGTAACCCACACGTCTGTGACATCAATAGGAATTTTTGGCGGGACAGATCAGTGTCCCAGAGACTCCCCCCTTCTGTGGAATAGACTCCCTCTCCACCTCAAGCAGAGTACCTCATTAACCCTTTTTAAGCACAACCTGGATAACTGGATGGGGAACAGAAAATACACCCCTGGGGTTTCACCTGTGTCCATGCTGGACAGAGGCATTGGGTGCTGATTTGTCAGAACATGGGCTAAATTCTTGGCTTTTAAGGGTCTCAGAGCCAATAGCCTAGTAACTTCCTATGATCCCATGTTATATTTCACACCTTCCATGCTTTTTGATGTAGTCAGTGCCAATGCATTTGCCAAGCCATTGCTGTGCTTTCAGTTGCGTAAATGCAGCTGGCAGGCCGTGCATCTTTGTGCACAAACTGTTACACGGAATATCTGAATTGGTGCCAATTCAGACACATATTTTTAGCTTGACTTCTGCAGACACTGCTGGAGAATGTAGGGGTGGAGTTTCATTTAGAGTACAAAGGTGAGGTGTTAAGGAGTCCAGGATTTTTGTGGCACTACTTGTTAAGTGCTACAGCCGGTGGCTGCTGCAGGGGAGGGGTATAACAGGTCTCAGTATAAGGCTGAGACTTGGAATAGCTTGTCCAAGGCTGTCTCCAGTTCAACTGGTATTCCTTACACTGGGGAACAATGTTGTCACCACTACAGTGACATTAAGTGGCACAAGTAGGACATCCTGAGCCAATAGAAAGATAAATTTAAGACTGCGTGCTCCTCCCAGTTGAGTAAGTATAGTGACCATCAACAGTCTGTGATATAACATTGATTAGCCAGCCAAGGCAGTTAGTCCTTTTGCTTTCATATCGTTTTCATCTTTTCTCTGTGGTACAGCTTCAGATGACATAGCAGAAAACCATGAGGTGCATCAAGACAGGCTAACCCACCTCAGAGAGTCACAGGGTAAGTATGCATCAGGTCTGCATGCAAGGCAGAGAAGTATTTCCAGTTCTTCATTATATATCATCTTGAGCAGGCATACCTAAACTTTTATATCAAGCATACATGCCTGCTTCAGTAGCTCCTTTTGCTTGCATTAGGGAATAAGTACACCACCTCAATTGTATGTGGGTTCAATACCCAGACATTAGATTCTTTTTTACAGAATAGTATTTATAAAATATTAACTGCAGTACTGCATGATATTAATAAGTACATTTTTGCAAATGGAATTATTAACTTTGAAAGTATACATCTTATATGGCATAGTCAAATGAATGTTTCCATTTGTCATATCATAGCATTGAGATTGATTATATGACACATTAATGCCTTCCCATCATATGTGGAAGTGGCATTGATTCACATAATTATTTCTCATATTTGTTTATGTATTGCAATAATTAAAAAGTGACATGCCATTG
Organism: Protopterus annectens; assembly: GCF_019279795.1. Taxonomy (NCBI): domain Eukaryota; kingdom Metazoa; phylum Chordata; order Ceratodontiformes; family Protopteridae; genus Protopterus; species Protopterus annectens. The sequence goes on from NC_056735.1 coordinate 345,375,965, forward strand.
ATCTAGTTCTCTGTTTTTGTCTACCCTACCCTATACCCCTGTTTTTTTTCTTAATATGGTATTATGTTTTGTTATACATTGCTGCTGAAAATAAAATGACCATCAGCACAGGGAGCTAGACCAGCCACTGCATTTAGGCCCACCATACCTCTACAGGTGGGTGTGGCAGGATCACCACAGGCAGAACAGACACCCAGCACATCTGGGTCACAACTAGTCAACATTGCCTGAAAAACTCCTGCCCTACCTTCTCCACTTGCATCAGGTAACAGTGCCATGGCTACTGATGCAGTAGTTCCCTCCTGGAGCAATTCTAGTTGAGATGAAGATTTTGTCACCCATCAGGAGTTGACGGGCTGGTGGAGAACATAATTGAGAGGAGCCTTGGTGCCCAAATTGGCAAGGTTGAACAGTGTTTCCAAATTGGTGCCACATTTGTCACTGACCCAGGTAACTGACAGGGGAGACACAGATGGCAGTTCTGAATGTGAGAAATAGATTCTCTCTTCTCAAGCTGGACATGGATGTGTCAACCTTTTCTGTCCATCATCATCCCTATTTGTCTTGTATGTCCTGCATGTCTGCACCTGCCACCTAACCTGCTCTACCTACCTGATCCTGTCATTCCTAAGCACCTTCCCCAACATTGCTTTCTCTCACAAATAAATAAATACACAAATAAATAAATAATGAGCACCTGTTTCAAAAAAAAAAAAAATCCCATATATAGCTGTCCACTTTGCCTGTGTGTCATGTTGGCTCAGTTGATCTGGTTCAGTTGACTATACAGCATTATTTTGTTGTTCCCCATCCCGTGTGTGGTGACTTTCCAATTCAGCAAATTCTTTGTACACAGTGGCTAGCTATGGTGCTGTCCTACCACCATGCTGTACTATAGAAATACAGACTGATAGTACTATTGTGAGGCAGTTCGTGTAACATATGTTTTAGACTGATAGATGTCGCATACACCTTCTGGGATATTACACCTGTCCTTACTGTGATGAAGGCTGATGTGTACATTTTTCCGTGTTTCAGTGTCCCCTCAAATGTGTCAGTTAAATGTAAGATTTATTGAGTTCCTATGTGTTGAACTGAGATAATCCTCCTGTCTGTACACTTTTATTTTATAGGGTCCAAATCTAGATGTATGTCATGCATTTATTTAATGTGTTCATATATTAATTGTACTTGTGCAAGTATGTGATTTATATGTTGTCAAACAACAGTATCCTCCATGTCCTCAACATATTTCCCCTCTCCTACACAGTCTTCATCCATATTGGAAACATTGTATTGTACACAGCAATATATGTGAAATGTACAGACTTTCAAAAGATGTAGACATTTCTGCATGTTAATGTTTGCTGTTGTCATCCCTACCTTTGAGAAAATTGTGAGAATCATTGGCAGTTGGAAGCATTAGAACAAACCATAGAGTTGATTTTGTCAATGTATATAAGTCAGAAAATGCAGGATACATAACAAACACAAATATGTACAGAAATGAACCATAAAGCTAATCTATTAGTATTTCTGTATGTGTATTCCTAGCTACAGATGTCCCACTCTTGCCACACATTCTGTGTCATCATATAAACCTCCTTGATTCAGTACTATTTCTGTAATCCATGTTTCTAGCAATAAAATGCTTAGCCTCTTATGTGTTTCATAATCCATCTGTATCATACATGTGGTGAGTGAAGGCATGCAATTGTCATGGCAGAAGTGTAAATAATGATACATGAAACATGACCATAACACATATCCGTTCTGTATTCCATCAGATTCAGACATGGTTGTATGTCTATACTGCTTATTTGTGGGAAGGTTGGCTCAGACCACCATAGACTATGTGCTAATACTTTACCGTCAGCAACATAAATGAGCTTGCTAGTGATGCGTGTCACAGACAGAGAGTTGGAAAAAAAGCTTACAACACAGAATGATGTGAGTAGGTTGTACAACTTCTGTATGTGTTAATGGAATTTTGAACCAGATTTCACAGTGACATTGACTCAGTTAATTCAGTCTGTTAATGTATGCGTGCACTCCAGCAGTTGCACTTACAACTTTGTTACAGTGGTGTATAACCTTTTCACATTTTGTGAAATGTGTAACATGTATTTTCATTTTGTACTTGTATCTGAGATTGAATCAATATTTGTATCTGTACGTTGTAAACATATCTTACAGTTATTTATAAATATGGAGCTTTTCTCCTCAGCCCTCTGCTAAAAAGATCATTTTGTCCAGTTGGACTTTCCCAGTAAACAAATGTAAAATGAATAAAGAAGTAAATATAATCCATCAGTGTTATTCAGCAGTGCACTGTCATATTTTAGAAGTATCTGTTTGTATTGTTAAGTCGCACAGTCCAAGCATGATCAAATACAACTGACAGTGACATAGTAAATGGTTACTATTTGCATACAACCATCCTGGGATAAACTGTCATGAATGTTTGCTTGACAATTTACTATTTTACAATTGTGATTGCCATTGAAATACTGTGAAAGATGTATATGTCACTCACAGTAATGCAGTATACAAGAATGACAGTATATCAATGTTTTCAAAGCAGTATGTAATTACATGGGACAAGCACAGTGCAGTTACACTGGCCTGTACAGACGCATGCATTTGCCACAAAATCTGTAATGCATACTAGCTGATCTTCAATACACTAATGTGTTAATACATACAAATTGCATTAATGTGTTAATACATAAAAAGTTGCATTTGTACATCTTTAAAGTCAAAGTTTTGCTGTTGTGCTTGCAATTCATACTTTGTTCTTTAGACTGTGTAGCTAGGTAGGTGGTTTGAATATGATAGTGCTGAACTTGTGTGTGTATGTGGTTCTAGTGTCAGGTAAGTAAGGCTTCAGATGTGCTGCAGCCACTTCAACTCAAGAGAAAAAATTAACTTTGGACACAGCTTCCTCTGCACTTTATCCCAGTTTTAATACTGACATCTGTTCTGCAACCCGCTGATGTCATCCTGTCAAAAGTGTACTTTTTCCCCTTAAAAGTTATCCTTTCCCTGTGGCATTTGTGACTTATTCATCCCTTACCAGATATTCTCTTCAACACACTGATGAGGTCATCCTTTCATAAGTGCACTCTCTCACTATACAAGTCAGAACTGTTGTGTGGTACTTGTAGTTAATAGTGTAATATCTAGATTGTGCAGCTAGATAGGAGGTTCATATCTAACAACGGTAAACTTGTGTGTGTGTGTGCCTTAAGTATCAGGTACATTTAGCTTCCTCAACAAATATGTGGTATCTGCTTCTACCCAGGAAGCATTTAAACTAATAGAAGAGCACCCCCATCCCCTTACCCCACTTTTACAACAAACATCTTCTCAGCAACAGATTGATGAGGTCATCCTTTCATAACTGCACTGTTTCACTGTACAAGTCAGACATCTCCTGTGGTCCTTGCAGTTAATACTGTGTTCTCTAGGTTCTGTAACCAGATAGGATGTTCAAATCCAGCATTTCTTAAATAGTGTGACTGTGTGTACTATCATGTACATTTGGCTCTGTGGCATCACTCCTTATGTACACTTCCACTTAGGAGATGTATTTTCACTGGCAGGGGGCTACCCTAGATAAATAAATATATATATATATATATATATATATATATATATATATATATATATATATATATATATATATATATATACACACACACACACACACATATATATATATTTTATATATATATATTTATATATATATATATATATATATATATATATATATATATATATATATATATATATATATACACACACACACACACACACCCAGGCAAAACCCAGTGTTGGAAACACAATGATTACATTATGTTTTCAAAACTGCATTACCTCTATAGTGCCTTTTTAGGCAATGTTTCAAAAAACAAATTACCACTGTAACAGCTATAAATGCAATCTGAGTATCATGCTGCTCATCGCTAGACATCTAAATATGAAGATGCACTTGCTTGAAGCCCTCCTCAAAATGGAGAACTTTGACATTTGTCCTGTAATGGAGACGTAGTTTAAAGCAGCAGAAAGCACCCTTGTGCTACCAGGCTATAAATCATTCTAAACCTTTCGGCCCCAGAGCATGGATCAAAGCTCCAAAGGCAGTGGCGTCTCCATTTTCATAAATGATATGCACACCACCAGACTAATAGCCCAGCATAATGCATCAGAGATACTTCAGGTACAACTGACAATGAGTAAGACAGCGATTCAGGTTGTAGCCTGCAATAGGTCCCCAACCATGTCCCAAGACTGTCATTCCACGTTCCTAAGCACCCTGAAGACTATTAGGGTCCAACCCAACACTCTCATACTGGGTGACTTCAACTACTCCTCCATCAACTGGGAAAACTACTCATGCACCAATACACTTGCCCAACGCTTCCTGGAATTCATTAATTCCAAAGTGCTGGACCAGCTCATTCTTACCCCCACTAGAGGAATCAACATCCTTGACCTGGTTATTACTAACATGAGCAACCATTGCTCAACACCAATAGTCAATTCCTTCCTGGTTAGATCCGACCACAAAGTAATTACCATGGAAATCCAGATCTCACCCACACCACCAGCAAAGGTAACCACCATGAAAAAATTCTCCAAAGCTGACTTTGGGCTCCTAAAAACAGAGGTGGCTAACTTCACAGCACCCATGCAAATGGAAAATAGGTGCATGACTACCGAATCATACACCAATGCACTGTATGAACACATACATCAATGCATGGAACTAGCCATACCCAACATAACCAAGACACTCTCCTCCAAAAAAAGGAAGCCAATCTGGTGGTCCCCTGTCATTAGCAAACTCTACAACAGAAGGAAGAAACTGTTGCAGAAAAAGGTGAAGTCCCAAAACTGGAAAAACTCCCTTATTAGCCTCAACAAAAAGTTGAGATCCCTCATCAAAACTTCTAAAGCTAGCTATGAAGGCAGAATTGCGGCAGACACTAAAAACAACCACAACGCCTTCTACAGTTATATCAAGACTCTCCGTGGCAATACCCAGATTTGCTCTGAGTTACTGCACAGTGGTACCTCCAATACTGAGCCAACAGATATTGCCAACGTACTAGCTGACAGATTCAGTGCCAACTTTACCCCTACCCCCCAAAGGACCAGTCACAATACCAGAAGAATGCCAGGCACCCAGCATTAGTGCAGCACAGGTTAAAGCCGCATTGTCCAAGGCCAAGAATGCAGCTTCCATGGGACCCAACAATATCCCTGGCTGTGTTCTACATGAACTACAAAGTGAACTGGCACCTTATCTTTGTGCCCTGTTAAATCACAGCCTCACCTCAGTCTTTGTCCCTACAGAATGGCGCACTGCTACAGTCATCCTTCTCCATAAAGGGGGAGTGACTACAGACCCTGGGAATTATCGCCCCATTAGCCTGATGAGTCTGATATGTAAGGCTATGGAGCACATCATCATGGACCTAATTAACAAGGATATAGAGAATCTCCAAACTCTGGATCCCATGCAATTTGGTTTTGTGAAGGGTAGATCTTGCCTGCTTAACTTGGTTGACTTTTTTGAGTCAGTCACCATAGCTGTGGATGAGGGCAAGCCAGTTCATACAGCCTACCTTGATCTGGCCAAGGCCTTTGATGCCATTCCGCATTCAGGAATTATTGATAGACTCACCAAACTAGGCATCGACCCCTATATCACTAGGTGGGTTGCAAATTGGCTCACAGATAGAACCCACAGTGTGAAAGTAGCAGACTCCAAGTCAGACTGCTGACCAGTCACGAGTGGAGTCCCACAGGGATCAGTGCTTGGTCTGCTCCTGTTTGGCATCTACTTCTCAGAAGTCCAGGCCAACACGGAGAGACTCTGGCTGACCAGGTTCACCAACGATTGCAAGTTGGGAGCCATTATTAACTCCCCAAGTGATGCAGACATCCTGCAGAAAGGCCTCACTGAGACCAACGACTGGTGTTGAAACCATGGCCTTAAGCTTAATGCCAAAAAATGTGTCATCATTCTTTTTGGGAAAAACTCAGTTACCACTAATTATCATATTGATGGCAGCCCACTGAACACTGAAGGTGATATAAGAGATCTGGGGACACAGGTTGACAGCAGCCTCTCCTTCGACCAACACATTGCCACTGTGGTCAGAAAGTCCTTCTTTGTGGCACATCTCATTACTAAGGGTTTTGCCTCCAGGAAGAAAGAGGCCATCATCTCTCTCTACTCTTCCCTCGTTAGACCAATCATCAAGTATAATGCCCCATTTGGCATGTACCTCACTAAACACCTGCAACAGCTGGAAAGGCCACAAAAGTACCTCACAAAGAGGATCCTAGGCCTTAAACACATGCCGTACGTGGACAGACTCAAAAAAACTCCAGTTTTTCTCTGTCTCATATCATCTATTAAGAGGCGAGCTCTGCTTGACTTACAAAGCCATGTCTGACCCAGCCCTGTTAGAAATGTTACACTTAAATAAATCCCAATCCCTCCACACCACATGCTCCAGGGGCCTCAACTTCATTACCACAATCAACAGAACGTGCTGGAGGGACAGGTTCATAACCCAGAGACTGCCCATGCTGTGGAATAGACTTCCCATGCATGTCAAGCAGAGCACCTCACTGGCCCTTTTCAAGAGAAATCTTGATGAGTGGATGGGAAATAGAAAGTTCACCCCGGGGATCACTCCAGTGGCTGTACTTGATAGAAGCACTGGGAACTAACGGCAGCATGATGCCAGGGCACTTCTATGGGCTAGGCTTGTAAAGGCTTCAGGGCCGTTGGCCTAGTACACACCTATGAACCCATGTCCAAGCAAAAACAAGTAAAACTAGCCTGCAGGTTTATTGAAAAACACAGTAAGTACCTTTAACACAGTCATACTCAGTCTTACACTGGTTGGAAACAGTTTCTTTTAGCTGGTCTCCCAGGTTTTCTCTGTCAGGATCAGTTTCCAGTTTCTTCTTCCAGGTCTTCTTACACTGTGATTGATTCTTTCTGCTCTAGACACCAGGCTCCCTTACACAAAGGGCAAACACTGTAGTTGGGCCTCTGTCAGCTCCCTTTTTATATTATAATCAGTAACTCATTAATCAAATCTGCCCTAATACAGTAAGGTAGCTTTCTATTAAAAAAAAAAAAAAAAAAAAAAAAAAAAAACACTATTTAACAGAGAAATACTAATAAAAAGAAACATCACTGTTTATATAATAAGCTATTTATGAGAGTACAGTATACATTATTTATGCAACTTTTGTCAGTTTTAAGTTACTTGAGGTGTTCCAAATAGTGAGAACCACAATGCTATTTTATAATATATAGAGAGTTACCATTCAAACTGTCTAAAACTCTTAACTGAAAAGGTTGTGTGGCTATAAAAAAAAAACTACTGCACAAATATATGAATGCTCATTTCTGTGGATGTGATATAGCTGAAGTTTCATATAGTGAAGGTAAATGGGGTTGTGCAAGAAAATTAATGTTTCACTTAAACGATTATAGCAGTTAGTGTGTATGTGCGAGTGTCCTTGGGTTGAAGTTAGAGTAAGGGTTAGGTAAAAGGATAGGAACGTAGACACAATACTAGGAAAGCAATCACAAGGACTGTAAGATGCCTAGCCATATACATCCTTAAGTAGATGCACTTAAAAGTTAATTTCCCCTTTTTCAAAGACTTAATAGTGCTTCTGTCCCAAATCAAGCAGGGCTGTACACGACAATCCTGGTAGTCCAAGTAGTACTTTGTTTGATCTGCCGTAGTAACTAATTCCGTATGCTGTGAATATATTGAGTTAGGACCTCTCTGTCCAGCAATTCTTTTTTCCTTGTTATTGTAGATTTAGGTCCCAAGGTCAGGTGTTTGTTGAGCCACTAGTTTTGCAGCAAAAGAAAAGCAAGACATGGGTCACCTCAGAATAGCTTGTTGGCTACTGACTAAAATGACACTTGTGCTAATATGTTGGGATAGTTGAAAGATTTAAGGCCTTTGGTTTTCTTGGTAAGGTGTCTATGGTGCCTTTCTGGTTGAGCAAAAGCTTTGATTTATACATATAAAAGAGGGCATTGTATTCAGTGATGGGTCTGATAGGGAGGAGTACAGTGGCAAGGTGACCTCTTTGGATCTTGAAGATATTCCCTTGGAAATTAACTGGTCCAACCATATGAATGTCCTGGCTGTAGAGGAAACATAATTGAATGAGAGAAAATTGTCCACATAAGTATTCAAGTCTATTATGACCATGTCTGTCTGAAGGGGAATGTCATTCAAAACATATGAGGTGGGAAACAGCTTTTTTATGAAATGCTACTAAGCATGCTACTACACTGCATTTTTTTGTATTTAATTTGTGATTGTTTTTAGTACGCTAAATATCTGAATATTCTGGCCCTTGCTGGAGCTGTTTAGTGTCAGTGGATGAGCTGATAACAGTGTCCAACTTGCAGACATCAGCAAATATGATCATCCACACTTCTAGGAAATTGGCCAGGGTGTTTGCAAAATAAATGCCGAACAGGGGAGGTCCTGGCACTGAAACCTGTGGTACCTCACTAGTTATAATTTTACTTTCAGGGAGGGTACCAGTAATTTTAACAACTTGGAATCTGCCATATAGCTGATTTGCAATCTAGCAGACAACATACAAGGTTTACATTATGTTTTCCCATTTTTCTTTTTGACAGTACAAGCATGGTAGATAGTGTCAAAAGTCTTTTTATTAAACACCTTTATTGAATCATCACTTCTGTGACATAGACAAATTTATAGTTATACAAAAGTAATCAAACTGTATTAAATTAACATTGAGAAACATTATACTTCACATATATTGCAATATATCATATAACCTAAGCAACATTACATAAATCATTCAATTCCTGCCCCCCTTTTTTAAACAAGAAACTTTATTAAACTATGACATACGACATAAGCAATCAATAATACATTTATATAAATGAAAACAAACCACTCTGACACAATCCTTGTTGCAAGCATTTTACATCACAAACTATACTGACACACTCCCAGTTGCAAACATTATACATTTTTTATAATCTACTCAATCATTTTCAGTTAAACATTACAAAGCTTATTTAAGTCCTAACCTTTTAAACCTCATTCCTCCACTGTATGTATTGTTCCCAAAATTCTCATTTTTTTCTATGTAGTTTGCTCACACTCTTTTCTAAAAATCTCAATTCCAGTTGTTTTTTTCTCTGTTACTGTATTTACTACTTCTAATATAGTTGGTTTAGATTTTGATTTTGATTTTCTAGTAATTGCTTTTTTGGCAACCACTATAATGAGATGTAGCAAGGCCTTACCATGTCTAGACAATTCTGATTCTGTATCATAGCTCAGAAAACTCATCTCCCTCATCACATTAAGCCGCCAACCCAGCATCTCCGACAGTGCATCCAGCAGGGAATCTTTAAAGTCTGCCAACCTACCACACTCCCAGAAAATGTGTTCCAAAGTACCTCTTTCTTCCCCATCACATCTCCAACATTTGCTGCCTACCTGAGGAAAAATTCTCTGGAATTTGCTTAGGGTATAAAATATCTGTGTAAACATTTCCAAGCAGAAATCCTAAATCTTCTAGATTTTGTTGCATATTTGGCAGACATACATATATCCTCCCATTGTTTGTTTGTGAATTGCTTATCTAGTCTCTCTTCCCAATCCTTTCTAACCTCCTCTGATTGATTCTTATAGTTATCATGCAATATTTGTATGCTGTGTGACGCCCGTGCACTGGCCTAGTAATCAAGGAGCCTCAATCCTCACCACTAGCACCAGTGAGGGGAGTGCACATTGGGAAGGATAACAAGTACACACACAGTAAAATACAATTTCCCTTAAGAACACACAAATATCACAGTCAGTCTGGGGCTGATTTCTCTCTTTCTCTCCAGATCCCCAATAAGACTCCCCACTGACACAGCTATAGGGTTCAGATCTCAGCCAAGTAGTCATGCCAAAACCTCCAGTACTCTTTCTGTCTAACCAGTGCTTCGTGTCCCTGCCCAAGTAGCTGACACACACACACACACGCACGCGTACGCATGCACGCACACGCACGCACACACACACACACACACACACACACACACACACACACACACACACACACACACTTACACACACTTTGAGATACAAGTTATATACGCAGGTTCTCCAGCTATGCCCCTTCTCTCCCGACTATAAGGTAGAAATCACTGCCACCAACTGCTATTATCAGCTACTATAAGGCCCTTCTGAAAGGGTGACCAGTTTCACTGTGTAGAATTACTATTATCCAAATAGTAAGTGTGACGAACAGCAAGACTGTAGGAGTGGCTTGAACAGTATCACCAAATACATTCAAGTACTCTAACAGCTTAAATTATCTCTACACAAAACAGTCACAGTTGAAAGGTTTAAAATATTTAATAATAAATAATAAAAACACAAGACAAATATCATCAATTCAACACAGTGCTAATCAAGAGTTCAGAGATCACAGGAAACTTTTAAAACAATATTGTAGGATAGTCTGACTTAAATATAGAAAACAGCTAGGCTAATCTGGCTATATTTCTATCTAACTCTAAGAGAAATCACTGTTCTAAATGCTACTTACATACAGAGCAAAGCAAGTGCCTGGTGAGTTGTTGTCAGCTTTAGACAAAATCCAAAACACTCTCCTTTCTTTCTGTCCTTAAATTGATAACACAGTACTGCTGAGTCAATTCAGATTACATTATTCTTAATAGTTCTGATTTAGTTTCCTAGGCTCACAGAACTTAAAATTTACATTTCGTTTTGTAATCTGCACCTGCAGGAAGCCACAGCAATAAAATACATTTTACATGTAAAATCTAGTAATTAACTCTTGTCCTAAGATGATAGAAAGAATTCCTTAGTCCAGACATCCTGTCTCCGAGCTTGAGATCAAATAGTCCTAAAATGCTTGACTTATCAGCTTTCATTCAGTAGGGCGCACTGTGATTACATTTTTGAAGCTCAGAAAATAACACAATTTTCTTACATTTGTTACACAAGCCTGTGGATGCTATTAATATTTACAATGACATAAAATTATTTACAAAATCCTATCTAGCCAGACTGGCAGCCTTCACATGCTGTACTAATCATTCATGTTTAATGGCAGCTTCTGTTACAGATTCTACTAAAATCTGTACCAATGCCAGTCTTTCATTTAGGACCCCTGTATTTCTTTCTCTTTGCCTTTACTCTGATATCAAACAAAAACAGTCCTTGAACCAAGTAAGGAATCAGATGCAAAAACCAGAGAATACAAGAAAAAGAAAAATAATCTGGTTCCACACAGCAGTGAAAATCAGTATGTCATTTATTGTAGTAAGTACCTACTGCAATAAAGGACATATTGATTTTTACTGCTGTGTGGAACCAGATTATTTTTCTTCTTCTTTTTCTTGTATACTCTAATATCATTCCTTGATAGGGAAGGCAATCTCTAACCTGCAGTTGAAAGAAATTATTGGCCTGTTCTCATTCTATTAACTTTCTCCCTCTAGTTATTTGCTCGCAATACCTTGGTTTCTTTGCCAGTTTTTTCCAATAAATTCCAGTCCCCTCTTGCCTATTAGTATATCCCTAATTGCAGTCATCCCTATCAGCAGACTCTCCTTTCTCCATTCCTGTGTTGGCATAGTTCATAGAATACTTTCTGCTACTTTATCATATAATATTTTGTATGATTATTGTTATTCTCCTTAAAGGCCTGCATCCAAAATCCCAGTCTCTCCTTGTTTCTTAAGCTTCCCCAGTTTAATAGTGTCAAAAGTGTTGGTCAGATTGAGATAAGCATTGTGCACTGAATGACCACTGTCCATTGCTTTCTATAACCTTTTCAAATAAGCTTATTAGATTCAGGAGACTGGAAATTCACTTATCAAAACCAAACTTATTGGGATCTAGATCAAGTAAGTTGCCTGTATCTGCATAAATGAGTTTTGCTATGATACGTTCCATGGTTTTGCATGTAAAGCTGGTGAGGATGAATGGCTTATAATTGTCTGGATATGTAAAAGGGCCACCCTTATCTAGGAGAGCCAGAGTGGCTGTTCTCGTAACATCAGGCACAGACCCTGTTAGGCTGATGTTGAGCAATTAAGTAGAGGCTTAAAGAGTACATAATTGGTAGCAACTTGGTATGTTGTCTGGTCCCATGGAATTATTACTTTTAGTCTTTGACAGGGATTTTAAGACTTGTTACAAAGTGCTTTCAGGGAAACCAAATTATCTGATGTTGTCTAGTTTCCTCTGATTCAACATGTGGGATGTCGTATCCAGTCAGATCTAACCTTGGCGGCTTATACCAGGGTACTGAATCTGAGAGCTTGACTCCTCCCCTACCCACCCACAATTTTCCCTCCTGTCTTAATTGCCTCATATCTTGTTTGCCACGTGCCAAACAAGCCGTGTTTGCCAAGAGCTACACCTTTATTCACAAGAAGTGAAGATTATTGCTAATTTGTTGTTTTCCTCCTCCCTTTAGTGAAGTAGTTAGTAGTATTAGGAATTTAGGTAGCTTAATTTGTAATTTATCTTTATAACAGAGATTTTTATCTATACATTTCATGGAACCTTCTAGCATATTTCTTGGTGTTCTTATAGATTAATAGCTAAACATATATATATATATATAGCATACTGCTAACTGTTATAAATATACTGCGGTGGTGGTGCTGCGGTAGCGTTGTCGCCTCACAGTAAGACGTTGTCCTGCTCGATTCTCAGCTAGAGCGTCTTCTGTGTGGAGACATGCGTGAATGGGCATATCTTCGTTGAAGGTTGTGCGTCAGGGCCGGTAACTCAGCACGTAAAAATCTACTGCCAATCATTAGCAGACCGGAGTTCTGCTGTGGCCCTAACCGGGAAAAGCCGAAAGACACAACAACAACTGCTAACTGTTATAAATATGTAGGATTATTATTATTGTCTTATTAAAATATAGATTCTGTTATAACCTTTTAGATAGTGGTTAGTGCATTAAGTTTGATAGTGTTTATAAGTATTCAAAATTTTTTTTTTTCAGATGTCTGAGAAGTCTACTGGATTCAAAACAATTCACTTTGTGGACACAAGATACCACTCCAAGACCTACATTCCCTTTATGTACACTGCGTAGGTCTTTGCCAGCTGCAGGCAGCTGTAGTGTTTGTGCTGTCTTTCCCCCTCAGTCGATGTCCAGAATGTCCATGGATCCAAAAGCACCCTCCACCTTTCCTTCTGCTGACAAAAACAGAGGGAACTGTCTAAGGAAAAAGAAAGAAAGTTAAGTCGAGAGAAAACCATTAAGAGAAACAGTCTAAAAAAAAAAAGACAAGAAGAAAAGGTACACAGAGCCAAGTAAAGGTCCCTGAATCCCAGTACTGTTCCAGGTCTGACACCTACGTTATCAAGGCAGTCAGATCCAACTGCAACTAGGATCCAAACTCTCTCCCTGAAACCTTCCTTCTCTGGGGCTGATAAGCCCCAGGCTTCCTTCCCTGGTACCTCAGAAGCAACCATCAAGATCCCAGTCAGTTGCTTCTTCAAGGTCCAGTCAATCCACTAGAAACCTAACCAAAGTGGATGTCAGTGGTACGATGAGGAAGTTTGTGAAGATGCAGATTATACTGGGATCCCTCCTGGCTCCTTCCCCAAGGAGAGGACGGGGATCTGGCCTATTGACACTGGCCATACTTGTTCCAACACTGTCTCCCTTTCTGGAGCCAATACATATGGGCCTGAACCCACCCCTCCCAATCATACTAGCATCAAATTCGTTAGCCCTGGAGATTTTTAGCTTTGACCCCCCCCCCCCTTTCTTGACACTGTTGCATTTGGGTCAGGTAGAGTCCCGGAGACAGAGTATTGAAGTTAGGGCCCTGATGGTGGAGTCAACTCCAAAGTTTTTGACCCATCTCTACCCCTCAGTGCTTCGACTCTAGAAAGCTCAGCTTCGGGGTTCTCCTTGGAGCTGTCTGCCTTTGGAGTCAAGAAGCCTACTGATTCTGTTCTTATGGCAGGTTCTTCCTCAGCTCCGTTTGCTGAGTTGGCTTTCAAGGCTGTGGAGAGGGTCTTGGCTGGACCAAGAAGACTGGTGCATGAGTTTGGAGCTATCCTGACTCTGACTGGACCCTGTGCTTTCTTCCTCTAATTTGGGACAACAGAGACAGGCAGACCCAATCAGCTTTAAGACTGCTCAACATTTTAGCTCCATGTCGGAGTCTGAGGTGTCTCCTTCTGTGGCCCTGAGGCACATTCCCCAGAAAAGCACTTGGAAGCAGAAGCATATAGATTACTCTCTTGAGTCTATCATTGAAGACCACTGACATATGTGATGGAAAAAGTTCCCTAATATTCCACCCCCCCCCCCCCGGAAAGATGTTTAATTTGAAAACATTCTGGAATTGATGAAAAAAGGATGGGAGGATGGTCCACAGAAGCTGCTTCTTCTGATGAGTTGGTATTTCTTGAAAATTTGGGGTCTGGCCCTTCAATTTCCCATGTGGTCTCACCTCCTGATGCCTTAACAGATCTTATCGCTGAGAAGACATGGAAGGATCCTGATGTGTCAGAGCCTATCTCAAAAAAGCCAGACAAGATTTTAGTTACTCCTAAAGATAGGAAACATTGGTCCGAGGGTCCCCAGTAGATGCTATGGTGGTAGCTGCAGTCACAAAAAAGAAACTATCAGAAGAAAGTTCATCTGTCTATTCCCTGAACACTAAGTCAAGGGCATTGGACAGACTGGCAAACAGGCATATGCTTCAGCTACATTTGCACTTTGAGCGATGAACCATTTGGCACACCTGATATGTTTTATTGATCAAGGAGACTTGGCCAAGGATCTTTCCAAGTCCCTTTTGGGTAGCTTACCTACAGATGTCCAGAAAACAGTGGACACCCAAATTTCTGTCCTACAATCTTACTCTCATGTAGTCATGAGTCTGTTATCTAACCCAGCTGATAGTATATCATGGGTAGTTGGCAAAGGTATTACCATGTGATGTTATGCCTGAATGTGGCTATGTGATTTTGCTGAAACCTTTAGGATGTCCTTCATAATTGTACCCTATGATGATTCCACCATGTTTAGTCTAAAAGTGAAAGAAATCCTTACCAGGGATGAGGAGGATGGTAAGACCTTGTCTACAGGAACAACCTGTTTTTCTACTCCTCAGAGATCCATTTCCAGGAATTAGAGAAGAGGTAGGAAAATGTGTTTCAAAAATTCAAAAGGTTTTCACCAGGACATTTCTGGGGATAGAGCTCTCCGAGGCAGAGGAGGAGGCAATCTCACTAGATATTGCCCATGAGGCAGAGGTGGTCCGCAAAATCAAGGTTTCCATGGGCCTTTCACTGAGAAACCTTATCAGCCATCCTAATCATTTGCCCGAATGCTGCACCCTGTAGGCAGTCAGGGGATAATTTTCCTGGGAAACCATAACTTCTGATTCATGGGTGTTAAGGATTATTTCCAGAGTTTTGTACAATACCCTTTTTAGATTCCTGAAGTACAAGACTAAAGATTCCCAGCATTCCCACCCAATCAGTTGGACTCTGTAGCAACAGAGTTTTCAAGTTGCTAAACAAAAGAATCATCCAGCTGGTCCCCACAAACCAACTTAGATCCAAAGTCTATTCTAGGTTCTTTTTAGTTTCAAAAAAGAGAGGAGACCTCAGACCAATATCATACCTCTCAACTGTACAGATTTTTGCAGAATGTCCAGATTTTTGCCTCATATTTTTGGTCCATTTTTCATAAAATTATCATTATCTGGCATATTAGTGGCAAATCATTAAAGACTGAATTTAGAAATTAGTGACAGCTATTTCCGTTTCAGACTTCATACCCTTCAGAAAATTCTTGCTAATTCAACACCTGTTATTCTATCAACTTTCTAAGTGTGTAATAGCAATATTTAAAAAATGTCCCTATTTCTGGGCCTTTGTCCTACTTTTAGTTATAGCTTTGTCCAAATTTCTTGCTCAAAGAGGTTGAGAGGTTTGACCAATATTGAATCTCAGCAATCACAATTAGTATATAAATTGGACAACATTCCAGATGGTCATGGTTTAGTCCATTCTACCTCTTTGAAGAAGGACGATTCATGTGTTCTGTTGATCTCCAGGATACCTACTGTCATATCAAGATCCAGAGGCATTCCCACAGGTTTCTCTGTTTCCAGCTGGGAGCCAGTCACTATCAGTTCGGGGCACTGCCATTCAGTCTAGCCACAGCCCCCCCAGGTGTTCACCTTGATAATGGCAATTGTAACAGCTTATCTCTGTCTGCAGAGGATCCAAGTCTTCTAGTATATAGACGATAGGATTCTAACTACTCCCTCCAATGATCTGCTATTTCAGCACCCATCAGTCCTTCTGTCTCTGGCAATTCACTTGGGAATATCACTTAACTACAACAAAAGCAAACTTCATCCCTCTCAGAGCATTCAATTTATAGGTTGCCAAATAGACATTGTCTAACAAATTGCAAAACTTACCCTTGCAGGAGTCAACTCAAGGATCAAGGAGCTTTCCAAGTCTCTTTTAGGTAGCTTACCTACAGATGTCCAGAAAACAGTGAACTCACAAATTTCTATCTATTCTAATGTAGCCATGAGTCTGAAATTTAACCCAAGCTGCTGGTACATCAAGGGCAGCTGGCAAAGTTATTACCGTGTGACGTTATGCCTGAATATGGCTATGTGATTTTGCTGAAACCTTTAGGATGTCCTTCATAATTGTACCCTATGATGGTTCTACTATGTTTGGACCAAAATTGAAAAAAATGTTTACTAGGGGTAAGGAGGATGGTAAAACTGTGTCTACTGTAGGAATCTGTTTTTCTACTCCTCAAAGATCCTTTTCCCGGAATCAGAGAATAGGTAGGAAAATGTGTTTCAAAAAGTCAAAAGGCTTTTACCAGGACATTCCTGGGGATAGACCTCTCTGAGACAGAGGAGGAGGCAATCTGACTGGATGTTGCCCAAGAGGCAGAGGTGGTCCACAAAATCAAGGTTTCTGTGGGCCTTTCACTGAGAAACCTTATCAGCATCCCTGAACATTTGCCCGAATGCTGCACCCTGGAGGCAGTCAGGGGACACTTTTCCTGGGAAACTATATCTTCTGATTCATGGGTGTTAAGGATTATTGCCAGAGGTTATACAATACCCTTTTTAGATTCCCAAAGTACAAGACTAAAGATTCCCAGTATTTCACCCAATCAGTTGGAATCTGCAGCAACAGAGTTTTCAAAGTTGCTAAACAAGAGAGTCATCCAACTGGTCCTCACAAACCAACTTGGATCCAGAGTCTATTCCAGGCTCTTTTTAGTTCCAAAAAAGAGAGGAGACCTCAGACCTATATTGAATCTAGCAATCTAAATTAATATATCAATTGGACAACGCTCCGGACGGTCATGGTTCAGTCCATTTGAAGGATGATTGATGTGCTGTATCAATCTCCAGGAAAACTATGATCATATCAAGATCCAGAGGAAATCCCGTAGGTTTCTCTGTTTTCAGCTGGGAGCCAATCACTATCAGTTCAGGGCAGTGCCAGTCTGTCTAACCACAGCCCCCCAGGTGTTAACCATGCTAATGGCAGTTGTAATAGCTTATCTCTGTCTACAGAGGATCCAGGTCTTCCAGTATGTAGACGATAGGCTTCTAACTCCTACCTCCAAGGATCTACTCTTTTAGCACCCATCAGTCCTTCAGTCACTGGAAATTCACTTGGGAATATCAGTCAACTACAACAAAAGCAAACTTCATCCCTTTCAGAGCATTACATTTGTAGGTTGCCAAATAGACAGTGTCCAACAAATTGAAAAATCTCCCCTTGCATGAGTCAACTCATTAAAGTCTGTGGCCCTTCAAATGTTCCAACACCAGTGACCACAAGCAAAACTCATTCTGTGACTGTTGGGACTTAAGGCCTCTTCCATTATTCTGGTTCCTTTGGGTGGATATCACATGAGAGTCCTATAGTGGACATTAGCACTACAATGGTCACAGAAATTTCATCCTCTTCACAACAGAATTCATCTTATGCAGGTATCATACGCAGTGGTAGATTACATCTCAGACAGTTGTTCAGGGCAGATCCTTTTGTCCTCTTACTCCCAAAACCACAGTCACCAGGGACACCTCCTTTCTAGGGTGGGGAGCACTACAAAAGGAAGACTATTCAAGGGATGTAGTCATCAACAGAAGATAAATTTCACATCAACGTCTTGGAGTTGAGGGTGGTTTTCCTAACGTTGCAGGATTTTCAGGACTGTCTACCAAAGGATGTGATTGCCATCCACTTGGACAACATGTCAGTGGCTTGGTACATCAACAAACAAGGTGGGACACATTTGTACATTCTTTGCAGGGAAGCCATGCTAGTTTGGGAAAGGGAGATATCTTCAAACTGCTTTCTACTAGCAGTGCACATCTTGGGATGTCCAGTATACTAGCGGACAAACTGAGCAGAGCTGTACTACTGCCTCACTAGTGCTCTGTTAAACAAACAGCGGCAATGGAGATTTTCAGCCGCTGGGGCCGACCTTGCTGCATCTTCTTTGCCTTATGCCGCAGCAATAAATACAGTAGTTACTTTGCCCTTATCCCTCCACAGGGACAGCCATTGAGATATGTTCTAGTCCTTTTTTGATATTCAGGTCTCCTTTATGCCTTCCCATCAATTCCTCTCATCACCAAGTTCTTTCAGAAAGCCATGGAATGCAAGACCAGGATAAGCCTCATTGCCCCCATTTGGCCTTGGGAGATATGGTTCTCCTTTCTTTTGCCTCATCTTTTTCACCCACCATAGGTTCTGGATCCCAACCTGGATCTCCTCAGTCACCTGTCCAGGATGTGTCTACTGGATCTCTAGTCCCTAAAGCTTACCACGTGGTTTCGCCAAACATGCCTGTCTTTCTGTCCCTGTAGTCCATGCAATCTCTTCTTGTCAGAAGAATTCAACCAAAAAGACTTACAAAAGTAAATGGAAATGTTTTTCTCCATGGGCATCTTCAAAGGGATTAGACCCCTTTTCAGCCCCTTTACCAGCTATTTTGGAGTTCCATTCTGAATTTTTATGGGAGGCTCTAGCTACTCTACAATTAAAGTCCAGATGGCCACCATTTCAGACTTTCACATAAGACATAATGATTCCTGTATTGCTCTTCTTAAGGTGACTAAGGCCTTTCTTAGAGGAACATTTGTACTGAAACCTCCAGTTTGTGATCCTGTCCCTCCTTGGAATGTTACAATTTTATTTCAGTCTTTTTGGTTGCCATTACACCAGCAAAACATGTTGGAATTAAAGCACTTTCGTGCAACTGCTATTTCTTATTTTTCATAAGGACAGGGTTTCACTGAGGACAAACCCCCTTCTTCCTACCCAAGGTGGCTTCAAAATCTAGCCTGAACCAACAAATTGATTTGCCAGTATTCCTCCCAAACTTTGCCAGCAAAGGAGAATATACCCTACATACCTTATATACCATTCATACCTTAGAAATCAATAGCAGCAAAAAATCACCAAGTGCAGATATACAGATTCCTACAAGGCAACAAAAACAATCAAAGGTAAAATACATGCAGAGAAATCCAAGAGCATGGCTTAAAAACCAGGTAAAATTTTAATCGTACAAGTAGGTAAACGTTTTCACGTCTCAAAGGAGACTTCATCAGACCATAAAAACATAACACAAACACAATGCTTAAATACACAACTTGAAACAAAGTAACTGCCAAAGCTATTTGAACAGGTCACGTGACTTCAGATGTGGTTTTAAAGGCACAGTCAGACCACAACCCTTATCTACTTGAAGCAAAATAATCCATCCCATTTCACATTCCTCTGTTTTATTAGTAAGGTTTCCCATTCTCATACTCTCTGAAATCAGCTGCAACACTAAAAAAGTAAAAGTATGACCAGAACCTTGACAAGATATATGCTTAGCTAGTGCATTATTCCTGTCTAATTTACGAATTTCACAAAGATGTTCACGTATATTTTCACAAAGGGAATAGTTGGTCTTGCCCACATAAAAGACCGGGCAGGCTTGGCACTTAGCTGAGTACATTTATTCTTACTCATACAATCAGCATAAAAAGAAAAATTATAAACTTTCTTGGTAGTAAGGTGAATAAAAAGTCTCTCCTGCTCTATATATTTACATACACTGCAAGTCCTACAACTATACGTCCCTACACATTGTGAAGCAACACGCGAAGCATAGTTACCTTTATAACATAAAAGGCATTTGAAAGATTTCTGATTCTTAAAACAGAACCTGGGTGCCCTCCCCCACCACTTTAATACTGTCACCCACTGTCAGAATGTGTCAGCTCTTTTTCATGATTTCACAAACTTTATTAACATCAGAAGAATAGAAGACAATAGATCTGAGGTTCACAATAATAGCTGTTGCCCTGACAAATTAGGGGTGTCTGTGTTCTCTTCTTCTAATTGGGAAGATGGCAGCTGTTACAGAATTAACAGTTGATGGAAGAAGGAGTAGGTGAGGAAAAAGAAAGAGAACAATAGCAGCTAAATCCAAATAATTGCACATTTACCTAGTTCATCCTTTTTAACAAAAGGGGCTTTAAATTAAGTATGATGGAGTTTCTTTTATTGTCACATCAGGTACTTTAATCTTCTGTCAGCCTTCAGCAAAACTTGGCATGTGGTATAGCATTATTACTATGCAGATAGCACACAGCATTTAACAGATTCTTACTGTAAATTTATCAGTCATTGTATTTTCTGTAGCCTGTCAAACAGTGGACTTATCTGTTACTAGTAGGTCTCAGCAACTTAACTGTATTCCACAGGTAACAGTTGGCCAGACTAAAAACTTAAACAATCTTACCATTAATGACATTCTAAATAGAAAACTAAAAGTGAGGAGTATTTTTATTTCTTAACCATGTAAGCCAACTGGCCACATATCTGTTTTGATTGATATTCTAGGAGCATTGTCACTAAAAAGATTTGCTCAGTCATACAGTTTGCAAGTAGACAGAGTAACGAAACAGGACTATAACATAAAGGATTTTTAGCAGCTCATAGTTTTACTAAAAAACAGTGTACTTGTTGTGTATATGATGTGTCACTGTTCATAGTTCACACACAATTAAAATAGAGCCCATCAGTCAATTTAGGTAATACACAGCAGAGGCAGTTTCCAAATGAGAACTTTTAGAAAGAAAAGTGGAACAAACGTATCCTGTTAGTCTTTCCTTTACCTGTTGAAGTATGCCTGGAAAAAATGTTATGATTTTCTTAAGCAGTGTGGAGAAGTTCTTAGCGAAAGTGCCTGACATGTCTTGATTAATGTCCTTCTATATCACTGTTGCAGTATTCTACATAGAGTGGATCTCCCGCCCAGGGAAGCCTGATGCACAGCCAGTGTACAAAAGCCTAAAAAAGATCTTGTATGCACCATATGTCACATTTATGCTCCCCACAATGTAGGGTATAAAAGGGGCATACAGACCCACTTACCCTGAACTTCTTTGCTACCAGTTTGAATGCCATTTTTGCTAGTTGGTCTGAATGCCTTGTTGCTGAAATGAATATTTAGCAATACAGCAAGAGGTTCTCCCGTTCGATTCTCGGCTAGAGTGCGAGGAGTGCCTTCTGTGTGGAGTCTGCATGTCCTCCCCGCGTTTGGGTGGGCATTCGAAAGACATGCATAAATGGGCGTTCCTTTGTTGAAGGTTGAACATCGAGCTGGCACCTCGGCGTTTGTGAAAGTCTACTGCCAATAATTAGCGGACCGGAGTTCCGCTGTGGCAACCCCTAACCGGGACAAAACAAAAGACAAACAACAACCAAGTAACTACCCTGTTGAGGTTGTTTTTTATTTTATTTTATTTTTTTAATTGGTCTTGTCTTTTATTTTATTACCTAAATTCATGTCAAACAAGAAGGGAAAAATGTCAGTGTGGGAGGCAGATTCCACATAAGGATCATCACAAACAGTGTCATTTTTGTTTGGGTGCTTCTCACAACCAACATACCTCTTGTAGTATCTGTAAGGCATTTGTGCCTAAGACGCTCATAAGCTGCTTGTCTTCTAAGGCCATGTATCTTGACAACTAACAGCTTAAACAGTTAGCTTAGGATACCATAACAGAATCCTTTAACCCCGAGATGCTCCCACAGGGTAAGAAGAAGGCCAAAAAGTCTCAGCCAGATTCATTTGCTGTCTAACCTCCACTGGACATCCCTGTAGAAGCAGGTAATAACTCTGTCATTCAGCATCTACATCAGATTCCTCTGCTGTGATCCCATTAGAGGCCAGCATGGATCCATCTTTCACACGTCCTCTGAGGCTTTGCAGGCATCTGCTCCAGACGTCAAGGGGGAACCGGGATTGATTATCTTGGAGGGCCCTAGAGGGATTCCGCACGTACTGGTCACAGAGGAATTTCCAGGTTCCCTTATCGAATCTCGCCAAGGGTCAGAATCTCCAGTATTTGTTAGGGCTGATGTCCCTTCTAAGAAAAGACAAACATTGAAGCATGTTTCAGTCCATCCTAAGGATCCTCAAAGGGAATGGCAGGAATTTATTCAGGGCTTGTTTTCTGTCTTAATGGCCCTAAAGCCTCCTCAAGAGGTTTCCTTCTTGAATCTCTACCCCTTCTAAGTGGCTTATGGAACCATATTCTTTGGAGGTGGAGTCAGTGTTTGATGAGGAGTCTTTGTCCTATTCTTGACAGATGCCTTCTCCTTTGGCTTAAGGTTCTGATGAAGAGGAGTCTGGTAGCCCTGAGTCTCCTTTCGAGGAATTTTCCTTTGGGGACACAATTGCTAGGATGATGAAATTCTTTGTGTGATTCTTCTCAAGTGTCTGATAGTCAGAGAAGATATTATGAGTTGCTCCAATTGTATAATCCTAAACCATTGGCAGCTCGTCTTGTGCTGGCTGCCTTGTTAGTTACTTTCATTGGTGCTTCCAAGTCTCCTGATTTTCAGCCTCCTGCTCCTAAGAAACCCAATAGATTCTATAAGGTTTTTGAGGATTGTCAGTTATTATTTAAATGTCCTTTTCCTGACCCTGCTGCAGTGTCAGTCTCTTCTGACAAACCTTCTAAACGTTTGCCCTCTTCCAGACCTTTGCCTTCTGATAAAGGTAGTAGGGCAATGGAGAGGATTGGTAAGAAAGTTTACACTGCTTCTACTTTGGCTTTTAGGGCTGTTAATTACCAGACCCACATGGCCAGGTATGCTCAGGCTTGTCAGATTATCTCTGCCATCCCTGATTCTGAAGGCAAATCATCTGCCTTATCTTTTTTAGTTTGTGCTTCTAAAGTGGATTGCCACTCTATTAAGTGTAGCTATGATGCTGCTGATGCCTCTTCTGCTTTTAGGTCCTTCATGAGACATTATTCTTGGCTTTGTCTCCAGTCTCCGCTTGAGGACATTAAGGCCAAGTTGTTGCATACTCCTTTGCATAGTACACATCTTTTTGGACTGCTGTTGCTGACATGTTTAAGTTTCTTCAAGAGAAAGGCAAGCCTTGCAGGACCTTAAACATATTTTTGTTTCTCCTGTCCCTAAGTTCCAGAGGAATTATCCTTCTAGGTCTGCTTTTGATCACAGACAACCCTGCCAGGTCTCTAAGGGCAAGAAGGGTGGGAGGTGGGCCCCTTCTGCTAATCCTTCTCAGAGTTCTGTGGCCCAGATCTCCTTTATGTAGAATCCAAAACAAGATATCCAGCACCAGCAGAAGTTGCAATTAAATCTTAAAATATATTTATTAGGGCAAACCCAAAAAATCCATAAGCAGCAAACCGATTTCAGCTGAGTAATAGCCTTCTTCAGTGCATTAATGTGAATAGACAGTTCTACATGCTTATATAAGAAAAAAGTCAGAAGAATTGATTACAATCATCCATTAGTTATTTAAGTAATTAAGCAAATTAGCTTAACTCATTCAGGCCAGGACTGAATAGTGCACCTAACCTGATGACCCATCCTGACTCTTTTTGATTTAAAATAGAATACCATCCTGATTTACATGTCTTGTTACATTCAATTTTGTCAATAATAGTAAATGTGAACTTAGCAGTTTTGTGTTTCAAAGTATGTTTATATAGTGCATTGGATAACCTATAGTTCTTAATATCACTTAGATGTTCACTAACTCTAAATTTGAAAGGTCTTGATGTTTGCCCTACGTAAAACGCAGAACAAAAACCGGTAGCTAAATAGATTACTCAATCACTACTACAATTCCCAAAACATTTGATTTCATAAACTCTAGATGTGTTTTGACTAGTGAACGCTTTTGTTTTAACTATATGTTTACAAGCATGGCAATGACCACAGGCTATACAGCCTGACAGTCTATCTCCAAAGTGGTTTGTTGTTTGGTCGGCTCAGTATGATGTTTGTAGTGTGTAAAATGTGAGTTAATGGTTCTACCTCTCCGATATGAAAATAAACAACGAGGTCTAAGACAATTACTTAGTTTTTCATGGGCCATTAGAATATCCCAATGATTATTAATGATGTCTCTAAACCAATTTGTGTTGCATCCAAAGGTAGTTACTAACCTGATGGGCCGTGAGGTTTGTTTTTTTGGAAATGGTTTGGTCCCTATATTGCAATAACTGACTTCTGTCCTGTTGGTCAACAAAACTTCATGCCTGAGTCAAAGATTCTGCCTGATAGCCTCTGTTGAGAAATCTTTGGGTAAGATCATATTGGCAGGGCCCATGAGATTGTTCGGAGGAACAAATCTGCTTAATGCGTAGATATTGAGATTTGGGAATGTTTCGGATGATGTGGCGCGGGTGATGGCTAGAGGCATGCCATAAGGTGTTATACTGTGGAATCTTTCTGTATACCTTTCTCTATACTTTCTGTATACCTGTGTTTCAAGTGTGTGATCCGTCTGTCTAGTAATATGATGTTCAATATTAAGTGTAAATTGGATCCCCCATTTGTTTTTGCTGAGATATTCTATGAACATCACTCCACCACACCACCCAACAGTCTTCCAGATAGCGTCTCCAAATATCTATCTCATCCAAGAATATATTATGATTGTCATCATATATCAGTTGTTCCTCTAAATAACCCATGAAAAGGTCGGCATAGATGGGGGCAAAGGTTGCTCCCATCGCCGTACCTTGGACCTGCCAGTATCACCCCTCATTAAAACAGAAAACATTTTTGGACAACACATGTTCCGTCAAACAAACTAATAATGTATTAAAACCAGGAGTGTATAATCCTGATCTATTCTGCCAGTATTGGATAGCCTCTAGTCCTGCCCAATGTGTAATGCTGGTGTATAGTGAGGTGATGTCTAGCATGCATAGATACCAATTTGGTTCTAGTTGTTTGTCCTGGATGATATTAAGAAATTGTGTGGTGTCTTTAATTCTAGACCTAACCAGAGGTAGCAAGGGCTGTAAATATTCAGTTAGAAAAGCAGATAAAGGTTCTGTTAAGGCACCCCTGCCAGATACTATTGGTCATCCTGGAGGATTAGTAGAATGTTTGTGTATCTTAGGCAGTAAATAAAGATATTGTGGTTGGGGATCAGAAACCTTTAAACTGTTTACAAGTTTTTTAACTAATGATGCTTTCCTCCATGGCTAGGTCTAGAAAAGAGTCAATTTCTTTCTTAAAGTTGGGAGTTGGATCTATAACCATCTGTATATAAGAACGGACATCTGGCAACTGTTTCTCTGCCTCAGCCTTATACATATTCCAATCCATGACAACTACTGCCCCTCCCTTGTCCGCTGGCAGGATGACTATATCATCTTTCTTACTAAGCTTTTGTAGGGCTAACTGTTCAGGTCTGGATAAAATATAGTTCAAACAGTGTGTTTCATGATGAAAATGAAGATCTTTGTGTACACACTCCTTGAACACTTCGACATGTTTGTCCATGGGAGGCATAAAGCTAGATTTCCCAAATCGAAAATCAGTAGGTCTTTGACTATCCTGTGTATCAGAAAAAAATATTTTTAGGTTAAGTAATCTGCAGAAATCAGTAACATCATTGACCAAGGTATGTTCAGGAACCAAAGAAGAAGGTACAAAGTTGAGACACTTATTAAACAATTTTATTTCAGCTTAGGACAAATTGTAAGAGGAGATGTTGTGCACATTAACAGTGTTCAATGAGTTGTTATCTTCTCTAATAACTGTTGAATGTTGTGTATGCTTTCTTTGTTTCCTACCCCCCTGTGTTTCTTATGCCTAAAGGGTCTCTGTTTGGTTTCCTCTTGGCCGCTGGAGATTCTTGGGTGGATAAAGAATCTAGATCAGTAATCCCCTGATGTCCCACTATAGCCTTGTTCTTTATTTCTTAATATAGATTGTGGTCTTTTTTTTCTATTGATTACCTTGGGACCAGAACCATAAAAGCGTACATGTTTTGAGTCACAAAAGGCTTTCCCTTATCATAATCCATGGTATCTCTCTGAAATTTTTGTGTTTTTTTCTTAATTAGTTGTTCCTCTAATAGTGATAAATCTTTAGCCAAATTATTCAAATGTTTACTAAAAAAAGGCTCTGCTTCATAGACCTTAACTTCCTCACAATTGGCAGTAACCTCTGATATACATTGATTGATTGTTCTTTCATAATATTCAGTTAGGGTATCAACAAAAAGCATGGATGCTTTATGTTGTGCTTGGGTCCAGTCCTGGGATAGTTGGTCATCTATGTGATTCGCCAAAGGTTGGATCTGGACTCTAAGGCCTCTTGGTGTGATATCATTTAGTTTATAAGCTTTGAATAATTTAAGAATTCATATATTGGACCTGAGTGTCCTCATATTTTTTGTAATTTTCTGAAATAGGATACCACAAAGGCTGTCCGTATCCTCCCTTCCTAGATTGGAGTTTGTTGAATTGGGTTGTGCTAAACCAAAGATTTCTAAATTATCACAGTCTGCTGACAGTCCTTCCAATAACTTGGTTAGATCCATATCTAAGCGTATTCCTAATCAATAAATGAATAACCAGATGCCCTAAAACAGAGCTTTTAAATCAATGTAATATAACCAATAGTATATAGACAATCAAGTGGTATAAATATGTCAAAACGCTCTGAAAATTGTTTCAATGGCCAAACCAAAGAAGAGAAAAAAACAATATATTGTTAAAAATATAACTAAGTAAAATACAGGTATAAGGTTCCCACCTAGAGATCAGGCGTGACTAAAGGACCACATCCTGAGCCACACAATGGTAAACAGTAATTGGTAGACGAATACCGTCAAAAGAGATTATGGATGGTCTATCAGTATCTTTGCCCAACTTGAATCACAACAATAAGTTGTATACGGATGACCGACCTTCGTCTCTGCCACCCAATAATATATATTTATTACCTGTTTTTTATGAGCTCCAAGGTAAACAATCTGAATAAATTAATACCTTGTATAGGTTGATGTATCTAGATATATGACCAACAGTAAAGGACGGTCGACAATTGTCTCTGCCACCTATCCAACACCCTTGAGTCCTAAAAAATGGAATAATTAATCTGTAAAATCAGATTGTCACACTCAATGCAGAGGTACACTATTTTGGAATAGAGGACTGACCTTTCATCTCTCTATTCTCAACACCTTCCTGGTGGTTCCAAAATTGAAAATGCTAACTCTTCAACAGCTTCTTCCTATGCTAGCCAAGGATGCCTGGCTGGCAACCCTAGACTTAAAGGAAGCTTACCTTGCACATCCCAATAAGAGGATCCTGCAGACAATATCTATGTTTCAGCATGGGTTCCATGCACTTTCAGTTCTCTGCACTTCCCTTTGGCTTATCAACTGTGCCCAGGGTGTTCACAAAGTGTCTAGCTCCAGCCATTGCATTTTGCAGGCAGAGAAATATTCAAATTTACCCATACTTGGATGATTGTCTGATTCAGGCAGAAAACCAGGACTTGCTATTACAACACATGGCATTTGTAAAGAAACTTCTAACCTCACTGGGGTGCACCATCACTGAAAAGAAATCTCACCTAGTACCCTGCCAACAGATTGTATTCCTTTGAGCAAGCTTAAACACAACTTCCCAGATGGCATTCCTCACTCCGGAGAAACAAATTTATTTGACAACCTACTTCAAACTATTGGCCACAAAACCCAGCTGTCTGCAAGGAAAATACTGCAAGCTCTGGGGTTCGTGGTCTCTTGCATTCTACTAATTCCATATGCAAGACTGCATATGAGAAAAACTCCAATGGTATCTAAAAAGCCTATGGTGTCAACATTCTCAGGACCTGGAAACAATGATTTCTATCATTCCTTGTATAAAGACAGAGTTCCTCTGGGAGGCAGAGGCCTGCTACCACAACAAGGGACTCCCTTTCACTCTACCCCCTGCCACCCAAACCCTAGCAACAGATGCATCAGACTATGCATGGAGGGCTCACATGGCAGGGCAGTGCATTCAGGGCAAATGGAACCCGAGACAAATGCACCTGCATATCAATCAAAATGAAATGTTAGCTGTACAGAATGCTCTGACAGCCTTCAAAGACCGTATTCTTCCAGGACAACTATTAGTAAAGACAGACAACACCACAGTTATGTGGTACATAAACAAGCAGGGGGAACCCACTCATACCCTCTCTGCAGACTAGCCATGGCTCTGTGGGACACAGCCTTGAGCTACCAAGTACACCTACAAGCACAGTTCCTGCCAGACATACTAAATTCACTGGCAGATGACTTAAGCAGAAATCTCATGGACCCACACGAATGGAAACTAGAACCCAAAATATTCAACCTCTTGGGGAACAAATGGGGGACTCCAGAGGTAGATCTGTTTGCCTTCCCTCAGATCTACCAATTGAACAAATTCTGCACAAGAACTCCCCACAGTCTAGCTTGGAATGTGGATGCACAGTCCTTTACGTAGGAAAGCATCTCGGTTTATGCCTTTCCCCCTCTGCCTCTCCTCTCTAATGTTCTAGTAAAGATCAAACAGGACAAGCCAAGGACAATACTGATTGTACCAGACTGGCCATGCCAGCAATTGTACACCCTCTTGTGCCGTATGACACTGCTACAACCATGGCACCTGCCTCAGACCCCATCCCTGCTGTCCCAGCATGCAGGCCAGATTCTGCACCCTCAGCTTCAAACCCTGAACCTTGCAGTCTGGCTAATTCCTTGAGCTCTCCTCTAGCATCCCTCAGTAAGTAGGTACTGGATGTCATTCTGGTGGCAAGGAGGCCTAGTACTAGAAAATCCTATGTTAAAAAAGTGGAAAAGATACTGTTCCTGGAGCCAGGCTTATGGGATGGGCACATCAGTGCCCAGCTTACCTTATATTGTACAGTACTTAACAGAAGTGCTCCACAAGGGCCTGTCCTTCTCGTGAATTAAAATTCATGCCTTTACCATTTCAGCACATTATAATACTGAACCACCCCTCTTCTGTCACCCCTTGTTAAAGCAATTCCTTAGAGGGGCCAAACATTTAAGACCCCCCAGGAGAGCTCCCACTCCAGCCTGGGACCTTAACTTTGTATTGGAAAAGCTCACTCTTCCCCCCCTTTGAGCCAGCTGCTACAGCAGAGTTGAAGTTCCTTTTTTGGAAAACAGCCTTCCTTCTAGCCATCCCTTCAGCAAGAAGAGTGTCTGAATTACAGGCCCTCATGGCAGTGGAACCCTTCATTATCTTCCATGCAGACAGTTTCCCTCAGGACTAATCCTTACTTTATGCCCAAGGTGGTGTCTACTGTGGCCCTAAATGAGTCCATTCATTTGCCTACTTTTTTCCCTAATCCGCAAAACAAAGGGGAACGAATACTGCACTCTCTGAATGTGCACAGACAACTTAGATTCTATTTGGACAGGACTAAGCCTATCAGAAAATCTGAACAGCTGCTAGTTAGCTTTGCTGCAGGGGCAGAGGAGAAGGCCATTTCAAAGGAAACCATTTCCAAATGGATAGCCCATTGCATTCATTTCTGCTACAAGCACCATGGAAAACCTACCCCACGGGATAAGATCACATTCCACCAGGGCTGCATCTACCAATGTGGCATTTCTCAGAGGAGTCCCTACTAGGGACATCCTAGAAGCTGCTACCTGGAGCTCTGTACATACCTTCACCAAGCATCACCACTTGCCTGTCTTTTCTAAATCCAGAGCTGGATTTGCCACTGCAGTCTTGCAGGGCTTAATAGCTGGCCCTAATGCTCTTTAACCTCCTCCTCCCTTCCTTAGCTTTAGGAATCAACCCAAATGTGATGACTGCAACAGTGAAACATGAAGAACATAGTACAGTTGTGTACACTTACCATAAATGTAGATGTTCGAGTGTGTTCACTGTTGCAGTCCTGGTTACCCTCCCTGCAGCCCCCTGACTTCTCTTGGCTCTACCTTTCCTTTTTGTTGGTATATTTATTTTTTCTTGTGTATTTGCTTTTTGATGGGGGTTAACCATACCATGTAATTGCTTCCTATTGTGGAGGCACCTGACATCTTGTTGCAGAAAAAATGATTTAATGGCATCGGCTGAGGGCTACCTGCAGGCAGATAACCCAAATGTGATGACTGCAACAGTGAATACACTCAAACATCTACATTTATGGTAAGTGTACACAACTGTACTTTGCCTGTGGAATATGGCTGTCTAAGTAGTGTGGCTCTCAAATATTTGGGAAATGAACTTCAAACATTATGGAAGAGGCCAGTACACACAACTCACCACTCATTTGCTGGCTGTTTTTGTGGATAGGTATCAAAATAGTAGAATAATTTTATTCTGATTCTAGATGCAGTCTGTTTTTTTAAACAAAAGTTTATTATTTTAGTACATAAAACATAAGTGTATTAAGTAGTGAAACCATTAAATGGTTGTGTTAACTTGAGAAAAATGGCAGTTTTTAAGGCTTAGAGTAGAAGCAACTAATGAATGTCCATTTTGACGTCAGTGACAGTAACAGATTGTCCACATGGGTAAAAGGAACTTGGCATTTAAGTATAAGTAATTGATGGAAAAGAACAAAATGAAAGGAAATGGAACTTTTTAAGCTTATCAAAAAACAAAGCAAAGTGGAAGTCTATTATGCTAGTTGGAGTTACTTTAAGCTTTATGGAATGTTGAGTTAAGCAGCCACTTCTGTGTTCTTTGATATTTTTGAGGTGTTTTATTATGGCACCAAACTTCCAGCATTCTTTTTTTTGTCCTTATGGAGGTCTGACTTACTTCTGTCCATTCACTGTTCAGAGATAACAGACTTGCAACAACAAATGGGAATACGATCAGTCTATAATACTATAATGACCGTGGACACTAAAGTGTATTCTCTTCAGTTTTTACCTTATTTTGCAGCTTGCAGTTCAGTCTTTGTAGAGTCTTTTTCTTTAAAGAACAATGCTGCTTACTGTATGCACATTTTTAGGACTTGGTGACAAGTTATGTTGCTTTCTACATAGTTCCAAGGCAAAAATGAAGCCAGGTGGTGATCCATACATGACATAAGTTAATGAATGAGCATTACTAAAGTAGCACATGTGAGATATGATTTGCAGTCTAAACTGTTTCCTCTGTGTTGCTGCTGTCTGCTTCAGTTCTTGCATTAAAGATGCATTTGCTCTGTTTTTGTTTTGCATTACTTGTACTGACTTGACTGTCTGGGTTCAGTGATGTTGAAGAAGAAGCACTTCTGTTTTTGTGGCACCACTTTAGTTTATTGGGAGCTGTAAAATGAATTTGTGATGACTGATTTCAAAGAAATAGCATTTTTTTCAGAATGCTGCATTGAAATATGTATATCTTATTGTAGAAATATCCTGGTAAGACTAGTGCATTTCATGAGCCAGTTTTTTGTTTTCTACACCTTTCCTGCATTTAATTACTGAATGACCACAACTGGACCCACTGAGATTCCCTTATAATGTATTGAAAAATACTTAAAGGTTGAGGACGTTAGTAGATTGAGGACATGTTCCAGAGGGAGGCAGCTGTAATGCAAAATAGGCTGTCCTAGCAGTTTTATTATAATTAGTTTTCTTATAATTAGGAATCAGCATGCATATTTTTTTCTGAAGACTAGAGGGAAGGAAGATAATTTGAGATAGGTTTGAATAAGCATCTGCAAAACCCAGGGGGGTCTTTCTTGTAAAATGCTTCAAAACTAAGAATTCAGTCTGAGGTACGTTGCTCTACTTGTTCAGAACAGGCAACCCAATTTGCATTTTGCTGTGATGAGGTTTAAAGTCATAGGAAATGTGCTTGACAAGGGAATTGTTGTTAATATTTTTATCTGAAGCAGGCATAGAGCTGCAAATTGGACATCAGCATAACATTAGTCCATTCATTAAATATGAGATTGGGCTTTTGACTCAGTGAAGAAGAAAATGTATTCCATTCTGTCAAATATTTCCAACAGATGTATGTGATATTCAAATGCCATATAACTGTGTGTATTGCAACAAAGTGAAAGTCATCAACCAGCTGTGGTCTTCATTAAATGCAGACAGAATATGCTTTGACTTGGTTAGTCACATGTGAGGCTTTATACAGCTAAGTAGTAAAAGAACATTAGCCTTATTACATCAGCAGTTGAGAGATGTTTACAGGACAGAAGGTGAATTATTTATGTAATATAACAGTGACATTTCCTAACTGTGTTTAAGTGAGAGCTGCAGCCTTAAAAAAAGCTTCATTCAAAGTTTATTTTTTTCCTCTATACAAAAAGAGCAGTATTTTGTCTCATAAGAATAAAGTGTGACTCATTTCACCTTTTTATAGCATTTCTGTGCCATTTAACCAACTTAGTGCTCTCCATGTTAGATTTGCATGAAACCACACATACCTTTCTTTAGTAATTTGTCTCAGTGGCTCTTATATCTTATTGCACATTTTAGACTTGGTTCATGGACACATGCAGTAGGAGGTGGACAGTCTTGCCATCTTCCATCCTAACAGAGTCCTAAACCAATATTTGCTGGCTCAAACAGTGTGCAAGTTACTACTGCATACAGAGTGAGAACAGCTTTGTGCAACACCAGCTAAGCTGTATAACTATGTGGCGACAGCTGTACTTGAAAGAGCTGTTCAGACTAAAACTTCAGTAAGCTTAGCTGGCTGACAGAGGATGAGAATGGGTGAAGTCAGAAGGTGGGGAGTCTTTATACCTAACAAATTTTTAGATTTTATAAAAGGAACTTAGTGCTTGCAGATGAAAAATGAAAGAGATCATTGCACCATACTTAGAAGATGACAAAACAAATCAGAGAGAACTACTGCAGCACAGATTGACATTCTCATTAGTTTCTAAAAGTATTTTATTTATTATTTATTGACATTTGTTAACCAGGAAAGTCCATTGGAACAGAAACCCATTTTCAGTGGAGGCCCAATGAGAAAAGTTCCACAGTACACTTAAAATATGTTTATACAATAAAAAAGAAATAAAAAACAATGTAAAAACAGTTAGACTTTGTTGACAATGATTAGAACATAAATTTAACAAATATTTCTAATACAGCAAGTACGCGAGGCAAATATAGAACTAGTTAATCATTTCATAAGGGTTTATACAGAAAATGTTACACCTGAAGAAACAGTGTGGACATTTGTTGTATTTTGTACATTTTAGTTAGAAATTAGTAAATAGGTATTTTAGGGTGGTTTGTTTGTGTGTCAGGTGCACGATGGATTATCTAGGTAGTGTGATTTTAAGGCAGCTTTAAAGGTTTTAGCACAGTCAATTTGGATTATGTGAGATGATAGGTTGTTCCATAATTTTGCAATGCTATGGGAATACAGACATTTTCCTGTCCTTTAGTTGGGTTTAGCTATGGTTAGTAGGTACATGTCGGAGGATCTTAGAGTTCTGGTAGGAATATATGTTTTTTGGATTGAGTTGAGTGCTGTGTAGTCATTGGGTTTGTACATTAGCTTGTGTGCTATGGTGACTTGGGTATACTGGAGGTGGTGGGAAAATTCTAGCCAGTTAAGGGTACTGATAGCTTGGTTCCCTATTAGTAAGTCGAACGCTTACCTTATCAAATCCCTAAATGTCGACCCGTCCTTATTGAAACGCGAAAACATCGAACGTCCAGAAGAGCAAAACCGGAAACGTCAAATCATCATGGTTGGCCTTCTGCAGTATAGCTCCGTAAGGTAAGTGTGCGATAGTTATGGACCTTAGAGTTAGGGTACGGGTTAAGGTAAGTGCATGGATGGTAATGTATGCTAGATTTAGTGTAGGGTTTGTTAAGTGTATGTGTGTGGATTATTTAGTTTGTTTGGGTTTAGCTTTTTAAGGTAAGAGTGTGATAGTTACGGACCTTAGAGTTAGGGTGCGGGTTAAGTTTAGTGCATACTTGGTGGTATATGTAAGGTTTAGTGTAGGGTTAGAAGTAGGGTTTAGTTTAGGGTTAGATGTAGGGTTTTGGTTAGTGTATGTATGTGGTTTATTTAGTTTGTTTGTGTAGGCAGTATGTAGTGGGCAGTGGGGTGGGACAGGTATGGTAGTTCGATGTTTTGAATATAGCAGTTTAGGGCGTTCGGTGTTTTTGTGGTTTGATGAGGATGGGCCGATGTTTAGGGATTCGATAAAGTAATCGTTCGTGTTTATAATATAGACCCAATAGCTTGGTAGTGGTGAGAGCGATAAGATGTTCTGGAGGCAAATTTGCCAATTTTATAGTAGCATGACTGTAGTTTATTTATATGGGTTGTGTGTAGGTTGATAAAGATGACACTACCATATAGAACAGAGGGGACGAGTAATGTGCTGGCTAGTTTAATTTTGTCCAGGTAGAGTTTATGGCGATATAGTTTGCGTAATTTAAAATGTGTTTTTTTAACCAAAGTAAGCAGTCATTCTGAGCATTCCCATCCTTAACGAATTGAAGGAATAGTCTAGATAACATAGAAATATTAAAAAGTACACACACACACACACACACACACACACACATATATATATATATATATATATATATATATATATATATATATATATATATATTTTTTTTTTTTTTTCACCCATTGATACATGCTTGTTAAAGAAGGGTGAAGAGCTTAGCAGAAAAAAAAAATCCTGCCAGGATGGTTACCCCTTCACACCTGAATAATAGAACAAATTATAAAATTATACTATTTTAATTCTTTAGGGAAGTTAGAACTGCATACATGATCAAGATAAGACTAAAAATAAGTTTTGATTATACCAGTTCATTAAATAAAGGTTTAGCGTCATATTAAATAGAAATGCAAGTTTTCCTGTAGTGAAAAAAGTGAAAACTAAGAATCACATCTCCATCAACCTCTGTAAAGATATGTTAGGTAAGATGATCAGACATGTCCATTCCACTTAATGGGTGCCAGTAGTCTGTAAATGAATGTGACAATAGGAGGTACTGCCAGCCATGACAAGGGGAAATAGAGCAGTAGATGTAAGACTTGTGCCAGCACAGCTAGATGGAATTTTATAAATAACTGTATGTCATTAGTATATGAACCTGATTTGTACAGATGATTGTGCTGAAAATGTATATATGAGCTCTGCTTGTGTTAATTGTGTTAAAATGTATCAACCATGCACCCTGCTGAAATGAAGAAAAATGTGCATGTATTATGGTAACAGAATTAAATGTATATGTTTCAACAGGGGACACTGGCACAACAATGGTTAACCAGCTGACTTATTTTAAGAAGAATAAGGGAAATGTAAATAAGCTGTTAAATCATTAAACAGCACACCACAGTGCTGAGTAGGCCGAGAGCCGGTAGGTCTGGGAGCAGCCATTATCTGTTTGCTTTTGTGAAGAAGGGGGGGAAGTGTTGTAAACGTTTGTGGCTCCAAGCATTGCCATAAAAGCTCTGAATGTTTATTGTATCAGTCTGCTAAAGTCCTGCCTGAAACATCTTCTTCTTCTTCTTTCGGCTGCTCCCGTTAGGGGTCGCCACAGTGGGTCATCTGTTTTCATTTCTTCCTGTCCTCTGCATATTGCTCTTTCACACCAACCACCTGCATGTCCTCTCTCACCACATCTATAAACCTTATCTTAGGCCTTCCTCTTTTCCTGTTACCTGGCAGCTTTATCCTTAGCATTTTTCCCCAATATACCCAGTATCCCTCCTCAGCACATGTCCACACCAACATAATGTTGCCTCTCTGGCTTTGTCTCCAAACCTTCCAACCTGGGCTGACCCTCTAATATACTTATTCCTAATCCTGTTGACCCTCGTCACACCCAGTGCAAATCTTAACATCTTTAACTCTGCCACGTCCAGCTCTGACTCCTGCCTTTTTGTCAATGCCACTGTCTCCAACCCATATAACATAGCTGGTCTCACTACCCTCTTGTAGACCTTCCCTTTCACTCTTACTGGTACTAGTCGGTCACAAATCACTCCTGACACTCTTCTCCACCCACTCCATCCTGCCTGTGCTCTCTTCTTCACCTCTCTTCCACACTCACCATTACTCTGAACTGTTGATCCCAAGTATTTAAACTCATCTACCTTCACCACCTCTACTCCCTGTATCCTCACCATTCCTCTATCCTCCCTCTCATTCACACACATATATTCTGTCTTATTCCTGCTGACCTTCATTCCTCTTCTCTCTAGAGCATATCTCCACCTCTCCAGGGTCTCCTCCACCTGTTCCCTACTCTCACTACAGACCACAATGTCATCTGCAAATGTCATAGTCTAAGGGGACTCCTGTCTGATCTCGTCTGTCAACCTCTCTATCACCATTGTAAATAAGAAAGGGCTCAGAGCTGATTCTTAATGTAATCCCACCTCCACCTTAAATGCATCCGTCACTCCCACCGCAGACCTCACCGCTGTCACACTACCCTCGTACATATCCTGTACCACTCTTACATACTTCTCTGATACTCCCAACATCCTCATACAATACCACAACTCGTCTCTAGGCACCCTGTCATATGCTTTCTGTAAGTCCACAAAGACACAATGCAGCTCCTTCTGACCTTCTCTGTACTTCTCCATCAACATTCTCAGAGCAAACCTTGCATCTGTAGTGTCCTTTCCTGGCATGAAACCATACTGCTGATCACTGATCATCATCTCCCTTCTTAACCTAGCATCCACTACTCTCTCCCATAACTTCATGCTGTGACTGATCAGTTTAATCCCTCTGTAGTTAGTACAGCTCTGCACATCACCCTTATGCTTAAAAATCGGTACCAAAACACTTTTTCTCCATTCCTCAGGCATCCTTTCACTTTTCAAGATGTCATTAAACAATCTAGGTAAAAACTCCACTGCAATTTCACTTAAACACCTCCATGCTTCCACAGGTATGTCATCAGGACCAACAGCCTTTCCATTCTTCATCCTCTTTATAGATATCCTTATTTCCTCCTTGCTAATCCACTGCACTTCATGATCACTATCCACACATCATCCAACCTTCTCTCTTTCTCAAACATCAAAAGGAGATATTGTGGGAACCTAGAGTCAGGTGACCAGATGAGGTCATGCTGTAAGTCATCTTGGATATTATATTTTACAGGGAGTAATCTCAGAATATAGAGTATTCTGTATGGGGCCTGACTTGAAAGACTGCTCACGTATTTCATCTCGCCTTACCCAAGTAAATTATTAGGGAAGAGTAATTCTCCTAGATTCAGTCAGGAAAATAGTGAAGCTTAATTGAGATATTGCTTTTCTTTATTTTTCTGAGTCTGTCCTTCAATGTTCTTTTCAATACTTCCTGTGATTTGAACTCTGTGGTTTACTGTGAATATATATATATATATATATATATATATATATATATATATGAATATATATATATATATATATATATATATATATATATATATATATATATTCAGTATTTTTATATGCTTTTATTATTTATTATCAAATATATGTAATACTTTTATCGTGGCTGGTTCTTGTAGAGAATATCTACCCTTTGAGAATACTTATATTTATTTGGTGACACTGTGTGGGCCACTCCACAAGGCCTAGCTGTTTTGTTGAACTACTACCATTTGTATTAATATTAATATTGCATATTATAATTGGACACCCTTTGTTAAGAGCCTTAGAATAGCTGATTGTAGAGTGTCTGGTGGCAGTGAATCTACCTTATAGTCTGGGCAGAAGCGGGCATAGCTAGTAAACCTGTGCTAGCCTTTTCCAGGTGTGTGTGTATGTGTGAGAGAATTAAATCTTATCGAGTGTGTGTGTCAGCTACTTGGGGCAGGGACACGAAGCACTGAGTTTACAGAAATGGTGCTGGAGGACTTGGCTTGGGCACTTGGCTGAGGACCTAACCCTACAGTGGTACCAGTGGGGAATATTATTGGGGATTTGGAGGGAGCCAGATATAGAGACATCTAGCCCCCGGGCTGAGTGTGTTCCCTGTGTGCTCTTAAGCAAAGTCGTATTTGATGTAGAGAGGTCTGCATCTGGAAATACTGAGAGTATCCATTTGTGTTGTTTGTATTGTAAGGGCTCATCTCTCTCTCCAGTATCAGTGGTGAGGATTCAGGCTCCTTGATTACTGGTTTAGCATGAGGAATGATACATGTTGATGCCCATCACATATTGGTAGCAGT
The DNA here is from genome assembly GCF_019279795.1 of Protopterus annectens. NCBI lineage: Eukaryota > Metazoa > Chordata > Ceratodontiformes > Protopteridae > Protopterus > Protopterus annectens. The sequence goes on from NC_056735.1 coordinate 345,414,569, forward strand.
GGTAGGCGTCACAATGAAATCCACTGGAGGATCACAGACCTGTTGGTGGAGGCTAGTGATTTAGCATAACAAGTTTATTTTTTCCTTTTTTAAGAAACTTTGATTTATTCTTTATACAATTTATGTTTTTTAGGCAAATAATTCAATAATTAATGACAGACATTTGAGCTTCAGGTTTCATATCTTTTCGGAAAATGCATTGTTAATGCAAAACCTGTTTTACTGGCATCTGTATTTGCATATAAGAGTAATATTTAAAATCTGACCCTGTTTTGGGGTCTTTGTTCCCTCATTATTTTGACATTGTCCAGATTTCTTGTGTTAAGAGGTTGAGAGGTATGAAGTAGACATTTCTTTTCAGTAATGTAAGAAACACTTTGCAGCTTCAAATCATGGCTATAAATATGTGTCTGTTATAATCTGAGATCTAATTTCTTTGAATTCAGATGCATTTTTGCAAAACGCCCAAGGCTGTTATCACTGAAGCATTGGCAGATATCAACAACATGAAAATAAATTGAACAAACATTAGCAAATATAAAAAATGTAAAGCAAATAATGCAAAGCAAATGTGGCACAATGTGAATTTTGGAAATTCTTTAAAACTGTATGCATACTACAACCATATTTACTTACATTCAAGAAAGAGAAGGTGAACTGTGTTTGTGACTCAACATAAAAATCATCAGTAATTTCCTGGCCCCCAACACAGGTATTCATATCTCCTAACACATAAAATACTAACATACCATAAAGTAGGAAACAGTAGTCATCAATAAAATATATTTTTGCTTTCAATTTTTATGCATATGCAATGGCAGCTACCATGCTTCATAATTGTCCTTGAACATTTTTTAGTAATTCTGGTTTCTCTTCTCTCAGTTTCGTTCATAATTTCAGTCACATCTTCCACTCTGGATGAGTTCCCAGATTTCATTTTCTTAGTTATCACTTTTTTCACTACAAGAAAACTTCCAGATTCCATCTCTTTTCAGTCATACTTAATATTTTATCATAACCCAGTAGCAGAACGAGTAGGGTAAGGAGCAGCTGCTCACACATTACAGCCTCCATTTCAATGTATCTTGAAAGTAACTCTTACCTCAGCATGATGAGAAATATGATCCTGCATTCCTTCAACTCCCATGTAATATCTCCATCACCCAGAGGTGTAGCTAGCAATTGTGGCACCGAGTGTCATCCCCTGATCTGGTGCCCCCCCAACTCTAAGTTGAGGAGACAAAAAAAAAGTCCAGGTCTCTTGCAGCAAAGTGCCAAGTGATTCAGTTCTAAAAAAAAGTTATTTTCTTTTGTTTAAAACTGTAACAAACTGCTTGGTACAGTTTATGTGACAAATGGAGAGCTAAAGTTCTACAGTTGTACAAAAAACATTTCATATGTTGTTGTCAGTCTCCATCTATTCTTGACTAATGGGTTACAGTTCCGATCCTTGGCAAATGTGTATATTGCTTATATTGCTTGGGTGCTTATAATCTTGATCTAGAGTGCTCCATCTTCCAGGGCTTTAGTAACAGAGCCCTGGTGGAGTGTAGAAATAAATTAATCCTTAAAGGGCTTCTTAAGGCCCCTTTTGAGGAAGCATTGTCCAAGGCTGACCAGTCTCCTCAGACCTCTGGTGTAAAATCTGCTTGTTCGGTGCTGACGTCTCCATCGGCACTGACATTTAAAAAACATAAACACGCTTCAGCTGGTTCCTCTTTGGAACCAAAATCTAATTTTGGAACGCCCTGAGTCCTTGGCACCAACCTCTACCTCGGTACCATCAACACCGACTCCAATAACGACTTCAGTGTCAGCACCAACTATTTTAGTTGCCACATCAGTACCGACATCTCCTATGGCTCCGTAGCTCCTACCTTCTACCCCAGTGCCAAAGACCAAATCTTTCTTTACTCCCTGGACTACATATTTTTCATCAGTCGACCCCTTTCTGGGTCAACTTCCTAGTTTTTTATAGAGAGACCTGAACCTCCCTTGGGTTGTCTGTTCGCTAGGGGTCTTCCCCCATCTTCTCAGCACCCTCCCCCTCCTGATTCTAGGGGATTCTCTCCCAGTACCCCCACATATACTCCTCCTCTGACCTCTTTGTAGGCTTTATAGCTGTCGACTCCAACCACACAGACTCCTATGGCCTCAGCACTGATAACTTCCTTGTGTTTGGTTCCAGGCATGGCTCTGACTCTCTCGGTGCCTTCAGAATTAACAGGTCCCCGGGGTCGGGCCTCCACCATTGGGTCTAGTGGGTTTGAGTCAATTCCTGTTTTTTATTCAGAGCCAACTTTACCGCTTTGGCCTGCACCGACTGCAGGCCCGTCCACAGCTCAGCCTTTGCAGGTGGGTCTCTCAAGGCAGGGTGTGATCCTGGTTCTAAGTTTGTCTGTTTCTGTTCTGGGCTCCACTTCCCCCTCAGGGGAGCCTACCTTTCAAGCTATGGAGAGGGCTTTGGCTTTCTCTTCTTTCCACATGGCTGCTGTGTTACTGGAGTCTCACCCCTTTTCCCCTGCTTACCTGGAGCTACCATCAATCTCTGTACCCATCCAGCGAGCTCAAAGGATGCAAGACATACTGACCACAGTCATCCCTCTTCTGAGTCCTCTTCACATATTCCCACTGAAGAGCTGCTCAGAAGAAATTGTGTAAGAGGAAACACTTGGACTCCCCTGAAGAGTCTGTCACCGAGGACACAGATTTCGATGAGGGGGAGGGTTCCCCCTGGTCACCCCTGGAAGATGTCTCCTTTGGAGTCATTCTGGAGATCCTTAAACAGAGGGGAGACTGGAAGCCCAAATACCCTACCTCTGAGGAGTCTGTGTACTTGCAAGCCTTTGGAGCTCGTCCATCTACTTCCTGCGTGACCCCTCCCGCTGGTGATCTCATTAAATTGATCACTCAGTGGGCTTGGAAGGCCCCTAATTCAATAGAATTGATCCCCCAGAGACCAGATATAGTACTTATTGCTCCCGACGATCATCAGTACTGGATGAAAGGATTATCAGTAGATGCCATGGTGGTAGCGGCTACCATTAAAAAGGAACTGACTGAGGAAAGTTCCACTGTTTATCCCCCTAACCAGGAGTAGAGGGCGATGGACAGATTTGGGAAGCTGGTTTTATACATCATCGTTTACCATTAGATCCTTGAATTTTTTTGGCACATTTTACTAGGCTCCAGAGGGATCTGGTCAAGGAGCTGTCGGATACCTTAGCAGGAGCAGTAGCTGAGGGAGTCCAAGAAAAAATGGCCTCACAGTTAGCTACTCTGGAGTCTATCTCTAATTAATCCATGAAGCTAATTGCACATGCAGTGGAAGGGGGGACCAGGTCAGCAGGTTCAGGTGCTGCAATTCAGTGACGTGCTTTGATGTGCCTGTGTGAGTTTGCGGACCTATTCAAGTCTTCCTTCATCAATGCTTCCTTCGGCTAATCCTCCTTGTTCGGCCCCAAAGTTAAAGAAACTCTATCTAGGTGTGAGAAAGATGTAAAGACCCTGTCTGCAGTGAGCATATGTTTTTCTGCTCCCCAACGAGCCTATTCCAGGAATCAGAGGAGTGGGAAGATGTAGTTCAAGAAGTCCCAGAGGCCCTTCCAGGACACACGTGGTACGGACTCCCCTCAGGGCAGAGGGGGGAGTTCCAATGGAAGACATTCTCCTACAGGCAGATGTGGCCTGCAGAACCAGAGTTCCAGGGTGTCCTTCTCTGGCCTACCCTATCAGCGCTCCTGAAAGGAGGCCCAATTGCTTGCCTCTGGAGGCAGTCAGGGAAGATTTTCTTTGCACCCAACAGACTGGCGACAAGTAACCACAGATGCCTTGGTGCTAAGAATTATTTTCAGAGGTCATTTTATCCCCTTCATTCTTTATCCAAGAACTTGAGCAAGACTCCCCAATGTTCCATCTAGTCAGAGGTGCCAAGAACATTTATATTACCTGATCGAACATTTAGGTTAGCGAATGCCTAAACGTTGATCTGGTAATATCGAAAAATTAAAACAACAAACAGCCGATTTAACATAGGGAATAAATTCCCTCGGCCTCCAAAAAAGAAAAAAAAATTAAACCAACTAAATATACCAACTCCGGGATCACTCTACAGTGGGGAAAGGGGCAAACTTCTCATAACTGCCAAGGGAATTCTGTCCCTGTGTTAAATCGGCCATTCGCGGTATTTTGCTTTCGCTATTACCAGATCGACGTTTAGGTATTCGCTAATGTAAATGTTTGATCAGGTAATAGGAACCCAACCAAGCAGCTTTAGAAAAAGCTGCTAGAAAAAAAAGAGTCATCCATGAAGTCCCACCAGACCAAATAGGATCAGGATTTTAATCAAGGTTCTTTTTAGTGCCAAAAGAGACAGGGAACTGGAGACTGATTCTGGATCTCAGTATTCTAAACAATTTTGTTCAACAGTCCAAATTCCAGATGGTCACAGTTCAGTCAATACTTCCCTTTCTAGAGGAAAATGATTGGATGTGCTTTATAGACCTTCAAGACGAATATTACCACATAAATATGTACAAACGCTCAAGAAGGTTCCTCCACTTCTGACAAGGAGCCAACACAATCAGTTCAAGGTTCTGAGGTTTGGTTTCACCACAGACAACATGTCCATAGTCTGGTACATTACAAGGGGGAACCAAATCCTATCCCCTGTGTCAAGAAGCCCTTCATGTGTGGCAATGGGCAATTACCTCCAACTGCTTTCTGATAGCAATGCACATCCTAGGGAGTTCAGAAGTGATAGAGAACAAACTAAGCAGATGCATTATAATGCCTCATGAGTGGCCTCTCAATCCCAAGGTAGCGAAGATCTTTCATCACTGGGGTTAGCCTTCCTGCAACTTTTTTGCTTCACCCCAAAACAACAAGTGCAGAAGCTATTTTGCCATAATCCCCCTTCAGTGGGAAACCCCAAGAGATGCTCATCTCCTTGATTGGCCCCCGGGTCTCCTATATGCCTTTCCCCTTTTCCCTCTGATCCCCCTTTTCCTTATGAAAGCAGCCAAATTGAGAAGCAAAGTAATCCTCATTGCACCCTTCTGGCCTCGACTAATTTGGTTTCCCTTCCTATGGCCTCATCTAGTTCACCATCCATGGATTCTGGACCCAGTTCCAGACCTTGTGTCTCACCCTCAGGGACGGGTACATCCCACTCTTCAAAGTCTTAAGCTAACTGCGTGGTTCCTCCAATTCTGTTAGTTTCCAGGCATAATAATATTCCATCCCCAGTATGAAAAATTTTGCTGGCATACCATAAACCATCCACCAGGAAATTCTACCTTAATAAATGGAAGCGATTTTCAATCTGGGCTTTTGATAATGGCTTAGATCCCTTTTCAGTCCCAGTGAAAATGTTTTAGAAGTTTTGGCCATTCTTTTTGGTAGGGGAGCTTCCACTTCTGTGGTTAAGATCATTCTAGCAGCCATCTGTAACTTTCATAATGGCTTTGGAGCTCTACCCTTAATTTCTCACAGACTTTGTAAGGTCTTCCTCAAGGGAACTGTCCATTTAACTCCCCCATTTAAAGATCCTCTACCACCAAGGGACTTGACTGTTGTTTTGCAGTCACTAGTAGTTCCCCCTTTGAACCAGCAGCTATTTGTGAATTGAAATTCCTCTCTTGGAAAACACGTCTTCTTATAGCTGTCACCTTTGTGAGACGAGTTTCTGAATTGCAAGCCTTATGTTCAAACCCCCCTTACTTAATGTTCCATAAGGATAGAGTTACAGTCAGGACAGATCCATCCTTTCTTCTGAAGATGGTCTCAGAGTCCAACATTAACAGGTTAAAGACTTGCCTGTCTTCTTTCCCAATTTTTCTAATAAAGGTGACTATTGCTTACACTTGTTAGATGTTCACAGACAATTACGTTTCTGTCTCAACAGAATTAAAGAATTTAGGAGATCAGAACAATTATTTGTCTCCTCTGGTGCAACCTTAGAGAAATCTGTCTTAAGGTTACCTTGTAAAAATGGTTAAGAGATTGTATTTTTTTCATGTATAGCAAAAAGAATCTAAATTTTCCAATGCTGGTGAAGGCACATTCCATTAGATCTATGGCTACCTCAGCTATCTTTCATTCTAAAGCTTCATGAGTGAAATATGTGCAGCAGCAACATGGGCTACTCTGCATACCTGTATTACTCATTGCAAATTGGATCTGGTCTCCAGAAGAAGAGCTGCCTTTGATTCTATGGTTCTCAGAAATATCCTTCCATAGGGTCATCCAAGATCTAAAGTAGATGGGGACTCTGTCCTGTCAGTCAAGAATAGATGAATATTGACAACATCAGATAAAGAAGTTATGTCTTACCATAACGTTCCATCTGTGTTGTCGATCTTCATCTATTCTTGGCATCCCACCCTCATTCTCCCTCCTGTGGATTCCTGGTAGAGCAATTTGTTGTCCTGGGTCTTCTGTTAGGACACTCCTTGAACATGGCTTTCTCATTTGGAATTAGTTTCCTTCCATTGTTCTATAATTCTGCAAACCCGATCTGAGGCAATGTAGAGAGGGGCATTGTGGGTAGACTATTAACTCAAGAGCTTTTTGGTTAGTGCGAGCTATATAATGGCCGGATCAGTTCCGAGGATCAGTACTGTAACCCATCAGTCAAGAACAGATGATCAACAACACAGATGAAATGTTATGGTAAGACATAACTTCATGTTTCTACTAACTGCTACAGTTTATGACACACAAGCAGCACTAAAGCACTTCAGATCTACAACAAAGAAAATTATTTCCATTGTAGACTGTAGCAAACTGCTTGTTGTATTGTAACAAGCAGCTGCTGCAGTTTATGCCACACACAGAGTGCTAAGTGCTTCAGTTCTGCCCATGAATGCAAAACTGACATTTGAATGCCGATATGCACTGAAGATCAATCGGCATCTGCTGATCGTGTCTGCTGGTACTTTGCTTCTGTGGCAGCGGCTTCCTTCACTACACCCCAGCTACGGTACTGAAGACACCTAGAACTTCCTTGTGGAAGCATTCTCTTCAGTCTAACAAATGTATACAGTTATTTTTGTACACATTTCCATACAAATAGTCTCAACCTTCCAGATTTAGTGGCATAACTTTGTAAGTAGCAAATCCACTTACAGCTGTTTTCATTGGCTTTCTCTCCTAGTATTTCTGCCCATGTTTTAACACATTTTAACTGTAGCATTACCTTTTAACATCTTTAGTACATTACATACTCTACTAATTAATCCTTTAATTACTGGTGACTTTTCCTTTGATTCTAAAATAGTGATACTAAAGCCTGAGTGGCATAGTCCAATTACTTAAAGAATCCCTTATATTTTTTTAACATCTTTATTAAATTCCATTTTAGACAGTGACATAGGTACATGGATCTATGTTGCTACATTGAAAGTGCATTAAATCGAAATGTACTACAGCGAACACACTTTTGCGAAAGTGCATTTTAACGAAAAAAAACCCAACAAAAAAAACTACAAAATTTAAACACTACTTACGTTTATGCAGGGGACAAGCCCCCCTCACCCCCTACTTTAATATTCTCACTCCGAGATCGCACTATAGTGGGAAAAAGGGATTTTTTTTTTTTTTGCGAAAGTGCATTTTCGCTAAAATGAGTTCACTGTAGTACTTTTCGATTTAACGTAATTTTGATGTACAGACTAGGACCCAGGTACACATATATTAAGGGAAGAAAAAAAAAATTGTAACATTTTCATGCAGTATACATTTATGCTTTGTTTTCAACAGTTATCATTCAGTCCAACATTACATAAATTGTTCAGTTTCTACCTTCATTATAACCTCACTCCCCCGCCTTGACATTATTTTGCATGTATTGTTCCCAGAAATTCTATTCATTTCTGTTTAGTATGCTCCTTCCCAGAAATCACCTTCAGTTCTTTTATTTCATTTACAATATTGATTACTTCAGTTATAGCTGGTTTAGATTTTGATTCCTATTTTCTAGTAAATGCTTTTGTGGCAGCCAGCATTAAATTTAGTAAGGCCTTACTAGGCAATTCAGATCCTGTATCCCAGCTCAAAATAATAATAGTTACAATGATTTGCCCTCCCCCAATATTTCTCACAGAGTAATCTATAGGTAATTTTTTTAAAATTCTGCAAACCTGTTACATTGCCAAAAAACATGTTCACAGGTACTTCTGTCTTTCCAATCATACCTCCAGCATTTTATATCTACATGAGGAAAACAATTCTCTGAAGTCTGTTTGGGGTCTGAAAATACCTGTGCAAATATTTCCAAACAAAAATCCTAAATCTTCTGGACTTTGGTACATACTTTTGTGCCAAACAGATGTCATCCCATTGTTCTTTTGTAAATTGCCTGTCTATTCTCTCTTCCAAGTCTTTTATAACATCTTCTGATGAAGTCTTATAATTATCATGCAGTACTTTATATGCCCCATTAATTATATTCTATTCTAGCAACAACTAAAGGCTCTACTGAAGCTGGTCTTTGACTTAACTCCCCTAACCCTTTCTGTTTGTCTGTGTTATGTCATTCTCTGGTAGGGAGGGCAGTCTCTGACCTTCAATCCAAACTTCTGCTTGGCCTTATTCCACTCTGTTACCACTCTCTCTCTAGTTATTTGCCCCCAATACTTTGGTTCCTTTGCTAATTTTCTCCAGTACATTCTGGTCCTTGTTTGCCTGTTTTTTAATACTCCTGCTTGCAATAATGCCTATTTATAAAATCTCCTTTCTCCATCCCCATGTTGGCTTAGTTCTTAGAATACTTCCTGCTACTTTGTAAATATAATATTCTCTATGGTTGTTGTTATTCTACTTAATGACCTGCACTCAGAATCCTGTTCTCTCCTTCCTCAAATTCTCTCCATGTTTCATCATCACATCTTTCCACATTAATTTATAACTTTCTGCTTTTGTTATGTATATGAACCTTAACTGTGTAGCTCTAAAGTATCCCTTCAAATCAGATAATCCTAAATCATCTTGTTTTAAGGGATGAGAGAATCAACATATCCCACTTAACCCTTGCCCTCTTTCCCTCAACTAAATTCCTTCATCTTTTTATTAATTAGCATTCCCAACTTCTCCTCTAGTTGATAGAAATATGCCTGACCCGTATATAAAACTAAAGTTGCTAAAACATTTTCTCTGCTTATATCTTACTGTCATTTTTCCATAATAAAGATATTCCAGTTTCTCAGTTTTTGTTGTTATTGTTTTAGATTCTTTCCTTATATCTTTAGCTGCCACGACAAAATTCTTTTTAATCCATTCATTGAAATACTTCATCTTATCATGTTCCTATAAAAAAGGGTATTGTTGTACGAGTTCATGTATGAATACATAGTTTACTGCTATAGCTTTTGTTTTATCTTCATTAATTTTATATCCTGAAAAGACTTGAAATTGTCTCAAAATGATGTTTTCCTTGATCAGCATCAAAATATTGATTACGAATGGGAAGTAATCTACCAAGGATAAAATATATCCAGCCAGCATACCAAAGCTAGGGTACCTTCCTCTAGTGCCGTATGTCTGTTGCATGTCCCAAGCGTGAAACTGAGATGTGGTACATAAGGGATGTACAGGCACAAAACTCCTTAGAACTTTATTACCTCCAGCCCAAACACTGAGACTTCACTTTGCTTTAGTCTGTCAGCCATATGGCCTGTGCCAATTTCCATTGTAAGTGTGCAGTTACATGTCCGTGTCGGGGTACCTTCCCATTTCCTTATCTTTTTCTGACAGAAAATTGTTCTTCTGTCAACTAAGAGGGGTAAATATTACCAAGGGATGCAGATTCTGTAGAGATATTTACACTAAATGCTTATTTTGCTTATGATCTAGTCACAGCTGTAAGAAGTACTCCGTTTGTCACTAAAACCCCAAGGAGACACTTCTTATCTTCCCTTGATTTGTGTTTAAAAAACTCAAACACTTAAGGAGTCTGCTCTAGATAAGATAATCTGTGACATCACTCAGCAGCTGAGGAATACATATGAAAAGTCCAAGTATGAAGCTTCTATTATCCAGTCTGACCAGAATGTCTCTGCTGTGGTGCTTGATGAGCTCTCACACCACCCACTGGTTTCTGCCGCTCCTGCTGTCATGGCCTCCCTTGGAGGCCAGTAAGGCATGGCTTCTTAGCACATCCAGATTGATAGATCAAATGGCTACTTTAGCTAGGAAGGCAGAACCACGTCTTATTATTTCTGAGGGATCTGAGGCTATATCTCAAATTGTGGTAGAAGAAGAAATCCCAAATATCTTTACTGAGGTATGTCAGTGGTCTGTGATCCTTATTGTTTTGTCTATACTGTTGTTCTATGAAAAAGAAGCAGAAGATAAAACATGTCTCTTCTTCTTCTCCTCCTCCTCTACCCAGGGATACTCAGAAGGAGTGGTATGATTTTTCTCAAGGACTGTTTAAGGCCATCATTTCCCTAAAGCCCCCTCATTTGTTCTCATCTTCTACTAATTGCTCCCATCATAAGAGAAACAGAAACTCCTTTAATGGGGAAGATTATTCAGAATCTGAGGTAAGTTCTGTGGCATATTCTTCACAGATACATTCCTATGTTGGATTTTAATCTGAACAGGATGATACCATGTCTCCTTATTCTTCTTTAGAGGAACTTTCCTTCAGATACACATTTTTAAAACATGATGAAGCACTTTTAGTGGGAAGGTAAGCACTTGTCAGATGTGCAGAAAAGGTTTTATGATCTGCTGTATATGGGAGTCAGTAAGCCTTCTGACATACCTCCAGTGTTAGAAGCTTTACAAGATACTTTGCCACAGCTCTCTTGAGTCCTGAATCACAGCCTGTAGTACCTTAAACAACAGGCAGCTTTTATAAGGTTCCAGACACCAATACATTTTTTTAGTAAAAAAACTTCTTCATACTCTATAGTGATTTCTGTAGATTCTGACAAACCCACCAAGCTTCTTCCATCTTCCAATGCCTTGCTCAGTGATGAAGATAGCAGGGCTATGGATAGGTACTTAAAGAAGGTATACACACTGGGCACACTTTCTTTCAGCACCATAAGCTATCAAACCCATGTAATAACATATCTGGTATTTATTTTTGGAGACATTGTTAATGTTGTCAGACTCTCCTGACTCAGTAACACTTCTGTGTTATAGTTACTGAATTCTGCTACCTAGGTAGATAGGCACTCTATTAAATTCATTTATGATGTGGCTGATTAATCTTTATAGTTGCTGCTTATGGGTCTGTGGTAAGGAGATATTCTTGGTTGAGGTTGTTATCCTACTAGAAGATGTCAAATCTAAGATATTGGATGCCCCTCTCGATAGAGAGAATCTTTTTGGCCCTGCTGCTGCTGAAATCTTTAAAAAACCTGCAGGAGAGAGGTATGATTATGCAGGATTTTAATCAAACTTTCCTCTCTTCTGTTCTAAAATTCCAGAGGAATTATTCATCTAAGGCTGGTCCCTTTTTTGTAAGGAACAGAAACATCAACAAAAGGTTAAGAAGTTTTCCAAAATGAAGTTCCAGGACAAAGAAAAAACAGGATTTTAAATTACCTAAAGGTTTCTTTCTGGACAAGTATGTATATTTTGACTATCTGCCCCAATCCCCTTGCCTTCTTCACTATTCCACATTGACCTGTCTATGTATTCTCCCCTCTGTCAAGGAAGCTGCTCTATCCCTTCCTTTAAGAAGACTGATAACTTCATATGAATGGGTCCTCAGCATCATAGAGGAAGATTACAAATTATCTTTTCTCCTTCCACCTACCAATTCATGTATTCCATAAGTGCCCTCAAACCAAGAACACTTTAGTCTTGGAAGACTTGTTCCTTCAGGGGAACTATAGAAATAGTTCCCTTCAGTCAGCAGGAAAAAGGTTTTTACTCAAGACTCTTTTTAATTCCTAATAAGGACAGCAATTGAAGACCCTTTCTGGATTTGTCAATCCTCAACACCTTTTTAATGGTTCCATAATTCAATATGTTGTCTCTACAAACTCTTCTTCCAATGATCCTTCCTCATGTCATTTCGGTTACCCTGGACATAAAAGATATATATCTTCACATCTCCATTCATCCAGATAATAGAACATACTTGAGATGCTGTGACAATTTCACTTTCATTTTTTTTATTTGCCTTTTGGTTTTTCCACAGCTCTAAGGGCATTCTCTAATTATCTAGACCCTGTCATAACCTTTTGTAGACTTCATGGAATACAGCTCTATCTGTACCTAGACAACTTTTTTTCTTCAAGCTTCATCAAAAAGAACTGTTCACACATCTCAGGTTCGCCATTAACTTTATTATTCACCTGGTTTTCGCAGTAAACCTGGAAAGGTCTACCCTACTTCCATATTAGGATCTGATATTTCTAGACTGCCACCTCAGCACTGTTTCCATGATGGGATTTATTCCTCCAGACAAGATGTATTCTCTAATTGTTTGTTTTCAGTCTATCCTCCTTTTGGAGTTGACCTCTGCAAGAGAGATACTGAGAGCTCTGAGGTGTATATCTTCAACTATACAAATTATATCTTTTGCCAGACCTTACATGATGAAGATTCATTGGTACCTTAAGTCAGTCTGGGCATAGCACTGCCACCCAGAAGCATAGCTGGCTCAATCCTCACAGCAAAGAAAAAAAGAACATTCCTTCTACTGGCACACTGACCAGGTGGCCAAATGCATGAAATGACCCCCCCCTGCCCCAGCCATTTGGGTTCCATTTCTTTGCCCTACCCCTAACCCTCCTTCCGCAACATTTTACCAATAATAATAATAATAATAATTTCTTCTTTTAAACTGTAGCAAACTGCTTGCTTCAAATGTAGCAAACATTTGCTACAGTTTATACCTTGTCACCATGAAGCACTACAGCATTCATGTTTTATTATAAGAAAAATATTCTTTAAACTGTAGCAAGCAGTTTTTACAGTTTATACCCTGCCTATGCAGAATGCTACAGCACTCAGGTTTTAGTTTAAAAAAACTTTTTTTTTTTTTTTTTAACTTTTAAACTGTAGGTGGCAGTACACTAAACACCGGAAGTGTGATAAGAGACTTTGGGACACAGGTGGACAGTGGTCTCACCTTTGATAACCACATTGCCACAACAGTCAGGAAATCCTTCTATGTGGCACACCTCATCACTAAGGGCTTTTCATCCAGAAAAAAGGAGGTCATTGTCTCACTGTACTCATCCCTCATTAGACCCATTATAGAATACAACTCCCTGTTTGGTATGTACCTCTCAAGACATCTGCAACAACTGGAAAGGCCGCAGAAATCCTCACTAAAAGAATCACAGGCCTAAAGCAGATACCCAACGCTGACCGTGTTTAAAAACTCCAGCTATACTCTGTCGCATGTCGTCTACACAGAGGCAATCTCTGCTTAACATACAAGGCCATGTCAAACTCAGAGCTGTTGGACATGTTACACTTAAAGAAATCCCAATCCCTCAGAGCCACACGCTCCAGGGATCTAAACCTTGTCATCACAATAAACAAAACATGCTGGAGGGATAGGTTCCTGACCCAGAGACTCCCCAGACTCTGGAATAGATTGCCCATACATGTCAAGCAAAGTGCCTCTTTGGCCCTTTTCGAAAGGAACCTTGATGATTGGATCGGAGAAAGGAAATTCACCACGGGGATCACGTCAGTCGCCCTGCTAGACAGGGGTCCAGGGAAGTAAATAATGTGGGAAGAAATAGCCAGGGAATTGTTATGGCTAGGCTTGTATAGGCCCTAGGGCTGATAGCCTAGTTACAACCTATGAACCTATGAGCAAACTGCTTTCCACAATGTAGAAAGCAGTCACTGCAGTTTACATCACATGTAGAGTGGTACAGCACTCAGATTTGACTGCAAATGCAATACTAGCTTTTAAAAGCTGGTATTGTACTAAAGAGCAATCTGGATGATGGATGGCTGATCACACCTCCCAACACTTTGCACCAGGGCAGTTGCCCCTCTCACCCCACGTTAGCTAAACTATTTCTGCCACCCCCGATGAACGTCCCTCTGTCTCTCTTTCCCTTCAACAAGAAGGAATTTCTTTAGTGGATCAACCAGATATCACTTAGTCCATGAGTGCCCTTTCTGGTTCCCACCCCTTTCCAGGAACTTTCCATAAATGCTTCAGATCTGGCATAGGGAGCATGTTCGATGAACATAAAAGTCCAGGGTGTTTGGTCATAATAGGACAGGAAAAGACACATAAACGTCAAAGAAAAAAAAGCTCTGATCCAAGCTGTCACTCATCCCTCTCTAACATAGATGACAAGCAGGCGGGGTTTAGATGCTTTAATACATAGAAACATATCAGGATGGATAGCAACATCATAAAATACAAACAAACTGGTTAACAGACAGTCCTTACCTAAATACATGCTTACATCTCAACAGCTAACTGCAAAATGGCAGTCAGACTTGCACATGCTCTGTATTTATACACTTGTGGAAGCCCTTGGATACCTTCTTAAAGGTACATACACACACTGATCTACAACCTCCCTCTTAAAAAGATTGCCCTTTGTAAAAACAATGTTAGAGTTAGACATGCATTGCTATAGACATTAGAAATGAAACACATTGTTCATGTCCAAGTTGCCATGTATCTGCTACAGGGTTTACATATATGACCAAATCTCTTAACATAACAATCTGGACTAAATTTAGCAACAGGGACAGTCTTCGGTGAACAACTCGTATCAGGAACTTCTGGATTCGTCACAGGAATGGGAATATTCTCTGAAACTTCCTCAGGAATTGGAACACCGGACAACTCACTCTGAGATAAAGATTCTTTCTCACAGGCTATAGGCTGCGGTATAGGCTTAGACACTGGTTTCAGATGTTTCTGATTCCTCCTAAACTCTGCTGCTTGTGATTCCACAATGTATGATCTCGGCTCTGGACAAATATTCTTCACAACACCAATCTGATTATAACCTTTGGACGTTTGTATCCTTACCACTTCTCCTTCTTGTAATGGATTGAGAGGTTTGCTGGTTTTATCATAGTAGGACTTCTGGGTTAGGTTTTTCTTCAACAAATTGGCTTGCACTGACCTGTTGTTCTTGACACATGGAACCAACAATTGACTACTGATTGGTAATATGGTTCTGGATTGTCTCGGCAGAAGTCTGTGAGCAAGTGAGCTAAGATGTTTAACACGAGGAACATTTGTGAGATTCAAGAAAACATCACTGTTATCTCATTTTGACTTCTCTAGTAACTGTTTTGCACTTTGAACTAAACGTTCTGTCAAACCATTTGACTACGGGTACTCAGGGCTACTCGTGACATGAGTAAAGTCCCATTTTTCGGCATGTCTTTTGAACTGTTTACTTGTAAACTGCATGCCATTGCAGAAGTAACTTTGTGCGGACTACCATGCACTGCAAAATGAAGCTTCATCTTAGTAATGACAGTACTAGATGCTAGATTAGGAAGTAGGTCAATCTCAAACCAATTGGAGTAAGAGTTTGCTAACTCCAAATAATGTTGACCATTCCACTCGAAGATGTTGGTAGCTACTGTTGACCACTGTAATTCAGGAATCTGGTTTAGCTGAAGTGGTTCCTTCTGTTGATGTGGCTTTGTACTTTTACACATGAAACAAGATAAATTGCTCTTTCAATAGCTTGTGATGTAGAAGACCAAAATAATAATCCTGTCGTCCTTCAGTACCTGGGTGAACACAATGCAAGATAATGATGTACTCTTGTTGCTAGGACTTTTTAACAATTACTTTTGGACCTTTCATAATGATACCATTGTCAGACAGAATCTTATCTCTGTATGGAAAATAAGGTTGCACTTCTTGAGGTAAACTAGATAGCTTTGACGGCCATCCTTGATTGATAAAGTTGTTGAGCCTCTGTAAAACAGGATCTGTGGCTGTGTGATCTCTCAACTCATCAAAATGTGTGGAAGAAAAATTTCTCACATCCATGACTTCAAAATCAAGGTTCTCTTTTTCATGCTGTTCTGTGCTGTTTTTGGGCAATCTGGATAATGCAGCAGCAAGGTAAAGAAGTTTGCCTTTCTTGTAGAAAAGAGTGAAATTATACTTTTGCAATCTCAGCATCATGCATTGCAATCTGTCTGGAGATGAATGCATAGGCTTTCTCAAGATAGTGACTAGAGGTTGGTCTGTTTCAATCTGGATAGATCTACCATAAACATAATCATGGAACTTTGAACATGCAAACACAATTGCCAAAAGCTCTTTCTTGATCTGGGCATACTACTTTTCAGTTTGGGTAAGAGTTCTCAAGGTACAGACAATAGTTTGACTCTCTTGTAGAATGACTGCACCAAGACCAAATTTCGAAGCATCACATGAAAGAGTAATTGGCTTGTGAACATCATAATATCTAAGAGTAGGTGGACTAGCAATACTCTGTTTCAGGACATCAAATGCTCTTTGGTGTTACTCTAACCAAGACCATAATACATCTTTATGTGTCAACTGTTTGAGTGGTGCTAATAGTTGATTCAAGGCTGGAATGAACTTGCCTAGATAGTTAACCATACCAAGAAAATGTTGCAGGGCTTGAATACTGTCTGGAGCTGTTATCTCAAGAATGGCTATTTGCTTGGAAGGGTCTGGTCATAGGCCTGAACTGGTAAATAAACGACCAACATAAGTAACTTCTTGTAGCCTGAATTTGCATTTCTGTGGATTGAGCTTAAGAGTCACTTGATGTGCCATTTCCAGAACTTTTCTGAGGTTTCTGTCATGCTCAGCTTCACCATGACCTCCTACTAGTATGTTGTCTACTATAATAGCACAAGGATACCCAGAAAAAAGTTCCTCCATTGCACGTTGAAAGACTTCACTTGCAAAATTTATCCCAGATGGCATTCTCAAAAATCTGTACCTGCCAAATGGAGTACTGAAAGTAGTGAGCAATGAGGATTTCTTGTTAAGCTAAATTTGACAAAATTAACTCTCTGCATCTAAGATGGAAAAAACAGCGGCATTTGGCATCACGGCTGCAACTCCTTCGACTGTGCACATTGGATGATGAGGTCTTTTTAACACTTTGTTCAAATCTTGTGGGTCAATACATATTCTGATGTCAGCAGATAAAAAGAAAGTGATGTGAGTGAACGGTTCCTCCAAAAATAAAAATAGAATGTAGAAAAAGCAAAGGAGGCTGCAGACCACAGCTGATTAAAACATAAAAATTTAATCCAAGTGGTAAGTGCTTTTGTAGCCCAACGTTCTGCATAGGCTATGAAAGCGCTTACCACTTGGATTAAATTTTTATATGTTTTCATCAGCTGTGGTCTGGAGCCTCCTTTGTGTTTTCTGCATTATATTCTGATGTCATTTGAGCTTTTCTTATGAGCTTCCAAAATAGAAGATACCAATTCAGTTGGTTCTGTAACTGGACAAATTACACTTTGTCGTACCATTTTATCTAGCCTGGCTTTGACTCTGTCCTGCATGGCTTTTGGAACTTTTCATGCTGGCCTGATAACTGGACTGACATCTGGATCTAACTTCATGGAGTACACATGAGGAAGCTTCCCTAATTTGTCTTTGAAGAGATCAGCATAGGTAGAAAAAATGTACTGGGCAAAATTAGAGTAGTTGTCTTTCAAGCTTTCTTTGTGGACTTCCTTATTAAATGAAAGCAGTCCCATTTTCAAACTGTCTCTGAGCCCTAATAACGACTGGACATGCCTCTTGACCACATAGAGTAACAAGTCCTAGCTTCTTCCAGCAGAGTAACATGAAAGCACTACTGAGCTTTTGGTTTGAATTTCTTCAACTCCATAAGTAACAAGCTTCGCACACCCAGCCATATCAGGCCTTTCACCATAACACACTCTGGCAAATGTTTCTGCTGACGTAACATTGCACTTGGAACCTGTGCCAACTTTGAGCTGTGTGGGTTTTCCATTTATCCGAACAGTACAAAATACTTCATTCTTTGCCCTTAAATCTACTGCACTTGACTGTTTCATGAAGCACTGACACATCATCTACATAAAGAGTAGGGCTGCAGCTCTCTAATTAATCAATTTGTTTCTTAAAATGTTCCCTCTTAATAAAAGAATGTTGGCCTTTTGATTTACAAAACCTTTTGAAATGATTCCATTTATTGCATTTGTGGCATTGCTGACCAAAAGCTAAACATTTCTCTCTCTTAGATTTGTGACTTCCATCACAATTACGGCAGTTGGCAATGAAACTGGGTTGGGGCCCATGCTTTGGCTCACACTTATGCTTCACAGAGACTGTACGAACTGTGGAATTTGCTGGAAAGCTCTTGAGTTTTCCACTGAGTGCTGCAGAGGGCTACAGTTGCTGCTATGTGCTTGGGCCTGTTTCTTTTAATTACGTGCTGCATACTATCAACATGTGCTTTGTCATTGTGCCTTTTAGAGCTATTCTCATTTGTAAGTATATTTATTTGCTTTTCTGTGAGCTCATGTATCTGACAAATCTCAACAGCTAACTACAAAATAGCAGTCAGACTTGCACGTGCTCTGTATTTATGCACTTGTGCAAAAGCCCTTGGATAGCTTCTTAAAGGTACATACACACAAATTGATCTACACAAGCCATTGAGTCTTTTAATCTCCTTTGGTCTCTAGAATCCTTAAAAATTTTAACAGATAACACCACTATAATGCGGTGTATCAACAAGCAGGGAGGAACAAAATCTTAGCATCTCTTTTGGCTTTCCATGACTGCCTGGAAATAGCCATTCAACTCATCCTCTTCCTTCAGGCAGCCTGCATTCCCTCAGAGCTGAATACTTTGGTAGATTACTTGAGCAGATCCAGGTCACATCCTCATGAATAGATGTTGAACAGAAAGTGTTTTCTTTTCTTGTAGATTGTCCATCAGTTGGGGTATTCCTCAAGTAGATCTTTTTGCTACCAATCTGAACAGGCAACTAAGACTGTTCTGCTCCAGACTGTCATGCTCAAAGGCTTAAAAAAATGGACACAATGTCATTCTAATGAATAGGAGTTCCTATATCCCTTCCCTCCCCTCCCCTATCTCTAACCCCAAAAGTCCTGCTTAGAATCAAGAAGGACAACCCTGATATGTTTTCAGTGACCCCTTTTTGACCCAGACAGCATTGGTTCTCCTTTGTTTTCAAATGGCCAGGGGTATTCATCACAACTTACCTCCAGAATGGACTTGCTCACACAACAGAAGGGCTCTTGTTCATTCAAATTTACAAACCCTAAACTTGAAATTTTGGGTGATCAGATTTTGATTCCATTTAGGCACCTTTTCTCTGAGGATGCGCTATGGGTATCAATAGGAAGCTACAAAACCTGCAACAAGACAATCTTATGTTTCCAAATGGAAAATATTTTCCTTTTGGTATCAGAAGAGAAAACAGGAACTTATCAGAAGGATATTCTTACCATTCTTTCATATTTGCAAGAGCTGCTCAATTCAGGGTTGAAATACTCCCCTGTTAAAGCACATTGTCAGCAATCTCTAACCACCTAATTTTGGATCCACAATTTTTTGCATGTTTTGAGGTCAGAGAGATTTTGAAAGGCATCCTCTTCCTGTCTACAACTTCATACATGGTAGACAGTCTTACTAGTTGGTCTTATTTCAGGTAAGAGAGTCTCAGAGCTGCAAACCCTTATGGCTTCTCCTACTTTTCTCTTTTTTCACAAAGATAGGCTATCCCTAAGAATAGACCATTGTTTTTTGCCTAAGGTTGTCAATGAATTATCTTCAAATCAATCTTTTAACCTGCCTAACTTCTTCACCTCTCCTTAAAATAAAAGGAGGAGGATTTTGCATTCATTAGATTTGTTTATATGTAACTCAGATTTTTATCTTGACAATACGGAGGTTGTTAGAAAGTCTGATTAAATTGTATTTCATTTCAGAATAGAAAATTATGTTACCCTGTGTCTAAACAAATCACTTCCGGGTAGATTTATTTGCTGATTTCCTTTTGTTATTTTATTCATGGGAAAATCCTTTCAGGTCAAATAAAAGCCCATTCTGCCAGAGGTGTTGCTTCCTCTGATGCCTTTTTCAAAGGTCTGGACAAAGGATCCACAGCCATTTGGTCTTCAGTTCACGCAATTACTGAACACTACAAAACTGATGCCTTCTCCAGGTCCAGAGCTGATTTCACTAGATCTATTCTCCAAGGAAGTTTGGACTCCAGGTCAGATGCTGAATCCTCCTCCCTCCTCTCTAAAAGCTTTAGGAATCTTCCTGTTTGTAATCAGTACTGAAACAGTAATTAAGGAAGGACATAGTATAGATGTGTAACAACTTACTGTAACAGTAGATGTGTGACTAGATCGCTGTTGCATTATTGGAGCACTCCCTCCTTTCCCCCATTCTTCTGGCTTAATTGATATATCTTATTTCTACCCTTCTTTTTATCACTTCTCTTCAGGTATACAGAAGGCATACTTCAGGTGTATGACACAAGAGGGAGGAGACCAACCTTTGGTATGCTGGATGGACATAAGGTATGCCAGGCATGGTACTTCCCATTCATAGTCAATGCTACAACAGTGATCCATTCAGACATCTACTGTTATGGTACATTCTTTTATACAACCTTACTTTCCTTAACACCAAAATGTTTTTTTAATTTATCAAGTGCAAATATCTTCTGCAAATAAAGCTAACTTTTCCTGATTTCCACTCCATTTATATCCTTGAATTTGTGAGTCCCTTATTTTCTTTGCTAGTGGCATTAAATGTAAAATAAATAAAAGGAAAATAGTACACTTCTGCCTAGTTTCACTGTTCAAGCACAGACTGAGAGATAGGTACACTCCTACTATAATGCTCGTCTTTGACACTTCATATATCCTCCTAATTAACTATATGTAAGACCTATATATTGTGCTGTCTTCAGTACACTGTCATATTCTGATTCTAGCTCATTGTTTAGACTACATTTTGCTTAATTTGCAACCAAGTACACCAAGCCAGACTAATGTACCATGATTCCCAATAAATAATCTAAGCCTTCTCTTCCTTCTACTTCTTCAACCCAGCCTCCTCCTACAAACCTATCTTACTGTCTCCAGTGTATAACAGTTTTACTCAGGGCGTAATATCTATTGTCCACAGGGTATCCTTCAAAATCTCTAATGCCTGCATTAGAACATACAGGGTTTCTATCTTTCTGTTGTAGTTAGACCTAAATGACTATCAGAATCGTCTTGATTAAAGCTTAATCCCTAAATCACCTGTTTCTTTTTAGCATTATATCCCCTCCTCTATTCAAATTAAATATAACAGTTTAACCTGCACTGCACTGTAATATAAATGTGAGTCTGGGATATTCAACCTACCAACCTGTTTTGGCATTATTAACTTGTCCTGTATGCCTTAATTACCAGTATTCCATTATCAAATCTAATGTCATATATTTCACTATCTTTAGAAAATTGTTCAATGTATTCCCTGGAAATAACCAGAGGGTGTGCATCCACTATGCCAATGAAAAATAGTGCTGTGCTTACACCTTATGATCCAAATCGTGCCCAGCCAAATTCCATTACCTAAACTCATCCGTTATTCTTTTAGTCATTTCACCATATATCTTGTCAACTGAATCTTTCAGTGTTCCCCAACCAAATCTTAATTTTTTTACTATTGAGAGTATTCCAAGGAAAGTCAAACTCTCTTTTTGTCTTTTAAGGTTTGTATCTAACTGCAGTTGCCCTTTTCTTTGTTCTGTTTATTTTATATAATGCAAAAATGCCAAATCTGTCAAGTTCATAGAAGAGTTCACTCAAATCCTGAATAGGCCAAGTATAATCAATTGATTTCTTTCTGTTTTGCACCACTGTTGTGGCCAGTCCAGTTTTTAAAATATTATCAATGTTTGTCTCCCTTCAACAAAACAATAATCAGTGCAGGCAAATATTTTGCTAGTTAACCCACCAAAGTAGACATAAGTTGCTGTTGGGTATGTGTTTAGTGATCGAATGGCATGTTCATCGAATGGCCGTTCATCGTACACGGACCAACAAAACTTCCTTTAATCAAAAGGCCATATGATCAAAAATAATTTCATCTAATAATCAGTATTGGCCAACATAAACAAAACGGAATGTAATACATACTTATCGATAACGTAGGTATAAGGAAACCTGCCCTTTCCCCTTTGTAGTGTGATCTCAGAGTTGGTATATTTAGTTGGGGGGTTGGGGAGGCAGCCCCCAACATTTGGGGGTGTAGTGGGCGTAGCCCTCCACCTGGGTAGGTGTTAAGTTTTATGGTTTTGTTTATGGTCGCTAGGGTGGACTACCATTGGTTTGCCCTAGGAAAACTTTTGCAGAAAACTCAGTTTGATGATTAGTAGCTGGGATGAACAGGTGTTCAGTGATTTCTGATTCGAAGAGGTGATATAGTCCCATTTCAAGCATGTTGTTATTGTGTTCCTTTTTGTAAGACTGGTAAGGCCACTTACATTTCAAGTAATCATCCCCATCCTCATCTTCTATCGGTGACAAATTCCCTCGCATCCACCTTCTCACCTAATACATCATGCCATGTTTTACTTTAGTTTAACTCAAAAAAACACAAGGAGAATAAAATAGATGTTCTTCATATTGATCACTGCTGCAGTAGCTGTAGCTGTATGGGTTATGTCCTGCCAAAGATATAATATCCGGACAACTTCCAAAGCTTCAAGGTGTCTTTGACATTCCCAAACTGTCAAGCAGCTTGAGCTGAGCTGACTAAAAGACAAGTTTGAGTGCAAAGCCCTTCAGAGCTTTACTGCTGCTAAACAGTACACTCCTCTGAAGTTTTTGAGGATTGATGGTTGGCTTGTGCTTTTCTTTGCTGGGCAGATAGGTTCTCTTGGGGGACAAAACTTCCTTTATCTTAAATTTTGTTGACGTTTTATTACTTCCCTCTTCAGGAAAGTTATTTTAAAGGTAGGAATGTCTTGAGACTGTAATGTTCTTTTAAACTGAGCACTCATTTATTTCCATCAGTTTGAAAGCAGTGTAACTGAAACCATATTTTCTGGGGAGAAATTGTGTTTATTTTTTCTATTGTGGGGCTGCCGTAGTGTTTCTAAGTGCTGTTTACTGCGTTTTATTTTGTCAAAAAAGTAATTTTGGAGGACTGGTAGTTTACCAGCATTTGCTGCTTGTCTTTCCTGGAAAAGAGGCACCATTTTCAGGTTAACCATAGAACAGACTCCTGGTCCCACTGTCGAGCCTTTTTCTCGCCACAAAAAGAAAAAGTTAAGCAAACAGCCTTTGCCACCACAGCAGGCTAGCAATTTGTCTCAGTCACAGGGATGACTGCTGTGGCTATTTGCTGCACCTCAGACTACTCATATTTTTACCCTGGATCCCTCTGGTGTAGCACCTACAGCCACTATGGACTAGGGGTTAGCAACATCCTCTATGGCTGTTGGAGTCCCCTCAGTGGACAAGGGAGAGCCCTCTTGTTGTTCCTAAGAGAAGGAACAGAGCAGGTTTCCCTGTTATGTCAGAATGCTGTGCCCATCCCTGGGGAAACAGCTTCTGCTGCCATGAGTAACACAGTTAGCCCTATTTCTCCTGTCAAAAAGAAACAGAAAACCAAACATATATCTACTCTTCCTCAAATTTCTTTTGATAGAAATAGTGTACTGGGACTAGCTCGGGTTTAATTTGGTCTATTAATAATTCTTGTAAAGTAGTGTTTGGTAAAAGAAAAAGGGGGTCTTCTTTTCCTGAAGAGATTCAAGATTCTGAATTTGAACTGAAAGGTACATGGAGAGATTCACTGTTTTGTCCTCAGATTTCTGATTCAGTCTCAGAGGAGAATTCATTTTCTGATTAACCCTGTGGGGGGTTTCTCTTTCTGTGAGACTATTGCTAGAATGTTCCAGTGTTTTCAGTGGGAGAACACCGAGGTTTCTCAGACCCTAAGAAAATACTATGAGTTGTTACAGAAGGATTTTCAAGAACTTGCACAACCTGGGATTCCATCAGAACATTCAAAAGTCTTTCTTGACTGGCTCACACACGGTTGTGTTTCCGAGATGTCAACTAGACACCTCAGTTCAAGAGCATTTCTTCCACAGGAAGAATAGGTCTTTAATTAGATCAATTTCTAAGGTTTTCCACTCAAACTTTGATCACTGCCAGCGAATACTTCAGGATTTTGGGTCCCATGGCATCTATGATTCTCATGATACCCTTGTCAAGACTCACACGAGAAAGATGCAGGGGTATCTGAAATCTCTTTGGTCCTTATCTTTTCAGATCCCAGGGCTGGGGTTTGTCAGAAGAGAAATCTTTTGGTGGAGTCAACAGATATCCTTAAATCCATGTCTACCCTTCTCACTCCCTGCTACAAAAGAAGTCATTCATCACAGACACCTCGGACTTTGCTTTGGGAGCAGTTTCAGGAAGAATAAAAATGCAGTCAGTTTGAGACATTAAGGACAAATGCAAGCACGTAAATGTCAAGGAGATGCTTGCTTTGATCACGGGGTTTAACTTTCTGAACCATCTTTGGTCCCTGGGACGTCTTCAAGTTGTTACAGACAATACCTCAGTCATGTGGTGCATCAACAAGCAAGAAGGAACCAGGCTGTACCCCCTTTGCAGACTAGGCATATTTGCTTTGGATATAGCCTCACAGCGCAGTCTCACTTTACAGGCATCCTGTCAAAGCAAAATGTATGCCAGACAAGCTGAGCAGGATCAGGCAGACCATCACAAATGGAAACTAGATCAGGGGGTCTTCCAGGATTTTATCTATCTGTGGGGAACTCCTCAAGTAGACCTTTTTGCTTCCTGTCTGAATAATCAACTGGCAACATTATGTTTCAGGATTCCATGCAAGAAGTCCTGGAAGACATAAGTGTTCTCTTTTTCTTGGACAGGAATGTTCCTGTATGCCTTTCCACCGGGATCCTATTGAATTGTCAATAGCTTAGGTTGTTGAATGCTTAATCATTGACACCTAAGCGTCAAATGCTTACAGTAGCAAACGGCAACGTCATTGAACTCTTTCCTTGGGAAAGAATTTGAGTGGCTGTTATCGGGGATTTGCCCTTTCCCCAATGTAGAGTGATCTTGGAGTTGGTATATTTAGTTGTGTGTGTGTGTGGGGGGGGGGGGTGAAGCCCCCCACTATGTTTGGGTGTCTTTATTTATTTTGTTTACGGACAGCCACCCAAATTCTTTCCCAAGGAAAGAATTCGATGATGTGGTCGTTCGCTATTTTAAGCGTTCAATGCTTAGGTGTCAATGATTTAGCATTCGACAACCTAAGCTGTCAATGTTATGATATAGATGCTTTCCACCAATATCCAGGGTCCTTTTGAAGATTCAGAAGGAATCCCATAACATCATTGTGGTGACTCCCTTCTGGTGTGGGCAACTGTGGTTCTACCTTCTTTTGGAAGTAACCAGGGCAATTACCACAAACTTTCTCACAGATTGGATTTACTCACACAAGACCAGGGGGGTTTCTTACACCCAGACATCAGTTAACTTCAGTTGACTTTCTGGATGATGGGGTTTTAATTCCTTTTAGCCACCTGTTTTCTGAGGTGTGCAACAAGTACTAATGGAGGTAAGAAAGCCTGCTACTAGAAAAATCTTATATTAGCAAATGGAAAAGGTTTTCTAGTTGGTGCCAACAATTAACCAGAACCCATTCAAGGCTAGTTGCTCTCTGGTTTTACAATATTTGTGTGTGTTAGTATCTTATGGCCTTTCTTATGCCTCGATCAAGGTTCATTTATCGGCAATTTCAGCATGTCTGTCCATGGATCATCCTCTTTCAGTGCAGTCTCCTGTCAAAATGTTCTTGAAAGGAGTTTTGCATTACAGGCCTACTAGGAAACCGGTGGCCTTCCTTGGGATCTTAATTTTTGTAAGAGAAGCTAGCTCCATTTTAACCAGCTAACTTGGCTGACTTGAGATCCTTAACTTAAAAACAGTTTTACTGGTTACTCTGACATCTGCAAAGATGGTATCTGCAAGCTGTTATGGTGAGTCAACTTTATCTTATTTTCTGCAGGGACAGGGTTTCTTTGAGAGCTAATCCTTCTTTTATACCTAAAGTGGTATCCGAGTTTAGTTTAAGCTAAGCTGTCCGTCTCACCATTTCTTTCCTGAACCTAAAAATGAGAGGGGAAAGGATAATGCATACCTTGGATCTCCACAGCCAACTCAAGCACTATCTTGACAGAACTAAATTTCAGCTCAATTGCTCATTTCATGTTAATTTAAGAAGAGGGGGCAACCTTTGTCAAAACAGACTATTTCCAAATGGTTGTCTAAGGCTATTACCTTTTCTTATACTTAGCATAACAAACATATTCCAGGCAGGGTCAAGACCCAGTTTACCAGGGCCTTGGCTTCATCTATAGCATTTTGGAAAGGGCTGGGTTCTGTAAATATTCTGAAAGCTGTTACTTGGTCCTCTGTACATACTTTTACAAAGCACTATAAGCTTGGTTCCTTCTCTAGGTCTAGCTCAAGCTTTGCTAGGACAATTCTCCAGGGGTTTCTGGACTCTTCTCCTTCCATATCCAAAATATATTTAGTCATAGTAATCTACCCATAGAGTTAAGGCTACTGCAGCAGTGATCAGTATGGAGAACATAATACAGTTGTTTAATTTGAACTTAACATAACAGTAGATGTTCGAATGATCTTTGCTGCAGTAGCTCCTCCCTCCTTCCCTCCATTCCCCTTGATTTTTTGTGTGTTTTTTATGCCAGGGTGTGGACATATATTTTTTGTTGTTCCTAGCATTGTCCTTTCAGGGCTCAGTCTCCTTCTGTCTGCTGGCATAAAAGCTCTGAAGGGCTTTGCACCCAAACGTGTCTTTTAGTCAGCTTAGCTCAAGCTGTTTGACAGTTTTAGCACATGGAAATGTGCCCTGAAGCTTTGAAAGCTGTCCGGATATTATGTATTTGGCAGGATATAACCTATATAGCTAAGGCTACGCAGCAGACATCATTTGAACATCTTCTATTATGGTAAATTCAACTTATAAGATTGTACTTTTCAGCCACATCCCTCAGTATGGGTACGGTTTCAGATTTTCCTTTCATTTACAAATGAAACCATCAGATTTATCAAAAGATAACATGTTGTACATTAAGCTATAAAAGAATAAACTATTTATAGTATTATTTTTACTCTTTTTGCCCCTGTTTCCCACTGATCACCCATCCCTCTCTTGGCCAGTAGGCCCATTCGTTCCCCATCACTGCTAAGAAGGTCAGCCAAGAATGGACATCATTCAGGTAGCCATGAAAGGTGTTGCAAATTTATTTTTTGTGTCTTCGCATCCCCCCTCCCCACAACTTTACATGTGAGCAGATATGACTACCCACAGGTGGTTCTGCAATGGATTTGATAGGTGTCATGCTAGGTGATGCATGGGCATTTCCTGCAAGTAGCTCATATCTTGCCATAAAGCAGGTTACAGTTCTCATAAGCAGTTCTCCTATGTCTCCACAAGAGATGATCATGCCTACATATTTACCCTCTCAGTATGTGTAATCCCACCTCCTCATTAACAGAGGTGAGCACACTCCACCCTTTCATTTTTGTCTCATTCCTACCTTACATTTCCAGGGCCAGAGGCACTCAATGAAACCTGGTCACCTGAACTGTACAGTGCTCAACCCATTTACACCATAGAGCCAGGTTAATATTTATAATGTTAAAGCATACAATCTTCTTCCCATCTTCTAACTAAATAATGGTTTCTTACCATAAACAACATACACCACCCCAAAGCTAAATCTCACTTCACGAAAATAGCTTAACGTACATATTAATGCCTGAACAGTTATCAACAGATGACTAAACTCATTATGCACACCTCTAATCTTCCCTGGTTACCCACTCTTCTGATAAAATACAATAAATGATCTGAAGTAGGGACTTCATTTGTCAGCAACCTTTGGGTATCAGATCCGATCTCGGATCTGAGCCGGCAACTTGTTTCACAGCTATCAGATCCGAGCTCCTAGCTCCTCCCCTTACCCATAATCCCCTGCTAACCCTGACTGACCTCAGATCTAGTTTGCCGCGCTTGTGAAAGCAGCTAGATTCAGAGCTCCTAGTCGGTTCAGATAAGTTTTCAACTTATTATACTTATTGTTATATTTTTTTATTAAAAGGATGAGTGTGTTAGGTTTCCCTTTGTTTTAGTTCTAGAATCTTGTATTTTTTTAGTGTAATTTCCTCCCCTCCCTTCGCTAGTGCGTAGTGTTTGTGTTGGTCGGTGTGTGTTTGGGGCCTTGTGTGAGTGAGTTTGCTTTTTTGTATTAGTGTAATGTCAGAGGCCCCAAAACTGATCTTTTCCAAAGGCACCGAGTGTGGCCATAAGCTTTCACCGGCGGATGGCCACACTCGGTGTGTTCGGTGCCTTGGGGTTGAACACTTCTCCTCCGGGTGTGCTATCTGCGTGGTGTTCAACCCCAGGGCACTGAAAGAGCGGAGGTCGAAGCTGATCCTGGTGGGACTTTTGCCCCCTGATTCGGCTTTGGCCTCCGGTGCTCCCGTGGCCTCACCCCAGTCCTCGGTGGTGGCCACTCCTGCCTCTCCCCCCCCCCAGCCAGGACTCAAACTCCCGCGACGGCACCGGAGGAGAGGGAGACCAGGAGGGAGAAAAAGAGGGAGAAGCACCACAAGCGGCGGGCCAAGGCCTCCGCTTCGGCCCCCCCGGCTAAGCGGGCTTCTCCCTCCATGGCTTCCAAGTCTCCTCCTCCTCGGCTCCAGTCCCCATGCTTTTCACCGGGACCCGAAGAGGAGGAGACCCGATCTCCATCGAGGTCATTGAGGCGGCACTCCCGGCCCACCTCGGTGGCCTCGTCGAGATCCACATATAGCCTGTCAGATGCAGACTTGGACCGGATGATGCGAAGGTTCATCCAGGCCCAGCTGGAGATGGGAGTGCTCCTACACCTTTTTTTGCCCCGATAGCTCCTTCTCCAACCCGCTTCCCGGGTTCGGAGCACCTGGAGCCGGGCAGCGTTGGAGCCGGGGGTGGGTCGGCACCGACAGTACTTGGTACTTCGGCTCCGACCTTTCCCTCGAGTTTGTCGGGTCTGTCCTCGTCGGATTCAAGCTCTCGGAGCTGTGGGCTGAGCTTGGGATTCAGTGTGCCTTCGGCTCCATCCAGGTCGGAGCACACGGGTCCTTCGGATCCGATGGTCTCGGCTCCGGTTCCGATCCCCCCATCGGATCAGAGTGGGAGTCGGCTCTCGGATCCGAGAGAGAGCGACTCTCCCTCGGCCTTCGATGCGGTGGATAGGGCTCTGTTGAGTGCATCCGGACCCCTGGCCCTTGCCTTGGCCCCATCCTGCACTCCCTATCGGCTGGATCTGGCTTCCATCACCCGGCCACAGGGACAGCCTGCTTCGATGTCTCAGGTCGTTCCTCTGGAACAAGATGTTGCTGGTGAGACTTCCTCGGACAATCCCCCGAGGATGTTCCTCATAAGCGGAAGTGTAAGAGGAGGCACATGGACTCCCCTGAGTCCTTAACAGAAGACACGGACTTGGACGAAGGGGAAGGCTCCCCAAGATCACCCCCCCAAGGATGTCTCCTTCGGAGACATCATGGAAATGCTCAGGATTAGGGGGGGGGGGTGGTCTGCCCCCAAGGCTTCCTCCGATGAGTCCGTGTTCCTGGAGGCATTCGAAGCAGGCCCATCTACCTATTGGGTGTCCCCTCCGCCCGACCCCCTGGTGGACCTTATTACCACCAGGGCGTGGAAGGAGCCGGACACTGTGGAGCCAGTTCCCAAATGCCCCGATAGGATTCTGAGCCCCCCCTTCAGAGAGGTCCCACTGGAGCAAGGGTCCTCCCGTAGATGCCATGTTGGTGGCGGCAGCCACCAAGAGGGAATTAGCTCAGGAGAGCCCCTCGGTCCATCCACCGAGCAAAGAGTCCCGCTCGATGGATCGCCTAGGGAAGCGGGTCTTTAGTTCAGCGACTTTCTCAGTAAGGTCCCTGAACTACATGGCACACATTATCAGGATGCAGCGAGACCTTATTAAAGAGTACGCTGCTTCCCTCCCGGAGTCCATGTCGGCGGAGGACAAACAGTTGTACTCCACTCGCATGGCCACTCTAAGATCTATATCGAATACCTCTATGCGGCTTTTGTCCCATGCCACAGAGGGAGCTGCTAGAGCCAGCGGAGCAGGCCTAGTCATGAGACGCCAGGCCTGGCTCCGACATTGTGACTTCGTGGAACCCTTCAAGACGTCATTTGCGAATGCCCCCTTT
Source organism: Protopterus annectens (assembly GCF_019279795.1). Classification (NCBI taxonomy): domain Eukaryota; kingdom Metazoa; phylum Chordata; order Ceratodontiformes; family Protopteridae; genus Protopterus; species Protopterus annectens. The sequence continues at coordinate 345,444,836 of NC_056735.1, forward strand.
GATGGTTCTGCCTTATTTGGCAAGACAGTTCACGAGACTTTAATCCAGAGCGAAAAGGACGGGAAGACATTGTCTGCCATTGGAGTCCACATCTCTGCTCCCCAGAGGTCCTTCTCCAAGAACCAAAAGGGACAGAAAAAGATGTGGTTCTGGAAATCGCAACATTCCCAGCCTGCTCCGGACAACCAGTCCTTCCGTGGCAGAGGAGGACAGGGAGGACGCCGCCCTAGAGGCAGAGGGGGCCCGAAGAATTTTGGGTCCAGAGAAACCTTCTCTGATCGGCCCACGCAGCAACCCTGAGGGGTTGCCCGACTGCTCCACTCTGGAGGCAGTCAGGGGGCATTTCTCGAGGCACCTGGCAGCTTGGGAGTCCATCACATCAGATCGCTGGGTGCTTCGTATCATATCCAGAGGTTACCAAATTCCCCTGTATCATGTTCCCAAACTCAGAAACCTCACAGATGTACCACCCGATCAGAGGGAGGTAGCAGCTGCAGAGATTCAGCAGCTCCTAGAAAAAAGAGCCATTCAACCCATCCCCCAGACCAGCGCGGATTAGGTTTTTACTCCAGGTTCTTTCTGGTGCCAAAAAAGACGGGGGACTTAAGGTCAATTCTCGACCTCTCCCTTTTGAACCTGTCAGTAACCAAACAAAAATTCCGGATGGTCACACTTCAATTCATCCTCCCCCTATTGCGGGAGAACGACTGGATGTGCTCAATAAACCTCAAGGATGCGTACTACCACATTCTGATGGGACAGACGATCCAGGAGGTTCCTCCGCTTCCGTCTGGGAGCCAGTCACTACCAGTTCAGGGTCCTTCCCTTTGGCCTCACCACAGCCCCCAGGGTATTTACCAAAGTATTAGCAGTGATAGCGGCCCACCTGAGACTCCAGGGAATGCAGGTTTTTCCATACCTGGATGACTGGCTCCTTACCGCCCCGACAAGGCATCTACTTTGCTCAGCCAGGGACTACTTCCTCCGGCTTGCATAACCATCAACAGGGACAAATCTTCTCTTGCTCCGACTCAGGTGATAGAGTTTATAGGGGCCAAGTTGGATACAAGAAACCTTCTAGCATTTCTGACTGCGGAACAACTACAAAACCTGAGGCTTCATGTGCGGGCCATCCTCCAATTAGAAGCCCCTTCGGCGGAGTTGGTCCTGAGGGCTCTAGGCTCCATGGCAGCGGCAATCACTCTTCTGCCACTGGCTCGTCTGAATATGAGGGTCCTGCAATGGACCCTTCAAGTCCAGTGGTCCTTTCTACATTACTCCCTAAACCATCCTATTCCCCTCAGCAGGGCTTACAGGAGGGCTCTCTTATGGTGGCTCCAATCCCCGGACCTCCATACAGGACGTCCCTTCTCCACGCCTCCTCCCCTCACCACGGTGACCACGGACGCCTCTCGCCTCGGGTGGGGGGGCATTGCTCAGGCAGGACGGTCCAAGGCACATGGAACGACACAGAGACATCTTTGCATATCAATGTCCTGGAGATGAGGGCGGTGCTATTGGCGTTGCAAGCACTTCAGAACCTTCTTCCTATAGGAACTATTGTGATCCAGACAGACAACATGTCAGTTGTCTGGTACATCAACAAACAGGGGGGAACCAGGTCCTATCCTCTCTGTCGAGAGGCTATGAGAGTGTGGGAATGGGTGATCTCCACCAACCGCTTTCTTGTTGCGACGCACATTCCGGGACAGATCAACATACTGGCGGACAGGCTCAGCTGCACCATCCTTTCCCCTTATGAGTGGTCTCTCAATCCCCAGGTAGCGAAGCGGATTTTTGCCGAATGGGGGCAACTCTGTTCCGATCTCTTTGCCTCTCCTTCAAATACGAAATGCAACAGTTACTTCGCTCTAATTCCCCCCTTCGGGGAATCCCTGAGAGATGCTCTGGTGCATGCTTGGCCTCCCGGTCTACTTTATGCTTACCCACCTGTACCTCTGATGCTGAAACTCATACAGAAAGCCAGTCAGTTGGGGAGCAGAATGATCCTCATTGCCCCATTCTGGCCTTGTCAAACGTGGTTCCCTTACCTGTGGTCTCACCTGGTAAATCCTCCTTGGTTTCTGGATCCCCTACCGGATCAAATATCTAATCCCCTAAATCTCCCGATCCCGAATCTGGACAACCTCAAGTTGACAGCTTGGCTGCTCCAGTTCCACTCCTAGTCAGGACTCCCGGAATCTCTTCCCCAGTTAAAGCCATCCTAGTAGCAGCACACAAACCTTCCACTAGAAAGGTCTATCGCAGTAAGTGGAAGCGTTTCTCCATCTGGGCGGAGAATCATAACTTAGATCCCTTCACAGCGCCGCTACCGACTGTGTTGGATTTCCTTACAGGTCTATTTCATCAGGGGGCTAGCTGCTCTACGGTCAAGGTTCAACTGGCAGCTATCTCTCATTACCATGTGGGACATGAGTCAGGTCCCTTGATTACGGCTAGGTTGTGTAAAACCTTTCTCAAGGGTACCTTCCTGCTCAGACCTCCTGTCAAGGAAGTTATACCCCCTTGGAATTTATCACTAGTCCTACAGGCATTAACAGCTCCCCCTTTTGAACCTGCAGCTTCGGTTGATCTTAAGTACCTATCTTGGAAAACGGCGTTCCTTGTCGCTATTACTTCAGCGAAAAGAGTTTCTGAGCTTCAGGCCCTTTGTGTAAAACCCCCGTACTTGGCCTTTCACCAGGATAGAGTGTACCTCAGGACCAATCCCTCGTTTCTTCCTAAGGTGGCTTCAGAGGCTAATATCAACCAATCCATTAACCTGCCAGTCTTCTTTCCTAAGTATCAGAACAAAGGAGAATACAAACTGCATTCGTTAGATGTGCATAGACAACTGCGCTTTTACATTCACAGGACTGCTGGTCATAGACAATCCGACCAGTTGTTCATCTCCTTTGCCAAATTTAACTTAGGTAAACCTGTCTCTAAGGTCACTTTATCTCGTTGGATCTCACAGTGTATTCTATCGGCCTATGAAAGTTCTGGGAGGCCCGCACCTCAGGGAGTTCGTGCACATTCTACTCGCTCTATATCTACCTCCGCTCCCTTTAGGTCTAGAGTGTCTTTAGATAATATTTGCTCCGCAGCCACTTGGGCCTCACCTCATACCTTTATCAACCATTATAAGCTGGACATTATCTCCAGAGGGAGAGCATCTTTTGGCTCCGCAGTGCTCCGGAATATCCTTCCATGATGGCCGCCCAAGATCCAGGTAGCTGGGGACTCTGTCCCAAAGGTTGCTGACAAATGAAGTCCCTACTTCAGATTAAGAAGTTATGCACTCACCATAACGTTCCATCTGAGTAGGAAACTTCATTTGTCTGCAACCGTCCCCCCCTCCTTCCCCCTGATCTTCAGAATTTTTAGTTCCTGGATGTCCTTCTACTAGTCCCCTTCGGGACGTATTTAATCTTTTAGCTGCTTGTATGAGGGCAAACTTGATCTGAGGTCAGTCAGGGTTAGCAGGGGATTATGGGTAAGGGGAGGAGCTAGGAGCTCGTATCTGATAGCTGTGAAACAAGTTGTCGGCTCGGATCCGAGATCGGATCCGATACCGAAAGGTTGCAGACAAATGAAGTTTCCTACTCAGATGGAACGTTATGGTGAGTACATAACTTCTTATTCACCATTACACCACATCCCAACCTACATATTTAGTTGTAATAATGATGATCTGGAATATCTGTAATTGTAAGGCAGATGTTACAATGTAGAAGAAATAAATGAGGGTCAAAGCTAAAAACTCACACTCAGATTAATCTAACAGTAGTACAAGTTCATCAAAAGCCAGAGCATCCCTTTACTGGGAAAGTGCATCTGCCAGTAGTGTTTCAACTTACTATCGCATACTTCATATACTATTTCTAAATACTTTGCATTGTTTTTCCTCTTTATGTGTAGCATGTTAGTTGATGCAGTAGCCATTGAACTAGTTTTGCTTCAGTTCTTATGTGTAAGCACGTGTACATTTTTATCTTGTAGATAAGATTATATAACTATCTCTTTTTTCATCTGTTCTGAATCTGGTGTGGTACTGAATGATATCCAGTACTGTGGGAACAACTATTAATGTTTGCTGTATTGATTCTGATTCACACCTTGTTGGCTATTGTTGTTCTCTTGACCATTGACTTGTACCAAATAACATCTTACTCATAAATCGACTTGAGAATTTGTAAACTGAATCTGAGATACCACAATGAATATATTTAACATTTATTCTCTGGAGATCTAATTAACTAGAAATTCTTGTTGTAGTGTGCATATTGTATGCACATCAAAATATATTAAAATCAGAACACTGCTTCTTGCTTAAATTGCATTAAGCTGGAATAATTGAGTGAATAATAGAAGATAAACTGATAGGTTGTGTCTCTGTCAGTGAATTAATGGTCATTTATTACATACTTTTTCTTCTTATGCTGAATCTTGGAAATAAGACTTGAAAGAGTATTTCTCTGTTTGGAATTATCATGGGTGTAGTTTGGACAGCAAGAATGACACTAATCAAAATCCATACATACTACCATTAAGGAGGCTAGCTAAATACATAAGAAAGGGGCATCTAGAAATGAAATATTACCTTCATAGGTTCATACTAGGCTATCTGCCCTAGGGCTTTTATAAGCCTAGCCAGAGTGTGTTTGGTTTTTGCCACCCATTTTAAATTAATTTTGCTATGCCCTTTTTCGAGGTTAGTATACTGTGCCTCTGTCTAACAGTGACACAGAAGTGATACCCGGGGTAAACCTACGATCTCCCATCCACTCATCAGGATTCCACTTGAAGAGAGTCAATGAGGGACTCTGCCTGACCTGGACTGGGATTTTATTCCAGAGTGAAGGGAGCCTCTGGGTTATGAATCTGTCCCTCCAGCATTTCCTATTTATTTCAATGCTGAGGTTCAAGTCTCTCGAGCGCATAGCTCGATGGGATTTGGATTTTCTGAGGTGCAGCATGTCCATTAATTCTGGGTTGGACATGGCTTTATACGTCAGGCACAGATCGCCTCTGAGCAGGCGGTATGCCACTGAGTAGAGCTGGAGTTTCTTTAACCGGGCAGCATATGGCATCTGTTTGAGCCCTTTGATCCTCTTGGTGAGGTACTTTTGGGGTCTTTCCAGTTGCTGCAGGTGTCTGGTAAGGTACATCCCAAAAGGGGTATTGTACTCAATTATGGGCCTGATGAGGGATGAGTAAAGAGGCACGATGACCTCTCCTGATCTAGATGTGAATCCCTTCATGATTAGGTGGGCTATATAAAATGTTTTTCTAACCACTTTGGCCACGTGGTTTTCAAATGAGAGATTGCTATCAACTTGGGTCCCCAGGTCCCTAATTACTTCTTCCGTACTTAATGGATTACCACCTATGTGGTAATTTGTGGGCACTTTGTTTTTGCCAAAGGGGATGACTATACACTTTTTGGCATTTAGCTTGAGGCCATGGCTCTGGCACCAGTTGTCTGTTTCTATGAGGCCCTTTTGTAGGATGCTTGTGTCGGCTGGAGAGTCGATTATGGCGCCTAGTTTTCAGTCATCTGCGAACTTGGTCAGCCACAGTCCTTCTGTGTTGGCCTGTACTTCCGAGAAATATATACCGAACAAGAGAGGTCCCAGGACTGAGCCTTGTGGGACGCCACTTGTAACTGGTTTGGAGTCTGACATGGCTCCAGCAATTCTAACCATGTGGATTCTGTCCTTGAGCCAGTTTGCAACCCATCTAGTGACATAGGGGTTTATATTTAAGCTGGTGAGCTTATCTATAATGCCCGAGTGGTGTATTTTATCGAAGGCTTTTGCAAGGTCCAGGTAAGCTGTGTGGACCACCTTCCCCTCGTCAGTGGCCTTGGTGACTGTTTCAAAGAAATTGACCAGGTTTAAGAGGCAGGATCTGCCCTTAACAAAGCCGAACTGGGTAGGATCCAGTGTCTGTAGGTTCCCCAATATCTTTATTTATGAGGTCCATGATGATCCTTTCCATAGCTTTGCAGACCAAGCTAGTCAGGCTTATGGGGCAATAGTTTCCAGGATCCGTTGAGGCACCACCTTTGTGGAGAGGGACCACTGTTGCTGTACGCCACTCTTTGTGTACATATCCTGTAGTAAGGTTGAGATTGAACAGTAGTTTTATGTTTGGGTTTAGCTCTTCTTGGATTTCATGGAGGACGCAGCCCGGGACACCGTCTGGTCCCATTGATGCTGTGTTTTTTGCTTTGGAGAGGGCGGCTCTTAAATGAGCATCTCAGATGTCAGGGGGCAGCACTCTGCTGGGATAGATATTTGCCCTTTTGGTGGGGAGGGGGGGGAGTTTACGCTGAACCTGTCAGCTAGGATGTTGGCAATGTCTGTGGGTTCTGTGTATTTTTTGTCATTTTGGACTAATTCTGAGCATATCTGGGAATTCCCACCCAGGTTCCTAACATAACTAAAGAAAGCCTTGTGATTATCCTTAGTGTCCTGTGCAATTTTTCTCTCGAAGCTGGCCTTAGACGATTTTATGAGTGCATGTAGTTTTTTGATAATACTGATCAGAGATGCCTTCCCTTTTTGGGGTTTTGCTCTATCATGTAGTAGCTTCCTCCTTCTATTGTATAGTTTGTTTATGGCTGGGGTCCACCAGACAGGACATCTGCCTTTGGAGGATTGGGTCTTGGTTTTATTTGGGATTGCATGATCCATGCATTCCTGAAGGTGTTCATAGAATGCGTTTATAAAGGATTCTGTGGTCTGGGCTGTATTTTCCACAGGCCCGGGGGCTTTGAAGGATTCCACCTTGGTTTTGAGGAGTATGAAATTTGCTTTAGAGAAGTTTTTCACTGTGGTTTTCTGGGCAGGGGGTGGGGTCGGGATGTGAATATCCAGTGAGATTAGTTTATGGTCTGATTTTACCAGTGAGGGATACACTTCTGGTCTGGAGCATAGAGTCCTCATGTTGGTGATGATCAGGTCCAGTATGCTTTCCCCTTTTGTGGGAGTGGTAACAAGTTGTTCCATACCATTTGAGTTTATAAATTCTAGGAACCTTTGGGCTAGGGTGTTGGAGCTAGAGTAATGCTCCCAATCTATGTTTGGGTAGTTGAAGTCACCCAATATAATGGTGTTTGGAGAGACCTTCATATTTTCCAGTGTTCTCAGGAAGACCGAGTGGGGTTCCTGGGTTTGTGAGGGTGGTCTGTAGCAGGCTATAAACTGGAAGGCAGTTTTACCCACTGTTAGTTGCACATGGATAGTCTCTGATGCTTCGTGCTGTGCCACCAACCTGGAGGTGTGGGTATCTTTGACGAATATTGATACTTCCCCTCCTTTTGTGGTTCGGTCCAAGTTTTGGGGCCGAAAAGCATGGTATGAGGTATAACCTGGTAGTGCTTGGGTGCTCTCGGAAGCCTTGAACCAGGTTTTTGTTACTGCACAGATATCGATGTTCTCCATGCTAAGGTGAGTTTCGAGTGCATGCATCTTGAGGTTTAGACTTCTGGCGTTGAGTAGCATTACTCTTAGTTTCTTATCCCTTGTGATACCTATGGAGGTGGGTTTGTCTTTTGAGCCTTGCCTAAAAAAGGCACTATGGGGGTAGCAAGAGCCTTTGCCAATATCCGAAAGACCAGGGGTGACAGGTGCAAGCCGTCCCTAGCGAAGCATCGTGGCTTGTCGAGCATGTCATCCCAGGCTGACAGGCATTGGATCCCCTTTGAATGACACCAATACTTAAGCCAATTGTTGAAATTGATCATCTTGTCTTCATATTGTGGCATAATTCTTGGTGTGGGTAAGATGCTACTCAAGGTCAGGGTCATACCAGCCTGGGTTACATGCTCAGAGAGCTCCTCTATGTCTCTTTTCATGTAGTCCAGGGAGGTACGTCTCAGGTAATTCACACCAGCATGGACAATGACTGAGTCATATTTGTACTTACCTTGGAGTGACCTGAGTGCTTGTGTTATGTGGCGGATCCTAGCACCCGACAGGCAGCTCACCCTGACCTTCTCCTTGTTCAGCCTGGTGAGCGGGACGTCAGTGTGCCTGACGATAGAGTCACCTATTACAAGTGTATCAGGTGTGTTGTTTAGCCTTAAGGGCTGTGACAATAATGTTAATGAGGTTGTTTTGTTAACTCTGTTCATATTCAAACTGGTATGAAAAAACTTAGTGATTTAGACAAAATAAGGGTTACAATCTCATTGCCAGGTCTAAAACTACTAGATATGCCACCTCTCATAACAAAATTTCTTAGCATATGTTATACGTATAAACATTTTGTGATACACTGTGAGACAGATGGCCTCATTCATACTCCTTTAAACTACATGAAAAATCTTGTGTTGGAAATTTTGGAAATTCTTGAAAAAAGTAAAATTGATGAGTGGATGGGAAATAGGAAATACACCCCTGGGATCACTTCTGTCTCTCTGCTGGACAGTGGCACAGGAAAATAACTTTCTTGGGTGGTGTAAGCTATGGAACCTTGCTGGCTAACTGATAGACCTGGTCTGGTAAAGTTTGTAGCTGAATCTAGAACAGAAGCTATTACAAAAGGGATAATTAGTAGGGCATACAAAATATTGCACAATAAATAGAATCAATCAGAGAAGGTTAGAAAAGATTAAGAAGAGAGATAGGATATGTAGTTCACAAAAAAAACGATGGGAGGACATGTGTATTGCTCTCAAATATGCAACAAAGTCTAGAAGATGTAGGATTTTTGCTTGGAACTATTTGCATAGGTAGTTTTTATGCCCAAAGCAGACTTCAAATAATTTTTCCTCAGGTTGATGGCAAATGTTGTAGGTGTGATAGGGAAGAAAGAAGTAACTAGGAACATATGTTTTGGGAGTGTAATGAGTTGGCAGATTTTAAAAATTCACTATTAGAGTATTCTGTCAGAAATATTGGTTGAGCAAATGGGTTTAAGTAGGAAATTATTTTTTAGCTGAATTACAGGATTTGAATTGCTTCAACATAGTAAGGCCTTGTTAAATTTAATTCTGGTGGCTGCCAAAAAAGCAAATACTAAAAAACAGAAATCAAAGTCTAAACCAACTGTATTTGAAGTATTGAATACTGTAGCAGTGATAAAAGATCTGGAAGTGGGATCATTAGAAAAGGGAAGGAACAAATTACATAGAACAAAGGGAAATTATAGGAACAATATATGCAGAATGATGCTTTGGAGAAGGAGTGAGGTTTAAGGGAAGCCAGGAATTGACCAATTTATGAAATCTTGTATTGATAATAAATATACAGAAGAATGTATGTGATGTATAATGTTTGCAACTTGGACTATGTCAGTCACTCCAAAACAATAAGTTAGAAAAGGAAGAGCAAATTGGTTTATAGCTTGGAGTTTCTTCCTAGATGTCAGGGTTGTTTTCAGTATTAATTTTAGTCTTCAAAAATATTCCTTAGTAAGTTTTGCTCACATTTGTTTATGTTTTATTACCTGTCCTTCATCAATTCCCAAATATTTCTATGCTACTTCCTGCTCAAATTCCTTTATATCATACTCCTGCCCCAGACTGATATTTTAGTTCTGCTGCAACCTTCCTGCTTTAAATGTTTATTTTCTTTTATATAAATGTGTGTTGCCCCATGTCTTACGTGATAATTCAATAATGGTGTTACAAATTAAAAAAAAAAGTATCTTTATATATGATAATCCATTGAAGGTTTCTTCCAGTTTCTTAGGTGAAACAACTATGGACAGGAACATTGTGAACATCAGCATTACTAATTGTGAAAATACTATCAAGAAGTTTGAATTAGGCCCCCAGTAGGAACTTCTGATCATTGTTCATTAAAATGTGGGATTTCTTTTCATAGCTACAAACTTCCATCAGTTACAATAATGTTTGATTAAAGATTATTTAATTATAATAATATAATTTACTCAGTGAGACTAATTGGCAAGAAATTGCCAACCATGAAAAGGACACAGGACACTCAGAATGAGGGAAACTTTTAACAGATTCATTAGAACTAACTGCCATTGTCACTGTCAATGAAAACAAAATGGTTGATTAGGTTTTGATGGTCCACCAAATTAATTAAATTGTATAAAATCAAAAAAATTATATTTCAGCAGTGCCATATATACTTAACTTTGAGGAATAAATCAAAACAAAAGTAACAGACTTTTTAAACTTACACTGAAGAACTAAAAAAATAAATTGAGTCTAGATTAGCTAATGGCATTCACAACAAAATATCTGACTCTAAATACATCAACTGTCAGACACTAGCAGTACATTCTATAAAATCAGTTATCAATATTGGCAAGATAATAGATGACCCAATACAAATTACTGACTCATTTAACCAACATGTTTCTATTCTTACTAGCTCAATTAGTTTCCTGTTTATTACTTAAAGAAACATTGTTACTTACATCAGTTGATTGTCCTTCAGTTTCTGATGAGCTCTTTTCTAACTCTCTTAATAAATTTAGAAATAAAACATTAGTGGAACTTGGTGCCTGGAAGGTCTACATTAATCAGTTTAGCAGAATTTTATGATCATATTTGGTGCCATCTACTTAGATCTTGCCAAAGCATTTGACAACCTAGCTCATCATTCAATAAATGATTAAATATCTGTAAATTAAATCCATACTTGGCAATGGTTAACTGGCATGTAGGTCATTATCACTGTGCTACCATTCAAGGAGTTTACAACAGTTGTTTAGCAACACTTTCTGGAGTTCTGCAGGTCTTTGTGTTGGTGACTTTTCTGTTCAGTTTGGTCTTTGTAACTTTTCCAACAAAATGTAAATAAATCTTATCAGATCAGTAAGTACACAGGTGTTAGTGTCAAATTTGTAATAATAGTGTCAGAAGATGGTATTGAAATAAATAAGTAAGTATTTACATGGTATTTCAGTTTAGTTTAATAATATAGGTCTTCATTTCAGTAACAGAAAATGTGTAGTAATGTATGTTGGTAAATACATAATAAGACACCCCTTATTTCTGGATGGATCAATTTTTGGCAGACATAGATAAATATAAAGACCATAGCAGAAAGATAACAAAGAATTTGCCATTTGAGAAGCATGTCAACAACATCAGAGGCAAACATTAAGACAGACGGGACTAATGTTAAATCCATCTCAGTAAGAGAGAGAGAGAGAGCGAGATAGATGAAAAGAACATAATCATGGTCTATACAACGTGTTTAAGACCAGTACATGAGTACAACAGTTTAGTCTGCTTGTACACAAGTAATCAACTTTATAAACCTGAGTCTGTTCAAAGAAAGTTCATGAAGTGCACCCCATGTCTAAAAGATCTAAGTTACTATGATAACTGTATATAATTACATCTGTTTTGTTTTCATTATAAATATTTTTGGGGCAAAGCTATTCTGACTTATAAGGCATTCAAAAATGAAGCAACTCAGACTTTACTGAATTTAGGTCTGCATTCTAACCATATTACTCACAAGTATAATAATATTAATTTCTGTGTACATCTCAATAAAATATAATTTAGAATTAAATTTAAAATTAAATTAATTGAGTTATCTCTAGAATTTGAAATAAACTTTCTTGCAAAATATGTGCCTCTGAATATGTAGGAATGTTTAAGGAAAACTTGGACTGTTGGATGAGTCATGAAGCCTTCAATATTTCTTTTATGGAGACAGTGTATTTCATTGGCCTTGAAGCCTAATTAATTGGTTTCTAAAACTTAAGAACTTATAACTGGGATATCTTTATAATCCTCCTTCAATCCACTTCAGTCTCACAAAATGCAAACTATTCTTAGTTCAAGCAGGACCCAGCTGGATGACATGTCCACCTAATATGTATACATTTCCCTGAAACTGTCAGGTGTAAACCCTATAGTTTCATACTTCTCTGAAATTTAAAGGAGCTATTCCATTAATAACCTGTAATCAGGCATAAACTAACCCATAATGCAAAAGATACTTCTCCCAAACAAGTTCCTCTTCCCACCCCGGGCCATCGATCCACTAGATCATGACAACCCATCTTCCATGCACTTGTAACACTGTACTTTGTTATTACAGGAAATAATACTTGATAATTATTATCTGCAACATTAAATGGTTACAAATTTATAATCCATCAGAATCCATTGTAAAACACTATTCAAGTACTTCTATTAAAGCAAAAAAATTTCAAACTTACTTTGCTACTACTTGTACTTCCTTCTGCTTTTGTAATAACTAATCCAATGTTGTCTGTTTTCATCTGATTCCATACATGGGTTGTTGGATCCCACCCTGACATTGACTCTGAAACTTGTTTCGATTCCAGGACTCTGGCTCCTCACCTGCCTATAATTCCCTGTCTCATTTGCTGCCGAAGACTATCGATATATTCTTGAGGGCTCATCTTTTGGCTTTTATCCTTTTCCTTCTCCTTTACTGTGAGTTTTTATACTCTCGATTTTTTTTTTCCTTTGAGTGTTTTTTCCCATAAGTTTTGATATTTAGATAGTTAAATAGATAAAACGATCATATAACTCACAAAAACTAAATATATAGAAAAAATGATAAAGGTTGGAAATTTCAGTCACATGATAGATTTGTCAGTCGTGTGGTGTTATATATATTTTGGGGTGCGGGTGTGATATGGTGCAGTGGTATGTGGGACAGACAAAAAGGAAAGTTAAAATTAGAATTTCAGAACATTTAGCAGATCTCAGGAAAGGTAATAGCAATAGTCCTATGGCTGACCATTTCATGAAGAAGCATTCAGGTAATGGGGAGTCTTTATTTTTTAATATTTTGGCTCAACCTTTTTTTTTATACTAGAGTGGATTTTGCTAAAAAACTGAACCAATTGGAGATTACATTTATTTTCAATTATAGTACTCTTTTTCCTAGTGATCTAAACCAAGAGGTTATCCTTAATTTTTAGAATCTGGCATGTTGTTACACTGGTAAGGGTTTGTTGAATTTGAATGAATTACAAAATTATAAATTGTATTAAACTTTATGTATAGGGATGTATGTTATTTAATATGTTATACTAGGGGCACTGGTCACTTTAAATGATGGGATTTTGAATGTTAATTGATTTATTGAATGATTATTGTGACTATTTAATGTGGAAGATTTTCTTACTGGTTATTCCTTGAAGGCAACAAGCCGAGGTACCAGGATAATAAACTGCTGGTGGAATGTTTCAGTGGTGATCTTTATGGGTTTTTTTAATATAGTAAAATAGGTAGTCTGTTACTAATTTGAATAGGCTAATAGTATCCTTCAGAGTTATACTCGGTGAATAGTAGAGTTGACTGTTTTTTTATTGTTAGCGATATATGTTTTGAAGTGCTACTCATTACTGTTGTGGTAGTTACAGTATTTAGTGTAGCATTACAGTTGTCAGGAGTCTGAGTTTTTTTGCAGCGTGTTATACCATGTCTAACTGTCAAGCCTTTAAAAAGTGTAAATAATAAAAAACGATAACTGGAACAGCAACACAAGTGCCCAAAAACACAAAATTCAGTTCCAATAAGGCAGTATACTTAGGCAGTGGTGTCTGTGAATTACACCACTAAAAATGCACTCGTCAGTCCACAAAGGTAGCAGCAAGAACCGTTTTAATAAAACAGATTAAAAAAAGACAACATTGAGCGCTTTCATCTATGTCAAATAGACTTCCTCAGAACACCATACATTTAAAAAGTGCGGCTTATATACTCTCCCACACATTATACTAATTGCATAATTAAGTTCAGTTTACTAAAAAAATCTTTAACCCTCTAACTGCTACCTCTAGAGTACCAACCTAATTGCACCCTGTGCACATAGAACTTGTTCAAGTCAATGTATTTTACATATCCACAATGGTGAATGCACTAATCTTAGACATATTAAATATTTTAAAGAAATGTGCATATAAAGAATATTCAAAAAATACAAATAAATCAGCTGTAAAAGCCACAAGCCATGATGACTGAATTGAAAAATAATAAATAATAATAAATGGTAAAATGTACAGATGATGGCAAAATATCACCACAACTTTTTGGACTATTTAAAGAAACTAAATTCTATTATCATCCAACATTGGCTTAATAGAAATGTATTCGTTTAAACCAGGGAAAACAGTGGCGTTGAGTTTAATTTGCCACCATACCTCTCTCTCACCTATTTTTTTCTTTATGTTCCCCCCTCTGGCATTAACTAGTACTATTTCTAATATCCCAAACATAAACTTGTCACAAGTCTTACTGGTCATCAAGTGTTTACTTAGTGCATATAACACTTGATATTGGGATATTAGAAATAGTACTAGTTAATGCCAGAGGGGGGAACATAAAGAAAAAAATAGGTGAGAGAGAGGTATGGTGGCAAATTAAACTCAACGCCACTGTTTTCCCTGGTTTAAACGAATACATTTCTATTAAGCCAATGTTGGATGATAATAGAATTTAGTTTCTTTAAATAGTCCAAAAAGTTGTGGTGATATTTTGCCATCATCTGTACATTTTACCATTTATTATTATTTATTATTTTTCAATTCAGTCATCATGGCTTGTGGCTTTTACAGCTGATTTATTTGTATTTTGTGAATATTCTTTATATGCACATTTCTTTAAAATATTTAATATGTCTAAGATTAGTGCATTCACCATTGTGGATATGTAAAATACATTGACTTGAACAAGTTCTATGTGCACAGGGTGCAATTAGGTTGGTACTCTGGAGGTAGCAGTTAGAGGGTTAAAGATTTTTTTAGTAAACTGAACTTAATTATGCAATTAGTATAATGTGTGGGAGAGTATATAAGCCGCACTTTTTAAATGTATGGTGTTCTGAGGAAGTCTATTTGACATAGATGAAAGCGCTCAACGTTGTCTTTTTTTAATCTGTTTTATTAAAACGGTTCTTGCTGCTACCTTTGCGGACTGACGAGTGCATTTTTAGTGGTGTAATTCACAGACACCACTGCCTAAGTATACTGCCTTATTGGAACTGAATTTTGTGTTTTTGGGCACTTGTGTTGCTGTTCCAGTTATTGTTTTTTATTATTTACTCAGTTGGTGATTCGTTGGCAGTATGGCCTCGCTGGATGAAATGCCATCTCTTTTCTCACCCAGACGGGATGAGATATACAAACTACAGTCGGAGATGGCGATAGTCAAGGGTGAATTAACGCGTTTAATTGAACTGTTAACTCAAGGGGAGCCTCCCTATGGTGCTGGTCACGTTATGACATCATCGCGCGCCTTGAGGAGAGAGGAGAAGCGCACGAATCTGAGGGAAGCCAGGGCTAACAGTCATGAAAGAGATGTGTTCCGACGAGCCTCTCATGGATCCGGAGACAAGTTATTAAATGGTGTCGACAACAATGCTAGTTGTGGAACTACAGGATCGGAGGTCGTTTTTCAAGATTTAGGAGCTAAACCAAAACGGATGGTGCCAAAAAGGACTTATGCTATGGCTTCCAATGGAGCTATTACAGGTACTGTCAATAATTGTAACGGCTCAAAGCGTAAAGTGGGGAGAGACATTCACAAATATTTGTTAAATGAAGTGGACTTTAATATTAATAACAACCACTATAAGTATAAATCAAACAGAAGTTCAGATGCAACATTAAAAGAATGCATTACGAGTTTTGGTAGTAAATTAAAGCTACTAAAGAGTATTCAATTAGACAACAGTTATTTAAAACAATGTATGGACACTAACATTGTCCCTATGGGACTCCGTTTCTTTAAAGTTCCCATTGGTGTTGATTTAAATGATGAAAATATTGATGAATGTAACAGTATGTTTAATAATTTTGGTATGGAGTTTATGAAATTCATCATTTCTTGTAATGACAAAAAAGTATGTAAACTTTTAACTGAAGTGGAAGCTTTAAATGAGAAAATTATTAGTGATGTACTGTTTGATGAAATGGAGACATTATATAACAGTCAGTTTGGATGGGTAGAAAAAATTATTGACAAGCAGTTTGATAGAAAATGCAAGAAAATGCGGAGAGATAGGGACCAATATGCAAATAAAGAAGCTTATAAGTGGGAACACAGAAATAGTAAAGCTTCTTTTAAAAGTAATAAGACTGTTAGGAATGGGAACAAGGCACATGAGGGTGAATATTATGAAAAACAGCCTGTTTATTATAAACATACACATACTAACACCAAATCTAACAGTTACCAGATTAGGAATGAGAATTTTTTAGAAGATGGAGACAAACTATGGGACCAAGAAGGATGGAAAGACAGAAATACCCACAGGTTGAGGGAACAGAAAGAAAGACAACAGCATGTCTTTCCAAGACTACCGGGAAGGAGATTGGACAGAACATTTTAAGGCACAATGATGTGCACTACAGTATGGGGGAATACAATATTTTTAATTATACAAATATTGTTATTAATAAGGAACATTTTGAGTTGTTTGCAAAAGGGATGAAGTTCATCCCATACAAAAAATTTAATGTAGTTAGAAGCATCATTGACTTCAAAAAATATATCAGGAAACTGAATTTAGAATTGTTATATAGGAACAAGTGCTTTAAAAACAGTGAATTTAGAGTTAGAAGTACTTACACTCCCCCTCTTAATAGCTTACTGGCGATTTATGAAAAACTGGTTATAGATGATATGTATACGTATTCCAATACTTGTATTAAGAATAAGATAAGTTACAATCTCAATTATGAGCAGTACAAGTTATTGAAGGATTTGAAGAGTAACAACAAAATACGAATCATGAAGCCAGACAAGGGTGGGGGAACAGTATTGTACAACACTACTGAGTACAACAACAAGATCAATATGATGCTAATCAGCTCAGGGAATTATGACGTCTCTTCTATTAACGAAGTCAATATAGGATATCACAAAATTGATTTAGTTCTAGAAGATTTGTTCATAGATGAAAGAATTGAAGCAGATTTGTATAACTACTTAAAGGTAAATGACCCCATTATTGCCACAATAGTAGGTATACCTAAAGTGCACAAAAACGTTCTGGATCCCCCCTTCCGTCCAATTATTTCAGGGAACAGGTCTAAAACTTTTGTGTTTGGAAAGGCAGTGGACAAATGGTTAAAATCTAGTTATGATAAAGTCCATCATTTACTAAAGGACTCATGGGATTTTTTGAGAAGATTGACACCTAATTTATGTAAACCTGACATTATCATGGTGACCATTGATGTGGTAGATCTTTTCTCCAGTATTCCCATAGATGAGGGCCTAAGTAGATTCAGGAGTAGTATGGACGAACTAGGAGTTGCTGACAATGACAGAAAAGATCTTATTATGGAATTTGTAGACATTGTATTAAAATACAACTATGTGTATTTTGAAGGAGAATACTACAGGCAATGCAAAGGGGTGGCGATGGGGCGGCTTGCGCCCCGATATTCGCCAACTTATTTTTGCTTAATTGGGAGAAAGAGCATATATTTAACAGTGACTGGTGGAAATATATAGACATTTATACCAGATTCTTAGACGACCTGTTCTTGATTTGGAATGGGGGTGTAGAAAAATTATCTGAGTTTATTGCTTATTTAAATAGTAGGTGTGAGTACTTACAATTCACCTTTAATATGAGTAGAAAATCTATATCTTACCTAGACAGTGAGATAACTGTAATGAATGAGAGGTTTACATCAAAAATACACAGAAAAAATACATTCAGCAACTCATATCTACATTTTAACAGTTGCCACTCTTACAAACAGAAAAAAAGTATTATAAAAGGTCAATTTATAAGAGCGGCCAGAATGACCTCTGAAATACCTGATTTGGAAATTGAATTGGACTTGATTGGAAATATGTTTAGTGGTATAGGGTACCCTGATAGTTTGATCACTGAATTAAGACAATATGTGATTAGTAATAGAAATACCAGATATCAGGCCATTCTGGGCATAAGTGAGGAGGTTTCTACAGGCCAGACTAATGTGCATCAGGCTGTAGAGAAAAAATATACAGGGGCATGTATACTACAGTATGGGTACAATACTAATGACATCAAGGCAATTATGGAAAGGCACTGGAACATTTTTAGTGTGGATAAGGACATTTTAGAAACAATGGGGGACAGGCCTAGGTTTGTATATAGTAATGCTAGCAACTTAAAGATGGAATTAGAAAGGAAAAAAGGTAGAGTAGATTACAAGGATGGTACAAAAGATACAGTAAAATGCGGTAATTGTAACCAGTGCAGATATATTGATGGCAGAATTTCATTAGTTTTGCAGGACACTAATTCTACAAATATTAAATTTATGAAAGGAAACTGTAGAACATCTCACTTAGTATATTTAGCAACCTGCACAAAATGTACTTGTTACTATGTAGGAAAAACGGAGAGATGTCTCAGTAATAGAATTTATGATCATTATTATTGTATCAAAAAGGGAGATGAGAAAAATGCACTAAGTAAACACTTGATGACCAGTAAGACTTGTGACAAGTTTATATTTGGGATATTAGAAGTAGTACTAGTTAATGCCAGAGGGGGGAACATAAAGAAAAAAAATAGGTGAGAGAGAGGTATGGTGGCAAATTAAACTCAACGCCACTGTTTTCCCTGGTTTAAACGAATACATTTCTATTAAGCCAATGTTGGATGATAATAGAATTTAGTTTCTTTAAATAGTCCAAAAAGTTGTGGTGATATTTTGCCATCATCTGTACATTTTACCATTTATTATTATTTATTATTTTTCAATTCAGTCATCATGGCTTGTGGCTTTTACAGCTGATTTATTTGTATTTTGTGAATATTCTTAATATTTAATATGTCTAAGATTAGTGCATTCACCATTGTGGATATGTAAAATACATTGACTTGAACAAGTTCTATGTGCACAGGGTGCAATTAGGTTGGTACTCTAGAGGTAGCAGTTAGAGGGTTAAAGATTTTTTTAGTAAACTGAACTTAATTATGCAATTAGTATAATGTGTGGGAGAGTATATAAGCCGCACTTTTTAAATGTATGGTGTTCTGAGGAAGTCTATTTGACATAGATGAAAGCGCTCAACGTTGTCTTTTTTTAATCTGTTTTATTAAAACGGTTCTTGCTGCTACCTTTGTGGACTGACGAGTGCATTTTTAGTGGTGTAATTCACAGACACCACTGCCTAAGTATACTGCCTTATTGGAACTGAATTTTGTGTTTTTGGGCACTTTAAAAAGTGTACTTAACTGAGGCACAAGCTACCCTCCAAAGACCCCCATTTACTCTGTGTGCACTGTTTGGGGGCTTCTCATTTAGATATTGATTGCCAATCTTGCACGTTATACAGTGCTAGGGCTCTTTAGACAGGGAGAAATTAACAGTTAAAAGTTTTCTTCCCCCACAGATAGGGGCCTCATCATCTGCAGGATCCTCTTCTATGAGCAACATTTCTCCTTCTTCCAAGTCAAACAAGTCTCAGACCAAAGCTAAGGAGAAAGTGAACAAAAAAGAAAAAGACAAATACAAAGATAAATCTGACAAGAGTGACAAATCTTTACCTGAAGTATCCAGGAAATGTTCTCCGGATCCAATTACACTGATTGGACCAGATCTGAAATCAGATCGGAGATCAGATCTGACAGCCTCCTGGCTCAGATCGTATTCTCATTGTCCCTGATTCTCACTGGAACCAGTGAGCTTGAGGCTCCATTCTCCTATTCTCCAAGAAAGGAGATATTTTAGACCACCCTCTGTCCCACAGCTTTACCGAACAGGATGTCAACAGGATATTGAGGAGTTTCTCAAGATGCCACTCCAGCTAGGAGTTCTCTTGGTGTCATTCACTGGGAATATACCGAGTATTGGTCCAACATATCCTCCTGTTATTTCTCCAGCACCAGTCCACCCTACCTAGGAATCAGATTCCCTGGTTCTCTTCCACACTGAGGCACCTTTGTCAGCATCAACAGTCTTAGTTACTTCGATATCACATCTATCTGATACCAATACGTTCAGATAGAGGAGAGTCTCTGAGCCAAAGTGTTGGTGTTGTGATTCAAGGGGATAGGTCAATACCAATCTTTTTCAACCCATCTCTACCTCTTGGGGCCTTAGCATTCAACAACTCGGATATGTGGTTGGCTTCGGAGTCAAGGCACATCGGTGCTGATAGAACTCCTTCTAGAGGGTGGCCGTCAGAAGGCAGGTTATGCTTACTCAACCTGGTGGATTTTTTTGAAAAGGTCACCAAAGCAATGGATGAAGGCAAAATGGTACATATTGCATACCTTGGCCTGGCCAAAGCTTTTGACACAATTCCCACTCAGTAATGGAAAAGCTAAATAAGCTGAGAATAAACCCCTATGTCATCCAGTGAAGTGCCATCTGGCTCACAGATAGGATGCAGGAAGTCAAAATAGGGGAAGTTACTTCCACAAAGAGATCAGTCACTAGTGGAGGCCCCAAGGCTCTGTGCTGGGACCTCTCCTTTTTTTTCATCTATTTTTCTGAAGAAAAAGCAAATACCAAAGAGTTCCAGCTAACTGAGTTTACAGACAACTGCAAAATAGGAGCAGTCATTGAATCCCCAAATGAGTTTACCGTCCTGCAGAAGGTTTGTCTCAAATAAATAACTGGTGCCAAAATCATGGACTGAAACTAAATGCCAAAAAATACATTATTGTATTATTATTTAGGAAGTCATTTATCCCAGGGAACTACCACATTAACAATACACCCCTGAGAACTGAAACAGTTGTTCAGGATTTGAGAACTTATGTGGACTGTGACATAATTTTTGAACAACATGTGTCCATTGTTGTAAGAAAGTCCTTTTATACTGCACAGCTTATAAACAAAGTGATTGTGTCTATATAGAACACCAAGCGAAAACAATCCAAGCAGTCAAAAACCAAGAAATGCAGATGCAGGGCAACTTTACCAACAAGACGGAGCCTTGGTTGAACATATGATGAACATTGACGAATATAACATTAGAATGTTTGATTTATTATACAGCGAAGTCTAGTCTGAGGCCTCACGTAATGAATTAAATATAACATACTGCAATATAGATTTAGAACTTGAGCAACTTCTCTTGAATGGCCAAATCACCTTAGACACCTACAACTATCTTATAACTGAGCACCCCAGAATACCTACTATATTCGGTGTGCCAAAAATCCATAAATCCTTATCCAACCCACCGCTACGGCCTATAGTAGATGCCAAGGCGTCTAAAACTTTTAGTATAGCTAAATACGTTGATAGTCAAGTGAAAAATGTCCTTGAGAGCCATGCAACTATAATAAAGGACTCATGGGACTTCCTCAGGAAAGTCAATCAAGGCTTATATGATAGGTTCATAGGTTCATACTAGGCTATCTGCCCAAGGGCATTTATAAGCCTAGCCCATAGTTATGTGGCTTTCCCCACCCCTTTAGTTTGAATAAAAACTATGCCTATCATTTTGCTGTGCCTCTGTCAAGCAGTGACGCTGAAGTAATCCCTGGGGTATATCTGCAATCTCCCATCCATTGGTCAAGATTCCTCTTGAACAAGACCAGAGAGGTGCTCTGCCTCACATGTACCGGGATTTTGTTCCACAGCATAGGGAGTCTCTGGGTGATGAATCTGTCCCTCCAGCACGTTCTATTTATAACCGTGTCAAGGTTTAAGTCTGCCGCCCTTGTGGTTCTGAGGGCTCTAGAGTTTTTGAGGTGAAGCATATTCATCAAATCTGGGTTTGACATGGCCTTATATGTCAGGCACAGGTCACCTCTGAGCAAGCGGTATGAGACTGAATAGAGCTGGAGTTCTTTCAGTCGGGCAGCATAAGACATATTTTTGAGACCCTTTATCCTTTTGGTGAGGAACTTTTGGGGCCTTTCAAGCTGCAGCAGGTGTCTGGTCAGATACATTCCGAACGGGGCATTGTACTCAATCATAGGTCTAATAAGTGATGAGTACAGGGGACGATGACCTCCCTTGATCTAGATGTGAATCCCTTCATGATCAGGTGGGTGATATAGAAGGTTTTCCTAACTACTTTAGCAACATGAGTGTCAAACGAAAGGCTACTGTCAACCTGGGTCCCCAGATCTCTGATGACTTTTTCTGTGCTCAGTGGATTGCCACCTATATGGTAGCTAGGGGTAGCCTTGTTTTTCCCAAAGGGTATGACTATGCATTTTTGGCGTTTAACTTCAGGCCATGGCTCTGGCACCAGTTATCCATTTCTGTGAGGCCCTTCTGGAGGATATCTGTGTCAGATGTGTTTTCGACTATGGCCCAGTTTGCAGTCATCTGCAAACTTTGTCAGCCATAACCCTCCTGTGTTTGCTTGTACTTCAGAAAAGTAGATGCCGAACAAGAGTGGACCCAGGACTGAGCCCTGTGGGACACCACTTGTGACAGGCTTTGAGTCTGACATGGCTCCAGCAACTCTGACCCTGTGGGTTCTGTCACTTAGCCAGTTTGCAACCCATCTTGTGATGTATGGGTTTACATTCAAGCTGATGAGTTTTTCGATGATACCTGAGTGGGGTATTGTGTGAAGGCCTTTGCCAGGTCGAGGTAGGCTGTATGGACTGCCTTTCCCTCATCAATGGCCTTGGTGACTGTCTCGAAAAAGTCAACCAAGTTTAAGAGGCAGGATCTGCCTTTGACAAAGCCAAACTGAGTTGGATCCAAAGTCTGCAAGTTCCCTATGTCTTTATTTATGAGTTCCATTATGATCCTCTCCATGGCTTTGCAGATAAGGCTTGTCAAGCTAATGGGGCGGTAATTTCCAGGGTCTGTGGAGGCACCGCCTTATGAAGTGGGACCACAGTCGCCGTCGCCACTCCTTGGGTACGTATCCTGAGGTGAGGCTAAGATTAAACAGCTGTCCTAACTGTGGGTTTAATTCCTCATTGAGTTCATGAAGCACACAGCCGGGGACACCATCCGGTCCCATGGATGCTGTGTTTTTGCCTTAGTGAGGGCAGTTCTCACCTGGGCGTTGGAGATGTTTGGGGGCTACAATCCTCTGGAATAGATATCTCTCCTTTGGGGAGGGGAGAAGTTTGCACTGAACCTGTCAGCCAGTATGTTGGCAATGTGTGTAGGTTCAGTAATTTTCACATCATTTTGAACTAATTCTGAGCATATCTGGGAGTTTCCTCCTAGGTTTCTAACATAGCTAAAGAAGGCCTTATGATTCTCTTTAGAGTCCTTGGCGATTTTTCTCTCAAAATTTGCCTTGGATGATTTTATGAGAGCTCTTAGTTTTTACTTATAATGATCAAAGGTGTCTTACCTTTCAAGGATTTTGCTCTATCTTGTAGTAGCTTCCTCCTTTTGTTGTAGAGCTTGTTTATGGCTGGGGTCCACCAGACTGGACGCTTGCCTTTGGTACAGAGAGTCTTAGTTTTGTTTGGGATTGCCTGATCCATGCAGTCCTGTAGGTGCTGGTAGAAGGCATTTGTAAGTGATTCAGCGGTTTGAGTAATGTTTACCACTGGCTCAGGGGCCTTAAAGGAGACCACACTAGTTTTTAGAAGTGTGAAATCGGCTTTTGAGAAGTTTTTCACTGTGGTCTTTTTTGTTTCAGGTGGGGGCGGGATGAGGACCTCCAGCGAGATTAGTTTATGATCTGATCTCACCAGTGAGGGGTATACTTCCGGTGTTGAACATTTTGATCCCATGTTCGTGATGATGAGATCAAGTATGTTTTCTCCTCTTGTGGGGATGTTAGGAACCTTATTTTGGTTACTATTGATGTATGTGATCTTTTTTCAGTCATTCCACATGACTTAGGTCTGGAATGGTTCTACGACTATTTGTGTAGTAATACTACTCTTAAACATGAGACCATTCTGACCATTCGGACCTGCATGGAAATTATATTGGAAAACAATTTCCTTACATTTGAGGGCCATATGTTTAGGCAAAGACAAGGTGTTGCTATGGGTGCATGCTGATCACCAGTTTTTGCTAATGTGGTTTTAGCACAATGGGAGGACCTGTTTGTGCTAAATTCTGAATACAGGGCTTCATGGGTATTGTATGGGCGATACCTTGATGATATTGTCCCGTTTTGGAATGGATCAGAACATGACCTGAATAGATTTTTTTTGTATATCAATGGGACTACCAGTTTCCTGAGATTTACTATGAAAAAAGAACTAGACTATGTCAACTATTTAGATGTAACAATCAGGAAGGACTATGTCAAGCAGTTGCTTTACATCACAATTATACAGGAAACCAACTTATTCAAATATCTTACTTCATTATACCAGTGTGCACCCATTGCACCAAAAGAAGGCCCTTGTAAAGGGCCAATATGTCAGATTGGCCAGAATGGTATCTGACATTGAAGATTTTGCCAACGAGTGTGATGTAATGCTGAATATGTTCCTGAGAAGGGGTTACCCTGAGTCCTTTATTATGGATATTATTCAGGAGGTTAAAAATAAGAGGATTGGTGGACACTTTACTGCATTATTAGGACATGGTAGTAGTAATCAGAACAATGGGAAGCAACAAAACATAGATTTTTCACGTGCACTTAACTTACTTATACTTCTGACTTTAATAATATCAAGCACGTGATATACGAATACTGGAAAATCTTTAATATTGATAGTGAAGTACTGGAAAAAATAGGGAATAGGCCTAGGATAGTATATAGGAGGGACACATCACTTAAAGGGCTACTCGAGAAAAGCCAGTGTGACCTGACTACGGGGGGTACTTTTAAATGTGGCAGATGTCCCCAGTGCCCATTTATTATGGACACCGATAAGTTCAAGCTTAAAAATTTTGGATATATTACCAACAATAAGATAATTTATTGTTATGCTTAGGGGGTAGTCTGTATTGCTGTCTGCAGAGTATGTAAAAACTACTACATGGGAAAAACTAAAAATGCATTGAGACTCAGAATTTATCAACACCTGTATGATATTAGGCAGATGAACATGAATAATGCATTATACAAACATATTAGCAATCAACAAAACCATGCCTTTAGTTTTTTCATACTAGAACAAGTGGATTTGGGACCTCGGGGTGGACCTGTAGATGATTATTTAGAATTCATTGAATTAAAATGGCAGATCAGACTGAATGCTTGTTCCCCCCCAGGCCTTAATGACATAATCTCATTAGCTTCGCTTTTGAGGTTAAAACATTTGTTTATGTTATAAAAATTAGTCATTATATCATCTGGTAACTTGCCCTGTTAGTAGTTTTTATGTAGTATTTTATTAGACTATATGATAGCATTTTTTTTATATGTATGCTTATGCATTTATAAACCATTGAAATATAACTGTTTGATTACTGACATGTTTTGATTATTTGGGAGGAAGTGATGTTGATTCTAGTAGTAAGCTGATTGGATAGACATAGTATTTTAAACTTGGGAAGCCAGGAATTAACAGTTCTGAAGAAGTCAAACATTTGATGAAAGCACTTAACTTCTTTTTATGTTTTATTTGGTTGTATTTTTTCGTTTTATTTGTATCCTGTGCTTATTTTATGTATACTAGCCTTATTTAGCGGCTACAATGTGTGCTGTGATTTATATAAAGCTTTTTTTTACATCAACCAAGGCTCCGTCTTGTTGGTAAAGTTGCCCTGCATCTGCATTTCTTGATTGTATCTATATCTAGGGATGTCATTGTTTCCTTTTACTCAGCCTTCATTAAGCCAATAGTTTTATATAATGTCTCCTTTGGTATGCATCTCTCCAGAAATATGCAACAAATGGAATGCCCACAGACATATCTTACTGAAAGGATACAAGGCTTAAACAACACATCTTACATGGACTGAGTCAAAGTCCTGTCACTTTAGTCGGTATCCTACAGACTGCTAAGAGGTAACCTATGTCTGGCATACAAGGCATCCTCTGACCCAATACTGATGGATTTACTACACACAAGCAAGTCAAAAGGCATCAGAAATGCTCCTTCTAGGAATAAAAACCTCTTCTGCAACATCAGCAGAATGATTTGGAAGGACAGGTATATCTCGCAGAGGATACTACTGCTATGGAGCAGACTCTCCATTCACATAAAATAAAGTTAATTCCTGTCCATATTCAAGCGCAACTCGCAGAGGATACTACTGCTATGGAGCAGACTCTCCATTCACATAAAATAAAGTTAATTCCTGTCCATATTCAAGCGCAACTTGATCTGCAGATGGGAACAGAAAATGTACCCGAGGACTGCCCCCTGTACTGCTATTGCTCCTAAATGCTTTATCCCATGCATGTGTTAACTCAAATTATCTGTGGTATTGTCCCAGTTATTCTCATTGGGATAATATATAATTATCGACCATGGGATGGATAAGGAGATTACTCCATCAAGTGGAATAGGTTAATTTGAGCACAAAATGGGAAACTAGCTAGACTTATGGCCTTCAAGGGTAGCTAGCCTAATATTTACCTATGAACCTATAAGAAGAGAAGCAACTGCAGAGTGCTAAAGAGAAACTAGGGAAGTATCTGGAAAACATGCATGAGTTTGGAAAGATTGCTGTTAAACAACTATTTCTTGATAACTCCGGTGCACAAAAACTTTTATCACAGTGATTTATGCACAGAAAGTTGAAAGGGGTATCACCAAACTTAGGGAGCCTATGAGAAGAAAAATAGCCAAAGATACTATGCAGGTAATATAGTAGTTTTGAAATTTTATGAAAATTTGTATAAAGCAGAGGAATGTGGAAACCATGAAGGAGCACAAATTTAAGGATTTATGGAAGACTTAATTATGCCAAGATTAGAGGAAAATGAGGTTCAACAACTAATAGTTAAGGTAGGAGGAGATCGAATAAAAACATGATGTATAATCAATCTGCAGGGAAGCCTCCAGGAACAGATGGTATTCCTGTGGAAGTTTGGAAGTTAGGAGGGAGAAAGTTGGAAAGATCTAGAAGATTTTGTTTAACTACCTTTTAAAAGGAGGGGAGGCACTAACATCTTGGAAGAAAGCTGTGGTGGCTGTTTTATCCAAAGAGGATAAAGCCCCATCAGACTCAGCTTCATACAGACACTTTTCATTTCTAAGCCATAATTGCAAAGAGTTTATATCTGTACTATGTAAAAGTATGGCAAAGGTGTTGCCAAAATTGATAGATATGGATCAATGTGTTTTATGAAGTAGAGGCAAACATTTGGCAACTTTAATAGAACAATAATGATCCAGAGGAAAGCAGAATGTACGAAAGTATAGGTTCATAGGTGTTTACTAGGCTAATAACCACAAGGACCTTTTTAAGACCTTTTTAAGTGTAATCATGCATCCCAAATCTCTGACAAGTTCTGGTACCCTTAATAAGTGTAAGCAGGGGCTTGGGAATTGAAAAATTTACAAGCAGAGTCCTGAGAGATGAACCATTTACAGGCTGCCTGTGTTTCTTAGAGATGTAGGTGTCAAACCAGGGATGAATTTCCTGTTCCCATCCAGTTGTCCAAGTTACACTTGAATTGATTCAGAAGGAACTGTACTTCACATGGATGGAGAGCCTGTTCCAGAGAAGGGGTAGTTTCTGGGATCATACCCATCTCTCCAGCAGGTTCTATTTATATCGTAGGTAAGGATTAAGGCTTTAGAATGTGTAATTCTGGTGCTGTTTGTTTTGCGATATACAGGAGGACCATCAAGGTGGGATCTGACATTGCCTTGTATGCCAGACATAGTTCTCCCCTCAACAGCCTGTAGGAGACAGAATACAGGGATAGGTCCTTGAGGCGGTCAGCTTAGGACAGGTTGCTGTCTGTATTCTTTTAGTGAGAAGCCTCTGTGGATGTTCCATCTGTTGAATATGCCTGTTTAGGTACATACCAAAGGAGACATTGTACTTAATTATAGGTCTGTTGAATGCTAAATACAGTGAACAATGACATCCTTGAACCTAAATGCCATACCTTTGTTTATAAGTTTGACAACATTGATTTCCCCACTGCTGTAGACATGTGGTGATCAAAGGCTAGATTACCGTTTATGTGTGTCCCCAGTTCCTTGACTACTGGGTCAACTGTTAAGGGTGTGTTGTCAATATGAGTTACCAGGGGTGGATGACTACCCAAAGGATACTATTATGAATTTCTTGGCATTTAGTTATAGTCCATGGCTCTGACACCAATTATTTGTCTGTGTCAGCCCTTCCTGGAGACCATCTGTGTCAGTGGGGGATTCTATGACCACTCCTAATTTGCAATCATCTGCAAATTTAGTCAGCCAGAGGCCATTGACATTGGCCTTGGCTTCAGATAAGTAAACGTCAAAATGGAGAGGTCCCAGGACTGATGCCTGAGGGACTTCACTTGTGACTGGCCTCTTTGTAGAAGTGAATTTCCCAATTCTGACTTCCTGGGTCCTGTCTGAGAGCCATCTGGCTTTCCACTGGGTGACATAAGTGTTTATACCTAACCTCTTTTGATTTTATCAACAGTGCCCGAGTTGCGTATTGTGTCAAATGCCTTAGTCAGGTCAAGGTAGGCAGTGTGAACCATTTTACCCTCACCCATTTCTTTGGTGACCTTTTCAAAGAGGTCCACCAATTTAAATAGGCATGACCGGCTCTTGATGAAACCAAACTAAGTTGGGTCCAGTGTCTGGAGGATTCCTATGTTATTAGTGATCATTTCCATGGTAATTCTTTCCATAGATTTGCATACAAGACTAGTGAGACCATTGGGTCTGTATTTTTCAAGGCATGTAGATGGCACACCTTTGTGCAGAGGGATGACTGTTGTTGCTATCAATTCTTGAGGCATGACACCTATTTGGAGGCCACAGTTGAATAGCAATTCCAGACAGCCTGATGGGTTTTGTTTCATGCTATTTAGAAGGCATCCTGGGGTATTATCTGGGCCCATTGATGCAGTGTTCTTCGCCTTAGAGAGAGCATTAAGGACCTGTTCCCTGATGATATCAGGGGGAGTTATATTTGATGGTGTTTCCTGAAGTAAGGTTGAGGGGGAGTAGGGTGTAAAGTTAAAGCTGAATTTGTCAGCCGGTACGTTTGCTATATCTTCTGGCTCAGTATAGGTGGCTCCATTAACTGTTGTTGGGTGGGTCTTGATACAAAGAAAGCATGTGACAGAGTAAACTGGGATTTTATGAATAGGGAAATAGGCACATTTGTATTCCCTGATACAATAAAAAGATTAGTAAGACAAATGAAGGAACTGATGCAAGAATTAAAGTGTGAGGGTTGCTCACAGATAAGTTGTGTTTGGACAGAGGAACTATGCAGGGCTGTTCACTTTCTCCTTTATTTACTTTATATTTACAGCCATTGGCAAAGAAATCAGGAGCTACAGCCACAGTGATGCAGCAGTCAGTAATCCTGTCTTACAGTAAGAGATGCTCTGGTATAATTCTCAGCTGTGGTGCCTTCTGTGCAGAGTCAGCATGTCCTCTCTGTGCTTGTGTGGGTTTTCTGTGGTGGCTCCAGTTTATTCCCACATTCCAAAGACATTCAATAGGTGGATTGGACACTCTAAGTTGCCCATAGGTGTGAGTGTGTATGCATGGTGTGGAATAGCAACTGAGAAGAGGCTAGCCACCTGGCAGTGTGAATGTTGGCTCTAGTTGACTGTCATTTTTGAAGTGACATCCCAACCCTTTGTGTAAAAATGGGAAAAGGAGGCTTGTACATGGATGAATAGATGGATGGGTGGATTGGCAAAGAAAATAAGGGACTCAGAAATTCAAAGCTATACTTGGTAATCATGAAAAGTTGGCTTTATTTGCAAATGATATTATTTTGTACTAGATAAATTGAAAAAGTACATTTTGAGACAGTTTCATGTCTTTTCAGGACATAAAATTAGTGAAGATAAACCAAAGTCTATAGCCATAAATTATGTCCCATCACATATTAGTTCAGCAGTACTGTGGACATGATAAGATGAAGTGTTTAGGAATATGGATTAAAAATGTTTCTGTTATGGCAGCTAAAGATATGTGAAAAGAGACTAAACAAAATAAAAATGAGAACCTGGAAGCCCTTGTTTATGGCTATGGATAATAAGACATAAGCAGTGAAAATGTTTTTAGTCCTTTTAGTTTTATGTACAGGGCAGGCACATTTCTGTCACTCAGAGGCGTAGTTGTTAATTAATAAAGATTTGAAGAAATGTATCTGGGAAGGGAAGAGAGCAAGAGTTAAGTGGGATAAATTGATCTTTCCAATAGCAAGGTTATTTATGATTACCTGATTTGGGGGGATATTTTAGAGCTATGCAGTTAAGGCTCATACACATGAAATAAGCAGAAAATAATTCAAAGTAGAACGGGATAATAACGAAGAGAGTGGTGGGGAATGGTTCAAGAAATAAGGATAGCAGGATTTTGGATGCTGATCCTTGAGGAGAATAACAACAACCATACAGATTATTATATTTATAAAGTTGTAGAAAGTTTTCCTAGAACTAAGCCAAGAGGGGATTGGAGAAAGGAAATTTTGCCAATAGAGATGGCTTCCAGTAGGGGTACAGAAAATAGGTAAGACAGGGCCAGAATTTACTGGAGAAAATAAGCAAGGGAACCAATGGGATGGAGCAAATAAGTAAAAGGGAAAGGTAATAGAGTAGGATTAGGCAAAGAAGAAGTTAGGACTGCACATTAGAGAATGTCTTCCCTACCAGGTATTAATATCAGAGTATAGGCAATAGCAAAGGGATGGGGGAGTCCTAAGTGAAAGATCTGCTCTGGTAAAGTTTTGGGGTAAATCTAAAACAGAAACAAATTGATTTTTAAAAAGGGATAATTGGAGGGGGGGTGTATAAAATATTGTGTGATAACTATAGGAATCAATTTAGAGTTTAGAAAAGATTGGAAAGTGAGATTGCAAAATCAATTTGGGAAGACTGGGAAGACATATGTATATCTTCCCAAGTATGAAGCAAAGTCCAGAAGGTTTAGGATGTTTGCCTGGAAGTATTTGCGTAAGTATTTTATACCCCAAGCAAACTTTAAAGAATTTTCCTTTGTATTTTTTTTTTTTTTTGGTGTGTAATGAGCTGACAGAGTTTAAAAATTCCTTACAGAATACTCTGTCTGAAATATTGGGGGGAGCAAATGGCTGTAACTAATGAAATTATTCTATTGAGCAGGGATCCGGGATCTGAATTGCCAATATGCAGTAAGGCCTTATTAAGTTTAATTGTTTTGGTTTCCAAAACAGCAATTACTAGAAAGTGGAAATCAAAATCTAATCCAAATGTGTTTAAAGTACTGAATAATGTAAAAGAAATAAAAGAGTTTGAAATGTGGTCTTTATTAAAGACAAGGGGCAAATTTCATAGAATTAAATAGAATTTGTAGGAACGGTACATGTTAAGTTGTCAATCTCGCCTTCATTCTTGCTGGATGGGGACTCGGCCACTTACTAAAGCTCGAGAGCTAATTTTACCGGCTCGAGGCAACCCTATATCCCATGATGCAAGGCGCTAACTTCTCAGATCTCGTTTGCCGCTTTCGCTTGCGAGGTGCATTTTTACCGGCTCCTGGTAAGTTTTTCAATTTTTCAGACTTTTAGTCACTCCCCTTCATTTTACTTCACTACTGTTATTATCTTAACTGTTAACGGTTAGATTTTTAACCCTATCTCCCGTTAGTGGTTCCCCTTATCCAGTTATTTATCCCTTCCCCTAAGTTAGGCCTTAAGCCTCCCCCTTTCCTCTTTTTGTCAGGGATTCTCTGTGGTGTTTGGGTGTGTTTGTATCCCTGTTTTATTTTATTTTTTATTTGGATTGGGTGTTTATTGTGTGTGTCTGTGTTTTTTAGTACTTTGTGCTCCCTCGACACCGTTATGTCGAAGGACACAAAGGTCTCAGGCTTCAAGAAGTGTGACTTGTGCTGTCAGAAAATGTCTCTGACAGACGGTCACACTTCTTGTGTTTACTGCCTGGGACCTCTGCACCTGCAGGACTCTTGTTCTGTCTGCCACGCCTTCAGCCCAAGAGTCCTGCAGGAGCGCAGAAATAAACTAATACCGAGGGGCTTATTAAAGCCTGAGAGCTCCCCGACTAAGTCTGCTCCGGGGAAGCCCTTGAAACTAGTTAAGCCTTCAGCTCCAAGCCCTAAGCCATCGGCTACTGGTTCGCCTTCTGTGACGAGATCAGCTCCGTCCGGAGCCGATCCTTCTGTGTCACAGCTTACAGTATCGGCTCCGGGTCGATACCGTTAAATCTAGGCACTCACTGTCGGCTCCGGCTGGAGCCGACGTATCCTCGGCTCCTTCAGCTCCACCCATCTCCAGAAAGAGATCAATATCCCCTTCGTTGGAGTCTATACATTTGGCTCCGAGATCACCCCTGCTCTCGGAGCGGAGCCATCGGAGCCGGTCTTCTCGGTCGTCCAGGCTGTCTGACCACGACCTTGAGAGAGTGGTGAGTAGACTATTAAAGTCTCAGGCATTGGCCCAAATGCTCCATAGCCTGTCTCATCAGACGGTAGCTATTACACATCCACCTAACATTCCTCCTTCGACTCTCCTACAGAGCTCGGAGCCGGAGCTCCTCAGAGCCGTGACTGTTGTGGCTTCGGAGCCGATACCACCTCCCCCTTTGGCTCTGTCGTCCTCTGCTCCGATCTCCTCCTTGATGCCTTCATTGGAGGGATACGGGCTTCTGGTCTCTCTCATTGGCTCCGAGGGGGCGAGTGGCATCGGACCCTTGTCCGACCCCGTTCTCCCTCTCGGAGCTTCGGCGCTGGTGAGCTCAGCCCCGACATCAGCCTCGGAGCCGTCCCTGTCGGTGCGGCCTGGGGTTCCTATCTCTTCAGAGCGGGAGCCTTCTGGCCTCTCTGATGGGGGAGCCTTTGAGGTGATGAGGAGTGTACTAGCCCCAGGGCGTAGTCAACGGTCAGTTCCATCAGCTCCTCCCACTACAGTGCCTGCTGACGTCTCTTCCCACTCTCTTGCTCCCAGACCCAGAGATCCAACGCCTCAAGTTTCCCCACTGGGAATATCTTCCTCTTCCGAGGCTTCTCCTGACCCGTCAGGTGAGCCTCCGCGTAAGAGGACATGTAAGAGGAAACATCTAGACTCCCCCGAGTCTATTACATCCGATACTGACTTGGATGAGTCGGAGGGATCCCCAAGGTCCCCCTCTGAGGATGTCTCTTTCTCAGACATCCTTGAACTCCTTAAGCAGAGGGGGAACTGGCCTTCCCTTAATCCTTCCGAGGACGAGTCGGTATACCTGGAGGCGTTCGGGTCTCGACCCTCCACCTCCTGGGTGTCTCCGCCTTTCGACCCTCGTATGGACGTAGTGGCTCGGAAGGCGTGGATGGCCCCGGCTTCGGTGGAACCCATTCCTCGGAGGCCTTCTAAATTCATCACGGCCCCACCTGATAGGCAATTTTTGACAAAAGGTGTCCCGGTTGATGCCATGGTGGTGGCTGCAGCCACCAAGAAGGAACTAGCTGATCCTTCAGTACCTGTCCATCCTCCTAACAAGGATTCCAGGACTATGGATAGGTATGGCAAGCGGATATTTTCTTCAGCGACCTTTGCCATGCGATCGCTGAACTACTTGTGTCACTTCACCCGCCTTCAAAGAGATGTTCTTAAAGAGTTGGGAGAAGTTTTACAGGATCTGTCAGCTGCTGGGTCCCAGGATAAAATTAACTCACAGCTAGGAATCCTAAACTCCATTGTTAACTCCTCCATGCGGCTCATTTCATATGCAGCCGATGGAGCGAGTAGGGCCGCAGGCACAGGAGTGGCTTTAAGGCGTCAATCCTGGATGCGGCTTTGTAATTTTACAGACCCCTTCAAGGCGTCCTTCACAAACTCTCCTTTTGATGGTTCGACCTTGTTCGGACCTCAAGTGAAAGACACCTTGACTAGATGCGAACAAGATGGCAAGACTCTTTTTGCCGTAGGAGTCCGTTTCTCCACCCCTTCAAGACCTTACCCAAAAGGTCAGAAGGGAGGGAAAATGTGGTTCCACAAATCTCAAGGAGTCACGCCTGACGCACGAGGTCAGTTTACCCCCAGAGGCAGAGGGGGTAACAACAACAGACGCCGCCCTAGGGGCAGAGGGGGTCCGCAGAATCAGGGTAGCAGGGAGCCTCTCTCTGACAAACCCTTCCAGCATCCCTGAGATGTTGCCCGATTGTCCACCTTCGGAGGCAGTTGGGGGAAGATTATCGCTGTACCCAAAAGCCTGGCTTTCCCTTTCTCAAGACAAATGGGTACAGTTGATCATATCCGAGGGTTACAAAATTCCCTTTATCCAAACCCCAATTCAACAAAAGGGAACCCTTCCAGACGTTCCACCCGGTCTAAGGGAACTAGCAGTACCAGAGATATCAAAACTACTAGCAAAAAGAGCCATCCAGCCAGTCCCAGCAGACCAAATAGGATCCGGAATCTACTCAAGGTTCTTTTTAGTACCAAAAAAGACAGGGGACTGGAGACCAATATTAGATCTCAGCAAACTAAACAAGTTTGTAAAGAAAACAATGGTGGTCACGCTTCAGTCCATTCTACCCTTTCTGGGCAAGGACAATTGGATGTGCTCGGTGGACCTTCAGGATGCGTACTATCACATAAAAATTCACAGGCACTCCAGAAGGTTTCTCCACTTTCGGCTGGGGGCCAGTCACTTCCAATTCAGAGCCCTGCCATTTGGACTCACTACAGCCCCCAGAGTATTCACCAAATGTATGGCAGCGGTTACGGCTCACCTGAGACGTCAAGGATTCCAGGTGTTTCCATATCTAGACGACTGGCTCCTCACTGCCACCACCAGGCATCAACTTCTCCAAGCCAGAGATTACACCATTCACATTTGCAGAGGGCTAGGGATCTCTATAAATTTCGAAAAATCTGCCTTGTCGCCCTGTCAACCTATTACCTTTATAGGCGCCAATTTGGACACCGTACAACTTTCAGCAAAGTTAACAGACCAAAGGATCTTGGATATTCAAAACCACATCCATGTGATTCTCCAGAGCGACAAAATTCAGGCCAGGTTTGCCCTGAAAGTATTGGGTCTTATGACGGCCGCCATAACACTTCTTTCCCTTGCCCGCTTTTACATGCGTCTCCTACAGTGGATGCTGTTCGCCCAATGGTCTTTTCAGTGACTTCCCATGCGTCACAGGATCATGATAACTCCAATTTGCAAAAGGCATCTGACCTGGTGGATATTGTCCCCTCAAGTCCATCAGGGCAGACCCTTTGTTCCTCCCGCCCTGGTCGCCACGGTTACATCGGACGCCTCCCTGATCGGGTGGGGGGGCATTATCAGGGCAGGATGGTCTATGGCACTTGGCAACCTTTCGAATGCCACCTGCACATAAATGTCCTGGAGATGAGAGCAGTGCTTTTAACGTTGCAAGCCCTCCACGACTCTCTTCCCCTGGGGACTATTGCAGTCCAAACGGACAATATGTCCGTAGTGTGGTATATCAACAAGCAGGGTGGAACCAAGTCCTATCCACTGTGTCGAGAGGCACTCAGACTTTGGCAGTGGGCAATCTCTTCTCAGCGGTTTCTGATAGCAATGCATATCCCCGGGAAATCCAACATCATAGCGGACAGGTTGAGCAGAGCTATTCTCATGCCTCACGAGTGGTCTCTCAAACAATCTGTGACGGAAGAGATTTTTCAGAAGTGGGGCCTTCCTTGCTGCGATCTTTTTGCTATGCCTCAAAACAGCAATTGCCCCGACTTCTTCTCCCTCTTCCCCCTTCCAGGCCATCCCCCCAGAGACGCTCTAATCCAAGATTGGCCCCGGGGACTTCTCTGTGCTTTTCCTCCCTTTCCTCTAATACCACAAGTAATTCAGAAAGCAACCACCTTGAGAGCCAAGATGATTCTCATTGCCCCTTATTGGCCTCGACAGATATGGTTTCCGTTCCTGCATGATTATCTTTTGGTACAGCCATGGCATCTGGACCCGGTTCCAGATCTTCTGACCCACCAGTCGTGGCAGCTGCACCAATCCATACCTTCTCTCAACCTCACTGCTTGGTTGCTCCACTTCCGTCCCTAGCCAGGCTTCCTATGATTTCTAATCCCGTCCGGGATATCATAGTAGCTTCCCTTAAATCTTCCACCAGAAGGATTTACACTAGTAAATGGCAACGTTTCTCCTTCTGGGCAAAAGCTAGGAACATAGATCCCTTTACTGCTCCGATTCATTCGGTCTTGGAATTCCTAGCAGAAATATTTCACTCAGGATCTTCTTCCTCCACAGTAAAAGTTCAGTTGGCAGCCATTTCAAATTTTCATATTGGCTTGTTGGACCACAACATCATGTCCCATAAACTTTGCAAGGCATTCCTTAGAGGTGTATTTTTACTTAAGTCTCCGATTAAAGACCCCCCACCACAGTGGGGTCTAAATTTAATCTTAACATCCTTGATTCTTCCCCCCTTTGAACCTGCGGCTACCTGTTCATTGAAATTTCTTTCTTGGAAGACACTCTTCCTGGTCGCTATTACTTCTGCCAGGAGAGTATCTGAGCTTCATGCCCTCTGCATTCGTCCTCCCTACTTAATCTTCCACAAAGACATAGTTTCTCTAAGGACTAATCCGTCTTTTTTACCCAAAGTGGCATCGCAGAAGAACTTAATTCAATCTATTGATCTTCCAGTTTTTTCCCAAATTATTCTAATAGAGCGGAGCAAAAGCTACATTATCTCGATGTTCACTGCCAACTCAGATATTATTTGGACAGAACCAAACAATTTAGGAAATCTGATCAACTGTTTTTATCCTATGCAGAGAACAGGAAAGGCCTTCCGGTATCCAAGGTAACCCTATCTAGGTGGCTGTCTTCTGTGATTACATGCATTTATCAACTCAGAGGTAAAGAGTTGACTTCTAGGCCAAAAGCCCATTCAACTAGAGCACTAGCTACATCTACAGCTTTTCAGGCTAGACTTCCAATAGACACTATTTGTGCAGCAGCCACATGGGCCTCTCCTCATACCTTTGTTTCACATTACAAATTGGACTTGGCCTCCAGAAACAGAGCAAATTTTGGTTCCACCGTTCTCAAGAGTCTGTTCCATTGAGCCACCCAGGATAAAGGTGCTAGGGACGCGGTCCCATCCAGCAAGAATGAAGGCGAGATTGACAACTTAACATTGAGAAGTTATGTACCTACCATAACGTTCCATGTTAGTTGTCTTCTCTCGCCTTCTTTCTTGCGTCCCTCCCACCATCCCCCTAGCCTGGTCAGACCGAGAAGTTTGTTCCTCTTCCTTGAAGAGTCCTGATCCAATTTTTTCCAAGCTAATTAGCTTCCTAGTGTCACTAGATCAGATTGGTCTTTTTCGAGGGATTATTTCCCCTTCCTCCTCCTCTCCAGTTGGAGGAATATATTGCATAATTTTTCCTTAGCTACCAAACGAGATCTGGGTAGTTAGCGCCTTGCACCATGGGATATAGGGTTGCCCCGAGCCGGTAAAATTAGCTCTCGAGCTTTAGTAAGTGGCCGAGTTGGAGCCGAGGATCGGCTCCGAACCCATCCAGCAAGAAAGAAGGCGAGAGAAGACAACTAACATGGAACGTTATGGTAGGTATATAACTTCTCATTACAAAATAATGTTTAGGAGGAAGAGGAGGAGTTATGTTTAAAGGAAGGCAGGAACTAATCAGTTTATGTAATCTTGGACTAATTGAGAGCGGTTATAAATAAAAAAACATATACATACTGTATAATACATGTAAATGAAAACATGTTAATATAGTTTGTTTTCTATTAATGTGTGTGTGTGCCTATGTCTTAAGTGATAATTTAATAAAGGTGTTAAAAAATACCTGAGGATATAGTGTTTGGAAAGAACAGGGGAAAGTAAAATGCAAGACATTATCCTCCAGGAGTTTTTCGTGTACAGAGCATGGTATCTTTTAGGTATTCTATTGATTTTGCTTTAAAAGAGTTTGTGTTTACTGTGTTTCCTAGAGTATAAAGAAGGGAGTTCAAAATTGTAGCCAGGAAATAGTACAATGAATAACCAGTTGAGCAGTTGAGCTGTTAGTTTTATAACAGTTAATAACATTCTGTCAGTGGATCTCAGCTGTCTACTTGGGTTATAAAGTTAGAGAATATTTTTTAGACTAGGACATTTGTCTGAATAATAGTTGAGTTTGTTGAAAGTGACTATATGAGAAAGTGTAAGGTAATGCATTAGCTGTAATGTTGTTCCAAGAGGGAGAGTTGAGTGGATTGTAGGTTACTCAAGATGGGAGCAACATAATGCAGTGCAGGGATAAGAAGGGGTTGAGCAACACTAGTACTAGCATTATTTGTGAGGTATTGTTTGACTATGGAGTGCACCTAGCTTTTTGCAGGTGTTTTTACTGCTTGTCTTATGTGGTGATCAGATTTTAAGCTTTTGTCAATAGTGACTCCCAGAAACTTAGTCTGACTTATGAGTTCTGTGTTGGTGTTATGAGAGGTAATGATTTGTAAATTATTTTTGTAGTCATTTGAATGCTTTTGGGTGAATAGGATCAGTTTTGTTTTTTTTAGGGTTAAGGAGCAACCATATATCAGGCAGCCAGACCTTTGAGTTAGTTGTTTTAATTTATGTATGCTTACTGTATGACAGTGGCTTGTTTAGAAGCTAAGTGGAGATCATTAATAAATATATTAAAATACAGTGCAACGTAAATGGATCCTTGAGGGACACCCACTGTAATGGGAAGGAAAGAGGATATGTTATTTTGCTATTTTACTACCTTTTGCTTATTTGAGAAGTAGCTGGAGAACTAAGATAGTGAAGTTTTGTGTATTCCTAGCAAGCTAATTTTGAAGCAGTTTCTGGTGGGTTACCATGTCAAAAGCTTTGGAAGCATCAAGGAAAGGTGCTGAGGATAAGTTACCAGCGACTGGATATTGGTTAACAGATATTATAAAACTAAGAAGAGCTGTATATGTACTATGAAAATGGCAGATACTCTGCTTTGTAGGGGAAAGGAGTCAGCTGTCATTGAGAAAGCTGAGAGGTTGAGTCTGGATACACTTCTCCAGAATTTTTGAAAGTAGAGACAATATGGCTACAGGCATGAAGTCTGACAGCTCATTTGAGTATCCACCTTTATAGAGAAGAAGAATGTAGTACCTTTTCCATAGGGTTGCGACAAAACATTTCGTAATGGAGGAGTTAATTAGCATAGAGAGAGGATAAGCTAGGTCTTGAGCAGCAAATTTTAAGATGGTATGTTATGCAGGGTGAGGGTGGTAGGCTTTAAGTTAGTAATAATGTTTTGATTGTAGAAAATGAGACTGATTTGATTGCATGTGTTGTGGGGACTAACAAGGGAGGAGAGGAACTTGTGTCTGTCTGTGTCAAGCTTTTAAGAAGAGAGGCCACTGTTTGGAAAAAGTAGATATCGAATTCACTGGTTATGCTATCAGTTTGGTTAGATGAAGTGTATGTAGGCTGAGTTGATGCACCAGGTTTTAACAGCTGGTTGATTGTAGTCCAAAAAGGGCATTTATATTACTTGTTTAAGCATCTGTTTTTGCTTTTTTGCCAGCCAGCTGGCTAATCACTAAGATTCTGTCCATTTCTTCCATACCAGGGAGAGAGCTGATAGTAATGTGGCCACAATTCAGGCAGCTGTCAAGGAATTCCACAACATGAAACAGAAGTCCTTCAAGGGTGGTCATGCAACAGGTGCAGCAAAAGCTGCATTTTCTTTCTTAAATGACATAACTCCTAAGGAAATCCTGTCATGCTGTTGAACAGATTGCTCCCACTAGGATTCTGAGTCCTACCTGGATGCATTTAACATGAAATGTGTCCTGCAACATGCCACTCAAACTTTCCCCTGAGAGAGGTAAGCAGGCTTCAGTTCTTCATTCATCATCCCCTCCTTCTTGGTCCTACAGCGCCCAAGCTAAGAGCAGCCAGGTACTTAGTAAAATATGAGTTTGAAAATACAGTAACATAATTCAAAGACTCCTTCATTCACTGTGTTAGATACAAATGACAGAGTACCAGAATCTTTGGGGAGAAAATCAACAAAGTTGTTTTCAAAGAAGTTGAGAAGTTCCTTCAAAAAGTGAAAAAGAAAAAAAAAAGGTTCAAATGGTTGAATGATGAGACTTTGGCTATTTCTCATTAATATAGAGAAGCTAAATCTTTAGGAGATAGACATTTATTTGTTTATTTTATCGTTTTGTTGACCAGGTAAGTCCCACTAGGCTATTAGCCTCTTTTCAGGGGAGACTTGAGGTGGTATATGTACTACTAGGGGAAATTTGGCTAGGGCATCTGGGAATTTCCCCTACTCATTATTGTTTTGAGTGGGAACAAGTTTGGAGGAACAATTTCTGTTTCCTTTCCAGGTGCAGAGGTGGCCTGGAGAAACAGAGAGGCAGATGGAGAGAAAAGGACTGGAGATGATGGAGTAGTGAAAGAAATGAAGGAGAAAGCAAATATGAAAGCTGGAGAAAGTGTGCAGGATTCTGAAGAAATGTTTAAAAGAAACATTTTTGATGGAGATGAGTCAGAAAATAAAGGATGTAAAATTGCAACCCTCCAGTCAGGAAGGTTGCAAAATGATTTACTTAAGTAAATGGTGGTGCAGAGAGAGCCAGAAAATGAAGGAGATGTTTCCTGGAGGGACATTATGGAGAAAACATTTGCAGAAAAGTAAAATAAGGCAGAAGAAAATGAAAAATGAAAGTATGTGGTAAGGATTCAAAGTAAAGAAGACAGGGAAATGGACAGTTGTGGGACAATTTAATAGCTCCTTTGGGTGTAAAGTAATATTTATCCTTATTAACAGAGACATTTTGTGACATTATATTTGTGACTGTTTTTTTTTTTTCAATGGAAAATTTTCTTGGAAAATATGAAAAAAAGAAAGACTTTTACCCATGGAATCTTTTTGCGATGAAAGCATTTAACAGGAAACCAAAAATGTACAATTTCAAACAGAGATAGAAAGAGAGACTTTGAAATGACATTTGTAAGCTTTGTACTGGACATTGCGAAAGTTTATGACAAAAGGGGTTTATGGACTTGTGTCTGGGATTGTAATATTGTGTTAAAACAGAAAGAGAAAAATGTACATATACCAAGCATGATAAATGTGGAGGGCAATAGGGGTGTTATAAAATACTGGGGACAATCCAAAACATGTTTCTTTTGTGGAAAAGGACACTTGATAAGTAACTGTGACAAAGGAAAATCTTATATTTGTAGGGAATTGGGATGTGATGCAAAAAATGCAAATGAAATGTTGTAAATGTAACAAAATTGGACATTTATGGATGGATTGAAAAATGAAAATAACATTAAGGAAAAAGAATGAGAAGAAAATGAACAAATAGAAAAAAATTTAGAAGTAGTAGAAATAGAAGAAAAATTATGAGAAAAGTAATAAAGAGGGCATAGGAGAAGGTTCTGAAATAAGTGATGAAAAAGGAAAACAATAATTCTATTGGTAAAAGGATAAAGGGCAGAAAAATAAAATTTAAAGAGATAAGTACAAAAGAAAAAAAGAAAGGAAATGGATGAAAAAGAATATATTCATCTAAAGATTGAGGCCTGGTATAATGGCTAAGGTGTTTGACTCACATACACAAGGTACAGTGTTTAATTCTTACCTTTTGGAAGGAAATTGGTTAGGCTTAGAATGGCCTATTAAGAAAGCCAGCATAGTAATTAGCTATGAACTTATGAAATCATGACTCTAAGAAAAAGGGAAAATGAAAAATTTAGAGTGCTTTCTGTAAATGTGAATAGTATTAATAATATAGTAAGACGAACAGGAATTTTGGAGTTGTAATGCATGTGATGTAGATGTAATTATATTAGAAGACACAAGATTTTTTAACAAAAGAAGAAAGATTACAGACAGAGAAACTGTGGGGAGGAAAGAATATGGAATTTGGAAAATGAGAGATATTATGGAATAGATGTATTCTGTAGAAATGCAGTAAATATATTAGATTTAACTTTAGCAAAAATGGAAG
Organism: Protopterus annectens; assembly: GCF_019279795.1. Classification (NCBI taxonomy): domain Eukaryota; kingdom Metazoa; phylum Chordata; order Ceratodontiformes; family Protopteridae; genus Protopterus; species Protopterus annectens. The sequence goes on from NC_056735.1 coordinate 345,486,732, forward strand.
ATTAACCATTGCAGATTTAAAATGGAAAGAACAAGTATATAGAATTGTAGCATTATATGTTTATACTAACTGTAAAGAAAGGGAAAGCTTTTTGACTATGTAGTGATAAATATGAATATTATAATAACAGGAAACTTTAATTGTGATTTAAGAGGTAAGAGCAAAGGGAAATGAAATGATATAAGAAAAATGTTAGAAGTTATAAGTTTGTACAGAACTGAAATAGATTATTTTATAGTACCAGAAGGTTTAGTTATTAGAGAAGGAGATGTAGTTGCAACAGGATTTCTGATCATCTTGCAGTATGTCTAGGGGTAAAAGAAAACAAGGAATATATAAAAATAGGCAAAAGAATAAAAGGATAAATGAGAAAGCGTGGAATGAAAAAGGAAAGAGATTAGTAATACAGTTGTGGAAAGATCATATTACTGTGAGAACATTTTATAAAAACTGGTCTGAATGGCAGATGATATGTAAGGAAAAATATAAAAAATGTTTTTTACAGTGGCAATATGATGTGAGAAAAGTAGAGAAATAAAAATATAAAAAAACACATAATAGTACATTGGAAGATTTAGAACATAATGATAGATAGTACTTTGACAGAGAAAGAATTATGTGAAAGAAATCAAGAAAAAATGCAGGAATTGTTATATTAGCAAATATATTTTTTACAAGGAAAAAGAGAGGAAGTATCAAGGCACTTAAGCAGAACAGTAAAGGAAGATGATAGTGTAATGAGAGAAATAAAAAATGTAAAAGGAGAAATAAAAAGAACTCAGGAAAATATGAATTGTGTAGTATAATATATACAAAAAATGTTTACAGAAAAAAAGAGGGTAATGAAAAAAAAAACAATGGAAAGCGAAAAGTTAACAGAAGATGTGAACAAAGAGTTGAAAAATGAGATTTCTTTAAATGAGCTAGGTAAAGTATTAGGACAAGTAAATATAGATTCGCCTGCAGGCCCAGATGGAACAGGGTATGAAATGTATAAAAATTTGAGGAAATGGAAAAAAAACTTGTTAAAGATTTTGAAAGAATGGTTAAATGAAGGTTTTATGTATAAAAATTATGTAGTGGGATACTTAAATTAATATGGAAGACGGAAGATAGAAGAGAATTAAAAATAATGGAGATAGTATTGAATAATAATGATTATAAGAGCTTTATGAAAATAATACAAAAGAGATTTGAAATTAAATGGAAAATATTATGGAAGATAACGTGCATAATATAAACAGAAAAGGTTGTCAAGAATTATTAATGATAAAGAAATTCTGAATTATATTATGAACAGAAAGGATGAAGCAAAAATCATGATAGGGGACCTTAATAAAGCATTTGACACAACTGGGCATGAAATCTTATGGGTAATAATGAAATAATTTAAGTGAGAAAATATGTCAGCATATAGTAATAATAAAGTAAACATGCTTGTAAATTTCTGGTTAAGCTAAGAGGTACATATGAAGAGTGGTATAAGACAGGGATGTCCAATGAGTTGTATGCTTTTTGCATTAGTTATGAATGTTATAGTATGAGAAAAAAATTACAAAATTAATAAAATGGGGTATATGACAACTGAAGGGTTCAGAATCCCTGTTCTGTTAACATATACAGATGACATTATGATAATCATAAAAACAAAATTTGGGTAAAATAAGTAATGTGCACAAATGAGAGTCTAGAGGTGATAGGGGTGGCTTTAAATAAAGAGAAAAGTAAAGGTTTAGGTGATATACTAAACATCTGGAGTATAAATGTTTCAGTTAATGAAATTTCTGTGTTAGGTATAATATTTGGGAATAAAGGTGAAAGTATTTTTCAAAGGAAAAAAACACAATAGAAGAAATAAAGCAAACATGTCCTTTCCGAAGAATATATAAATTATCATTCAAAAAAAGGCTTATTTGATAAATTCAGTGCTGATGGGAAAGTAGCAAATGTATTTATGTTTCCAACAGTATTTGAAAAGGAATTATTTTAGATAATGTTTTCATTTATTTGGGGTTCTACATTAAACCCAGTAAAAAGAGGAGTTCTGTATATAAATAAAGAAGAAGGAAGTTTAGGTTTAATTAACTCGTTGTATATGCTTCTTCATTAAATTTGTACAAAGTGTTAAATTGGTTAAATGAAAAAGATGAGAGATTAGTATAAATAGTGTATAAATATATTTATGATAGATTTTGGGGCACAGTAAGAAAGAGTAAAAGAGAAAAAAAAGTATATAAATGGAGTGGAGAAATAAAATATTACCAAGAAAAATATTATTGTGGAAAATAATTGATGGTATAGAAAAAGATAGAAAACTATGGTATAACAATATAATGATAAAACATTACTACCATGGGAAAATCTAACAGATGAAAAAATGAAAGCTATAAAAATAAGAAGCAAATAGTGTAATCAGAAAGTAGATTGTCAAAATTTCTTTGTGGAGACTGGTAATATGTAAATTGACATATAAGAAGAAAAGTAACAGAATACGTTTATATTGTCAAGAAAAAAACTACTGAGCATGTGCTTTTGGAATGTAAAAGAGTAAAAACGTTATGGGGAAAACTATGTAAAGCAGATTTTTTGAAGATATAAAATAAATTGATGAAATAAACATGGATATGATTTAATATAGTTATAAGACTAGAAATAAAGAAGATGCTAAAATAATAGATAAAAGGTTATTTTATATTATATGGAATGAAAGAATAAATTAAATTATGTTTAATGGTAAATGAATTTTAGCAACGATGTTAAGTAAAATAGGAATGAAAATTTAGCATGATTTTAAAGGAACTTATGAAGATATGTAAACAAAGTTGTATATATATTGGTATGTATGTAAATTTTTTTTGTAAATTAGAGTTATTTTTGTATATAAATAAAGGACCCCTACTCTTTTGATTGGTGCCATGGGATCTTTTACATCCATGTGTGATACCAACAACAAAAGCAGATGGGGCCTCAGTTTAATGCCTAATCTGCAGAACAGCACACTCAGGAGTGCAGCCACCCCCCTTATGCTGCTCTGCAGTGTCAGTAATTGATCTGTCTGGTATGGGAATACAACCCACAGAGAGTGTGCTACCTGCTGCACCACTGACATAAATTCCTGATTTGCTTACATGCAGTTGTTAAAGCAAAATGAAAACTCCAGCAAAGCTAGAACTTCTACTGAGTGACCTCCCAAACCTCTTGTACCAGAGGCACATGGGATATATGCAAATGCCCCTTATGAACATCAGTTGTTTCAGCTAATTGGCAATTCTGAATGCCTATGACTTGTTTTGCCGTTTTAATGGACAATTTCAGGCCAATAAAGCCAAACCCCACTCGCTGTGGATATGCATATATCGGCCTTGTTATGACCTCATCAGCACAGCACAAGCAGAGTGTTTGACTAAGCATAAGAAAAGCTCATAACAAGGCTGAAAGTGGAAGTTCTAGCTTTGCTGGAGTTTTTTCATTTTGTTTTTACTTACATGCAGCTGTGGAATCTAACCCTAATTTTCAGTGTGTCACAAGATGAAACAAGGAGTACTACAATGATGTGTGAAAGAAGACTTAGTTAGAAAATTCTAAAGGAAGAACAGGACTTGCTTTCCTATAAATACAGGGGCTAAAGAGAAAATTCCAGCCCTGAATGTTAAAAGATGCTGCGGGATCTATGTTGAATAATGCTGAGAAGATTAAGAAAAAGTAGAAAGACTACACTGAGTAATTATACTGTGAATATTAAACAGATCAACAACTGTTTCATCCTGTACTTGCAATCAAGAACAGAAGTTGATGAAAGAAATAAAAGCAGGAGCATTGAAAGTTTCACAAAAAAAAAAAAAAAAAAAAAAAACGCCAGATATTGATGGCATAGTTTCATAGGTTCATAAGCAAGTACTAGGCTAGCTGCCTTTCAGGCCATTTTAAGCAAATCCAATTTCCCTTCAAAGGTGAGAATCAAACCCCATACCATGCGTCTGTAGGGTAAATGTATTAAGCATTATGTAAACCCCCTGTAGGTAATTACTAGGCTAATTAACCCAGGGGTCCATGTTAAACCTAGTCTTGTTTCTCAAAAGTGAAAATCAAACCCTGTGCATTTTGAGACTGGATAACACACCAGGCTGCCTACTGGTTAGTCCGAAACATAACTTGTCGAACCCCCTACAAAGAATATTCAATACTAATTTCAAAATAGGTTTGTGCTGGATGAATGAAAGACTGCAGCAGACATTCCGTTGCTTGAATGTGGGATTTCAGTGGGCCTAGGCAATTATGGACACGCAAGCCTAACCAGTCTCATCTGGGAACCTAGGTCAACAACTGACCTTGATCATCAGTTCACCACATATTCACTATTGAAAGGAAATCCATTTCTGTTGTACAGCTTATAGTTAAATGTATAGCATCCAGATCAAGGCACAATTGTTCTACTCTACTTGGCACTCATTGGGCCAGTCACTGAGCATAATGCCCCTTTTGGTATGTACCTGTCCAAACACTTGTCACAAGTGGATGCCATCTAACCTTCAAACATTTAGGAATTATTCCAAAGCAAACCTCGTACTACTGAGTTATACCATGGTAAAATTTCCATCTCCCCAAACCTTGTGAACTCTGCTACCAATATGGAATTGTTCACAGAAACCCTATACCATCATGTAAACAGATGCATTGAGGCAGCTATTCCTTATGGGTACATCTACACTGAGGCAGCTGTACGCACAAGGAATAAGCAGATAACTAAATCAAACAACAAGTCACCCTGTTGGAATCTCAATATTAATAAACTGTATAACAAAACGAAGAAAATCACGGCAAAAACTAGAAGTGCAATAACCAGCAAGGTGAGAAAGTCTTCAGACTAAATAAGCCATTCAGAAGTCCAGCAAAGCCAAATTTGATGTAAAAATAGCCTCAAAGGCAAAAGATAACCACAAGACCTTCATCAGCTTTGTCCGCAACCTCAAATGTAACACACAACAGTATGATGAACTAATTGTAAATGGACCACCTAGAAGGAATCAGTGGATATACCAAACCTATGGGTTGATAAATTTAGTCCCAATTTTACCCCTTCTTCACCCAATACCTTTCAAGAGATACCCTCAACCGTAACCCCCCTGGCTATCACTGGTAAACAAGTCTTCAATGAACTCTCCAAGGCAAAGAATACTGCATCAATGGGCCCTGGTAATATCCTGGTGTGGCTCTTGAATAGCATGAATATGAGCTATCAAGCCCTCTAAAATCACTGTTCAGCATTAGCCTCTTAACTGGCTTCATGCCTAGTGAATGGAGGACTGCAACAATTAAACCTCAGCACAAGTACTGACCTGGATAACTACAGACCCATAAGTCTGACTATTCTTGTATATAAAGCCATGGAAAGAATTATCATGAGTATTTTAAATAAAGACATAGGAAACCTTCCGTGGTACGGCAGTAGCATTGTTACCTCACAGCAAGAGGTTCTCCTATTCGATTCTCAGCTGGGCTTGGGAGTGCCTTCTGTGTGGAGTCTGCACGTCCTCCCCGCGGTTGGGTAGTGTTCGAAAGACATGCATGTGTAAATGTGCATGCTTTCGTTGAAGGTTGAGCATCGAGCTGGCACCTTGGCATTTCATAAAAATCTACTGCCAATCATTAGCGGACCGGAGTTCCGCTGTGGTGACCCCTTACCGGGAAAAGCCGAAAGACAAACAACAACATAGGAAACCTTCATACATTGAATCCACCCTGATTTGGTTTCATCAAAGACAAATCATGCATAATCAACCTGGTGTTTTTTTTTTTTTTTGAGAAAGTGACGAAAGCTATGGATGAGGGCAAAATGGTACACACTGCTTATCTTCACCTGGTCAAATCATGCAACACTATTCTCTATTAAGGAATTGGAAACAAAATCATGAAATTAGGAGTAAACCTATATGGATAGGTATTTATCACATAGAATACCATTCCTGCTGAACAGTCTTTCACACCATGTAAAGCAGCGTACTTTTTTTACTCTATTCAAATGAAATCTGGATGTATGGATGGGTATCTGCAAATTCTCTTCAAAACAGAGCTTCAGCATTTATGGCAAGATGCAAAGGCCAAAATTAAATCCAATAAAAACAAAGATGGACTGCATTCATCATGTGAGGTTAAGGGTTTTTACTAAGGCAGAAAAATAAATCTCATTGAAAAATGAGAAACATACAGACCAGTTTCTGCATTCTAGCTTTCATCTCCAAATTCACCTCCAGTTTAGCACCACTGACCCTTATGGATATGAGAAATATGTAACTATCCCAATATATACTTGCTCCATCTTTGAATATTTCTATCCAATAATTATAATTGGAATGCACGGCTAAGCTTCGTAAGATCCTCAAATATCGCTAACTTAGGTGCTTATAAATCTTTGATGATCATGTTGAAACAGTGGTCATGAAATCCCTCTATCTGGCATAACTGACTGCACAAGGTATTCCTTTAGATCCAAGGAAGTCCTTACCTCTGTATATTCTGCACTAATCAGACCCTAAAGGCTCCTGACAAAAAAGGTCATTGGCCTAAAGGATTTGAGCTAGCAAGAGAGATGTGCCATTTATCTTAAATTATGGCTTAAAATTCAAAAACAGGGATAGGTTTTTAATACTGATCTTATATATTTAGAATGTTGCTAGGATAACTGACTTTGTGAAGTATATGACATCTGAAATTCAAATATGCCTTTATTTAGTGACTGCAACCTACAACAAAAAACATACCAGAAATATAATGCATGCACAGTGACATTCTGCAAGTTCAATGTCTGTGGAGAGGTATGGGACAAAGCAAAAAAAAAATAGAGTACAAAAGTGCAGTATCAGGAATAGATGTTAAATAGAGACCTTATGTACTACCAAAACCAAAGGAAGAAACTCACTGCCAAATGGCACCTAAAAAGTTGACAAATTGAAAAAAAAAAACTACAACAGGCACTTTAAGAGGTCCAGAAAGCACCCAGAAGTCAAGGCAAAAATATGGTTTATACCAATACAATCCTTCTGGGTACTTTCTGGACCTTTTACAGTACTTTATGTAGCACACTTGCTAGGACAGCAGGTTTTGCATTTGCAGGTTTTCCTGAAGGATATGAACTCTGATACTCTCTTGTCTGTCATCATTTAGTCACTAGTTTAGTCCTTAATGCTTTGCCAGAAAACCTCACATTTTACGAACATACCAAAATATGAGGCGTGGTGGTGCTGCGGTAGCATTGTCGCCTCACAGTAAGACGTCCTGTTCGATTCTCAGCTAGAGCATCTTCTGTGTGGAGACATGCGTGAATGGGCGTACCTTCGTTGAAGGTTGTGCGTCAGGGCCGGCAACTCGGCATGTAAAAATCTACTGCCAATCATTAGCGGACCGGAGTTCTGCTGTGGCGACCCCTAACCGGGAAAAGCCGAAAGACACAACAACAACCAAAATATGAGGCAAAATCTTGAACAGTTGAAAGCCATAGGACAAAGCCGAAAAGGTAGTGTTGGGCAAAGTTTCAAAATCAGAGACATTTGAAATGTGTTCTTATCATATGTAACAAAGTCCCATGCTGAATAATAAGTTTTGCATTACAATACATTTTCTGAAGGTTGATAACTCTGAAACTCAAATATCTTTCTGAGTATTACTATACCCAACAGTTTGACATAATGTCATCATTTTTTACAAGAAACAGAACCAAAACATGATGCAAAACTATGCACATTGCCCCTCCTATAGCAACTCCCTACCTCCCACAGCAGCAGCCCCCTCCCCACCCATTCCAGTGTTCCATTACTTGTCTATTTCTCACCATGTTCCATAAACACTGTGCAAACCTGTCAGTGTGCATACTGTTTTCTTATCTACGTCTACAATGATTACAGATATTGAAATAAAATAGCACAAACGGATAAGCCATTTGCTAAACAAACAATACAGTTTCACAATGAAAACAGACTTCGCATCAGCATTAAACTTCTCTGCCCTTGAAACTCACATGCATTAAAACTACATGAAAACTCACATTTGAAGACAATGCATCTGGCTAGTGGAGGATTAAGTTTACCTGTTGTTTTCAAACCATAGGCTCCTTGCACACATTTATAGGGCCAGGCATGCATGTATGTGTTCTTTGATTCACTTTCAGTGTTCTGGTTTAAAAGCCCGTGGTTGTGCTTGTTTCCCACGTTTCCTGTAACTAGTCTAATCCAGGTACAGATTTTCTGTATCCAAGACTATTTGTAAGCTTCTGAGCCCCCTAATCCTTTCTGTGTTGGAGGGAAGTCTTCTAGCTTATCAGTGGGAGTGGTAAGCACTAGGTAGCCTATCTACCACAAGAGGAGTGGTTTCTGGCCCAGAAATTGTAGCTTATTGGCCATTTATTTCCATCTCCTTCAACTTTCTGGTTTAAAAGCCCACATCTGTGCTTGTTTCCTACCTTTCCTGTAACTAGTCTAGTCCAGATACAGATTTGCTGTATCCAGGACTGTTTGTAAGCTTCTGAGCCCCCCAAGCCTTTCTGTGTTGCAGGGAAGCCTTCTAGCTTATCAGTGGGTGTGGTAAACACTAGGAAGCCTAGCTACCAGAAGAGGGGAGGTTTCTGGCCCAGAAATTGTAGTTTATTGGCCGTTTGGGCAGTTTTTCTATCTCTTTCAACTTTCTGGTTTAAAAGCCCATGTTTGCACTTTTCCCACCTTTCCTGTAACTAGTGTAGTCCAGATACAGATTTGCTGTATCCAGGACTGTTTGTAAGCTTCTGAACGGTGCCAAAGTCTGCTCTTCAATGTTTCCCTTAGATCTGTTAGTTCTGTCCTCTCCTGCACTTTTACTAGCTTATTAGTTTAGCACTTTACCAGACTTCTTGTAGCAATTATTGTAGCACACAAAAGTGCTACCAGCACTAAACGTTCTACAAGGAAACAGCTCCAGTACTTATTAATGCCAAACCCTTCAGGCATGTCTAAAGGTCAGTTCCCTGTGCTGTATCCTATAAACCTGGTGAACTTGGGCATCCTGACACAATGTAGCAACTGCCTCATGTACACTGACAACCCACTCCTCTTAACTCTCGACACTCAGACTTGCGAGAGATGCACTTATATATCCAAATTGGAACCGATGCACTCTCCAGCCAAGACCGGAATAGCTGGTCAAGAGGAAAAGATCCACACTTCCACAACACCACATGGAACACATAGTCCTCCAGAACACACACCAGCAATGCCTTTACATAAAAACACAAACCACACACCCACCTTCAAGGAGGCTCTCAATAAAAATCTACCCAAACAGCAGAGACCTTCAAGGCAGAAACCCACTCGACCACCACAACACTACTCACGAGACACATAACTCTCTTAAACAGTGTGCCACTCAACCAGAGCCCTAAGGCAAAACAGCATGCCCAACACACTAGTCATAGGTGATTCGATAGTGAGGCACACTGATGTCCCACTCACTAGGTTGAATAAGGGGAAAGTAACAGTCAGCTGCCTGTCAGGCACCAGGATCTGCCACATAACACACGCACTCAGGTCCATCAATAGCAGGTACAATATGACTCAGACATCGTATATGTGGGTGTGAATGACTTGAGATGTACCTCCCTGGACTACATGAAAAGAGACATGGAGGAGCTCTTGGATTATCTAGCCCAGCAGGTATGACCCTAGCCCTGGGGAGCATCCTACCATCAACCAGAATGATACCACAGTACAAGCAGAAAATGATTGATTTCAACAACTGGCTACGTTTCTGGTGTCATTCTAAGGGGCTCCAGTATCTGTCTTCCTGGGATGACATGCTTGACAGACCTCGATGCTTTGCCAGAGATGGCCTGTATCTGTCACCCCTGGGCTTCCGGATACTGGCCAAGGCTCTTGCCACCGCTATAGAGCCTTTTTTAGGCAGAGTGTTCCAAAGACCAAATTACCACCGTAACAGCTACAAACAAATGCAGTCTGAGGGTCATGCTGCTCAACGCTAGAAGTCTAAATCTTAAAATGCACTCGCTCAAAGTACTGCTTAAAATGGAGAACATTGATATTTGTGCTATAACAGAGACCTGGTTCAAGCAGCAGAAAGCACCCCTGCACTACCAGGCTGTAACTCATTCCACAACTTTTGGCCCCAGAACTTGGACCAAAGCTCTAAAGGCGGTGGTATTTCCATATTTATAAAGGATGCGCACACCTCCAGACTGGCAGCCCAACATAATGCATCTGAGATGCTTCAGGTGCAGCTAACACTGGGTAAGACAGTGATTCAGGTCGTAGCCTGCTATAGGTCCCCAACCATGTCTCAAGACTCACACTCCATGTTCCTAAGCACCCTGGAGAATATTAGGGTCCAACCTAACACTCTCATACTGGGTGACTTCAGCTACCCCTCCATTAACTGGGAAAACTACTCATGTACCAATACACTTGCCCAACGTTTCTTGGAATTCATTAATTCTAGTGCCCTGGACCAGCTCGTTCTTACCCCCACTAGAGGTAGCAACATCCTTGACCTGGTCATTACTAACATAGGTGACCGTGGCTCTACACCAATAGTCAACTTCTCCCTGGTTAGATCTGTCCACAAACTAATCACCTTGGAAATCCACATCCCTCCCATCCCCTGTGCAAAGGTAACCACCATGAAAAACTTCTCCTAACTTTGGGCTCCTAAAAACAGAGGTGGCTAACTTCACAGCACCCATGCAAATGAATTGTTGCACGACCGCCAAATCATACACCAATGCACTGTATGAACATGTACACAAATGCATGGATCTCACCATGCCCGTTAGAACCAAGACGCTCTCCTCCAAAAACAGGAAGCCAATCTGGTGGTCCTCTGCCATAAACAAATGCTACAACAGAAGGAGGAAACTGATGCGGAATAAGGTGAAGTCCCAAGGCTGGAAAAACTCCCTTATCAGCCTCAACAAAAGGTTGAGATCCATCATCAAATCCTCTAAAGCTAGCTATGAAAACAGAATTGCAGCAGATAGTAAAGACAACCACAAGGCCTTCTATAGTTATGTAAAGAATCGGCAATACCCAGATTTGCTCTGAGCTACTGCACAATGGTACCTCCTATACCACGTCAACAGATATTGCCAATATACTGGCCGTCAGATTCAATGCCAACTTTACCCCTCTCTCACCCCTCCAAAGGACCAATCACAATACCAGTAGATTGCCAGGCACCCAGTTTTACTGCTGCACAGGTTAAAACAGCACTGTCCATGGCCAAGAATACAGCTTCTATGGGACTTGACAATATCCCTGGCTGAGTTCTACATGAACTACAACGTGAACTGGCATCTCACCTGTCTGCCCTGTTCAATCACAGCCTCACCTCAGGCTTTGTCCCTACAGAATGGCGCATTGCTACAGTCATCTCTGTCCACAAAGGAGGAGCGACTACAGACGCTAGAAACTATTGTCCCATTAGCCTGATGAGTCTGACATGCAAAGCTATAGAATGAATCATCGTGGACCTAATAAACAAGGATATAGGGAATCTCCAAACTCTGGATCCTACACAGTTTGGTTTTGTGAAGGGTAGATCATGCCTGCTCAACTTCTTTGAGGTAGTCATCAGATCTGTGGATGAAGGCAAGGTGCTTCATACAGCCTACCTTGATCTGGCAATGCCTTTGATATCATTCCCCATTCAGGAATCATAGAGAAACTCACTAAGCTATGCATCAACCCCTATATCACTAGATGGGTTGCAAACTGCCTCACAGATTGAACCAGCAGTTTGAAAGTAGCTGACTCCAAGTCAGACTGCCAACCAGTCACAAGTGAAGTCCCACAGGGTTCGGTCCTGGGTCCTCTCCTGTTTGGTATCTCCTTCTCTGAAGTCCGGGCCAACGCAAAGGGACTCTGGCTGACAAAGCTCACAGACGATTGCAAGTTGGGAGCTATTATTAACTCCCCAAGTAATGCTTACATCCTACAGAAAGGTCTCATTGAGACCAACGAATGGTGTCAGAATCATGGACTTAAACTCAATGCCAAAAAATGTGTCATCATCCCCCTTGGGAAACCCCAGTTCCCTTGAATTACCACATCGATGGTAGTCCATTGAACACAGAAGGTGTTATAAGAGATCTGGGAGCTCAGGTTGACAGCAACCTCTCATTTGACCACCACATTGCCACTGTGGTCAGAAAGTCCTTCTATATGGCACATCTCATTACTAAGGGTTTTGCATCCAGGAAGAAAGAGGTCATTGTCTCCCTCCACTCTTCCCTCATTAAGCCAGTCATTGAGTACAATGCCCAATTTGGCATGTACCTCACTAGACACCTGCAACAACTGGAGAGAACACAGAAGTACCTCACAAAGAGGATCCTAGGCCTTAAACACTTGTTCTATATGGACAGACAAAAAACTCCCAACTATTCTGTGTCTCATATCACCTACTTAGAGGTCTGTTAGAAATGCTGCATCTAAAGAAATCCCAATCCCACCCCACCACATGCTCCAGAGACCTCAACCTCATTACCATAATCAACATAACATGCTGTAGGGACAGGTTCATAACACAGAGACTGCCCATACTATGGAATAGACTTCCCATACATGTCAAGCAGAGCACCTCACTGGCTCTCTTCAAAAGCAATCTTGATAAGTGGATGGGAAATAGAAAATTCATCCCAGGGATCACTCCAGTGGCTCTACTCAACAGAGGCACTGGGAACTAAGCTTGGGTGGCACGATACCAGGATAATCCTATGGGCTAGGCTTGCAAAGGCTCCAGGACCATTAGCCTAGTACACACCTATGAACCTCCTGATTTTATTAAATTATATTCCTTGTATAATACAGCACCACTTGCTAGAATAGTGTTTTAAATTTGTAAGCAAAGAAACAAAATGTATGAACCAGTAATGACAAAGCTACCCATTTCAGAAAATTTCAACCATAAAAGGCCACTCAAACTTCTGTCATTACAATCCACCAATATTACTCAATAAGCACAATATTTGCATAAGTAAAATCCCTCCAAATAATTCCACATTAAAGAGATCTGTAACTAATAAAGAAGTTGCTACTGGCAAACAACTTTACATTTCAGTGTTTCATCTATAAATTCAGTGCCTGCTGCCCTTGAATAATTAATTGCCTATGTTACATTAAAAAAATGGTAAGCTGGAAATATTGCAATAGGGAATGTCTGACAAACCAGCAACAAGTTCATAGTTTCTCGGTATCTCATACAAAGGTGGACACACTCAAGAGTGTAGAACCCCTACCCCCCCCCTTAAAATGCATCAAATAATTGGCAATCAAAATGGCATTGCAATATCAGCACTCCATCTACATGGTGTGGAGTAGAATCCACAGCCTTCTGCAGCAAAGGCAATTAAGCTCCTAACACTGTTTTCAAATTCTACAACACAAACAGTGACTGCCATTTGATAAACAAACAGTTAGTTTGACATTGAAAACAGAGTTAGCATGAGAACAGTAAACTCATCTTCCCTTAAAACTCACAATTCAATGAAAATGAACTTGACCCCTTGAAAATGAACTGAAACTCATAATTCCCTGAAAATGTACTGAAACTCAAAGTCACAGTTCCGTCGGCAGTCTGGTAGTTGGTGTAGAGAATTTGGGCTCTTGTCTCCACTGGAGCTCATAATTCCTTCAGCAGTCTGGTAGTTGGTATAGAGTTACAAGGTCATGCCTGATCCAGTTAATTGACTAACCTGCCCTAACCCCTAACTAAGGCATTACATGCCATGCCTCTCCACATGCCCTCCTCCCTAACTATGGCTTTACATACCATACCTTCATACATCTTAACCTCTTAGCATAATAAAGTTGAACAAAGCTTAAAATAATGGTGGGACAATGGACCCAAAATAGGGACAGGTTTTAAATATTGTTGTTATAGACTTAGTAAGTTCCTAGAATAAGAGCATTTGTCTTAGCATGCATTTTCTAAAGGAGATGAAGTCTGAAATGCAAATGTATGACATTAATTATTTCAATCCTCAGTGATTTGCCAGAAAGTCACAAATATTGAAGAGAAGGCCAAAAATATGAGACAAAAATCAGGACAGTTGAAATGCACGCATATCTCTCAAGATATGCAAGAAATCTGGACAAAGCCTGAAATAATGGCGATACAGTGGCTCAAAATAGGGATACATTTTGAATATTGCTCTTTTTAACTTAGAAAGCTGCTATAATAACATGATTTGTATTGGCATGTATTTTTTGAAGGATAATCTGAAACATATATATATATATATATATATGTGTGTGTGTGTATATGTCTATATATATATATATATATATATATATATATATATATATATATATATATATATATATATATATATATATATATATATATATGTATGCCATTATTTAGAGATTTCAGTCCTCCATGATATACCAGAAAACGACAAATTTTATGAGAAACAGACCAAAACTATGAGGCTAAATCTGGATAGTTGAGAGGTATGTTAAACACACACACACTCACACCTACCTTTTCTCACATAGCAACACACACACACACACACTCTCTTTTAAACATCAGCAAATGGCTAGTTTAAATTCCATACATACATCTACTCTCTCACATAACAACACACATACCTGCTGTCTCACATAGCAACACACACACACCTTCTCTTTCATAGAGTAATGAATGGCTAGTTTAAATTCCACACACTCACACATACTTACTCTATCACACAGTAAATAATGCACACAGACTCTTTATCTATCGTACAAACAGAATGGCTTAAATTACATACACATACATACATATACACACACACACACGCTTTCTCTCTCATACAGAAATGGACAGAACTGCTAGTGTAAATTATACACACACACACACCACTTACTTACTGTCCCTCTCAACGGAATGGCTATTTTAAATTTCTTGTGCAAGTGCAAAATAGGTTTATGTTCGTGTTAACGTGTGCATGACACATGCATGGTCCTCCTTAAAGGAGAAGATATTGCCACCATGGAAAGAAGTTTTTTTTTTTTTTTTTGGCCAAGTTCCAGCTGTAAAAGTGGGAGGTCACTTGCACCCCTCCTCGCCGTTTGATTCTGGCACCCGTGCCTTTAGCTTTCTCCCCTGGATCCTAGTGCATGCCTTCTGTTTCTACCTCCACACAAACACTGTACTGAAGTGTGTACAGTGAGTATGCCACCTGATGTCCTTGGACTGTAGTGCTATTTAATAACAACTTTTGGGTTCTCTGAAAGTTGTTAATGAACTGATAAAGAGTCTTTGGTATTAGAAAGTTGCATATTGTATTGTTAATGCAAATTTTTAGAGGATAAGATTTAACCATTTTCCTATGTATTTGTATTAAGTATCTATTCAGTAATGTGTCCAGTAGTGCTGACACTAAGTAGAAAAGTTTTTGTAGTTACAGGTCTTTTATATATAAAAAGAGCATCAGTTTTGTATTTGAAGAGCTAATAAACCTGGGGATTTTAGCCATTTATATAGTATGTTTAGGGTTTGTCAGAGTTGTCTGCAGTGATGCAGCCAGTACTTCTCTGTGTTACAGAAATCTGGTCAGCGAAGGCAGAGCAATTAAGGAAGCTGGAGAGGATAGAGATAAAAGTGTCTGAGAGGGACTGTAAGATGCATACTGTAGGACAGATGAAGAAATTATGACAGAACAAAAGCCGGAATAGCTCAAGTTGCAGAGAAGGTTAAAAAAAAAAGATTATGGTGACTCAGACATTTGCAGAAAAGGAAAAGATGATTTGGTGAAGGAGACTTGGGAAAGGCAGGAAGAAGGCAAGAGGTGAATGAACTGTGTGAGAAAAGACCCGCGACAGTCAGACATGAATGTTGAAGAAGGTAGGAGAGTGGCAATGAATCAAAAGAGGTGGATATAGATGATATGACAGCCCAACACCATGTAGGAAAAGGGTAGTTGATCATGTCTGAGTTCTCTGAAAATAGTGTGGTGGCTGTGACTGGAAGACCACATCACTAAATCATAAGCTTATAGAAGGTTATTTGTTTTGATCATATATGGGGCTTTAATACAATGCAGCCCAGAGAAGAGGTGGGAAAGAGTATGATTTCAAAATAATCAGGGTCTAGAATTCATCTTGCCATGCAAAATCACTTGACACTGCAGAGTATAAAGTTATATATATATAGAGGTAACATTTTGTAAGTAGGTCAAATCTCAGAGTGCAGTAGCCATTCTTCAATAAAATCTTACATTTGTAGTGCGTGTGTGTGTGTGTGTATATATATGTATATATATATATATATATATATATATATATATATATATATATATATATATATATATATATATATATATATATATATACATACATATATATATACACACACGTGTGTGTGTGTATGTACACACATTTATATTTGTGTGTTTTTTATATATATATATATATATATATATATATATATATATATATTATACATACATGCATATATATATATATATATTGACTTACCATGCAGAAGTGCATCAAACAGGTGGTGTTCATAATCCCAGTTCACATCCTGTAATTACATAAACATTTAATTTTACTCAGCTAGTATACCATTGCTTTATCCATATGCAACCATTTCATTGTACAAAAGTACAGTGTTTCTGGCTGTGAGCCCCACACACATACGCAGTGACATTCACTGTGTCTTTGATTTTGTTACAATTATCAAAGGTTAGTGACAAAAGAGCAGCACGCCTCACAGCAAGAGGTTCTCTGGTTCGATTCTCAGCTGGGGTGCCTTCTGTGTGGAGTCTGCATGTCCTCCCTGTGGTCACATGGGTTTCCTCTGGGTGCTCCGGTTTCCTCCCACATCCCAAAGACATGCTGTAGGTGGATTGGACACTCTGAATTGGCCCTAGGTGTGAGTGCTTGCATGTGTGTGTCTTCTGTGGAAGGTTAGGAGCCGGACTGGCAACTTGACACCGTAAAACTCCACTGCCAATCATGAGCGGACAAGTGATCCACTGTGGCAACCCCTAACCAGCAAAAGCTGAAAGAAGAAGAAGTGACAAAAAAAAACAGCAGAAGTTCAACACAATGCCAAATTGTTACATGTACAGCTTATATATTGAGAAAAACAGTACAGTAAGTATAAAATCAGCAAGGATGTGTCCTAAGTTGCACAGTTGGAGCTATCTATCATACATTGTTTGCTGCTTATGATAAAAGATTAATGCAGAGTGATTGCACATACACTAATTTGCCATTAAGGGTACTGTTAAAATTAGTCTCTGTGATAGACTGAAGCATACATTGCTTAGCTATTGTCATTTAAATAAGCCACAGTCAGGCTAAGAAAGTCAAATGGAAGGATCCTACATGTAACTGGGCAATCATCTTAGGCAGCATTATTCCTAGGAACCTTGGGAGAAAGGAGGTACAGACATACGGTTTTACAATCCTAAATGTCCCTGGTGGGTATGCAGTGGCTGAAGGCCTTGGTAGCATCTCATTTTGAAAGTGACCACATGTTTAGGACCACTGTTGGACCATATTTTGGAGGAAGAGATTATGTGCCACACCCCAAGGTTCAGTTTATGGTCTTGCTGGTGTACTGCTTTTTTAAAATGTCTTTAGCTACCAGCTTATGAAGGACTAAAATTATTAGGAAGAAGTAGATGCTTCTTCAGTCTTCAAGAAAAATTGATGACTATAGAGCAAGTGATTTGCCGTCACTGCTGTATTTTCATTGCCCACATAGAGCTGCAGTATAGTATTAACAGAAGGCCAAGAATTTGCAAATTTGATGCAGTTCCATCTAAACGCCTGCTCTGTCCTTGGCTACAAGGCACAAAGGAAAGCTTAACAGAGTAGTTATCACAATGGGCATTACTACATGATAGCTATGCAGTTGATTAGTCCACTAAGCTGCATTGTAGCAAAATTTGATTCAGCTCAGAATATACACTGCGCCCCAAGGATCTGTGCTGAGTTTCCTTGGAATGCTGCAGAATTTAGCTACCTCAATCAGTTCAGGTGAACACAGAGACCTACAAGTTCTAAACTGTTATTACAGAATGTGAAACACTTCAGAGTATTTATGCAGAGAGCAGAAACTCAACCTGCATTAACAACTTTTTAAATGGCTGCTTCAAATTTCAAATCACATAATAGCAGTGCATGATAGGATATGCCTAAGTGCAGTCCCTGACGACTGATGAAATATTCATGTGTACCAAAGTAAAGTAAGATAAGATAAATGTTGTATCTCTTGCCTCACATTTTGTATCAAGTGTCTCAAGGAAATGTGTAGGAGTGTTTCTTGGACATATGCCAAAGTATTAGCAAAGGTCCAATTAAGCTGAGTGGGATTAGCATACTGTACATCTCTTGTTCTTTCTTTATCCTTTTTTGTCAACATCTTAGATAATGTGATTGATACTTTTATGTTAACAGCTGTAACCATGGTAGCTCTTTTTTCTTCTTTGCTGTATCACTTGCTTTATTTTTGAAATTGAAAATAATAATGGAAGTGTACTACAAATACAAGGCCAAATATATACTGATATCTCTGCATTACAGAAGGGACTTACAATGAAGTATTAGCTAATCGTTTGTTGAGACTCGTATAAGTAATCTTCGACTGGACTTTGTCTTAAAAACATTCTTGTGTATATTATATTTTGTATGCATAGTGGCAGAAAAAGACAAATCTGTGCATTGTTTTTCCCTTTAAAGCATATAGTACCATGCTGTTGCTCTCAGACTCCCCACACCTATAATCTTTCTCTTGCTTTCCTGAAAGCTTGGATTTAAAGTCCACAGATTTCTCTAATATCAAGCCAGCCCCCATGTTGGAGTGAATACATTCAGTTCCTCAAGCCTCTCTGTACACCTTTTCCAGTCCCTTCATCATTCTTGTGGTTTTCCTTTGCATTTCCTCAACTAGTTTCATCTGTTTTTTCTGAAAAGTAGCAGAATTCTGATTGTGTTCTAGTTTTGACCTGACCAGCTACATGTGGAGTAGCAAATGCACCTCTTTATTACTTGAGTCATTCTGTCTCTTGATGCATCACAGAATCTTGTTTCTTATTGCGACAAACTTGCACTCATAGCCTGATTAGTCCATTCTGCGCTTAAACTCATAGATATTTCTTTTGCTCTGTGACGATTAGATTATCACCTCTGCCTTTATAGCACTCATTTCTGGATGTGCCTGGTTTCTAGATTCTATATCTTGCAGTCTGCAAGACTGAACATGAGCTACTACTTTAACTCACATAAACAGTCTGTTGAGGTCAGTTTGTGAAGTCCCCCATAACTTATCTAAAGTAAACACTCAAATTTTACCATAGGTTTTGAATAGGCTGTTTTTGCTATCATTACATCAGTTGATATCATATCAGACATGATTATCCCAGGGGTGATCCAAGTCCAGTCCCTACTGGACTGCAGGAACTCTTTTTAGCTACTTATTGTGACCCTTAACTAGCATCTTCTGCTTCCTTCCATTTAGCCATTTCTTGACATACTTGACTATCTTCTGCCTCAATGTGGCAGTCCCTAGTTTGCCATTTTTTACGTTTATGTGGAATATATTCAGATGTTTCTCTACAGTTAAACTTGCACAGTATTTTACCAACTACTGAAGTCAGACTTAACAGGTCTGAACTTACATAGAACTGTTCTGCTTTTTGCCTTATGGACCTAATTTACTGTAGCCACCTTTCTGTCCTTTAGTATCTCTCAGCCTTTGAGGGGCTGATTAAATGTTATGTGAGAGGGGGATTTGGCATCACTGCTACATTCAAGAGAAGTCTTGGGACATCCAACTCAGGCTTTGCTTCCTGTTTTCTTTCAATCCTGTCAGAAAACTCTCTACTTTGTCCCTCTTTGTTTTACTGTTGCTGCATTTCCACTCCTCCCACACCAGCTTTCATGTACCTTCCCTTCTTTTTCTTGTATAAATGCTGATGCCAAGCATTTGTTTAGAATATCTACGTTATCCTTATCCTTACTGTATTCCCTTCCTTCCTGTGCCACTCTTTTTACCTACCTTCCTCTTCTGGTACATATGAAGAAATCTGACTTCCCCTTTTGATTCCATTGACAAGTTCCTTCTCTACATTTGGACGTGCTGTGTTAAATGATGTATTCTAACCTTCCTCATAGTGTTTCTTTCTTTCCTTCTTGAGTTTATGGTTGCCCTACTTTGCTGCTTTATTTGCCTCTTTGCTAAACCAGAATTTCACTCTCCCTAAGCCTTTCTCTTCTTGAAGCACAGCACTGCTGCATCTTTATTTAGAGGCTTTGAAATTTGATTCTGTTTTCAAGTACCACTAGGATACGATACTCTCTAGGTGACTTCATGCCAAACCTTCCAGTCTTCCTAGCCATATCATCGTAAAAAAAAAAAAAAACAGCAAATAGCCATACCTGGCCAACAACAAGGAAATGCCATGTAGTACATGTATACTACACATTAAACATGCTAATATTATTAATATACATGTGATGTGGTATATAAGTATTGTAACCCACCCAGGTGGAGGGCTGCACCCCCCACACCCCCTAACTATATATACCAACTCCAAGATTGCACTATAGATGAGAAAAGGGCAAATTTATAAAAGGTTTTGTTCAGTTTATGTTATGCAGTTTGCACTTGAGAAGGTGTGTTTGAGCGTTGCTTTTGTTTAGTTTTACTTCACAGCATTATTGGACATCCGCAGTGTTGGCCAGCTATGACTATTCTCTGATTTTCTTTACAATGATATGACCGTTTGATAAATGGATGTTCGATGAGTAGTGTTAGGAGAATAGCTGTTTGCTGACTGTTTCCTTTGATCAGTAAGCAAAGACCCCTATCAAAGAGCATAAGTTACAGTCAAACTTGTTAGTAGTAGGAAGCTCAGATAAAGAATGGAGTGCCATCATGCTCTGTGGTATCTTAAACCAAACGGGATGTAATATCAGGGATCTTGATGTGTGTTTGGCTGGGTTTATCCTGTCAGTCAAATTTTGCCATGTTTCTAAGATACCATGATTTTATAAGTTCCCTTTCTTGTGGAAGTGTGCATCGATATGTACAGATTCAGTTATGACATGTGTCAGATATGCAATTGTGTCTTGTCCCTGAGCTTGCCAGTTCTTCTTTTCTCCTCACACAGTTCAACTCATTATGCTAGTTATCGTCATTAAATTTCCTACTTTCACATTCCTTATAAATCTTAAAAGTATTCATATAGCCATCTGATTACCAGTAAAGACCAACTGAGAGCAATTTCTGTACTTGTAAGGGGAGGCTCAAATTTTCATATGCTACCACCACTAGTGATAAAGGTGCAATCCTGGCACACAATGTGGAATGGAAAACCATTTAATTTATCTCATTATCAGAGAGATGGCAGCATTTGAGAGCTCCTTTTATGGGGATGGATGGGAGGATACTCTTTACAGCCTCAGACATAGGCTGGTGTATTGTAAGAAGGACAGAATCATAGAGAGTAAATCTAGGCCTAACCTTTCTGCAAACAAGTCCATTACTGAAACAGCATTTGTTTCTGTGTATTCCTTAGCTAAAGAGGGATTGGGTCTGCACTGCTCCTCCATTTGCAATCTCACAAGGGCAACAGGAGGACAGAAGATGGGGAGGGGCACTTACCTAGGTGTTAAGGACTCTATATTGGATAGGGCTTGTAGGAATGGTACAGGAGGAATTGGAGTGAACACACGTTAGCACATTGGGGGGTAAGGCAACTAGCAAAGACAGTGAAGAGGGCAGGGATACAGAGGAAACCAGATTACAATGAAACCAGACTTGCAACAGACGGGAAGAGATGACTAAAGGTGGTCACATATATGGAGGAGAGGACATATATTCTAGTTCATGTAGATACCAATAACCTGTTAAAAGAAACAACTGAGGTAGTATCAAGTTGGACCATAGAGGTGTGATGCCCGTGCACTGGCCCAGCAATCAAGGAGCCTCAGTCCTCACCACTAACACCAGTGAGGGGCATCCGTATAGGTGAAAGGATAATAAATACACACACAGTAAAGTACAATTTTCCTTAAGAGCACACAGAGATCACAGTCAGTCTGGGGCTGGTTTCTCCCTTTCTCTCCAGATCCCCAATAAGGCTCCCACTGGCACAGCTATAGGGTCCAGATCTCAGCCTAATGGGCAAGCTAAATCCTCCAGCACCCTGTCTGTCCAACCAGTGCATCATGTCCCTGCCCAAGTAGCTGACACACACACACTTTGAGATAAGAGTTATATACAACCACACAGACACTCCTGGGGAAGGCTAGCACAGGTTCTCCAGCTGTGCCTCTTTTACCCAGACTATATGGTAGTACCACTTGCCACCATCCACTATTATTTATCAGCTGCTAGAAAGGCCCTTAACAAAGGGTGTCCAATTATTACTGTGCAATATTATTATCCAAATCCATTATTATCCAAATGGTAAGTGCAACTGAACAGTCAAGACTTATTGGAGTGGCTTGGCCAGTATCACTAAATACATGCAGTGTACTCTTAGAGCTTAAATTATCTCTACACAAAACAGCCTCAGATGAAAGATTTAAAATATTTAATAATAACTAATAAAAACACAAGACAATACTTCTTACTACACAGTGCTAGTCAAGAGTTCAGAGATCACAGAGAAATACTTAAAATAATACAGCAGAAAAGTTCTGACATCAGTACAGAAAAAAAAACTAATCTAATCTTCCTAGTTCCTAGCTATATCTAAGAGAAAAACACAGTTCTAAAATAAACTTGCATATAGAACACAGGCAGAGTGCTGGTGAGTTGGATGTTCTCAAGACAAATGCTCAATGCCCTCATTCCTTCTGTCCTTAAATTGATAACAGAGTACTACTGATTCATTTCAGATTACATAATTTCTTTCTGGTTCCCAGGCTAACTGAAACTCGGAGGTTAATAGCTCTTTTGATCCTGCAGCTGTCAGGAAGCCAGAGCAATAAAATAAATTATACATGCAAATTCTAGCAATTAACTCTGGTCTCAAAACAATAGCCAGAATTCCTTCATCCAGACATCTCGGCTCCGAGCCCTGAGATCAAAGACAGTCATGACATGCTTGACTTATCTGCTTTCTTACAGCGGAGTGCACTGTTGTTACATTGTTTTTTCAGTTCAACATCCAGTACAGTCTTTACACATTTAAGAGAACAAGCCTGTGGCTTACATTAATAATTACAAATGACAGAATTATCTTCAAAATTCTATCTGGCTAGGCTGGCAGCCTTCACCTATAGTCACAAGAGGGTTCAGAGAGAGTTCAAGACAGAGAGTTGCAGATAGCATTCTCATCTAGTTAGACTGCACAACTCCATGGAGTTACTCCAAGTCCAGGTTAAGGTGGGTAAGACCCCCATTCAAGTCATAGCCAGTTATAGATTCTCTTTCATGGGTCATGATGCCCATGAAACCTACTTGACCAAACTGGAGACAATCCAAATTTTACTGAACAGTCTGGTTATGGGAGATTTCAGTGATCCCATCATCAACTGGTAAACTTACACTACCCCCAACTCACTAGTGCAAAAGTTCCTTGACATTGTTAATTCAAATACCCTGGAACAAATTGTTCATAACCCAACAAGAGGAACAAGCATTCTAGATCTAGCCCTCATTAACATGTCAAACAGAAGCACTGCTGCAACTGTCGGGCACTCATTAGTTAAATCTGACCAAAAACAGTCACCTTCAAGTTGGTACTAACACCAGAATTCACAAAGGGTGAAATCAGACTAAAAAAACTCACCAAGGCAAACTATACCCTCCTAGGTGAAGGTATAAATGGAGTCCAAGCCCCACCCCAAGCTGGACGTGTTAACTACGCTAAAGCTTACACTAAAGCCCTGAACAATCACTTGCATAAGTTTATAAACTCGGCTGTACCAGAAAGAATCAAAGCTAGAGCCCCAAGTGAAAACAAGCTGCCATGGTGGACATCCAGCATCAGCAAACTTTACAATAAATGCAAAAAGTTGCTGTCCAAAAAAACAAATGCAAGGCCCCAACAATGGAAAAGCATCCTCCTCAGCCTCAACAGGTAAATAAGACAACTTGTCAAATCCTCTAAGGGCTCTTTTAGAGAAAATTAGCCAGTACAGCCAAGGATAACCATAAGGCCTTTTGCAGCTACTTATATAGCCTTAAAGGTAGGACCCAAGCATGTGCAGAACTAATGACCAACAGTATTATACACACTGACCCTACAGAGATAGCAAACCTGTTAGCAGATAGGTTTGGAAAAAATGCCACTCCCTTATCCCCTCCTAACTTATCACAAACCTTTCCCCAAACTCCCCACCCCACACTACATATCTGAAGAGCAGGTCAGCAAAGCTTTGTCCAAGGCAAAAAACACAGCCTGTATGGGACCAGACCACATCCCAGGCTGTCTTCTAAAAAGGCTAAAACATGAACTAACATCACTATTAAGTGCCCTTTTCAATCATACCCTAACCACAAGCTTTGCTCCTGTGGAATGGAGAACAGCAACAGTTATTTCTCTCCACAAAGCTGGCCTAGCAATAGATCCGGGGAATTACAGACCCATAAGCCTGACCAGCCTCATCTGTAAGACCATAGAACAAATCATTATGGACCTCATAAATAAAAACATAGGTGACCTTCAAACCCTGGATCTTATCCAATTCAGCGTCGTCAAGGGCAGATCCTGTCTGTTAAATCTGATGGACTTCTTTGAAAATGTGACCAGGGCCATTGACAAGAGCAAATCTGTAAAAACAGCATACCTCGACTTAGCAAAGGCTTTCAACACAATCCCGCATACAGGCATTACTAATAAACATAACAAACTGAATATAAACCCCCTTCATTGTAAGCTGGAATAATAATCCATGAGAAGAGCTGGTACACCACGGCTAAAGCAGAGAACTTTAACAAAGAACTTTACTAAAACCAACTTTGATGATGTGAAGAAGGTATAAAAACCAAAAGCGCTTATCTGGTTTCATTTAAGTCTCACAGAGCATTTTAATTGTTTTATTAAAGTTCTTTGTTAAAGTTCTCTGCTTTAGCCATGGTGTACCAGCTCTTCTCGTTGAATATTATTCTGTTTTGTTTTGGAAGAGGCTGCCTTTGGCATTTTTGCAACCATTTTTATTTTGGTTCATTGTAAGATGCGTTGCCAATTGGCTCATGAACAGACACACAATTTCAAAATGAGTGACTCCACATCAACCAGCAGACCAGTTACCAGCAGGGTGCCACAGGGGTCAGTGCTGGGCCCCATAATGTTTGGCATATACTTCTCAGAAGTTCAGGTCAAAACTAAGGGACTGTGGCTGAACAAGTTTGCAGACAACTGCAAGCTAGGTGCAATCACTGAATCCCCAAATAATGTCAGTATACTCCAGGAGGGTCTCATGCAGACCAATGACTGGTGTATTGGTCAGGGTCTCAAACTGAATGCAAAGAAATGTGTCATCATTCCCTTTGGCACAAACAATGTCCCTTTACACTATCAAATCAACAACAATACCCTATGTACCCACAAAGTGGTAAGGTACCTGGGATCACAAGATGACTGCAGCCTTAACATTGACCACCATGTGCCTACTGTAGTAAGAAAGGCTTTCTATGTAGTACACTTGATTAATAAAGGCATCACCTCGAGAGCAAAAGAGGTTATAACCCCACTATACTCAGCACTAATCCGGGCCATAATTGAGTATAACGCCCCTTTCAGCATGTACCATACAAAGCGCCTGCAGCAACTGGAGAGACCTCAGAGGTTTCTAACAAAGAAGATCAAGGGGCTCCAGCACTTGCCTAACACAGACTGACTAAAGTCCCTGTCACTATACTCCGTATCGTATAGACTTCTTAGGGGAAACCTATGCCTGGCCTACAGAGCAATCCAAGACCCAGACCTAATGAACTTGCTACATATCAGTTATTCAAATGGGACTAGAGCAACCCGTTCCAGGGACCTAAATATGGCCTGCAACTTAAATAGGACATGCTGGAGGGACAGATTTATCTCCCAGCTACTGCCATGTCTTTGGAACAGGCTACTAATTCATGTGAAACAGAGCACCTCTATGACACTGTTCAAGAGGAACCTGGATGAGTGAATGGGGCACCATAAATTCTTACCGGGGATAGCAACCACAACCCTCCTGGACATGGGCAATCATCACTAAATGAAATCGGGTCTATATCAAATCATCGAAATGGCTCATTATCGAATGCTGTAAAGTCGAACTGCAAAACCCAAACCCTAACAATATTGAAACCTCAAAACAGCAAATTGTTTCCCAGGGAAAAAATTTGCTGCTCTGAGAAACACACACACACACACACACACACCACAAGCACACTAAAAAGCAGCAATCCACACCCATACATTTAAAGGTTACATCTAACCCTACACTACACTGCACATACACTGCTATCTATACACTTACGTTAACCCAGACCCTAACCCTAAGGTCAGTCACTATCGCACACTCACCCGCACCCTAACTCTAACTCACTTTACCCGCCCCTAACCCCAAATTCTCACTATCGCACACTCACCTCACCCGCGCCCTAATCCTAACTCACTTAACCCGCCCCTCACCCTAACTTCTTACTATTGCACACTCACCTCATCCGCGCCCTAATTCACTTAATCCGCCCCTAACCCCAAATTCTCACTATTGCACACTCACCCAACCCATGCCCTAACCCGAACATCCGCACAATCATACACTTACCACCACATCACTGAAAACAGTGAAGCCGCAACAACGGCCAACCAAATTCTTTCCCTAGGAAAGAATTCGGTTTTTTGCAGCTTCGCTGTTTTCAGCGTTCGCGATATTGGGTTCAATATTAGATCATTCAAAATTCTGCCGTTTCGATGATCTAATATAGACCCAATGAAATCTTGGGTAATGACTAACATTTCCATGGTATGACATTGGGTGAGGGAGTAGGGCTTTGGAGTGATAGGTGAATGGGGTGATACTTCTCAGAGAGACTAGCTGTATGTCATGGTGAGGCTTTGGAAAGTACAGCTGATTTATCTTATTTCTGAATTATGATGGATTAGGGTAGAGGGTGTCACAGAAGCTGAGGTAAGTAGGCAGAAAGAAAAAAGAATACCAAATATGTTAGAGGAATAAAGAGGGATGACTTTGAGCATGGTTGGTTCATATTGCTATGAAGTACAAGGAGGAGCTGCAGGTGCAATATTGGAAGGGTGATATTGTTTTTTTTTCACAGAAATAAGAGCTGTTGGCTACAAGGGGGTGGTGGTATAAGTTGTACCCGAGTATCAGTTGTTCAAAGCTGACAGAGAAGGGATGGATGGAGGTGGAGTAGTGATTAGCATTAAAAGCAAGTTCATACGTGAGGGAAAACACCATTTTATAAAGGAAGCTGAGTGTGGAGGGTCAGAATGTAGGGAAAGCCCCCAGTAGCTAAAGTCGAGGAAGGTTTGAATGCCACTGGACTGATAATGTGTGTTACCCTACACATGTGAAAGGGAAGAGGAAGATGAGAGGCCGGATTAGAACATAGAGTGAAGTAAGAGAAAGAGGTTTGTTATCATGGAGAAGCTCAATCTGTGATGTATAGACTGAGACATCCTGAGCTTTATGATGGAGAGGGAGCAAGAGTGGTTTGAGGTATTGTCAACTACTGCACTTTTGTACCAGAAAGGATAGAAATCTGGATGTGGTCATAATCAAGGTGGAGGAGATCAGGGATGTCCAGCTGAAGCCACTATTAGCCAAAAGTTATCATGCCATTGTGTGGTTAAGATTTGGAGGAGAAAAGGGTAAGTATACATAATGTATGCATAAAGAGAGGTGTTGTTACGGTATTGCAGAATAGCCAGTTGTGATGAGATTGAAAGACAGCTAAAGATGAAATAGAAGACTGGGGACAGAATTGGGGGAGTAAACATGCTTTGAACATTGGTCCCTAATGCTCAAAGCTATGGACAAGATCTGAAGAAGATGCAAAAAAGGAGAAAGCCACTGTGGTTACATAAGGAGGTGAAGCAAGCAATTAGGGCCACATACAGGGCATACAGCAGGTAGAAGGGATGGGTATTCAGCTAAAGGAGGCACAGTGGAGGGAGGGAGGCAAGCCATAGGGCAATAAAGGAAGTGAGGACAGCAAAGCAAAGGCAAAGAGAGGTAGCTGAATCACCCACCCCCCAACAAAGGCCTCATTAGCTGCATAAAGATGGAGGAAACAGAAAACATGGCCAGGCTGAGCAAAAGTGTTAGGAAGCTCATGAAAGAATTTGAAAAGCAGAGAACTGATAAACTGAATGAGTGCTTCACTTCAGTATTTAAAAGAAAAGCAAGGGAAGGTTGCCATGCTGGGAAGGGCCAGGGCAGAGCGGGAAAAGCAAAAGTTAAGTGACATAAGTGAGAAGATGGGCATTAACAAAGAACAGGTTATCTGGAGGGAGGATAAAGTACAGGAATCTTTTGGGCTGTCCCCAGGGTCCTTAGAAATTTGGCCAGTGAGCAGACAGATCTCCTGTTGAATGGTCCCCAGGGTCCTTAGGAATTTGGCCAGTAAATGGACAGATCTCCTGTTGGATCTCGTCAGCAAATCACTGGCCAGTGCAAAGCTGCCTTGGGACATGGAAGAGATGACATTTGATACCCTTATACTAGAGGTGAGTAGGAAAACACCAGAGAACTACATAATACGTTAACATCAGTGATAGCAGAATTCAAGAAGGAATTCTGAGATAAACACTGGTTGCTTTCCTAGAGGACATTGGTCTTAAAGAGTAACTAATGCAAATTCATGGTTAGAAGCAATTGGCTATCTGGATTGCATGACATCTTGATAGAGTGGGCTCCATTAGATGATGTCTGCTTGGACTTCACTGTGGCCTTTGATTTGGTACTGTAAAAGTGACTTCTGGGAAGACTGGACTGTTTGGAGGGCACAAGCAGAACTGAAAAATTGGACTGTTGCCTGGTTGAAGGGGAGGACGCAGAAAACTGTGGTGAGATGAACAGTATCTGGAATAAGGAGAGTGACTAGTGCAGTACTGCAGAGGATGGCCCTGGGTCTTGTGCTCTTAAGTACCCTTTAGACATACCATGAGGTACTGAAGAACAGATCGAAGTCTTCAGTGACAACACAAAGTTAGTTAGAGCAGTCAAGGATTGCAAAGTCTAAGGAAGGATTTGGGAAAGATAATGAAGTGGACAGAAAGGTGTCAAGTTTCAATGCATACAGATGGAAAGTACTGCACCTGGACTGCAATATCTTTGGTGTGAAGTATCAGTTAAATAAAATGTGATGGCTGCAGAATAAAAGAGGGATGTAGGGGTGTGAAATGCATCTTGACTGGATCACCAAATACACAGTAACAGGGCAGTAAAAGCACTAGACAGAATGCAATAGTGTATACCGAGAACATTAAACTCCAGAAGCAGAGAGATGATGCTTTTGCTGTCTGGACCCTGTTCAGGCCACACTTTGAACACTGTTCTCAGTTCTAGATGCTTTACAAGGACAGGGACATCAGATTCCTGGAATGAGCACAGAAGAAAGCAACCAGAAAGGTGCTTTGGGTAGAGGGAAAGAAGTATATCTGAAGATGAGGGGAGCTGGAGCTCTTATCACCAGAGACCAGAAGAGACGGAAGGAAATGATAAAGGTGCATAAAATCATGTCAGGAAGGTGTGTGTAAGGTTCATACTAAACAGGCGGGACTAGCGGGGAAATGGCACAGACAGCATATTGCAAGGACCAACTATTTCCTGGCTCTTCAGAAGTACTTTTTCACTTGAAAGTGTGTAGATCCATTGAACAAACTACAAAAATGGGTGATTAAGAGAGAATCTATGTAGGCATACAAGAGAATATCGGACAGATGGAGAAGGGAAGTGTAAGGTTAAATGCAATTTAAAGACAGATGGGCTAAGCTTATTTCTAGTCTTACCATCAAGCAGGTGTAATGTAATGTAATGATTCTAGGCCTCATCACAGATTTAGAGATGAAAGACCAAAGGTCACTGTTGTTACCCCATGGTGACTAATGTTGGTGTGGTTTCAAGCTTTCAGCCCTGTGATGATACAGGAAGCTCTTCTAGTCCTAACCAAGGATATCCCCATGCTTGTATCAACAGCTGACTCTGCCTTATGTCCTAGCTCTTGATGTAAACCCCATTTTGCAGAGTTCTAAGAAGCCCTCCATTCATCAGTTCTGTGTATTCAAGAGTAAACAGTTCTTAGTATGGGAAGAATACAAAATTATACAACCTCGCAGATTATCCCTGCCTCTTTTGTTCAGTTGTATGACTTATTTGAAACTCAGTTTTATCATGAATGAGGTACAAGTGTCAGCTTTTTCTGCCCATAATGGCTTTGTGGAAAGCAGGATTGTGGCCCAGCACCAGCCTGTCAAGACAGTACCTTAAAGGAGTTCTGTATTTTTGTCCTTCTCTGAGCAACCCCTCCTGTTTATAGAAGCTGAACTTCGTGATTCACCAGTACAAAGCCCATTGTTTGAGTGTAGTAGCTCAGTGGTACTAAAGTTTATCTCATGCTGAACTCTATTTTTATTGTACCTAGGATCTTCAGTCTTCATACCCTCATGTAGGAAATAACATCCTGCCTTACCCAAGGATCCGAACCAAAAGGTAT
This sequence comes from Protopterus annectens, assembly GCF_019279795.1. Classification (NCBI taxonomy): domain Eukaryota; kingdom Metazoa; phylum Chordata; order Ceratodontiformes; family Protopteridae; genus Protopterus; species Protopterus annectens. The sequence continues at coordinate 345,517,389 of NC_056735.1, forward strand.
AAAGGACACACAGATAAACCATTTATTTAAACCTGCAAGACAAGGTAAAGTTTTCACTGTGTGATACCTTAAACTTCCTGTAGTGGAGGCCCATGAGATGTATGCAGATGACCCCTTAAGGACATCAAGAGTTCCAGCTCCATGGCTTCTGAATGTTCATGACTTTCTTACTTTTAAAGTCTTTATGGTTACATTCACGTCTATAAAGCCAAACCCCACTAGCTGTGGACATGCATGTTTCAGCGTTTTCATTGACCTCACACAATGAAAATGCTAGCTTGGCTGGGTTTCTCTTGCAGTTTTTACTGAATGGTTTATCTGTCTGTCCATTTTACCCTTTGGTTTAGATGTTAGTTGAATTATTTTGCAGGTGCCTTAATCTTTCTGAGCATTAGCTGGGTTTAAAGACCCTGTGTTTCTGAAGTATATCCTAACTATCCCGTTAACACTGTGCTGATGAGGTCAATTAAAAGGCCAAAACATGCATGTCCACAGCTAGTGCGGTTTGGTTTTATTGGCCTGAATGTAACCATAAAGACTTAAAAAGTAAAAAAAGTCACAGATGTTCAGAAGCCATGTAGCTGAAACATTTGATATCCGGGGTCATTTGCATATATCCCATGGGCTTCCATTATAGGAGGTTTAAGGTATCATACAGTGAAAACTCTAGCTTGGCTGGGTATTTTCTTGCAGTCTTTCACTAGGATAGAGTATCCTTATGGACTAAGTCATGCTTCCTTCCAGAAGTAATTTTTGAATTTTCCCTGAACTAGTCCCTTAATCTCTCTGTTTCCCTTGTTAGAGCAGATGCTAGGAAAGAAGGAACCCTTTCTAACTTGGATGTACACCATCAGCTAAGGTGATACCTGAAGTATGTGCATGATTTTAGGAAGATGAAGCAATTGCTTGTCTTTTTTTCTGCAGTGTGAGAAGGGTTTACAGTTCCCAAGCAAACAGTTTGCATATAAATTACCAGCTGCAAGTTGTTTTGCCATCATGTGGCTATCTGCTCACTGACAGATTATTCCATGAAAGCCCACTCCATTAGTGAGATAGCTGCCTCCAGAGCTTGGTTAAAGAATGTTTCCATAGAAGACATCTGTGCCATGTCCACTTGATCTTCAGTGCATGCCTTCACCGAGCATTACTGTCTCAAACTTGACTCAGAGAATCAGGTTTCCTTTGTATGACTGCACTTCAGAACTCAGCCTTCAGAACCTTGGTCTTTTGATTAACTTCCATCTCCTTCCACCCTGATAGGTACTGCTTTGGATTTAGCCAAGCCAAGGCATCAGTGAGGGTCCATGATGTAGTAACCTCCTAGGAACCTACATATAGCAGACATGATCTGTTGCTATATTTGTCATTATTCATCACAAATGGGTCTTGGATCCGACCTCGGATCTGAGCCAGCAACTGTCAGACAGATCCAGAGCTCAAGCTCCTCCCCTTCCCATAATCCCGTACTGCCTTCTAACTCTCAAATGTTGTTTGCCGCTGAAACACTTCAAACGTGATATCAGAGCTCAGGCTAGCTGATCAGGTAAGTGCTTTCCTTTTTGGGGGCTTTTTTGACTTATAGTTTATTTTTATCTAATCTTTAGTTTAGTTACCTCTCCTCCCATTCTCTAAACTTATTTAAATAGGATTCCCTTCCCCTTGCAGTATTTTTCCATTTCCTGTCCTTTTCCATTAGGGAATTTAAAAAAAGAAAGAGTTGAAGTTATAAGTTTAAGTTATAAGTTTAAGTTAAAGTTTAGATCTGTTTTTCCTTTTGCCTATATGTAGTGTTTATGGCTGGTACGTGTGTCTGTGTGTGTGTGTGTGTGTGTGTGTGTGTGTGTGTGTGTGTGTGTGTGTGTGTGTGTGTGTGTCTGTATTGTACTGGCATGGCTGATAGATCCTCTGAGTTTGAGATGCTCCTTGTGCGGTCAGAAGATGCCTTATTCTGACTCGCACGAAGAGTGTCTCTATTGCTTAGGGTCAGCACACCTGGAGGTTGAATGCAACATTTATGCCGCATTCAACCCCAGGGCCCTCGTAAAGCTCTGCAATAAGCTCCTTCTAAAGGTCTTGGCTCATAGTGGTCCTCTGCTCTCAGACTCCCCTTCCAACCCCTCACAGGAACCTATAAAGGGGCCTCCTCCTCTCTTGGGGGTCCTGTTCTTCCTCCTCTAATTTAAGAAGTCGAGGCTCGTGGATCGCAGATTCCAGGATCCAAGTTCAGCCTCTTTGGCTTTGGATTCAAGATCTGCCATTCTGAGAGCCTCGGATCAGACTTGGATCCAAGGCCTTTGTGGAGTTGAGGCCTTTGGGTCTGAGCAGGCGCAAGCCATCCCAAGATCTGGCCAGTGTGTCGGATCCAACCAACACGCCGTCCAAGCCCTCAGATCCAACTAGGCTGTCAGATCTGACAGTTTTGTCAGATCTCATTATAATTAAAAGTTCCCCCTCTTGGTGCTCCAGGAAGTCGGGTCCGACTCATTGGAGCAGATCCCCTTACTGGGACCTTAGGGCTATGTGATCCAGGGTCGATTCCCCTGCAAGATCAGGTCACTCCTCAGTTTCATCCAGATCCTCCAGAAGTCTCCTTCCCTAGGACATGGATAGGATGATGAGGAGTTTCCTCAATGCTCAAGTTGAGTTGGGCTTGCTACCATCCCCTGCCCAGGTGAATAGGGGACCCTCCAGGACTCCACTCTCCTCTTCCAATCCAACAGCCTTTGGATTGTCAGGACCAGGTGATTTCTAGTGAGAAGACGATGGTGTTAGGTATACCTCCCTTCTTGACAATGTCAGGGTCCCTGCATGGTTCTATTCTGTTGCCCTTGGTTCAGGGTGCGCTTTGCCTCTGAGGGGTAGGTGTGGGTTTGCTGGGGGTGGGTTTGGGTACGGATATTTCAGACTGTTCCCTTCCCCTGGGAGCTTCAGCACTGGACAACTTGGGGCCAATATCATCATGGGGCTTTGGTGCTGAGTTGGTGTCCCTTCTCCCTTCCCAGATGGCCCCAGCCATGGAGGAGGGGGGAGGAGCTTCATCCAGCCCATCTTCCTTCCAGGTGGTAGAGAAGACCTTCTCCAGTTTGGCATTTACCTTTCCATTTTCTCTAGGTCCTTCCAAGCCTTTCTTAGGTTTGGTTGTTGAGGCCTCATCATCTGTCCATGGTCAGACCACCAGCGAGCGCTTCCAGGCGGGCACTGCCCACCTTGTGGTACCCGTCTCATCCAAGTCCTCCCCAGACCACACTGTGAAGTAACCCCCTCAGAAGAGAACTTGTAAGAGGAGACACTTGGACTCCCCCACTGAGGACATGGATTTTGAGGAGGGAGATGGTTCCCCCAGACTTCCGCCTGAGGAAGTGTCCTTCGGGGACATCCTCGAAGTTCTCAAGCAAAGAGGCAGTTGGTCTTCCCCAATCCTGTCTTCAGAAGAGTCCATGTTCCTGAAGGCCTTCGGGATGGGCCCATCTTCTACCTGAGTTTCCACCCCTGCTGACGAGCTTGTGGACCTTATCACCAGCAGGGCTTGGAAGGAGTTGGACACCTCGGAACATATACCCAAAAAAGCTGACAAATTTGTCAGTCCTCCCAAGGATAGAACATTTTGGAGCAAAAGTGTCCCCATCAGTGCCATTGTGGTGGCTGCTGCTACTAAGAAGGGGCTAGCTGAGCAAAGCTCCTCAGTACATCCCCCAAACAGGGAGTCCTGGGCAGTCAACTGCTTTGGAAAGTGTGTATTTGCCTCAGCTACTTTTGGACTGAGAACAACTAATTATTTGGCCCATTTTACCTGGCTTCAGAGGGATTTGGTTTCGCAGCTTACCACTTCGCAGACAGAGTTGTTGCCTCTGGAAAGTCTCAAACTGGTTTCTCTTAAGCTGTCTACTCTGACTTCCTTGGCTAATGCTTCAATGAAGTTGATCTCCAGTTTGGCAGATGCATCGGTATTGCCATTCGATGGCATGCCTGGCTTCACCTTTGCAGGTTAGCGGAACCCTTTAAAGTGTCTTTTACTAACTTTGACAGTTCCACCTTGTTTGGACCATCCATTAAGGATACCTTAACCTGCATTGAGCAGGAAGGCAAGTCTCTTTCTGCTGTAAGGAGCAGGTTTTCTACTCCGCAACGGTCTTTTTCTAAGATGCAGAGGGAGAAGTAAGAAACTTTGGTTCCAGATGACTCAGTCTTCCTTTCAGGACACTCCCCAGGAATGCTCTTCTGCAAGCCGGGGCAGGAGATTCAATGGCAGATGCCACTGGAGACAGTCAGGGGTTGACTCTCCCTTCACCCACTAGCCTGGACAAGTCTCATCTCTGATCAGTAGGTGCTAAAAATTATTTCCAGGGGTTACTTCATTCCCTTTTCTCAGCCCCCCCAATTCGAAAATTTCTCATCCTGGACATTCCACCCTGCCAACGGGAGTTGACCTATCTCATGGTTTTAGGACCATCTTCAAAAAGCCATCCAAGAGGTCCCAACAGGACAATGAGGGTCCGGAACTTACTTTCTCTTCTTTTTGGTTCTGAAGGAGACAGGGGACCTGCATCTGATTTTGGACCTCAGCGAGCTAAATCTATCTGTCAAAAAGTCCAAGTTCCAGATGGTCACTGCTCAGTTCATTCTGCCACTCCTGCGCAAGGATGACTGGATGTGCTGAGTGGAGCTCAACGACGCTTACTATCATATAAAGATCGACAGATGCTCCAGGAGACACACTTTTGGTTAGGGGACAGTAATTACCAGTTCATAGCCCTACCCATTGGACTCACCACAGTCCTCCAGGTGTTTACCAAATGCATGGCATTGATGGCAGCTCATATCCAGCTGCTAGGTTTCCAGGTTTTTCCATACCTGCACGATTGGCTTCTCATGACTCCCACGAGACATTGACTATCTGTGGCCACCAGGTATATCCTCAGCCTTTTCCACCATCTAACCATCACTGTGAATCTGCTCAAGTCCAGTCTTGTTCCATGCCAAAACCTGGAGTTCATTTGGGTCCAGCTGGACACGGTTTTGGAAACTGCAGCACTCCCTCCCCTTAGGATTCAACTCATTCAAAGTCAGGTCTCCCTTTTGCTGGAGCTATTATGCCTGTCGGTTCATTTGATTTTCCAAGTGTTAGGTTCAATGGCGGCTGCCATTCAATTGGTTCCCCTTGCCAGATATCACATGCGGGTTCTTCAGTGGACCCTGGCAGTCAAGTGGTCTGTTCTGGTTCAACCCATGTCCATGACAATAAAGTTGACTAAGGTGTGCAGGAATCATCTCACTTGGTGGCTTCAGTCTCAGGACCTAATTCTAGACAGGCCATTTTGTCTTCCCTCATCCAAGGCCACAGTGACCAGAGACACCTACCTGTTGGGTTGGGGGGGGGGTGGACATTTTCAGGGCAAGATAGTTCAAGGCATGTGATCCTTCACAGAAACCAGATTGCACATAAACATCCTGGAGATGAGAGCAGCCCTTCTGCAGTTGCAAGCCTTTCAGGAGTGCCTCCCTCTGGGAACCATAGCAATTCAAATGGACAACATAGTGGTTGTCTAGTATATCAACAATCATGGGGGAACACAATTTTATCCTCTGTGCAGAGAAGCCATGAGAGTGTGGGAATGGACAATGTCTTCATGCACCTCATATTCCTGGAAGTTCCAGTGTGCTGGCCGACAAACTCATCAGGTCTGCCTTGAGTCCCCATGAGTGGTCCCTGAATCCGTCAATGGCAAGACAAGTGTTCGACTGTTGGGGTCAGCCATACTGTGATCTTTTTGCTTCCCCAGGCAACCACAAAAGCAGCAATTACTTTGCCCTTATCCCTGCAGCAGGGAAGTCACCCAGGGATGCTATGATTTACAACTGGCCTCTGGGTCTCCTCCGTGCTTACTCTCCTACTCCCCTAATACCCAAAGCCTTACAGAAAGCTCATTGCCTGAAGGCCCCTCTTATCCTTATTGCACCTTTCTGATCTCACCAGGCATGGTTCTCCTTCTTAAGGTCTCATCTGAAGTATCTGCCTTGGATACTGGATCCCTTTCCGGATCTCATCTCCCATCCCTGGGGGCTTCCACTCCCCGATCACCGGACCCTTCATCTAACCACATGGTTTCTCCAACTCCAGTAAATCCCTTCCAGTCCAGGCTTCCTTCCCTGGTGAAGACTATTATCTTGGCTTCTCAAAAGCTGTCTGCAAAGAAGGTCTATTCCAGTAAGTAGAAAAGGTTTTCTATTTGGTCTAGACAATGTAATCTGGATCCTTTTTCTGCCCCTATTCCTGACATTTTACTCTTATCTTCCCTTTTTCAGGATGGGGCAAGTTTTTCTACCATTAAGCTCCAGTTATCAGCCGTTTCTAATTTCTGTCTCAACAAGGAGCCTACCTTTTCTTCTAAACTGTGCAAAGCCTTTCTGAAAAGAGTTTTTCCTCTTAGACCTTCTATTAAAGATCCATCCCCGCCATGGGATTTGACATTGCTGCTGCAATCTCTGATGCAAAAACCTTTTGAACCAGCTGCTTCTTGTGATATTAAATTCCTTGCTTGGAAGATAGCCTTTTTAGTGGTGTTACTTCTCCCAAAAGGGTCTCAGAGCTTCAAGCCCAAAGCATTAAACCTCCGTCCATGATCTTTCTTAAGGACAGGGTGTCCCTTAGGACAGATCCTTCCTTTCTTCCCAAAATAACTTTGGAGGATAACCTCCATCAATCAGTTCAACTACTGGTCTTCTTCCCTAATTACTGTAATAAGGCAGACTATATCTTGCATTGTTTAGATGTCCATATAGGCAACTGCATTTTTATCAGAAAAGGAATGAAGAATTTAGGAAGTCAGACCAGCTCTTTGTGGCCTTCTCTCAAAACAGAAAGGGCCAGGCAGACTCCAAAGTGACTATTTCCAGGTGGATTGCTAGTTGTCTTTCCTACATTTATGATAATAGGCATTTGGAATTATCCAGACCAATTAAGGCTATGTCTTCAGCCTTCTTGGCTAGACTTTCTCTGAATGAGATCTGTGCTGCTACAACTTGGTCTAATCCACATATCTTCATTTTGCACTACAAATTGGACTTAGTGTCTAGGAACAGGGCTTCCTTTGTTTCCTCTGTACTCCAGCATATCCTTCCTTGAGGTAACTCAGGGTACATAGTGGCTGAGAACTCTGACCCATTTGTTATAAATAATGACATAGATAGCATCAGATAAAGAGTTTGCATCTGTGCTATCCAGTGTCACTATTAATTACATTCCTGCCCTCCTTCCCCCTTCATTCTGGGAGTTCAGGCAAGCTGGAGTGACTTGTATTTGGAATGTTTTGATATTTTGCGCAGTTTCTTCTGCACTTCCATTGGCTTAGCAAACTCAATCTGAGGGTTAGAAGGTAGCAGAGGATTATGGGAAGGGGAGGAGCTTGAGCTCTGGATCTGTCTGACAGTTGCCGTCTCATATCTGAGGTCGGCTCCAAAACCCATTTGTGATGAATAATGACACTGGATAGCACAGATGCCAAGTTATGATAAGTACAGAACTCTTTTTATCATTTAATTTTTGAGAAAAGCCTCAATGCTGGATCAGGAATGTTTTCCCTCTGTCCCTAGGTGGGTGGGTGTCCCTCAAGCGTTTGCTCCACTGACTATGCCTAGCCTCCCGTCTCTTTAAGAATTCTATGCATTCGGGCAGGGAGATATATTCAGAACTTTTCCACCTGCAATCTTAGGATTGTGTGTTGTGTTCTTGCAATAGTATACTCATCTAAAAGTAGGTTATTTTATTTCTCCTGTTAGTGTCCCATTTTGTTGTTATACTTTTAGAGTAGCTATTGGTAAGAGTCATGCTATGTAAAGCAATGAAATTTTATTTTAACTTGAAAGGGCTGTTGAAATGCTTGTTTCTGCAATGCTGCATATATTTGCTTAGCCCATTGTAGCATTGACCAACAGCTACTGGTTAGGCATAACAATCTATAGATTTGTTATAGAGTAGATGTGCATTTTATTGAAGAATTTCTGACTATCTCCAGTATTTCTAAACAAAATTGCTATAGCTGGCTGTTTACCTGATAACATCGATGATCATCTCCGTATCTTTGGTCTAAGACAGACAAATCATGCTCATCAACAAGTAGTATATAACCAAGTTTGTAATATCTGCATTTATAGGTTCATAGGTAGGTACTAGGCTATCGGCTCAAGGGCCTATGCAAGCCTAGCCAACAAGGTTCCCTGGCTTACACCACCCAAGCAAGTCATTTTCCTGTGCCACTGACGAGCAGACACACAGAAGTGATCCCCGGGGTGTATTTCCTATTTCCCATCCACTCATCAAGATTTTTCTTGAAGAGTGCTAATGAAGAACTTTGCTTTACATAGATGGGTAGCCTGCTCCAGAGTATGGGAAGTCTCTGGGATAGGAATCTATCCCTCCAGCATGTCCTGTTTATTGTGGTGACAAGGTTTAGGTCCCTAGAGTGTGTAGCTCTGAGGGACTGGGATTTCTTTAGGTGTAGCATGTCCAACAGCTCTGGGTTTGACATAGCTTTATATGTTAGGCAGAGATCACCTCTGAGTAGGTGATATGCTACGGAGTAAAGCTGGAGTTTTTTGAGGCGGTCAGTGTAGGGCATTTGTTTGAGTCCAGTAATCCTCTTTGTGAGGTACTTCTGTGGCCTTTCCAGCTGCTGCAGATGTCTTGTGAGGTACATTCCAAAAGGGGCGTTGTACTCTATAATGGATCTAATGAGTGATGAGTAGAGGGTAACGATGACCTCTTTTTTCCTGGATGAGAACCTTTTTATGATGAGGTGTGCCACGTAGAAGGACTTCCTGACTACTGTGGCGATGTGACTATCAAAGGAGAGACTACTGTCCACCTGGGTCCCAAGGTCTCTTATCACGCATTCGGTGTTAAGTAGATTGCTGCCTATGTGGTAGTTCATGGGTACAGAGTTTTTACCAAAGGGGTGACACTGCACTTTTTGGCATTGAGCTTGAGGCCATGGCTCTGACACCAGGCATCTGTCTCAGAGAGGCCCTTCTGTAGGATGTTCACATCATTTGGGGACTTGACTATGGCTCCTAGTTTGCAGTCATCTGCAAACTTAGTGCCAGGGGCCTTCTGTGTTAGCCTGTACTTCAGAGAAGTAGATACCAAACAGGAGCGGTCCCAGGACGGAACCCTGTGGTACTCCACTTGTCACTGGTTTGAGGTCAGATTTGGAGTCTGCAACTTTTACAGTGTGGGTTCTGTCAGTGAGCCAGTTGGCAACCCATCTTGTGACGTAGGGATTTATGCCTAGTTTATTGAGTTTAGCTATAATTCCAGAATGGGGGATGGTGTCGAAAGCCTTGGCGAGGTCAAGATAGGCTGTGTGAACCACTTTACCCTCATCTACGGCTTTGGTGACTGCCTCAAAGAAGTCGATCAGGTTCAGGGGGCATGATCTACCTTTCACAAACCCAAACTGGGTGGGATCCAGAGTTTGGAGGTTACCAATGTCTTTGTTTATGATTTCAATAATGATTACAGTTCGGCTCCGGCCGGGCTAGATGAAGGCTTCCTGCCTATTGTTTTAAGGCTAATTTAACAAAGAAACCTTTGATGTGATGTTGTCCTAGCTCGCCTTTATTCTTAAATGGTTGGGTTAGGAACTGATCCTCGGTTCCGACTCGGCCTTATACAAAGCTCGAGGTCTTTCACTATCTTGTGGCTGTAACCCTATCCCATCATGCCCTTGGAAATCTTCCCTTATCTCATTTGCCGCTAAACAAGATTGGGTGCTTTCCTACTGGCTTTGGCTAAGTAAAATTTCTTTCTTATTTTTTGGATTGCTCTCAGTTAATTAATATAGTTATATTTTACTAGTGTTTATTAGATAGTTTTAGTGCGTTCACGTCTGTTGTTTTTTGCTGTTGGCTGTTGTTTCTTCTCTAGGCCTTTTCCCTATCCCGTCTTAAAATTAATATTTCTTAAGCCCGTTTTTAGTTAGAGGGCTCCCTTCCTTTTACCTTTATAATCAGCCTCATTTAAGTTAGAGAGCTGTTATGAAACTGAGGTTTTTCCCCCTTGTTCCCTTTGAATTACCATACAAGCTCATTTAAATTTCTCATTAATATCTTCATCAGTGACCTTCACAAAGCCTCCCAACTAGGTAGCCTTATCCAATACGCTGACAATAATATCCACCACCAATTTTTCTGACCTCCTCTCAGCTACTCAAAATGCTTTCACTTCAGTAGAAACCTGGCTAAATAACTCTCAACTGCTGTTAAACCCCCCAAAAAACTAAACTTCTCATTTTCTGCAAAACCACCAAATATAAATTTCAAAATTTTCTCTAAAGATGGGACTGAAATGGAAATAGCACAGCTAAACTACTAGGTATGATAACAGATGACAAACCGCTGAGTCACATATTCTCAACAATATATAAAAACACACTTTAAATTAGGCAAACTCTCTAGGCACAAAGTCTACCTTGATAAGCATACCAAAACAAAATTAGCAGGTACCCTACTCATCCCTTCCCTTCTATAACGAAGTGCCATCTTCACTAACCTGCATTCATCCCTTAATAATAAACTGCAATCCTGCTATTATAAAATAGCTAAGTTTGCCTCAGGGTGGCGTAACTGCTCACAACACTACAAAGCAATTACAGAACTGAACTGGCTTGAATTCTCCAGCTCTCTCTTCTATACCCAGTTAACTCTAACTCACAAACAAATTTTTAAACCCCACTCACTCCACTCAATCCTACAAGCTTATACTCCTGCATGGACACTGAGATCATCCAATAAACAGCTGTTAACTGTAACCAGACCTAACAAAAGAGCTGGACAATGTTTGTACTCCCATAGCATTGCTAAACTTTGGAATTCTTTACCCTCCCACAACTCAAATAGAATGTTCAAAAGCCTTTAATTCAGCACTAAAAACATATTACCCAAAAAACCTCTCCTGCTCCTGCACAACAGTCAGGCCACCTTAAGCTGTCCCATCACAATTTTATCCTACGTTTCATTCAACAAATACCTTGTTTAATTACTACTGCCCTTTACTGCTGGATATTTTGTGTAAAGAATACCTTTGTTACCACAACTAAACTCTGCTTTATAATGTAACATAATCTTGTGTATTGCATTGCCAAGACTTAATATTTTTCCTTGTGCTATACTGTTTGTGACTCATCTCTGTATATATTTGTAACTAAGATTTGGACTTTATTTAGGCCAAGACTTAAGCTCTAATGGACCTATTGTATTCTGTAATCTTGTTTTGTATTTGCTATCTTTCTTTCAAATGTACTCAAACATTATTTGTTTGTAAATGTCTATTTTCTATATATTACTGTGGAGCTTTTCTCTCTGAGCCTCCACTGAAAATGAATCTGTGAAGACTGATAGAGATGGGTGAAGGCTGCCAGCCTAGTCAAATAGAATTTGGTACATAATTCTGTCATTTGTAAATACTGTGAAATGTTGAACTTAAAACAATGTGGCAACATTGCCCTCTGCTGTAAAGAAAGCTAAGTCAAGCATTTCTTATTGGTCCTTTGAAATTAAAATTATTTTATGGCTGCCTTTGATGTTTACAATTTGTCTCTGGCCAGGCTAGATGAAGGCTTCCTGCCTATTGTTTTAAGGCTAAAGTTAATGACCAGAAATTACATGTGGAATGTCCTCTATTGTTCTAAGTGTAAAAGAATGTAAATGCAGTTTCTGTCAGCCTGGGAACACCAGGAAAGTGTGAAATTATGTAATGTGTTATCAGAACTGCAGTTTCAATTTAAACAGTGAGAACCAGAGATTATTAAGCATATTTGTCTGGATCATCCAACTCAGCACCCTGCCTGTTGTCTTATTTAAGTTATTTTAGAAGTGTGCTTTCTTGTAGCGATGGCTAGGAATTAGACACAAAGCACTGGTTGGACAGAGAGGGAGCTAGAGGTTTTAGCTTGCCCACTAGGCTAAGATCTGGACCCTATAGTTGTGCCAGTGGGGAGTCTTATTGGGGACCTGGAGAGCAAGGGAGCGACCAGCCCCGGACTGACTGTGATCTCTGTGTGCTCTTAAGAGAAATTGCACTTTACTGTGTGTATTTGTTATCCTTGTCTCATATATGAGACACCCTCTCTGGTGTTAGTGGTGTGGACTGAGGCTCCTTGATTGCTGGGCCAGGGCACGGGTGTCACATAGTAATTGGTGGCAGTGGTTGGGAGTTGGGATATCCACACCATATTAATTGGTGGCAGTGGTTGGGATATCCTCACATATTAATTGTTTGGCAGCAGTGGGATATCCATATAACATATTAATTAGTTGGCAAATACTAATTGGCTTGTAGTGGTGTGGGTAGAATGAATCCTGTAGCTTGTGTACAGCGAGCTTTGAAGGTGTTTTTGTACTCCAAAACAGCCACGCAGTGAATACTCAAAGTTCAGATCACAATTGTTTTATTTCTTTTGTTAGCTTAGTTAGTCAGGGTGAGCAGGCAGTATGTCAGCAGAGGAGTATGGAAAGCTGACAAGGAGCCAGCTGCTGGAGATGTGCCAGGCTAGGGGACTGATGCATGGAAACATGACTAAGGCAGACCTGATTGCAGCCTTGGTTACAGCTGCATCAGAAAACAACAACCAGGAGGACAATTAGACTGGCAGTGGAGATATAATACACTTGGAGAATGGACAGCTCAACCTTACTGCAGTGGACTTAAAAATCCAGCTAGAGCTAAAGAGACCTGAGTTGGAGACCAGGTGTGTGGAATTAGAAGCAAATGAGAGACTGCGACATTTGCAGGCTGACGAGATTGAGAAACTGTTATGTCTGCAAGCTGAGGAACAAGAGAGGCAGAGGCAGCATGAGAAGGAGATGACAAAGTCATGGAGGTAATGGGGAAGGGAGTAACTGGACTCCAGAAGCACAAAAGGTCAGTAAATTTCTTCTGCAGTTTAAAGAGGGGGATAATTTTGATAGTTTCATTTATATGTTTGAGAGGGTATGTAAACAGTATGAAGTTGACCAAGGGCTCTGGATACGGTTCCTGACCCCATTACTCCATGGTAAAGCTGTAACTGTTCTGTCCAAAATGTCTGACATTGCATGTTTTGATTATACTGCTGTAAAAAATAGTCTTTTAGAACTGTTTAAGCTAACACCTGAAACGTATAGGAAAAAGTTTCATGAGCATAGACGCAAGGCAGATGAAAGTGTGTGTGAATATGTTGCTGAATTGAGCACTTATTTCCATAGGTAGGTGAGTGGATGTCAGGTCACCATTTCTGAAAGGCTGGCAGAGCTTTTGTTGAGGGAACAAGCCCTTAGCTCTTTTCCTGAGCACATGAGGATCTGATTAGCTGATAGATAATGTGCTACTTCAGATGAGGTGGGGAAGAAGGGAGACCTATACCTGGCAAGCAGGGCAGCCCTGCACAGGAAGGGGAACCCCAGTACTGCTCATTGGTCTAAAGGAACCCATGGTCGGCAACACAGACTGCCACAACAGAATCTGCCAGGAGCAGGAGAAGCCACTAGTCCAGGTACACATCCAGGAGCTAGGGTTAAATGTTTTGAATGCAACCAGTGGGGCCATGCGGCATACAGGTGTCCAAAGAGGCAAGGTGGGGAACCAAAGGTGAGGGAGCCAGTAAGTGGGAAAGACAAAATGCCAATAGTAGGTTGTCTTGAGACAACAGAGGTACTAAACTACCATCCTGCAGATGTCCTGATAGGGAAGGATTTGGATGAGGCAGTACCATGTGCTTATGCAGTTACACACAGTCAGGCTAGGAGACACGCATGTGGCACTGGTAGCCTGGGGGAGACCCAGACAGACTGCATACGTGCAGCCAGGACTGGTGAGGTGGTTACTTCAGGGAGGAAACTACCCTGTAGCAGTGAGCCTGAAGGTGAACCACAGCTGCGTGTGGATACTGCTGGTCCCTTGGAAAGAGTGACTGCAAAGGTAGAGGTGAGTAGTAGTACCCAGGCTGACAGTGAGGCAAATTGTCAGAGGATGCCAGACTTCCTGTGGAAGGGGAGCTGGGAAGGGTTACAAGGAGAGAGTTGAGAAAGGCTCAGCTCTCAGACCCTACATTGCAAGGCCTGAGGCAGGTAGCTAGGGAGGCACCTGATTCTCAAGGAAAGGAGGAATCTGTATACTAGGACAAAGGGTTACTATACAGAGGGTGGACCCCTGAGGGAGGGATAGAAGGTGAGGGAGTACAGCAGATGGTAATGCCTAGAGCCTACCGTCTGGCACTTCTAGCCATAACCCATGATATTTCCTTTGCAGGTCATATGGGCATAAAACATACAAAGAGGAGTATTATGCAGAACGTCTATTGGCCTGGAATTTCCAGAGATGTAACAGGGTACTGCAGGACCTGTGAGCAGTGCCAAAAGGTAGGCAAGGCAGGAGACAAGGTGAGAGCTCCTTTGATGCCTTTGCCTGTGATTGAGGGACCATTTCAGAGGGTAGCTATGGATATTTCGGGTCCTCTGAGTACCCCAAGTTCCACAGGGAAAAAGTATATCATAGTGGTAGTGGATTATGCTATACGATACCCTGAGGCAGTGGCTTTGTCGTCCATTGAGGCAGAGAAGGTGGCAAATGCTTTGTTAGAGATTTTCAGCAGGGTAGCTTTCCCAAAATAAATACTGACTGACAAAGGTGCCAATTTCATGTCAGACCTGCTGGCTTGTCTGTGGAAGTCCTGTGGGGGTGAAGCACATGAAGACCACCCCGTACCATCTCCAGACTAATGGTCTTGTTGAGAGGTTAAACTCTACATTCAAGTCCATGCTACCAGCATTTGCAGATCAGTTTGAGGGAGTGGGACAAATATTTGCCCCATCTGTTGTTTGCTTACAGAGAAGTTCCCCAGGAATCCACAGGGTTTTCACCCTTTGAGTTGCTGTATGGGCATAGGGTGAGGGGACCTCTAGATTTAATTCTAGATTAGTAGGAAGATGAGTGTGAGTCTCACAAGGAATCTGTTGTGGCATATGTCCTAAACCTCAGGACAGGGCTCGTGGAACTCATGGGCTTGGCCCAGGAGAACCTGGCAGAAGCCCAACAACAGAAAAAGGTGTGGTATGACAGGAATGCTCAAGCTAGAGAGTATGCTGTGGGGCAGCAAGTAATGGTTCTCATTTCTGTCAGACACAACAAGCTGAAATCAGCTTGGGAGGGACCCTACAAGGTGGTAAGAAAGGTAAGTGGTGTTAACTACATGGTGGAACTGCTAGGCAGATGGCAGGGGCACAAATTGTACCATGTTAACATGATGAAACCTTACCATTATAGGGAGGCACTTGTGCTGAGCATTTGCAGTGGATTGCAGGAGGAGTCTGAGAGAGTTCTGGGGACTGATCTCCTCAGTGAGGCTCGGGCTGACACCTCGGTGAAAGGGGTAGCAGTGTCCCAGCAGCTATCTCCTACCCAGGTTCGGGAAATCTGAGCAGTGTTGCAGGAATTTGGGGACCAGGATGCACCCACTTGGTGCAGCACCAGGTGGACACACGTTCCCAAAGGCCTATTAGGCAGGCCCCTTATAGGGTGCCTGAGAGAGTCAAACAGACTCTGAAGGAGGAGGTACAGGAGATGTTAGAACTAGAGGTGATTCAAGAGTCCAGCAGTCCCTGGGCCTCCACAGTGGTGCTGGTGCCAAAGAAAGATGGCAGCACCAGGCTCTGTGTGGACTACAGGAAATTAAATAGTCACACAGAGTCAGATGCTTACCCCATGCCTAGGACAGATGAGGCCCTAGAGCAGCTAGGTGGGATAAGTATCTTACAACCATTGATCTTACCAAGGGTTACTGGCAGGTGCCCTTGGCTCCCAGTGCTAGAGATAAGTCAGCCTTTGTGACTCCTTTTGACTTGTATGAGTTCACAAAGATGCCCTTTGGGATGAAGAATGCCCCAGCAACTTTCCAGAGGCCGGTGGATAATATCCTAGTAGGAGTAGGAGGGTTTGCCCTTGCTTACCTAGATGATATTGCCATCTACAGCCAGTCTTGGCCAGAGCACCTTCAGCATGTCAGG
Source organism: Protopterus annectens (assembly GCF_019279795.1). Lineage (NCBI taxonomy): Eukaryota > Metazoa > Chordata > Ceratodontiformes > Protopteridae > Protopterus > Protopterus annectens. Next base: position 345,533,424 of record NC_056735.1, read on the forward strand.
GAGGTGCTGGGCAGACTACAGAGGGCAGGATTGACCATTAAGCCGAGCAAATGTCAAGTGGGTATGGCAGAGGTCTCCTACCTAGGGGAGTGGTAAGATAAGGCCAGAACCTGTCAAAGTGGAAGACATTCAGGCATGGCCTGCACCTGTTACTAAAAAGCAGGTGAGGGGATTTTTAGGGACAGCAGGGTACTACAGAAAGTTCGTCCCCAGTTACAGTACCATAGCTGCTCCCCTCACAGACCTGACAAGGAAGAACTGGCCAGATAAGGTAGTGTGGACCCTAGCATGTGAGCAGGCACTCCAGAGGCTTAAAGAAGCTTTGGGAGGACCCCCTGTGTTAGCCAGTCCAGATTACAGCAAAGAATGTGTTGTGCAGGTGGATGCTTCAAACCATGGAGTGGGGGCTGTTCTTAGCCAGATTTCGTCAGAGGGGGTTTATGTCAGTCATAGGCTCCAACACGGGGAAGAATGTTATGCAGCTGTAGAAAAGGAATGTCTAGCCATAGTGTGGGCATTGCAGAAACTTCAGCCTTATCTGTATGGAAGGAAATTCACTGTTATGACAGATCACAATCCTCTAACATGGTTAAACAGAGCCAGTCAGCAAAATGCCAAGTTGCTAAGATGGAGCCTGGGGTTGCAAGCATATGATATGTCAGTGCAGCACTGCAGTGGGAGTAGCAATGCCATTGCAGATGGGCTCTCAAGACAGGGAATGGGGTAGGTATAAACTAGCTTGAGTTCTCCGGGGGCGGAGAAATGTGAAGACTGTTAGAGATGGGTGAAGGCTGCCAGCCTAGTCAACTAGAATTTGGTACATAATTCTGTCATTTCTAAATACTGTGAAATGTTGAACTTAAAACAATGTGGCAACATTGCCCTCTGCTGTAAAGAAAGCTAAGTCATGCATTTCTTGTTGGTCCTTTGAAATTAAAATTATTTCATGACTGCTTTTGATGTTTACAATTTGACTCCGGACGGGCTAGATGAAGGCTTCTTGCCTATTGTTTTAAGGCTAAAGTTAATGACCAGAATTTACATGTGGAATGTCCTTTATTGCTCTAAGTGTAAAAGAATGTAAATGCAGTTTCTGTCAGCCTGGGAACACCAGCAAAGTGTGAAATGATGTAATGTTTTATCAGAACTGCAGTTTCAATGTAAACAGTGAGAACCAGAGATTATTAAGCATTTTGTCTGGATCATCCAAACTTTAACAATGTGCCTGTTGTCTTATGTAAGTTATTTTAGAAGTGTGTTTTCTTGTAGCAATAGCTAGGAATTAGAAAGATTAAACTAAGTGTTTTTCTGTGATGTCAGAACTGTACTACTAATGTATTTTAAGTATTTCTGTGTGATCTCTGAACTCTTGACTAGCACTGACTGTGTAGTAGAAAGTATTGTCTTGTAGTTTTAATTATTTATTATTAAATATTTTAAAACCTTTTAACTGTGACTGGGTTTGTGTAGAGATAATTTAAGCTCTTAAGAGTACTTGCATACCTTTGGTAAAACTGCACAAGGCCACTCTAATAGCTTTAGCCCTGGGCTATACTGCCAATTGCATAATAATATTGGACAATAATAATTGGACACCCTTTTAAGGGCCTTTGAGTAGCTGATAAATATTAGTGGGTGGTGGCAGCTGGTATTACCTTATAGTCTGGGAAAAAAAAGGCACAGCTGGTGAACCTGTGCCAACCTTCCCCAGGAGTGTCTGTGTGGTTGTATAAACTCTTCTCAAACTGTGTGTGTGTCAGCTACTTGGGCAGGGACATGAAGCACTGGTTGGACAGAGAGAGAGCTAGAGGTTTTAGCTTGCCCACTAGGCTGAGATCTGGACCCTATAGCTCTGCCAGTGGGGAGTCTTATTGGGGACCTGGAGAGCAAGAAAGCAACCAGCCCCAGACTGACTGTGATCTCTGTGTGCTCTTAAGGGAAATTGCACTTTACTGTGTGTATTTGTTATCCTTTCCTCATATATGAGATGCCCTCTCTGGTGCCAGTGGTGAGGATTGAGGCTCTTTGATTGCTGGGCTAGGGCACGGGCGTCACAGAGTCAGTGACCCAGTGGACCTTCCCGGTCAACAAATGCCAATAAATAAATAAATTAGATGGCTGCCATTGCCCATTTAATTTAGAGGGCCTTTCTTCCCTTCCCTACTTTGTTCCTTAACTTTAGGCAGGTTCAGTTAATTTAGGGAACTGCCTTTTTTCCATTCTAATTGAAGGGTTTTTTCTCTGAGTGTTTTTGGTGTGTTTGCTTCTGTTCTTGTTATTACAAAAAAAAGTAAGGTTAAAAGTAGTGCTAGTATAAGAATATATTTTTTCTGTAGTTATTAGCAGCTGCTGTTGTTGTTTTTCACAGCTAAAATGTCCAAGGATCCTAAGAAAACTAAGCCCTCTGAGTTCAAGAAATGTATCAAAAAATGTTGATGACTGATGGTCACACTATTTGTGTGTAATGTCTTGGAGCAGTTCACTTGCAGGAGTCCTGTTCCATCTGTCACTCCTTTAGCCATAGAGTTCTGCTGGAAAGAAAGAATAAACTAATTTTGAGAGGTTTACTAAAGACCCCCCTTTACTGAAGCTATTGAGGAAGGTCAGAGTTCTTCAAAATTGGCCAAATCCCATTCTTCAAAATTGAAAAAGTCGGGGAAGAGGTTGTCTTCTTCTAGTGCTCAATCGGAGCCACTCAAAAAGTTGTCTAAAGTGTCATCTCCAAACCCGAAGGCTGTCAGTCCCAAAATATCTGCTCCTTCTGTGTTGGTGCCAGTGGAGTTTCATTTGTGGAGCTGGTCCGTGGAACTGGAACTGGTTTCTCCCACTTTGAAATCCCCTTTACTACAGTCTACTAGATCTCCTGCTCCCTCCTCTTGATCCTCCAGGAGCCTCTCTGATGATATGAATCGTGTGATGCGGAGACTATTAAGGACACTGGTGCTTGCCAAACTGTTGTTGGCACCAACCCCGATGGATTTGGAACTGACCAAGCCTACCATTTCACCATCGATTTCTCCTCTGATCCAGTGTGGAACCTTGGAGCCAGAATGTTTTGAACTGATTGTAGTCGAACTGTCGGTGCCGAGACCTATCCCAGGATCTTCAGTTCCAACTACTGCTCTGACATCCTCAGTTCTGTCCAAACTCGAGGAGTCTAGGAGCCAATGCTGTCTGGTTGGGTCCGGGGATGAGAGTCTGTCAAATCCGAACTTGCCTCTCGGGGCTTTGGCGTGGGTGAGCTTGGCTCGCACATCTGCTTTGGAACCAACTCCCTTGTTTCCGGGGATGACCTCTGGTTCTTCGGAGCCGGGAGATTCCTCAGATCAGGGGTGGGTGGCATTTGAGGTGATGAGGAGAGTACTGTCTCCACAGACAGGTCCACTCTCAGGTCTGGACATTCTTCCCCCAAAGGCACCAGTGTCTGTCTCAGCACTACTGCATCCACATAGATGCAGAGACCCTAAACCCCAGGATGCACCATTGGGTGAACCCCTGTTTTCTGAAACCTCTCCAAAATACCCTTCTGAAGTCCCTCGGAAGAGACTGTGGAAGAGGAAGCATTTAGACTCCCTAGAGGAGTCCATCACTTCTGATACAGACCTTGATGAGTCAGAAGGGTCCCCATGGTCATCCTCTGAGAATGTATCCTTGACAGACATCCTGAGAATACTTAAATAGAGAGGTGGCTGGAAGCCGATCAACCCTTCTGAGGAGACGTCTGTATACCTGAGGGCTTTTGGGTCTTGCCCTTCCGCAACTTGGGTATCTCCACCCTTCGACGAACTGATGGACCTAGTTTGTCAAAAGGCATGGGAGTCTCCAGACGCAGTGGAACCCATTCTTTGGAGGCCAAACAAATTCATAATATCTCCTAACGACAAAATTTTCTTACAAATGGAGTCCCAGTAGATGCTATGGTGGTGGAGGTGGCCAGCAAAAAGGAACTCTCAAAGACATACTGCTCTGTCCAGCTGCCAAACAAGGAGTCTCGCATGATGGACTGATACAGAAAACGTACCTTTTCTTCAGCAACCTTTGCACACAGATCGCTGAATTATCTCACCCATTTTACCAGACTTAAGAGAGATCTCCTGAAGGAGCTAGGAGGTACTCTTCAAGGTTCAGTAGCTGAAGGGGTATCAGAGAAGGTATCCTCTCAGCTCTGCACCTTAAATTCAGTGGTCATCTCCTCTATGAGACTCATTTATTATGCAGCGGATGGAGTGAGTTGGGCAGCGGGTTTATGAATTTCTCTACGGATATATTCCAGGATGCGCTTGTGTGACTTTGCAGAGCCCTTTAAATCTTCCTTTGTTAACGCTCCTTTCAATGGCTCATCCCTGTTCAGGTCAGAAGTCAAAGACACACTAACCAGGTGTGAACAAGAAGGAAAAACTCTCACTACTGTAGGAGTCCGTTTTTCCCTACCTTCTAGATTTTATGCAAAAGGTCAAAAGGGAAGAAAAATGTGGTTCCAAAAATGCCAGAGAGCTATCCAAGACACACATGGTGATTGTTCCCCCAGGGGCAGAGGGGGAAGCAGTAATGGAAGACGCCAACCATTTGGTAGAGGGGGTCTGCAGAATCAGGGCAACAGGGGAATCCTTCCTTGGTAAGCCCTTTCAGCACTCCTGAAAAGAGGCTCACCTGTCCATATCTGGAGGCAGTCCGGGGTTGCTTATCTTTGTATCCAGAAGCTTGGCTAAAAATGACAAAAGACAAGTGGATACAAAACATTGTATCTGGAGGTTACTCCATACCCTTTTCTTTCCCCGTTTCAATCATAAAAAATATCCCTGACATTCCAACCAGTGAAAGGGAACAGGCAACTCTAGAAATACAAAAGTTGCTAGACAAAAGAGTCATCCAAACCTTCCTCACAGACCAAATAGGATCCAGAACTTACTCAAGGTTCTTTTTAGTTCCAAAGAAAACCAGAGACTGGAGACTCATCCTGGATCTTAGCAAATTAAACAAATCAGTAAGAAAGTCAAAGTTCCAGATGGTAACACTGCAGTCAGTACTCTTTTTTTCTGGGACAAGATGATTAGATGTGCTCTATAGACCTCCAGGATGCGTACTACTACATAAATAATGGACAGGCGATCCTGGAGTCATTTGCGCTTTCAACTGGGAGCCAGTCACTACCAGTTTCGAACTCTCCCATTTGGTCTTACTACAGCCTCCAGAGTGTTCACCAAGTGTATGGCAGTGGTCACGGCTCACTTGAGACGCCTAAGATTCCGAGTGTTTCTGTACCTAGATGACTGGCTCCTAACCGCCACCACTGAGCATCTACTAATAAAAGGAAGAGACACCACCTTACAGCTCTGCTGTCACCTAGGAATCACAATAAATTACAAAAACTCTGCCTTGTTTCCATCTCAACTTATCGTTTTTATAGAAGCAGATCTAGATACAACAAAACTGATGGCAAAACTTCCCCCCGAAAGAGTTCAAGTCCTACAACATCATCAACATTCTACTTGCCAAGAAAAAAGTACAAGCTAGAACAGTCCTGAAAATCTTGGGGACCATGGCAGCAGCAATAAACTTGATTCCATTAGCATATTTGCATATGAGAATCATGCAGTAGCTACTATTCACTTAGTGGCCCATGCAGGAACTACCCATGTCCCACCAAATTATTATAACGGAATCTTGCAAGAGAGACCTTCATTGGTGGCTTCACTCCACTCATGTGACACTAGGTCGACCCTTTGTTCCTCCACAACCTTTAGCCACAGTGACCACAGACACTTCCCAGGTATGGTGGGGGGAACATTATCTGGGAAAGACAGTTCAAGGCACTTGGCAGGATTACAAGGCCCATTTGCACATCAGTGTCCTAGAGATGAGGGCAGTGCTTCTAGTGTTGCAAGGATTCCAAGACTCTCTTCCACTAGGAACAATTGCAGTACAGACAGACAACATGTTGGTTGTGTGATGCCTAAACAAACAAGGAGGAACTAGGTCTTTCCCCGTTTGTTGGGAGTCCCTGACAGTATGGTAGTGAGCGACCTCCTCCCAATGCTTTCTGATAGCAATGCACATCCTGAGGAAATCCAATGTGATAGCAGACAAACTCAACAGAGTGATTCTGATGCCTCAAGAGTGGTCCCTAAACTAAGAAGTAGCAGAAATGATTTTCCACAAATGGGACCAGCCTTGCCTTTTTGCCATGTCTGTGAATACCAAATGCTACAGCTATCTTGCCCTAATCCCCCCCTCCGGGGGAGTCACTAAGGGATGCACTTGTACACGATTGGCCCTCAGGTCTCCTCTATGCCTTTCCTCCCTTTCCATTGATACCCAAAGTTCTTCAGAAAGCCAATTCCTTGGGAAGGAATTTGATACTCATCGCCCCTTACTGGCCTCGTCAGATTTGGTTCCCCTTCCTTTGGCCTGATCTTCAACAGGAGCCATGGATTCTGGACCTAGTTCCAGACCTTCTGACTCACACATCAGGGTTGCTCCACCCCTCCCTTGAAACCCTCAAATGGACAACTTGGCTGCCCCAATTCCAAACTTAGCCAGGCTCCCTAACCTTTCTCCATCAGTGAAACATATCTCGTCTCATAAGGCTTCAGCGAGGAAGTTATATGCGAGCAAATGGAAGAGATTTTCTTCTTGGGCCTTGAATAACTGCATTGATCCTGTCTCTGTCCCTATAGCTTCCATTCTTGAATTCTTGGCAAAGCTATTTAATGAGGGTGCAGCTGCAGCTACTATCTGAGTTCAGTTAGCAGCGATATCTAATTTCGACATAGGTGAATTGGGGCCGAAATGTGATGTCCCACAGACTTTGCAAGGCTTTTCTTAAGGGCATTATTTTATTAAGATCACCCATTAAAGCCCCTCCAGTACCATGGGACCTAAACTTTGTCTTATTACATTTGATTCTTACCCCTTTTGAACCTGCATCATCCTGTGATCTAAAGTTTTTAACTTGGAAGACAATCCTTTTGATAGCCATCACTTCTGCTAGAAGAGTTTCAGAGCTACAAGCATTGTCAATAAAGCCCCCTACATGCTTTTCCAGAGTATCCCTATGAACAAACCCATCCTTTCTACCCAAAAGTATGCTCAGAATGTAATTTGAACCAATCCATAGAGCTACTATTTTTCCCCCCAACTATGGCAACAAGGCAGAATATATGCTACACCAACTAGATGTACATAAGCAGTTATGCTTTATGCTTCTACGTACATAGGACAAAGGACTACAGAAAATCTGACCAATTATTTGTATCAGTTTCAGGCTACAAGAAAGGTGCTCCTGTATCAAAAGTCGCACTTTCAAAATGGCTATCAGATTGTATTACTTTGACTTACAAATCTCAAAACAAAAAACTCCCCGAAAAAGTAAAAGGTCATTCTATAAGAGCCATTGTAATGTCTTCTGCTTTTCGGGCAAGACTACCAATTGATACCATTTGTGCTGCAGCAACATGGGCAAGGCCTCATACCTTTATTACTCATTACAAGGTGGATTTGGTCTCCCGGACCAGGGCCTCTTTTAGGTCCACTGTTGTGAAGAATATTCTCCTGTGAGCCACCCAAGAAATATGGTGCTAGGGACACTGTCCCAACCAGTTAAGATTGAAGGCGAGATAGGACAACATTGCATAAAGAAGTTATATGCTCACCATAACAATTCATGTGTGTTGTCCATCTCACCTTCATTCTTACATCCCACCCTCCAACCTTTGGCTCCTGGAGAACAGAGTGGTTACAATTGGAAATAAATGTTCTCCGACCTTCTTCATTGCTGCATAAGTAGTTTGATAGTTATTGGTATCTATTGTTATATCAGCAAGCAAGATCTGGGGAGCTTGCCAAAGGCATGATGGGATAGGGTTACAGCCACGGGCTAGTGGAAGATCTTGAGCTTTGTATAAGGTCAAGTCGGAGTTCCGAACCCAACCAGTTAATAATGAAGGTGAGATGGACAACACACATGGAACATTAAGGTGAGTACATAACTTCTTTTTACCTACTTCTACAGGTATAACTAGAGCATTCTTAAAAACCTGCCCCTAGATGATACCATCACCACTTCAACAACATGTTCCTGAATATACTAAATGAACTTGCTCCTATTAGAACTAAAAGAATTAAATCCAACCCTGGGTTACCAGTTATACAAGGCAACTCATGTTAACTAGAGACAAGGCATGGAAACCATGGTCAAAAAACATATCTCATCATGCCTGGCAAAATTTTAGGATCATAGCTTCATAGGATCATAGGAGGTTACTAGGCTAATGGCCGTGGGCCCTTACAAGCCTAGCCATGTTATACCCTTATTTCCTTATATACCAGGAGATAAAGTCTAAATTTGCATGCAAATCTGTGATCAGCACCTCCTGTCACTATCAAGGATGGACACATGTGCAACCCCCCAGGGTAAATTTGCAGTTTCCTATCCAGTTGTCCAAGTTACGCTTAAATAGGATCATAAAGGAGCTCTGTTTAACATGAATTGGAAGTTTATTAAAGAGGAGTGGCAACCTCTGGGAAATATCTGTCTCTCTAGCATGTCCTCTTTATTTTGCAAGGTAGGTTAAGGTCTCTAGATCGATTGAGTCTTGTGCCATTTGACTTGTGGATGTGTAGCAATTCCATTAGGACAGAGTCCAAGACTGCTCTGTAGGCCAGTCACAGGTCACCTCTAAGCAGTCTATATGACACAGAGTACAGTGACAGTAAGTTCAGTCTATCCACGTAGGACATGTGCTGAAGATCCTGAACTTTCTTGATGAGAAACCTCTGAGGTCTCTCCTGTTGCTGCAGGTGTCTTGTGAGGTACATACAAAAGGGAGCATTGTACTCTAGTATTGGTCTGATAAGGGGTAAGTACAGGGGTGTTATAACCTCCTTTGCTCTGGATACTATGCTTTTATATATGGTATGAGCAACTTAGAAGGCCTTCCTCACCACTGTGAATACATGCTGATTAAAGTTGAGGCAACTGTCAACCTGTGTTCCCAAATCTCTCACCACTGAGTTTGAACTTAGGGTGTTATTGCTGATATTGTAATTTGCAGGCACACCCCCCCCCCTTGCCGAATGGGATGATGATGCATTTTTTTGCATTGAGTTTAAGACCATGGCTTTGTTACCAATCATTTGTCTAAGTAAGCTTGTTTTGTAGTATGTTGACATAATTCGGGGATTCAGTGACTGCCCCAGTTTGCAGTCGTCAGTGAACTTTGTCAGCCACAGACCATCTACTTTTGCCTGAACTTCTGAGATATAGATGCCAAACAGCAGATGAACCAGCACTGGTCCCTGTGGAACACCACTGATGACAGGTCTGCTGATAGAGGTGGAATCTCCAACTTTGACTGTGTTCTGTCGGAGAACCAACTGGCTACTCACCTAATGACGTATGGGTTGATCCCCAGCTGAGTGAGTTTCTCAGTAATGCCAGAGTGGGGGATTGTGTCAAAGGCCTTGGCAAATTCTAGATAGGCTGTATGCACTGATTTGCCTTCATCCAGGGCTTTGGTGACATTGTCTAAGACGTCCACTAGATTTTACAGGCATGATCTTTCCTTGACAAAACCAAACTGGGTTGGGTCAAGAGTTTGAAGATCTCCTGTATCTTTATTAATAAGGTCCATGATGATTCTCTTCATGGCCTTGCAAATAAGGCTGGTTAGGCTTATGGGTCTTTAGTTCCCAGGGTCGGTTGATAGACCCATTTTGTGTAAAGGAATAACAGTTGCTGTTTTCCATTCGGTTGTGACAAAGCCAGTGCTTAGGCTGTGGTTGAAGAGGGTACCCAATGGTTCTGCCAACTCATGTTTTAGACCGTTTAGGATGCAGCCTGGGATATTGTCAGGGCCCATAGAGGCTGTGTTTTTGGCCTTGGAGAGTGCGGTTATGACTTGCTCTTTGGAGATACCAGATGGAGGACTAGTGGTAGATAAGCTATGGGATGAGATTGGTGGTAAGGGGGGGGGGGGGGGGCAGAGTTTTCAATGAATCTGTCTGCTAGCAGGTTGGCTATTTCTGCAGGTCCCCTGTGGGTGGTACCCTCCACTACTAACTGCACAAATCTGGACAATCCCATTTAGATTTCGGATATAGCTAAAGAATGCCTTATGGTTATCCTTAGCTGTGGATGATAATTGTCTTTCATAGTTAGCGTTAGAGGATTTTACAAGATGTCTAATTTCCAAAACAGTAAAAGAAGGCCACTGTGGATAAACTTTAACTACAGGAACAAGTCCAATCAGCAGAATAAAAATAGTCCAATGGTCATGTTTTTACATGGCCTCGTACATATGCCACCATAGTGAATAATAACAACGATGCTTTTAATTATGTTAACAGTAATGTCAAACCTATTGATGAGTCTCATACTGCAGTTAAACAAACAAAATCCACAATGGTTCACAGGACTGAACCAAGTGCAGATACTCGTGGGGAGGGTGATCTAAATGATAGCACCCCAGTCGGTAATGAGACTGATAAAAATAATCTGACATCGTCAATATGATCCACTTTACCATCTTCACAACCCATTGTTAGAAGAAAAGAACAATGTAAGGGACAGAATAACACACAACAGGTTTTTTCCTCTCCCCCTCTTCCAATTCGTGGAGTGAGAACTATCCAGAGAGATTGGTCTCTCAGCAGAGGAAGGAAAAGGAGGCTACCGTCGCGAGAACGGTGTTCGAACCAAACAATAAAATGGATGTGGGAACAATGGTCAGTGGACAGACATTAGTTTTTAATTTATCGAAAAGATGTTTGACTGCTTACGAAGAAGCCGTTTTACAGCGAGGACTTAATTTTATTCCAGCATCACCTATGGATTATACAACAACGATATTGGATAGAAAAACTTTTGCAAGGAACGCTATGTTGAAGGTACTGTTTAAGAATGACTATACTATACATACTTTTAAAAAGTCTAGTGCTTTTGTACCTGATATGAATGCAGCATCGAGACATTTTGTAAAGTATGTGAGACTGATTTGAAAAGTTTAGCAAATAACAATGTGCAATATAGTAAAAGGTTTTGTAATCTAAGTAAAGAAGAATATCAAGCATTGCAATGCTTAACTAACGACAATATAATTGTAGTTAGACCAGCTAACAAGGGAGGGGGGATTGTTGTTTTAGATAAGGGAACATATAGTGCAGCTATGATGGACATGCTGAAAGATGAAAATGTACATAAAGCTATCACACCTGATGATATAGATATGCATTGTAGCCAAGTATATAAATGCTTGTATGATTGTTTTTTAGAGAACAGCATATCTGAACAACTGTTTGAGTATTTGACTGTAGCATATCCAGTAATACCAGTGATACAAGGCCAGCCAAAAATATAAAAAAATTAATGTAATCTACCATTAAGACCGATAGTGGCTGGCCAAGGATGGCTAACACAGACACTTTCAGTATATGTAGAAAGTAATTTAAGTCCTAATATAGACAACGTACCACAGATATTAAATGACACAAAACATTTTGTCAAAGATTTATATAAATGTGTCATAGGTCATGAACATGACCTTAGAAGTAGTGTTCTAGTAACGCTAGACATTAATTCTTTATTTACAGTGATCCCCCACTCCTATGGTATAGAAGCAGTGAAATGCCAATTATTACATGATGGCACATACAATCAGATAAAGATTGAATTTATATGTTTCTTGTTAGAATTAATCTTAGAGTATAACATCTTTTTGTTCCAAGGAGTCTATTGCTTACAATTGTTTGGCGTAGCTATGGGCACTTCGTGTGCCAATAGCTATGCCAACATAGGGTTAACTCACTGAGAAGAAACTTTTGTTTTACACAATGCATCCTTTATACCATATATTCATTTATATAGAAGATTTGTAGATGATGTGATATTTAGATGGACAGGAAGTTCAGAACAATTAGAATTGTTTATGCAATATATCAATACTACTACAACCTTCTTAAAGTTTACCCATTCTCTCTCACAGAGTCAAATAGATTTTCTAGATGTTACTGTCATAAAGGATGAAAACTGAGTGATAACTACACAATTATATCAGAAACCATGTCAAAGAAACAATATTCTATCGAGGGACAGTATGCATCCTTCATATACATATAAAAATATAATAAAGGGGCAAGGGATGCGTATCTCTAGATTAGACACAGATGGTAATAGATTTGAATATGATATTAATAAGTTTAAAAATGATCTGTCGCAAGGAAGATATAATACTAGAGAAATACAAATAGGGATAGAAGAAGTTCAACAAAGAAAGGGTAAAGCTAAACCATATATGTCAGAAGATAATTCAGCAGGTTATGTTGCCGATCGTTACAATTCTGATAGTAATGTTGTTCTCTTAGGTTACAATATTCTAGTAATATTGACCAAGTAAGACGTGTGATAAGAGAAGAATTGGTCTATACTGAATTCTGATGAAAAGGTACAGGAAGCAGTGGGACAAAAACTGAAGTTAGGATATAAAAATAAGAAGAATTTGAAGAGATTGTTATAGGTTCATAGGGTCATAGGTTCATACTAGGCTATCTGCCCAAGGGCATTTATAAGCCTAGCCCATAGTTATGTGGCTTTCGCCACCCCTTTAGTTTGAATAAAAACTATGCCTATCATTTTGCTGTGCCTCTGTCAAGCAGTGACACTGAAGTAATCCCTGGGGTATATCTGCAATCTCCCATCCATTGGTCAAGATTCCTCTTGAACAAGGCCAGAGAGGTGCTCTGCCTCACATGTACCGGGATTTTGTTCCACAGCATAGGGAGTCTCTGGGTGATGAATCTGTCCCTCCAGCACGTTCTATTTATAACCGTGTCAAGGTTTAAGTCTCCGCCCTTGTGGTTCTGAGGGATCTAGATTTTTTTGTGGTGAAGCATATTCATCAAATCTGGGTTTGACATGGCCTTATATGTCAGGCTCAGGTCACCTCTGAGCAAGCGGTATGAGACTGAATAGAGCTGGAGTTCTTTCAGTCGGGCAGCATAAGACATATTTTTGAGACCCTTTATCCTTTTGGTGAGGAACTTTTGGGGCCTTTCAAGCTGCAGCAGGTGTCTGATCAGATACATTCGAACGGGCATTGTACTCAATCATAGGTCTAATGAGTGATGAGTACAGGGGGACGATGACCTCCCTTGATCTAGATGTGAATCCCTTCATGATCAGGTGGGCGATATAGAAGGTTTTCCTAACTACTTTAGCAACATGAGTGTCAAACGAAAGGCTACTGTCAACCTGGGTCCCCAGATCCCTGATGACTTTTTCTGTGCTCAGTGGATTGCCACCTATATGGTAGCTAGGGGTAACCTTGTTTTTCCCGAAGGGTATGACTATGCATTTTTTGGCGTTTAACTTCAGGCCATGGCTCTGGCACCAGTTATCCGTTATGTAATGTGAATTACAATAGTACAATAGAAACTCCAATGCTTGGTCTTACATCTTGTGGGAAATGCAATATATGTTGTGTTTTAGCCGAACATAGTGAATTTATTCATCCCACCACTAGAAAAAAAATATCTTTTTAAGATATTGGCCGATTGCAATACTAGAAATTTAATTTACCTTGCCGAATGTAATACCTGCAGTTCTTTTTATGTAGGTATGACAAATCGTTCTCTTTGAGAACGGGTTAGGGAACATCTTTTAGCAATGAAGACAAGAGATATTAATAGAAGTGCTCTAGCAAAGCACTTAGTATTATTTGATCAGTCTCATACTTTTAGTTTTAGATTTATAGAGTGTGTTTATCTAGGATCTAGGTTAGGTGATTTAGGAAATATTACTGAGCTAAGGAAACTTAAATGGATTATTGAGCTTCAAGCAGATCGGTTCCCTGGCTTAAATGACAGGGCATCAATAAAACCTCACCTTAAAAATAGAGTTTTGAAATAGAAATGTATATATTTATGTATGCAGTTGTTTTAGGTTGTTTTTACTAGCTATTTGTAATTTTTAATCTTTAATTAGTATTTGATTGGATGATTAGTTAATTATCTAATTATGTTTTAATTATATAAGCTGAAATGTGAAGAGTTTCATTTGGTCTGAAAGCATCATACTAGATGTGAAAGCGCTTACCGTTATTAAATTTGTGTGTTTCACTACTTTCGCTGTGTTTCTTCACTACAATTTTTATTCTGCTGCAAGATGCCTAATTTGCCTGCTCAAGCTGTGGAGGGTGTTCTTCCACTGCTGAGACTGTTCCCCCTTGACAACATTTTCTTCCTCTTATTGTATAGTCTGTTTATGGGGGATGTCCACCAGGGTGGCTTGTTTTTTCTTGAGGACCTTGTTTTGATACTTTCAGATACAGGTGAATCTATACATTTGTATAGGTGTTTGTACAAGGCATTGGTGTATACCTCATGCACCCCTGTCATCAGTGAGGACAGGGGGTTTGAAACTATAAATGCCATAGCTTAGGAAGCTATAGTTTGCTTTGGTGAAGTTTTTTTTAACTTGATTGTTTTTGACAGGGGTGGGGGTCAGGTATAATTGTTGCTTCAAATGAGACTGATTTATGATCAGATTTTACCAGGCAGGGCCCCACACAAGGGTTGTGCAGCAATCTCCCATGTTGGTGAGTAGCAGGCCAAGGAACTTTCTGCCCCTTGTGGGGGTGCAAACTGTCTACACCAGGGCATTTGAGTTAACAAAGTCCAGGAACCTTTGGGCGAGCATGTTTGCACTTTTATATGTTTCCCAATCGATAGAGGGATGGTTGAAGTCACACATAACCAAAGTGTTTGGCTGTATTGCGAGTGACTCATGTAGGTCCAGGTAGGCAGTGTGGTTATCATGGTTCATGGTGGGGGACCTATAACGAACAATGAAGTGGGGGGGGGTCTTACCTACAGTTAGCTGCACTTGGAGTAACTCCAGGGGGTCATTCTGTCTAACCAGTCTTGAGGTGTATTTATCTTTGATGAAAATTGATACTCCTCCACCTTTGCTTCTTCCAAGTTTATTTTGCAGTCTGAACATGTGGAAGCTATTGTGACCTTGCATGACCAGTGTGCAGCCTTGAACCATGTCTCAATAATTGCACAAACATCATCTTCCAGAGTAAGGAGTGCTTCCAGTGAGTGCAGTTTCTGAGTTAGACTTTTAGTTTTAAGCAGCAAAACCTTGAGTTTGTCTTTAGAGGATAGTTTTACGTCAGGGAATTTTGTTCTTGAGAAACTGCCTAAAAAAGCACTATGGGGGAGGCAAGTACCTTTGCCAGTAACCAAATTCCAAGAGGTGACAGGTGAAGACCATCTCTGGCAAAGCAGTGTGGTCTATCTACCATATCATCCCAGACTGACATGTACTGGATCCCCCTGGACTGACACCAGAAGCTAAACCAGTTGTTAAAATCAGTCATTTTATTTTTGTCTGCATTTTGGCATCATCCCAGGTGAAGGTAGAATGCTGCTTACGGCTAGGGGCATACCTGCTTGCAACACATAACAGAGAGCACAGTCATGTCTGTCTTCATGTATTCTATTGAGGTACATCTGAAGTCGTTCAGTCCAACACAGACTATGAAAGAGTTATAACAGTACTTGTTGAGAGACTTGAGTGTGTTTGTGATTTGGTGTATCCTTGCACCTTACAGGTAGCTAACCATGATCTTCTCCTTGTCCAACCTGATGAGTGAGACATCTGTGTGTCTCATGATGGAGTCAACTATGACCAAGATATTTGGTTTTGAGGTGTTTTGCCTTAGGGGCTTGTTGGGTAAGACACCGATGCTTGTGTTTTCATGTGTAGTGGATTCTGCTGGGACTGTATTATTTGTAGACTGTTTGTGCTTAGGAGGTCTCTGCTCTTTAGGTATACTTCTGGAGAGTACCTCCATGTATGTGGGTTTATGTGTTGTGCGCTTGATTGGTTTAAGAGGTGAAGTATGTGCGCTGATAACCTGATCCGTGACTGTTTTAATGTGTTGAAAGTGAGAGAGCATAGATTCTAGATTCAAAGTATAGCTACATCTCTTTCATGTTGAATTTGAATGTTTTAGTAGTAATGGGTTGTCAGCATAGATGAGGCAATTGCTACATTGCCACAGGATGTCCATGTCGATCAGCCTTGCTGGAGAAAAGTTGGGAAACTGCCCATCCATTATATTAGGAATATTCAGGGACAAGTAGTGGGGAGTGAGCTAGATGGATCAGGTTCAGTTGAAGGACTAATAATAACGAACAGTACTATGGGGATTGTTGGGGTGGATACCTACAGAGATGACACAAAATGTGCAGCTAAGTTGCTCTCCCGGCAGCGGTGTGCAACTGAGTTGTGCATAGAGAAGCAGGGAACCCTCAGAAGGTACACAAGCAGTTCCCTAATGGAACATTTATCTTTCAAAACCTTTGCGTCTATAACTGGCGGTACTAACCCCTACTGCACAGTGTGCAAACCCACGCAAAAGCAGAGCTTAAATATAAGCAAAGTTAAGCACTTTTTAATCAAGCTAACCAATAGTAATTCTCAGTACTGTGCCTTAATCCAATAATCTCTACTCAGATGGGTCCTTGACTACACTGTTCTGCCACAAGGGAGCAGGGGGGGTGGGGCTCTTTTGTGTGGGTAACTGGATTTAGTGCTCAGACAATGCCAAACAGACTGGATTCAGCAAGTATCAATCAAGTCTATGCTAAGCTTAAAAGGGCAACAAAAACCAGCAAAAAGATATCTCCAAAATTTCTGCAAGCAAAAACTTAGATCAGATAAAACTTCATACTACTGAAAACTGAAGGATAGACATCAACACAACCCCTACTACTCTGGACATCCATACAATGACTAATGCATCTCAGCCAAACCACTTCAGCTTCTCCAGCTACTAACAATAGTTCTGACTCCATAGCTGCCCAACTCATTTGTCATTTCACTCAGTTAATACTGATGCCTCACTATCCTTCCTAGCCATAATACCCTCCCAATACCTTTCTCCCTCCAATCAGTATCAACTCCTACATTCAAGAAACTCTTACTGATGTTACTCTGGCATCAGTTTGCCACCAGAATATGTTAAGTTAGTTGCTGACAGACTAGTATACCCTATATCTATTCTGATAAACTCATCCATTACTGAGAACTATGTCCCCTTAATCAGGAAAAAAATCCTACATTATATCTCTTCATAAAGGCAGCTCTTCCACTGACTTTTCCATTTTCTGATCCATCTCTGTTCTGCCTCCTCTATTCAGAATCTCAGAAAAATGCATCCACTCTCAACTCCTAAACCATCTCACCAATAAAGATATACTGTCAACAACTCAACATGGATTACAACCTTATCACAGCACCACATTTCTGCTTAGTTTTATCAACAGCAGTAACACCCACAGAAACTATGGCAACCTTGTATTATTTTCTTTCTGGATATGTCTAAAGCATTTACTACAGTCTCAAATCAAAACTGCTTCTTGAACTTGCCTTGTTAGGCCTCTCCTAAAATGCCCTTAGTTGTATAGCTATCTGACAGAGAGCACAGGCTATGAAATGGAAATATGATCTATTCCCCTTCTTGTCAGTCTCTGTCATTGTGTCTCAGGGATCAATTCTAGATCCCTTATGGTTCAACATCTTTCCTAACAATCTCCACAAAGCCATCTCACATTCTTCTATTGTTCAATATGCAGAAAATGCCAAACCTTTTATATTCAGCACAAAATCTCCCACAACTACAGTAACTTACACAAGCTTCCTTCTTCTCTATTAAATACTGGTTAACTGACTGCCAACTATAGTTAAAAGCTAAAAAAAATGAATACTGTTTACTCCTAAGCCCATGTCAGGTCAGGAACCACTTTCAGTATCACATACCTTAAGGTATGACCATACTTTAATAGAAACAGTGTCCTATACTAAATTGCTTGGGTTCATAATAGACAGTAAATTAAAATTTGATTTATACATATCTTAAGCTAAGAGACAAACCAAAACTCAGATGTTTTTACTGCTCTAAACCCTTTCTCACTGACTCCTCTAGGAAAACTCTTGATTTCCCTTACCTGCCCACTTCACTTCTATGTGCATCAACCATCTTTGCAAACCTACTCACTACATTAAAAAATAAAGTTGACATCTGCTACAATAAAATGGATGAATTTGTATAAAACTTACCAAACCATAATTACCACTGCTTGGCACTAAAACGCCTAAACTGGCTAGAATTAAATTACCTAACCTCCCCAGATAGTCACTTCCCAAAAAATTATACACAAACCTGATAGCTACCCCTCTCCACAGACCACTCTGCAAAACTGTTACCCTACTAGATATCACACTGAAAAGCAAACTCCTTATGGCCCCCTGCAAGACTAACAATAGTGACAGAGATTGCCAAGCTATGGAGTCTAATCTTTCTTACCCTTAAGATAAATACCATTCCATCAAGCTTTAAGCATCACCTAAAGCAACACCTTAACTTCTCTTGGCTATGCTCATGCTCCTACCCAGACTAACTCATCCCAAATTATTTGTTTTTCTTCCTTTTCTATTCTCTGCTCCCTACTTACCCGCTGTCCTAATTACTCTCTTTTGTCTTTCTTTCTAAGGCTGTCTACATTTATTCTATGTCTTGTATTCAAGTTTGCCTTCCTACTCCATTTTATCTTACTCTGTGCCCTAACCCACACTCCATTTATTCTACCACATATGTTTCTCTCATCTTACTCCATTTATCCTTCTTTCTGTCTAACCCACACTCTCTTCTCTTCTTTGTGCTCATATCCTTTATATCATATGCTCTGCTTAGAAACAAAAGCAAAATGGAAACAAACTCACTAAAACGTACTAATAAACAAAAAACACTGAGTTAAATATAGTCCAACACGATCCAAGAATCAACCACACAGTGTAGAATGAATCACAAAATGTAATCATACTAGTTAAGCACTTTCATCCATTAAACATCAGGCTTCATCAGAACTAGTATCAAAAGTTTAAAAAACACCTAAGTAACTTCTACAGCAATTAATATGACAGAATTCATCCAGTAAAACTTCAGATTAATTAGCATTTAATCAAATGTTAAAAGCATCTGTAATCACTTTAAATACTTAATCAAATGTTAAAAGCATATGTAATCATTTTAAATGCTAACCATAAATACTATTGTATTTTATAAAATATCCAATCGTTTAAAATATTATATTATAACTTTGCAGAATGCAACTTTAAAACATTGCTTATTGAAATAGCTTCATTTAATCCTGGACTGCCACTTGCATTTAGGCCACCATAATTCCATGTATTCCAAATTTAAGTTCCGTGTATTCCAATATAAGTTCCCCAGGGACCCCTCTAGGATTAGTGGGAACATTTTCAAGCACAAAAAAGAACAGTTTATCAGTGCATAATAATTTGTGTTTGCACAGTGCAATGTTAACATTGCATTTAACAATGTCATAATTGTGTTCATAAATCCTTTTTTTCAAAGTATGTTCAGTTTGACCGACGTAATAAAAGTGACAAAAATCACAATATGCCAGGTACACCACTCCAGGTACATTACAATCACAAAAATTTTCAGATTAAAAACATCATTATATGTTTTTAGTTTCAAAGACAGTCCTTCATGTATAAATCTACACTGGAAGCAGGCACCACATCTTCTTAGCCCTTTACTCAAACTAGCTCTGTTACCCAGGTTAGCTTTATTATTGCCACATTCGAATTTTACTTTAATATTTGGGTGTCTCTTATAAACAGTGTGGTCTAACCCCTAATACTTAACCATGTGATGCCCCTGCACTGGCCCAGTAATCAAGGACCCTAATCCTCACCACTAACACCAGTGAGGGATGTACACATTGGGAGGATGACAAGTGCACACACAGAGCACACAGAGATCACAGTCAGTCTGAGGCTGGTTTTTCCCTCTTTCCCCAGATTCCCAGTAAGACTCCCCACTGGCACAGCTATAGGACTAAGATCTCAGCTGAGTGGCCAAGCCAAAAGTTCCAGCACCCTCTCTGTCCATCCAATGCTTCATGTGCCTGCCCAAGTAGCTCTCTCACACACACACACACACACACACACACACACACACACACACACACACACACACACACATTTTGAGATTTGATTTATACACAAACACACGCCTGGGAAAGGCTGGCATTGGTTTACTAGATATGCCCTCTTCTGCCCAGACTGTAAGGTAGTACCAGCTGCCACCAACCACTACTTATCAGCTACTTAAGGCCCTTATACAGGGTGACCAATCCTACTGTGTAATGTTACTGTTACCCAAATGGTAAGTGTGACCAAGACTTTCAAGGCTATTTAGGAGTGGCCTGTACAGTGTCACCAGATACATATGCAAATACTTTAAGTATCTCTAAACAAACCAGCCACAATTAAATGGTTTAAATATATTTAATAATAAATAATAAAAGAACAAGACAATTCCCAAACAACACAGTAACTACAGAGTTAATCACAGAAAATATTTTAAAACAACATTGCAGGACAGTCTCAAATAAATAGAGAAAACTAATCTTTACTATATTCTTGTCTATATCTAAGAGATATTATACCCTAAATAACTTACTTACAGGCAAGGCAAATGCAGATGAGAAGTGCTGACTGGATGTTTCTAGATCCAAGACAAGATACAAAATGCCCACTCTGTCTCTGAAAGAGTTCTTAAATTAATATCACATATTACTGCTGGGTTAGCCTGGATTGCATCACTTTTTGTTACCTGCCTTCAGTTCCTAGGCTAACCAGATACTAACATGTCTGTGTTACAAATACTTATCTCTCAGATGTGCAGCTGCTAGGAAGTCACAGAGCAATAAAAATACTTTACATTTTAAACCTAGTCATTATTTTTGTTTCAAGACAATAGAAACTTCTAGCTGTAGACATCCTGTCTCATTCACTGAAATTGAGAGATAAGCACACAACCGTAAAACATTTTGATTACAACTAATTTTCTTAGCGTTTTGCAAGTTACCTTTGTATGTTCCGGCTTCTACTATTAGAACATACATTTGCACAGGTATATAGTTTATATACATTTCTGTTCTTTTCCAGTAGGGTACACTGTGGTTACATTTTTGATGCTCAGTACATAACATACAATTCTCTTACATTTGTAAGACAAGCACATGAATCATATATTCACAAATGACATATGGTAATTTACAACATTCCAGATAGCTAGGCTGGCAGTATTTCCCTGGTGTCACAAACCATATCATCATATTCTACACATTTCCAGTTGTTAGTAATAATCTGTTTAACCTTGCTGCTTCCAGCACCATTTTTATAACCATATCTAAAATATTCGTACTTTGTATGGGGTTCCCTAATATGGGTGCAGAAATAATTTTATCCTTTTCACTATTGCCTCAGTCTTAACATTTTGAAGTAATTTCATAGGGTAACCTCTATGCAAAAACATTTTAATCAAGTCTTCCATCTCATACAGGAACTGGTCATGTTCAGAGACTAACCTAGAAAAACGGATTATTTGTCCTTTAACAAGTCCCTTCTTTTGGTGGAAAGGCTGAATTCTTGAAAAATGCAAAAAGTTATTTGCATACGTAGGTTTCCTATAAAAAAATCTAGAGTGAAATTTCTGTTTCTCAAAATCTTTAATAATAAGTATATTGAGGTAATTAATTGCTTTCAGGGAACATGAATATTTGAATCGTAAAAATTCCATACTATAATTTAAATAATCAATGAATTCCTTTACTTGTGTTGGATTTCCCTTCCAAATTAGGAATATATCATCCAAGAATCGTAGGTATAGTGTAATATATTGTTCAGACTCTGATTTAATAAAATGGTGTTTTCTTCCCATTGGCGTAGCACAGTGTTAGCATAAAGGGGGGCAAGCTGTGCCCATAGCTACATCAGTTGTCTGTTTATAATTTTCACCTTCGAAAAAAATATATACTTATTTTTCAAAATAGGTTCCATCAGATCTCCTATTAATGCTGTTTTATTTAACTCACTATTTTTATATACTCTGTTTACCTTATGCACATACTCTTCTTATATGTCTCTATTCCACCTCTGTTTTCCACACACCATAACTCCTCATGTCTCAACCAACAAAATATCTTCCTCTCTTCAGTCCTGTTTCTTTTATCACTCCATCCTGTCTCTCTTTAGTCTTCTGTGCCGCTAACCCTATCCCACCTGTTACCTTCTCCTGTTTCTTTTCTTCCATTTATCATAGGTTCATAGGTGTGTACTAGGCTAATGGCCCTAGAGTCTTTACAAGCCTAACCCAAAAGAAATTGCCCAGGCACAGTGCCACCCGATGTTAGTTCACAGTGCCCATATCCAGTAGTGCAACTGGAATGATCCCTGGAGTGAACTTTCTGTTACCCATCCACTCATCAAGATTTGTCTTGAAGAGAGCCAGTGAGGTGCTCTGCTTGACATGAATGGGAAGCCTATTCCAGAGTATGGGCAGTCTTTGGGAGGTGAACCTGTCCCTCCGGTATGTTCTGTTAATTGTGGTAATGAGATTGTGATCTCTGGAGCATTTGGCGTGGGGGGATTGGGATTTCTTTAGGTGTTGCATTTCAAGTAGGGGTGGGTTGGACATTTGTAAGTCAAGCAGAGATCACCTCTAAGTAGATGATAAGAGAGTGAGAACAGCTGAAGATTCTTGAGTCTGTCCATGTAGGACATGTGTTTAAGGCCTAGGATTCTTTTTGTGAAGTACTTTTGTGGCCTGTCCAGCTGCTGTATGTGTCTGGTCAGGTACATGCCAAACGGGGTGTTTTATTTGATGACTGGTCTAATGAGGGATGAGTAGAAAGGGATGACCTCTTTCTTCCTGGATGCAAAACCTTTGGTTGTAAGATGTGCCACATAGAGGGATGTTCTGACTGCAGTGGCAGTCTGGTGGTCGAAGGTGAGGTGGCTGTCGACCTGGGTGCCCAGATCTCTTATGGACCCTTCAGTGTTCAGTGAGCTCCCATCAATGTGGTAGTTTGTGGGAATAGTTTTTTCCAAAGGGGATGATGACACATTTTTTGGCGTTAAGTTTCAGGACATGGTTCAGACACCAGTTATTGGCTCAGAGAAGTCCTTTTGAAGGATGTCTGCATCACTTGGGGAATTGATAATGACTCCTAGCTTGCAGTCATCAGTGAACTTGGTCAGCCAGAGTCCTTCTGTGTTGGCCTGGACTTCTAAGAACTAGATGCCAAACAGAAGAGGGCCCAGGACCAAGCCCTGTGGGACTCCACTTGTGACTAATCGACAGTCTGAATTGGAATCCGCAACTTTCACTCTGTAAGTCCTGTCTGTGAGCCAATTTGCAACCCACCTAGTCATGTAAGGATTGATGCCTAGTTTGGTGAGTTTATCAATGATACCTGAGTGGGGAATGGTATCAAAGGCCTTGGCCAGGTCGAGGTAGGCTGTATGCGCCTTACCCTCATCCACAGCCTTAGTGACTGCCTCAAAGAATTCAACCAGGTTCAGCAGGCAGGATCTCCCCTTGACAAACCAAACTGTGTGGGGTCAAGAATTTGGAGATTCCCTATATCTTTGTTAAGCAGGTCCATGATAATACGCTCCATAGGTTTGCATACCAGGCTTGTTAAGCTTCTGGGGCAATAGTTCCCAGGTTCTTTAGTTACTCCCCCTTTATGGAGCGGGATGACTGTAGCAGTGTGCCATTCATTAGGGACATAGCCTGAGGTAAGGCTGTGATTGAACAGGGCACACAGATGTGGTGTCAGTTCGTTTTGTACCTTATGTAGGATGCAACCAGGGATATTATCATGTCCCATGGACACTGTATTCTTGGCTTTGGACAATGCAGCTTTTACCTGTGGTGTAGAAATGGTTGGTACCAGGCTTTCATCCTGTATTGTGATAGAGCCCTTGGGGAGGGAGAGAGGGGTAAAGTTGGCACTGAATCTGTCGGCCAGTATGTTGGCTATATCTGTTGGCTCAGTATAGGAGGTGCCATTGTGCAATAACTCAGAGCAAATCTGGGTATTGCCTTTGAGGTTTTTGATATAGCTATAGAAGGCTTTGTGGTTGTTTTTGTGTCAGACGCATTTCTGCCTTCATAGCTGGCTTTAGAAGATTTGATAAGGGATCTCAGCTTTTTGTTGAGACTGATAAGGGAGATTTTCCAGTCTTGTGACTTCATTTTTTTTGCAACAATTTCTTCCTTCTGTTGTAGAGTTTATTGATGGCTGAGGACCACCAGATTGGTTTCCTTTTTTTGGAGGAGAGCATTTTAATTCTATTTGGTATGGCAAGGTCCATGCATTTGTGTACATGCTCATACAGTGCATTGGTGTATGATTTGGCAGTCATGCAGCTATTTTCCATTGGCATGGGTGCCGAGAAGTTACCCACCTCTACTTTTAGGAACCCAAAGTCGGCTTTAGAGAAGTTTTTCAGGGTGACCACCTTAGTGGGGGGTGCAGGTGAGATGGAGATTTCCATGGTGATCAGTTTGTGGTCAGATTTAACCAGGGAGGAACTGGCTATATGTGTGGAGCAATGGTCTCCCATATTGGTGATAACCAGGTCGGGGATGTTGCTTCCTCTAGTTGGAGTCAGAATGAGCTGGTCCAGGGCATTGGAATTGTTAAATTCCAGAAAGCGTTGGACCTGTACATTGGCACTCGAATAGTTTTCCGAGTTGATGGAAGGGTACTTAAAGTCACCCAGTATGAGAGTATTGGGTAAGACCTTGATAGATTCCAGGGTGCTTAGGAAGTTGGTGTGTAAGTCTAGGGACATGTTTGGGGTTCTGTAGCAGGCTATGACTTGTATCACCGTCTTCCCCAGTGTTAGTTGTACCTGAAATATCTCGGATGCATTATGCTGGGCTACCAGTCTAGAGGTGTGTGTATTCTTTAAGAATGTGGAGACACCAGCACTTTTGGAACTTCCGGCCGCATTCGGGGGCTGAAAGGTATGGAATGAGTTGTAGCCTGGGAGCGCAGGGGTGCTTTTTGCCTCTTTAAACCAGGTCTCCGTTACAGCACAGATGTCGACATTCTCCATTTTGAGGAGAGCTTCGAGTGAGTGCATCTTGAGATTTAGACTTCTAGCATTGAGCAGCATGACCCTCAGATTGCATTTGTTTGTAGCTGTTATGGTGGAATTTTGGTCTTTTCAACACTGCCTAAAAAGGAACTATATCACCACCTACTTCTCATTTTCCCCACCTCCTTCTGTCTCTTATTCCACTTTTTTCCATGATCCCTGCCATACTACCCTACTATGTTACTTTTTTACTTCCTGTTTTACATTCCTTTCTCTTTTCTTCAAAGTCTTCTTTTTATTTTGGATATATTATAATTCTGTAATTCTCTGTTAAGTCACATTTTTTCCTTTTTATTGCTGTGTACAATGTATAATTTCTGTAAATTTCTTTATAATGTTATCAACAATTTCTGTATTGTGCACTGAGTCTATCATGTATATCATTTTATATTTTTACTGTATTGGGACTTTTCTTCCTGGGCCTCTAATGAAAATGGCCTTGCTGCCCAGTCAGTTTTTCCCAGTAAACATAGACAATAAATAAATGATGATAAAAGACATCAAAGACCTCTTACCCGGTATGTGACATTAATAAAACCTGCTGGAGGGACAGATTTGTATCCCAGAGGTTACCACATCTTTGGAACAGACTCCTACTTCAAGTCAAACAGCGCACCTCATTGGCACTCTTCAGACACAGTCTGGACGATTGGATGGCTGACTGTAAATTCACCCCGGGGGTTCCATCTGTGCCCCTCTTGGACAGGGGCAATAGGTGATAATGTAGAAATAAGGGTAAGAACTTATCTAGGCTTGCATGAGCCCTAGGGCCATTAGCCTAGTAACTTCTTACTTTCCTTTGAAAAATTCCCATAAGTCAGGCAAGTATATATATCTGTATATTACTTGTTTAGTGTGTGTGTGTGTGTGTGTGTGTGTGTGTGTGTGTGTGTGTGTGTGTGTGTGTGTGTGTGTGTTTGTGTGTGTGTTTGTGTTTGTGTACATCTAATCCTCATTATTTCATGATTATCTGGAAGGTGCTTGCTGGAAGCTAGGAGACAAATTAGGAGGCTGAGGAGACAGGTGTATTTTATGTATCCAGTGTGTGATGCCAGAACTTGTATTAGTATGAGTGTATACTCATTTTAAAGTTTCGAATCTTCCAGAAATGTGCTAAATTCTGTTTGATGGACAGGATGTATCTCACTTAGAGAGCTTGACTGTCTTGAATTCCCTCAACTTGTTCACCTGAATCAACTCTTCCTTGCCCACAAGTTAGTAAACCATCTTCTTAAAGTCCCATCCCTTCAAAACCTTCTCCAGCCCTACTGCTCCACTAGACCTCTACGCTCCAGCAGCAAAAATCTAATTCTAGTGACCAAACCCAAGAACTTAGCAGGAGAAGCACTATTTTCCTGCATCATATCCAGGTTATGGACCAATCCCCCCCCATAACCACACTACCTTCTTGCAATCACTTCAACACTGCACTAAAACCTCACTGGTTATGCCCATGCACCAATCCCATCTAGTAACCCTCCTTTTACCTCCCCTTTCTCCCCCCTAGCCACCATGTCTCACACCATCTGATCATTGCATTCCAACCTCTGCAGGCTCTGGCTCACCATTTACCCTCTTCTTCCCTCCTCACTCAATATCTCAGACCTGTTATAACATAGGTTCATAGGTAAGTACTAGGCTAATGGTCCTGGAGCCATTGCAAGCTTAGCCCTATAGTGTTCCCAGTCATCTGGCTTACTAGACGTTAGTTCCCTGTGCCCCCATCTAGCAGTGCGATTGAAGTGATCCCCGGGGTGAATTTCCTATTTCCCATCTACTCATCAAGATTTCTCTTGAAGAGGGCCTGTGAGGTGCTCTGCTTGACGTGAATGGGGAGTTTATTCCAGAGTATTGGAAGTCTCTGGGTTAGAAATCTGTCCCTCCAGCAGGTTCTATTTAATGTGGTGTTAAGGTTGAGGTCTTTGGAACGAATAGCACAGAGGGATTGGGATTTTTTCAGATGAAGCATGCCAAGCAAAACTGGGTCAGACATGGCTCTGTATGCCAAGCAGAGATTGCCTCTAAGTAGGCGATATGAGATGGAGTATAGTTTAAGTTTTTTACGTCTATCTGTATGAGGCACGTGTTTGAGTCCAAAGATCCTCTTAGTACGGAATTTCTGTGGCCTCTCCAATTGTTGGATGTGTCTAGTGAGGTACATGCCAAATGGGACATTGTACTCTATAATGGGTCTGATGAAGGAAGAGTAGAGAGAGATAATTACTTCTTTTTTCCTGGATGAGAAACCTTTTGGGATGAGATGTGCCACATAGAAGGACTTCCTAACTACAGTGGTGATGTGGTTGTCAAAGGAGAGGTTGCTATCTACCCGTGTTCCTAGATCCCTTATAACACCTTTAGATTAAGGTCAGCTTAACTACCTCACTTCATCTCAACTCCAAGTACATATCCAACTGACTTACACCTAACTTTCTCTCACTACCACATATACTACTTACTCAGTCTCCTCTCTTGCTCCTCTATCTTCCCCTTCCATCCCATTAGCCCTTCTAGCTTGTTCGACCTTTGTGTGGAGCTTCTGCTTTATATCTGCTTGAGTTTAGTGCAATATTTGTATAAAAGATTTAGGTATATGAGTTTAGAACAGTATCTGTTTGAGCTTAGTATTATCTGTATGTACATCCTACCTTTATTCCTAGCCACTAGCTAGATATTGATATATCTGTTCATTACTATGTTTCATATTTTATGTATAGCTAATGTTTGCTGCAGTTGCTATTGTATGTATATTCAATTGTTCTTCATGTACTCTGCTGCTCATTTATTGTTTTGTGGAGCTTTTCTTCCCGGGCCTCCACTGAAAAAGGACCTGTGTCCAGTTGGAATTTCCAGGTAAACAAATGTAAATAAATAAAATAAATGAATGAATGAATGAATGAATCCAACCAAGAGCCCATGCATGAGAGTTTTCTTTTTCTGATAGATATCTAGTAGAGTAAGAACTTATCTGATATTCAAACTGTAGTGACAGAAAGTTTCAGATTTCTCTTAATTTTCTGAAGATTTAACTATGTTAACCTTACCACTTCAAGCATTGTGCAGTAAGAGGAAGCACTCTTGGAATATATCATGTTTAACATGAAGATGTGTAGTGAATAGCTAGATTTATGCTGGTCAAATCTGTATACTGGAACCAATGAACATGGGTTGCCAGAAGTACTTTTATTTCCATGGCAACAACAAAACAAACTCTTGCTAACTCAAGCTCCTCCCCAACCTTACCATGCCTTTTTCACATCTGAGTCTCCAGATCTCATTGCCACAAATGAGAGCTTCATTGGCTCTTCTTGCAACTCAAGCCAACTTATAGGTTTTTTTGTGTAATTAGGGAAAGCTAAGTGTATTTTATTAATTATTCTTGTTAATTCTAACCTATTTAGCAGCTAGAGTTGCTGTGATAACCTTTGAAAACTCTCAGCTTTTTTCACCACACACTTTACCCACACCTTTCCCCTCTTGTCCTTTCCCATCCCATGTAAACCAAACCAAAAAAAAAAATAATAATAATAATGTTTGTATTTCTTTTTATCTTTCAAATTCTAAATACTTTCTTGAAGAACGCTAGTGCTGTTTTTTTTTACTTTTTCTTGCATTTGTTGGTAGCGACCTTTTTAAAATGGATAAGGATTCAAGGCCTCTTGCATTCATGACTGCTCCTGTGGAGCTTTAGAACCACAGAAAGATCCCATGCAATTGTTCTCAACACCCAATAAGATTTTTTCTTCAGTGTCGATGCCCTTTGTGCAGATGGAGCATAGGTTCTGTTGACGTTCATCATTTATTTGATCACTGCTGCAGTAGCCTTACCTGTATGGTTTAAATCCTGTCTAGGATGTAACAGCTGGCCAGCTTCCAAAGCTTAAAGGCACCTTGCATATGCCCAAACCATTGGATTTACAGCAAGTTGAAGAAAACCAGTGGTCTGAGCACAGAACATTTCAGAGCTTTCCTTCCACTGAAAGCACTCCTGTAGTGGCTTTCAAGGATTGATGGCCAGCTATTAGTGCATTGCTGGGCAGATAAGTTCCCTTTGGGAGAAAAAAGCTTCCACATTTTATCTTTATGACAAAAATTGAATTTTTTCTCTGAAAGTAGATGATTTGATGTCAGTTTTCATTAATTCCCCAAGTAATGGGTTTGGATCTGATCCAACTTGGCCATTACAGTAGTTCATGGCCACCAAAAACTCTTGAGCTCCTTTTCTACCCATAATGTACCAATCCCTAACATCCTTAGATCTCATTTGCCACTTTCACGTCTAGATGTGGTCGCCTTCGGCTCTCAAGTGTAGAGTGGGAGATAAATCTTTTTTGCCATATTTCTTACTTAAAACTACTTACTTAATCTTTAATTTTATTTTTAAGTTACTACTTTTGATATTCTTATATTTCATAATCCTTTAAGTGTACCTTTTTCCTACCATTGTTGGTAGGCCTAGCCTTCCTTCCCTTTGCTTTTTACACTTAGTTGTATACGTTTTCCTCACCATAGTTGGTATTTATCTCACCCTGTTTACACATTTATTGTATATCCTCACTTACCATTGTTGGTAAATAGCTTTTCCTCTTTTTCTCTTCTTTCTAGTAAAAAAAAAAAAAAGTTTAGTGATTTTGTTACTATTGTGATTTTCCTGTTTTTAGAATGTCCAGAGAAGCAGGATTTAAAAAATGTGATGTGTGGGCACAAATTGCCTTATTCCGATGCCCATAATCTTTGTGTATATTGCTTGGGCCTGGATCATTTACAGCAAGACTGCAGCATCTGTCGTGGGGTTTAACTCCTGAGCACTGGCTGACAGGAAAAATGGATTGATTTTGAAAGTCTTGCTGCCAGCTTCTTTCTCCAAAGTCATTACTGAGGCTCAGTTCTGCAAACACAAAACTAGAGACCCTACAAAAAAGTCTAAACCTTCTGAGTCTTCGGCATCTTCCTCTTCAGAACCTAAAAAGAAAAAAGAGAAATCGGATCTGAACTTGGTCACAGTCCTACCCTGGTCAGATCTGATCAAGCCTGTACCAGATCCTACACCCTCGGATCTAAAAACCTTACCAAGGACAACTTATTCTTCTCGTCTGGATCCAGTCCCATCTAGAGCATCTTCTCCCTTTTTAGAGAGATGCTCCAAATCGTCATCACTAGTGTCTTCTTATTACTCCAGGAGTCTCATGGAAGCAGATGTGGAGAAGATGATGAGGAAATTCTTCATGGTGCAAATTCAGATGGGAGTTTTTACGGCTCCTACCCCTTCAGGTCAGGAGGTCCAGTCATCTACTACTCCACCCATTACAGCTCCTTCTCTAATCCAACCTGTTGTTTTAGAGTCCTCAGATCTGAGCATTCTGGGTCTGTCTGGTTTGGATCTGAAGAAAGCAGTTTCTTCAGATCCGAATACTGCTTAGAGTGCACTGGCTCTGACATGCTCAGAGCTGGATGACTGTCGTAGCCGAAGCATCCCTGTTGGATCTGGGAGGTTGGAGTAGACTCCGAGGTTTTCAGAGCCATCACTTCCTTTTGGAGCCTCGGCACTGGACAGCTCGGCTCTGACTTCTGCCTCAGGTGGGTTGTTCTCAGAGCAGAGGGAGGTGATGGGCCAGAAGCTTTCTCAGCTGCGTTGTCTTCCTTCTCTCTGGAGCAATCTGCCATTGAGGTTGTAAAGAGAGTGTTCTCTGCTCCAGCAGGACAGATGAGTCTTACCCCCTCAGATCCACTCTCTTCTTCAAAGATGACTTTGCATCATGAGCCTCAACATTCTACCCCATAGGAACAGCCAGCATAAAGCTTTCAGACTACCCAGCAGGGTATCCTAATCTTTTCTGATTCTTCACTGGACCACCCCACTGAGGAAGTCCCTAGGAAGAAAAAGTGCAAAAGGAGGCACTTGGACTCTCCTCAAGTCTCGGTCACTGAGGATACTGATTTTGATGAAGGAGAGGGGTCACCAAAATCACCACCTGATGGCATCTCAATTGGAGACATTCTTGAGATCCTTAAGCAGAAGGGTGGCTGGTCTTCCCAGACCCTTCTCTAGAGGAATCAGTATTTCTGGAGGCCTTTGGAGCTGGCCCATGTATTCCTGGGCTACTCCGCCTGTCATTGAGCTCATTGATTTGTTCTCTAGGCAGGTGTGGAATGAACTGGATGCTGTTAAGCCAATCCACAATAGACCAGACTGGATTCTGGCTCCACCAGTAGGAAGGGAATTTTGGGGTAAAGGGGTGCCAGTAGATGCCATGTTTGTGGCAGCAGCTACAAAAAAGGAACTTGCAGAACAGAGTTCCACTGTCCATCCTCCTAACAGAGAGTCTGTGATAATTAACAGATTTGGGAAGCATGTTTGTGCTTCAGCAACTTTTGCACTCAAATCGCTGAACTATCTGGCATACTTTACGAGACTTCAAAGAGATTTGATTAAAGAGCTATCAAAATCTCTTTCTGGATCTGAAACTGCTGAATCTCAATCTTCAGTAGTCTCTCCGTTTGCTACCCTACAAGCTGTATCTGATTCGACTATGAGGGTTATCTCACATGCTGCAGAAGATGCCTCAAGGGCCATGAGTTCAGGTATTTCCATCCGGAGGCATGCCTGGATGTACCTGTGTGATTTTGCAGAGCCCTTCAAGTCCTCATTTGACAATGCTCCTTTTGACTGCTCTTCTTTGTTTTGCCCCACAGTGAAGGACACACTCTCCAGGAGTGAGAAAGACGGAAAGACCCTCTCTGCAGTATGTGTGCATTTTTCAACCCCTCAAAGGACCTTTTTCAGGAATCAACGAGGGGGGGGGGGGTCGAAAAATGTGGTTTAGAAAATCCAAGGGTCCTTTCCAGGACACATGTAGAGATCGTTCCCCAGAGGTAGATGGGGAGCTATAATGGAAGGCGACACCCTCATGGCAGAGGAGGCCCACAAAACCAGGTAAATAGAGATTCCTCTTCCGACAGACCCTTTCAGCACTCCTGAAAGGAGGCCCGATTACCCACTTCTGGAGGTAGTTAGGGGTTGCTTATCTCTGCACCAGAGAGCCTGGGCAGATTTAACAAAAGACATCTGGGTGCAGAGAATTATTTCCAGAGGTTATATAATTCCCTTTTTCCTACCTCCTCTTTTGTTAAGAACATTTCCTGATGTTCCACCCAGTCAGAGGAAAGCAGCAGCACTAGAAATCCAAAAGTTGCTAAGAAAGAGTCATCCAAGAGGTCTCACCAGACTAAATAGAATCCAGAACTTACTCAAGATTCTTTTTAGTTCCAAAGAAAAGAGGGGACTGGAGACCAATTTTGGATCTCAGTGTATTGAACAAGTCAGTTCAACACACTAAGTTCTGAATGGTCACGGTTCATTCCATTCTGGCCTTTCTGGGCAAGGATGACTGGATGTGCTCAGTAGACCTTCAAGATGTACTATCACATAAAGGTGAACAGATGATCCAGAAGGTGTTTACACTTCCGGCTTAGAGCCAGTCACTCTCTGTTCACTGCCATTTGGCCTCACCATAGCCCCCAGGGTGCTCACCAAGTGCATGCCAGTGGTAGCAGCTCACTTGAGATGGCATGGATTTTGAGTGTATCCATATCTAGATGACTGGCTCATTACCACTCCGACCAGGCATCGACTGATAAAAGCATGCAGTCAAGTGCTACAGACTTGTTTACATCTTGGAATAGCCATAAATTATGACAACTCTCACTAAGAATGACCAAATATTAGAGTTCATACGGGCTGTGTTCAGCACGGTATCTATGGTAGCTTCTCTTCCTCTTTCAAAAGTACAAACGATAAAGATGCAGGTCAGGAAAATAATTTACAGTGCCAGAATTTCAGCCTGATTGATTCTACAAGCCCTGGGGTCAATGTCGGCAGCAATAATTTGAGTTCCTTTAACAAGATTCCACATGGATTCTACAATGGATGCTAGCAATACAGTGGACAGTGCTTTCTCAACCCACATCAGTGAAGATAAAAATAACTCAAGTATGCAAAAAATATCTTTGCTGGTGGATGCAGTCGCAACAGGTACTACATGGCTGTCCTTTCATCCTCCCTCAGCCCAAGGCCATAGTGACCACAGAAGCTTCCCAGATTGGGGGGGGGGAGGCATTTCCTTTGGGAAAACGGTCCTAGGCACTTGGTCCCAGGAAGAGGCCAACTTGCATAGCATAAGTTCTGGAGATGAAAGCAGTGCTTTTGGCATTGCAGGCATTCCAAGACTCTATAACTCTTGGAACAATTGCATTCCAGACAGACAACATGTCAGTGTTTTAATACATCAAGAAATAAGGGGGAACCAGATCTTATTCCCTGTGTCAAGAAGCCGTCAGAGTGTGGCAGTGGGTGATATATTCCAACTGCTTTGCAATAGCAACACATATTATGGGGAAGTCTAAGATGATAGCAGACAAACTAAACAGGTCCATCTTACTATCTCATGAGTGGTCTGTCAACATCAAAGTGATATATATCGGCCCGATTGATTTCAGTCAGTGGGGACAGCCTTGCTGTGATCTTTTTGCCTCTCCCCTAAACAACAAGTGCAGCAGCTTTTTTGCCTTTATTTCCCCACTGGGGGAATCACAGAGGGATGCTCTACTCCACGATTGCACCCCCAGTCTTCTGTACGCTCACCCTCTAATCCCCCTAATTCCCAAATTCCTGCAGAAAGCAGCTCAGTTGAAGAGCAAATTTATCCTCATTGCACCTTTCTGGCCTTGACAGATTTGGTTTCCCTTCCCCTGTCTCAACTACAGTATCCACCTTGGATTCTGGATCCAACTCCAGACTTCTGTCCCACCCGACAGGCATGGCTCACCCAGATATCTCAAACCTCAAACTAACAGGTGGTTTCTCCAGTTCCTTTAATAGCCAGACAGCCGATGCTCTCTTCCCCTATCCATTCCATACTTTTATCTTCCCATAAACCTTCTGCTAGAAAACTCTACAGGAGTAAATTGAAAAGGTTTGTTTGTTGGGCAGGGCAAAATCAAGGGTCCAGTTCAATCGGTTCTGAAATTTTTGGTGAGTCTATTTAATGGAGGCACTAGTTCATCAACTAAAAATGTCCTTTTTGAAAGGCACTCTCATGCTAAAACCCCCTTATAAAGATGCCACTCCACCATGGGATTTAAATTTGGTACTGCAAGCCTTAATTCATTCTTCCTTTGAACCAGCAGCTAAATGTGATCTTAAGTTCCTGACCTGGAAAACTATCTTTCTAGTTGCAATTATATCTGCTAGAAGAATTTCAAAACTTCAAACATTATTTTCTAAGCCTGCATATTTGATTTTTTGTGAGGGTAGGGTCACGTTATGTACCAATGCTTCCTTTCTGCCTATAGTGGTGTCAGAATCCAACATCAACCAATCCTTTAACTTGCCAGTATTCCTTCCAAAATTTGCAAATAAAAGGGAATATATGCTGCACTTATTTGATGTCCAGACAATTACATTTCTATCTACAAAGAACAAAATAAATTAGAAACACAGATCAGCTAATTATCTCCTTTGCACATACTAAATTGAGTGAATCAGTTACAAAAGTAACTCTAGCCGGTGGTTGATAGATTGCATTTCATTTGTCTATAACAAGTTGAATCTTCCTTTACCAAAATCTTTAAAGGCTCATTCAACCAGATCTATGGCAACTTCTTCTGTGTTCCAGTCCAGAGTTTCTATGGACATTATATGTGCAGCTGCAACTTGGTCAAATCCTCGTACTTTTATCACTGATTACAAAGTAGATCTGATCTCAGGGGAAGAGCAACCTTTATCTCAACCATACTCAGGAATTTCCTTCCATAGAGTCCACCCAGTATTTTAGGTAGCTGGGGACTCTGTCCCATTAGTTGAGGAATGAATGAAAATTGCCAGCATCAGATAAAGAAGTTATATACTCAAGAAGTTATATACTCACTATAACTTTCCATTTGTGCGGTCCATTTTTATTCTTCCTCAACTCCCTACCCACCAACCCCCATCCTTTTCAATGACTGACTTCTGGAGGAGCGAGAGGCTTCAATGACACTGCTGTCTTTTGTGTTGATCTCCAGATATGGCATATTATAATAGTCTTCCTGTCAAACAGGAAGATCTGAGGGATGTTAGGGACTGGTGTATTATGTGTAGGGAAAGAGCTTGAGAGTTTTTGGAGTCCACAAGCTACTGTAAAGGCCAAGTCTGATCTGAGGATGGGATCCGAAACCATTAGTTGAGGAAGAATGAAAATGGACAACACAGATGGAACATTATGGTGAGTACATAACTTCTTTTTTTAAGTTAGGAAAGGTGTTTTAATTGGCTGTTATGTGATTTTTTTAGTCACTTTTGAACTCAGATGCTCTACTTTTTACTTTTATGGAAAAAAGGTTGTTAAAACCAAGTTTAACTATTTTTTCTTGACTGAAGTTTGTGTTAAATTATATTTAGGGGCTGAGATAAGTTTTTGAGTATTTTTGACTGACTTTTTGTTAGAAAAAATCTACTTTTTCAGTACTTAAGTGTTTCACCAGCTATTTCTTTCAGGCTTTCACAAGTTTTCAGGCTTCCCCAAGTTTCAGGAATCTTTTTTGGCTTAACGTATTGGTTTCTTTGGTTCTTTCTTCTTCCAGACACAAAATGAAGAAAATTTCCCAACAGCCTATGCCACTTCAGCAGGATACAAAATTGTTTCAGCCACAGATGGGTGACTATGCTCTGGCCAATTCTGGTTCCTCAAACCATTCTTTTTCCTTATCTTCCTCTGGTGTATTCCATACAGCCACTGTGTACTAGACGACAGCTGTTCGAGTGTCCTTGGTGGGCAAGAGAGAACCACTCTTGTTGTTCTTGAAGGAAGGGGCAGGAATACCCCTCTGCTTAGCTGGACTGGGATGCCTGCCAAAGTATATCTGCCTCTATAAAAATTCCTGTCCAAAAGAAGCATAAAGTTAGACATTTAACTTCACAAGTCTCCATTATTTTTGACAGGAATGATTTATTGGGCTTAGCTTAGGGTTTAGTTTTTGACCCTTAACAGTTCTGGTGTTACTGGTAAGAGAAAAAAAGAATTCTTCATTGAACAGGAAAATTATTATGAGGGGATAACAATTGCTTTCTAATTATGATTTTGAGGAGGGTGTTTCTTCTAATAGTCACTTAGAAGAATTTCCTTTTTCTGAAACCGTATCCAGAATAAATCTGTTGTTTCAGTGGGCACTTAGTGATCTTCCATTGTCCTTAAACAAGTACTATGATTTATTACAACTGGAATTTCCTGAACACATTCCAGTTCCTCCTGTGCTTCCAGGTTTAGAAGTTGTTTTTATTACAGCCTGTAACTTCCTTGATTACCACCTGCTGCCCCAAAGAAAGCAAATAGATTGTACATTTTCCTTAGTTTTATGAAATGCTATTTTCTAATCCCAGATCTGACCTAGCAGTGATTTCCTTGGTACATCTTACTACTGCTAAACGTTTAGTAAATGCTAAACCCCCACCCAGATAAGGATTGGAAAAGCTTTGATAGGCTGGAGGGAGTGCATTCTTTTGCTACATTTATTTTTAGGATTCTTAATTGTCAAGCTGATATGTTAAATATTTTTGATTGCTTCATTTGAGAACGCGAGGAACATTATTGCCACTTTTCCTACTATTCTGGGAAAATCTTCTGTGAATTCACGTAGGACTTCTGTGTCTCAAGTAGCCAAACATTCTTTCAAGTGTGCTTATGACTCAGCTGATGCTTCCAGAGTTGCAGCTACTGAATCTCTCATGAGAAGGTTTGCATTTGTATGTTCTCAGAATGTATCTGAGGATGTTTAAGCTGAGGTTTTGAATTCTGTTCTTGACAGGGATATTGTTTTGGGGCCACCTACCGCTGAGGTCCTGAAAAAGTGTGAGGAGAGAGGTGAAACTGATTCAAGGGTGACTCAAATTATATTGCTTT
The DNA here is from genome assembly GCF_019279795.1 of Protopterus annectens. NCBI lineage: Eukaryota > Metazoa > Chordata > Ceratodontiformes > Protopteridae > Protopterus > Protopterus annectens. The sequence goes on from NC_056735.1 coordinate 345,570,414, forward strand.
CCTTCACCAAATTTGTTGAAGGTTTCATCTCTAACTCAGGATCTTTTTATATGAAAAAGCAGAATAAGCAGACTCTTCTGGCAAACAGACATTCAAATAATGGCAAGGAGGCTCTGAAAAGGAGGAGGGCCTCTTAGAATCCAGGACATTCCGACAAATCCGAATGATTATCTTCAAGTGACACCACCCCTTCCCCAAACACACATACCCTGGCAAGCTTTTAAATCTCCCCCAGAATCTGGCTGTCCTTTTGTCTTTTTGGCAACAGATGATCTCAGACAAATGGGTTCTGAGAATGATCTTTCAGGGGTAAAGATAGTAGTTGGAATCCCTCCCTCCTTTTCAGAGGTTTCCTCATCATCCACCAGATCAAACTTCTTTTTTCCCTCCTGTCATTTGGCATTTGTTAACTCAGGCGGTCATAAAGCCTACTCCTCTGTCTCTGACAATGAAATGTTTTTATTATTGAGTGTTTCTAATAACAAAGAAAGAAGCTTCATGGAGACAAGTCCTAGATCTTTCCTTTCTCAATCAGTTTGTGAAAACCCTAAAAATTCTTTTGTGTCTGGATTGCACTATCACGTCTCTAAATTAAACTTTGGGTTATCCAGTGTTTCAAGAGGATTCCAGTGTGTCTAACTCCAGTGGGAGTCTATTGCACATGGGAAGGTATTCCCATTTTTCCTTATGTCGATAAATTGCTTGTCTTTGCAGAGTTTTTTTCAAAGTGTCATGAATCTGTCACTTGGATAAGAGATTACCTTTACAAACTGGGTTTCCAGGAGAACATTCAAAAGTCTTGTTTGACTCCTTCAACAGGATTGTATTCCTGAGGTGTTCTCCTAGACATGTCAGTTTCAAAGAGCTTTTCTTTTATAGGAAAAGTTGAGAGCTACTCTTGAGTTTTTCCACTCAGTCCAGGACCTCAGCAAAGGAATTTCTCAGGATACTAGTATCCATGGCAGCTATGACTCTCATAGATTCCAAGATTTAGTGGTATCTAAAATCTGTATGGTCCAAATATGAACACTCCCTGGCATTTTAAATTGCAGTTTTGGGATTTGTAAACAGTGAACTGCTTTGGTGGAGAGACCAGTTTTAACTGAATCTTGGTCTTCCATTCTGCCTTCCAGCTCCAGTACAGTTTGTAACAACATATGCCTCATACATTGGTTGGAGAACTATGACGTTGGAGGTAAAAGTGCAGGGTCTTTGGAACAAAAAAGACAAACCAAAGCATATAAACATATAGTAGATTTTGGCAGTCATAAATACATGCACTTCTGGTCATCTGTGGTACCCAGGGCCTTTACAAGTGATTACAGGGAAACCAATGGTGATGTGGTATATAAAGAGACAGAGGGGGTTCAGATTTTACCCTGTGTGCCGATTAGCAGTGGTAGTCTTGGATATAACAATTCAGCACATTCTCAATCTGCAGGCATCTTGCATTCTGTCAGAGCAGATCATTGTGGCAAACAAGTTGAGCAGGACAAGGAGGAATCCTCTTGATTGGAAATTGAATCAGGAAGTCTTCCAGGACTTGATTTAGGTAGTAGGAACTTGGGTAGATCTTTTTATCTCCATTCACAACAAACAAACAGTTAGCAAAAGTCTACTCCAAGACTCATTGCAAGCAGACCTGGAAAACAGAGGCATTGTCATTTCCTTGGACAGGAATGTTGCTGTATTCCTTTCATCCCCTACCACTGATATCCAGAGTCATTCTGAAGACTCAGAATGACTCTTCTCATTAGGTTGACTCCCTTCTGGCCAAGGCAACAGTGGTTCTTCCTTCTTTCAAAAATGGCCAGTTGCCACAAGCTTCTTCACAGACTGGACATATGCACACAAGACAGGGGTTGTTTGATACACCACAATCTTGAAACAACAACTGACTGCCTGGATGGTAGAGCTTAAATACCTTTGAGACACCTCATTTCTGAAGATATGCAGCAGGTATTAAAAGAGGCAAAGAAAACTGCTACTGGGAAATCATATATAAGTGGCTTGAAAAGATTTTCTAGTTGGTGCCAAAATAGGAACCAAGATGCTTTTATTGCTAGTATTTCTCAGTTGTACAATATTTGTGACAATTACTATCCCCTGGATTTTCTTATTCCTCTGTCAAAGTTAATTTCTCGTCCATTTCAGCAGGTCTACCCATAAATTCCGCTTTTTCAATGCATTTCTGTGTCAAAATGTTTTTGAAAGTTGCTTTGTATAGCAAACTACCTAGGAAATAGGTGACTGTTCCTTGGGATCTTTTGGAAAAATAATCTTTCTCCATCTAGACCAGCTGATCAGGCTGATTTGAAGTTCAACATGGAAAACAGTTTTGATGATTGCTTTGATTGCTGCCAGAAGACTATTTAAGTTGCAAGCTTTTATGGTGGGTCCACCTTATCTCATTTTTCACAGAAGTAGGATTTTTTTGAAAACTAATCCTTCATTTATGCTGAAAGTGTTATTCAAGTTTACTTTAAGCCAAACTATCCATTTCCGTGTCTTCCTTCTAGAATCTAAAGATGAGGGAGAAAGAATTCTTCATTCTCCGGATGTTCACAGACAACTCAGGAACAATTTTGATAGGACTAAAACCTTCACAAATTCTCATCAGTTATTCATTTCTTATGAAGATAAAAAAGAACAACCTGTGTCAAAGCAGACTATTTCCAAATAGTTGTCCCACTTTGTCTCCTTTTTCTATTCTCACCATAACAAGGTCTGGAGACCCAGGTGGTGACCATTAATTCTATTTCCTCATTGTCCATGCATCTGCTATATCTTGCAGTGGAAGGTGCAGCAAAATCAGCTGGCTTGGCATTATAATGTGTCATCAGGACTGGCTATTCCTGACAGATTTTTTGGAACTCTTTAAGGTGGCTTTTGTCAATGCTTCCATTAACAGATCCTTTCTGTTTGGGCAGAAGGCAAAATACAATCTACTACAGTATAAGCAACAGGAAAAGATACTAACTGCTGTTGGTGTTAAATTTTAAGGCCCTCAGAGATCCTTTCAGAGAAGCTAGAACGACGCCAAAAATGTCTGGTTTCGAAAATCCCAGCAGTCCTATTGCCACTCTGATCATACCTCTCAATTTAGCGCAAAAATCTGGACAAAGTCTGACATAATGGGGGGACAAAGGCCCAAAAATAAGAACACATTTTAAATAATGCTCTTATAAACCTAGATAGTTGCTAGAATAACAGGATTTGTGTTAGCATGCATTTTCTAAAGGATTTGAAGTCTGAAACTCAAATGCATGTTATTATTTAGTGACTTTAATCCTTAGATCATCCCAGTGATTTGTCAAAAAAGCACAATTTTTATGAGGAACAGCTAAAAAATATGAGGCAAAAATCTGGACAGATCTTTACAATTGAGAGGTATGACTGTGATGGCATATTGAGATAAAGCCATGACTACAGTCCTTCTGACCTGGGTACAGTTAGCAGCTTGGACAACTGATGCAGCAAGGAGGATGAGAATGCCCATCCTGGGGGTGGGTAGGTGTGCACAGGCACACAGAGAAGTGATAGGAGCTTTTTAGTGGAGACCAGGAAGCCTGTAGCAATGTGCTTCAGCTGAGGGGTGGGGTAGCATCAACTCCATGCAAAAGTGTAGAGTGGTTCTGTGGAGTCTTTCTATTGCAAGACCCCTGAGTTTGTCAGGTCACATGTTGGGGAGTAACGGGGTAGGTGATAAGGTTGATAAAAAAACCTCAGCTGTAAAACTGAGAGAGGACTTGCCCACAAGACACCCTTTAGTTCTATGCTGGCCCCAACTGAAATTGGTAATAGTCTGAGGGTAGATTGGAGTAGCCATTAGACCCAGAGATAGACATGGGGCACTAGGACAGCTGACATGCATGGAGAAAAAAAATCAAAAGATAAAAAAAAAAAAAAAAGAAAATCCCAGCAGTATAACAGGAGAACTTGAGAGGGAATTTGTCTAATAAACTCTGCCAAAGAGACAGCTGGTGTCCACACCAGCAGGGGTTTAGAGGGCCTTCTCAAGGATTCTGTCAGTATGAACCCTCAACATTTGCCCTACTGTCCACCTCTGGAGGAAGTTGTGGGACATCTTTGCCTGCATCCTTCCATGTGTTTGGCCATCATGCAGGAAAAATGGATCTTTGAAATTATATCCAGAGACTATTCCATACTATTTATATAATTGACCATATACCCGGCCTTAGAACCACCCCATCAGAGGATGGCAGCCCAAAAAAACATGAAAAATATCCTATCAAAAAGAGTCATCCAATAGGACCTATGTTAAATATTTGCACGCTTAAATGTTCGAATCACTAAAGATTGAACTTTAGTGATCGAACATTTAAATGTTCCAGTATTTTAAAAAATGTAAAAAAAAATAAACTAAACAAAAAAAAAAAAAAAAAAACTAAAGGGTATAAGCAGGAGGGCAAGCCCCCCTGCACCCCCCACAACTCCCGCTACTTAAATATACCAACTCCAAGATTGCGCTACAGTGTAGGAAATGGGAAATTTTCCATTTCTGCACTGTAGCACACTGAAGTGCGATCTCGGAGTTGGTATATTTAAGTAGCAGGGGGTGTGGGGGCACAGGGAGGCTTGCCCCCCTGCGTACACCCTTTACATTTTCTTTTTTTTCATAAATATTAATTTTTTATATGTTCAAACATTTAATTGTTCGATCACTAAGGTTCGATCTTTAGTGGTTTGAATAATTAAGAGTTCAAACATATAACATAGACCCATCCAATAGGTCCCACTAGTCCAGAAAGTTTCTGGATTTTACTCTGAATTCTTCTTGGTGCCCATAAAAACCCAGGACCTCAGACTGATTGTAGACCTCAGCCATTTGAATCATTACATATAGAAAGATACTTTCCAGGTGGTCACAGTAAAATCCATCCTGACGTGTTTGAAGATGGGGGGATTAGATGTGCTGTTTGGAATTCCAGGATATTTACCTACACATAAAAATAGGAAAATCATCCAAGAGTTTCCTACACTTTCATGTGAGCGCCAATCATTATCAGTTCAAAACCCTGTCTTTTGGACTCACCACAGCCCCCTGGGTGTTCACCAAGTACATGGCTGCAGTTACAGCTCACATGTGCTGCTAGGGGTAAAACATATTTCCCAACCTAGATGACTGGCTCATCCTGGAACCTACTGTGTAATGACGTACTATGGCAAGGCAATACTTGCTTCATTTCTGCCTGTCCTTGGGGATCACAGTCAACCCAGAGAAATCATAACTGGAACCCTACATATCTGTAACATTCATCAGCTGCCAGATAGATACACTAGACCAGTGAGCCAAGCTACTTCCAGAGTGGATTAATATGGTTATGTAAACAGCACTTGATCTGTAACATAACTCATCGACCAGATTACAAATGTCCTTCCATTTCACTGTTGCAGTATTCATTACATTAGGGATCCCTTGCCAAGTGCGGCCCAATATCCGTCCAGTATACCAAACCCTTTAAGTTGCTGTAAAGTATGCCGTACATCACACGTAAGCTACTTGCATAGTGTAGGGCATAAAGGTGACATCTGGATGTACCATCCTCAGAACTTCTTTGCCTCCAATGTTAATGCCATCACTTCATCGCCAGTCTGAATGCTCGTTCCATTGTTGTCTCACCAAGCCATTACAGATAAATGCCCCATTGGGGTTCTTTTTTACTTATCCTTTTTTTGTTGCTTGTGGGGTTTCATGTCATCCAAGAAGGGTGAATGCCACTGCCACCTCCCAGCAAATATTTATCAGCTCCTCAAAGGCCCTTATGAAAGGGTGTCCAATTATACTGTGCAATATTATTATCCAAATGGTAAGTGCAACCAGACAGTCAACATTTAGAGTGACTTGGTACAGTATCACTATATACATGCAATGTACTCTAGAGCTTAAATTAACTCTACACAAAACAGCCACAGTTGAAATGTTTAAAATATTTAATAATAAATAATAAAACACAAGACAATACTTCTTACTACACAGTGCTAGTCAAGAGTTCAGAGATCACAGAGAAATACTTAAAATAATACAGTAGAAAAGTTCTGACATCACAGAAAAACAAACTAGTCTAATCTTCCTATTTCCTAGCTATATCTAAGAGAAAACAGTTCTAAAATCCTACTTACATATAGACACAGGCAGAGTGGTGAGTTGGATGTTCTCAAGACAAATGCTGTAATGCTCTCATTCTTTCTGTCCTTAAATTGATAACACATTACCACTAATTCATTTCAGATTACATCATTTCTTTATGGTTCCCAGGCTAACAGACTCTCAGAGGTTAATAGCTCTTGATCTTGCAGCTGGTCAGGAAGCCAGAACAATAAAATAAATTATACATGCAAATTCTAGCCATTAACTCTGGCCTCAAAACAGTAGGCAGAATGCCTTTATCTAGACATCTTGGCTCCGAGTTTTGACATCAAAGAATTAACTTGGCTCTGTTAAAGCAGAGTGCATTGTTGTTGCAGTTTTGCAGTTCCACATTTAACACCATTCTTTCCCATGTAAGAGAACAAGCATGTGGCTTATATTAATATTTAGAAATGACAGAATTATCTACAAAATTCTATCTGGCTAGGCTGGCAGCCTTCACCTATCTTCACAGAGTGCAGTGAGTTGGCAGATTTTAAACATTCCCTGCAGAGTATTTTGTCAGAATTTTTAGTGGGGAATATGGTTGTTTAAGGAAATGATTCTTTTGAGTTGAGGTAAAGGATCTGAATTACTTTGATGGATCTATTTCATTATGTTGACTTACCATAATGTCAACTTTCATAAAAGCAAGACCACAGTATCGGATCTTTAAAATCACAAACTCCTGGAACATTGTATGTTCTCACTGGGAAAGTTACCACTTGGCCACCAACAATAAAATTAGAAACATAAGCAAATTAATCCCACCAAAGTGGAGAGATTCATCCTACACCCTCCCTAACAAAATATACTAACTCTGAGATCACACTACAATGGAGAAAAGGGCAAAGTTCAGCATGGTGGCCATGTGGTAACTTTCCCAGTCAGAACATACAATGTTCTGGGTGTTTATGATTTTAAAGATTCAACACTGTAGTCTCGTTTTTATGAAAGTCGACATTATGGTAAGTCAATGTAATGAAGGGGATCCGCTTAGACATAGTAGGGCCTTTGTACATTTAATGTTATTGACTGCCAAAAAGTAATTACTAGAAAATACAAATCAAAATCTAAACCAACTATAATTGAAGTACTGAATATTGTAAATGAGATAAAGCAGGTGGTGATGGGGTCTTTAGAAATGAGGTGTTGCAGATCACATAGAAATAAGTGAAATTTGTGAAAACAATATATAAACAATAAAAAATATAAAAAAAAATTTTTAATGAAGAATGTTTTTTATTCAGTCACTCTAAACTGTCTTTCGGCTTTTCCCGGTTAGGGGTCACCACAGCGGAACTCCGGTCCGCTAATGATTGGCAGTAGATTTTTACGTGCTGGCTTGCCGGGCCTAACGCACAACCTTCAGCGAAGGAATGCCCTCCACGCATGTCGACACACCAAAGACGCTCTAACTGTGAATCGAACGAGCAACGTCTAACTGTGAGGCGACAACGCTACCGCAGCACCACTGTAAAAATTAAGGAAAAAGAGTGAAAGCTTTGCAAAAGGAACACAGACAAGCTGATTTCATTAAAGCATTTGAGGTTGGTTTTGCTGATTTTTTTTAGAGCAACTTAATAAAAAGCATTCTTTATTTAAAAATCTTAGTTATATTTTTATTTTTTTTACTTTTTACTTTTTAAGTAAAATATAACAGTAATTTTGTAATTATCTATACAGAATTACAGTGGTGTTTTACTTAAAAACTAAAAAGTAAAAGAGTGGCTGAAGAATGCAGGTTTTAAATAAACTATAGCAGTAATTTTGTATTTATCTAGATTTATCAAGATTTATTAGAATCCTCAATGCATCTTCACTATCTTCCTTATTCAGCACTAAGCTGTCCAGGGTGCTGAAGTACTGTGTATGCAGATGAGAGCTGAGTGGTCGAGGAATGTGATAGAGCCACAGAGGGACTGAGACAGAGCCACAAAGCCAATTTCAATAAAAAGCATTTTAATAATAATAATAATGATAATGAATAAAAATAATGTTCGGAAGGAGCACTGAGGTTTAAGGGAAAACAGGAATTGAGCACTTTGTGTAACGCTGGAGTGAATGATATTGTTAAAAAAGAAAATATATATGTATATTGCATGAAAATAATGAAACTGTCACTATGGTTTGTTTTCTTTTTTCTGTTAATGTATGTGCACCTATGTCCTTATATAAATTTTGATTTAATAAGATGTGGGAAAAGATAGATCTGTTTGCCTCGTTTATGAACAGACCACTAAAACAATTCTGTTCCATGACAGCATGCACAAAGGTATGGAAAACAGATGCCTTCTCAGTCTCTGGATGGAGTGTTCCCTTATGCTTTTTCCCCTTTTCACCAATATCCAAAGGTCCTCAAAAGATCTGGAAGGACTTACTATAGATGATACTTGTAACTCCCTTTTGGCCCAGACAACACTGACTCTCCCTTTTCATGCAACTGGTTAGAGTAAATTACCTAAAACATCCTCACAGAATGGACTTTTTAACAAAGGGCAAAAGATCTTTGATTCATCCCAGCTTTCAAAGTCTCAATCTAGCTGTCTTGGATGATAACGATTTGATCTCTTTTAATTATTTTTTTTTTCTGATTAAGGCAGCAGGTGGCAACAGAGTCAAGAAAGCCTACTACTAGAAAATCTTACTTAGCCAAATGGAAGAGCTTTTCTTGTTGGAGCCAGTACAAAGAACATGATCCATCCTAAGCAGGAGCACCACTGTATTGCTCAGTTTAGGCCTACTATATACTTCTGTAAAAGTACACTTATTAGCCATTTCACATTGTCTGCCACTGGATCCCCCCATTTGTTTTAATTCCATTTTATAGGGGGTATTGCATATAAGGCCACCTAGGAAAAGAATGACAACTTCTTGGTACCTCAGTTTTATCTTGGAGAAGTTAACTTCATCTTCCTTTTAACCTGCAGCCAGTTCTTCTCAGAAATGGAAGACTGCTGCTTATTGTTCTGACTTCAGCAAGACTAGTATCTCAGTTACAGTCCCCGAAGTCTACTCAGCCTTTTTTGATCTTTCACAAGGATGGGGTGAATCTCAGAACCAACCCTTCCTTTACACCTAAAGCTGTTTCTGAATTTACCCTGAATCAGACTATCCAACTCTCTGTGTTGTATCCTGATCCTAAAATGTGTGAGAAAGAATTCTTTGTACCTTGGATGTTCATAGACAATTATGATATTACTTTGAAAATCAACAACTAAGATATTATTTCGGACAAAACCATGGATTTTAGACAATCCAATCCACTCTTTGTATCATATGATGGTAAGAAAGAAGATCATTTAATTTCTAAACAAACCATTCACATGCTGTTCACTTCTGTTACTCTAACCATGGCAAAAATCTCCCTTAGAATCTCAAGGCTCATTTCTAGTCACTTCTGAAACCTTTGGATAGGGTGGATTCAAGAGCTTTTCTAGAAGTAGCTACTTGGTCCTCTTTTCACACTTTCACGAAACACTTCAAGTTGGATTCTGTTTCCAGAGTCAGAACTGTTTTTGCTAGAGCTGTACTTTAAGGAATTCTGGACTCTGGTCCTTCGATATCTGCCAGTCTTCCAAATTTTGGCAGTTGTCCCATAGAGATGTTCAAATAGATTACTGATGCAGTACTAGCACCCACCTTCCATTCCCCTTATTTTTCCTTCCCTGGCTGGGATGGGGTATCCTTACCTTTCCGTTATTTTGCTAGAACCTTTATAAGAGCTTCTGCCTCCCTTTTTGGGAATAAAGAAAGCTCTGATTTTTGGTGCATCCATATGTCCCTCTTATACTATCATGTCTACTCTTGTTAATAGGTGAACATACAGCATGTGATAGGAAAGTGCATGAAGTTTTATTGACTGTCTGGATGTCCGGTATCCTTGACAGGGTATTGCCAGTGTTGTAATGGCAATTGCAGCAGTGGTTTATTCAAATATCTACTGTTGTGGTAAGTAATTTATACAACTGTACTTTTTCCCAGGGCAGTTTATAATGTCAGCTGTTGTACCCTAGTTGACAGAAGTGGTAGATGTCTGTACATGTGAGATCCAATATTGTCAATTTTCATCCAGTTCAACTATGGGTTGTCAGAGCTGACTGGAGCAGACCTCAGCACCAATCTTGAAGCTTTTTGGTTCCAGGGTTCTGACTCTTCCCCTACCCATAAATCCCTGGCCTACGCCTTACTACCCCAGTTTTCGCTTGCCACCTGAGGTGTTCAGTTATGTTTCACAGGGCTCCAATAGTTTGTACACTTTGTGGTACTTCTGTTTACCGCTCCTTTATTGGGAGTGTTTTAATCTGTCTAGTTTACTACATATATCTTTGTTTTAAAAAAAATCTTAGTTGGTTTAAATGTGTTTTTTATGTGTTTAGTATGGGAATTTAAGGTTGCTAGTGTAGCAGTTAGTATTTTTCTAAGCAATTCGTAGAAGTGTTAAGAATTTTTGGCTTTAAATTTTTAGTATCTAGCTAAGTTAGGTAGTTCCATTCAGCCAGTATTATTCTGTGTGTGTGTGTGTGTGTGTGTGTGTGTGTGTGTGTGTGTGTGTGTGTGTGTGTGTGTGTGTGTGTGTGTGTGATGGCTGGATTGAAAAAGTGCACTGAGTGTGGGCATAAGCTGCACCCTCACTCTCTCTGCGTGTATTGTTTAGGGGTCGCAAATTTAGATACTTCATGTCAACCCTGTGCTTTTTTTAGTGCTAGAGCAGTATAAACTAGGTGCAAAAAACTTATTGTCAAGGGACTCCTTCCTCCCCAGACAGGGTTTGCTGCTCCTACATCTTCTTCTTCCATTTCTTCTCCTAAAGTTAAGGACAAGAAGTCTAGGGAGAAAGTGAATGCAGACAAAGACAAAAGTCTAAGGACAAGTCTGAGGAAAAAGGGAACTTCTAGAAATCCCATAAGAGGTCTTCAGATCCTTCCCTATCTTTGGAATCGGTTCCAAAAGCACTGAGGCTGTCAGAGCCGGCAGCCTAGTGGTGGTGTACATCTCCACCTCTTCCCTGTTTCTTACTTGAACTGGTCAGCCCCAGACTTCATTTCCTGATACTTCAGGAGAAATGCTACTTGAGACCACTGTTGCTGGCATTGTCATCCCAGTCTTGAGAAGTTTGACCAAACAAGATGTCGACAGAAAGATGACAAAATTTCTCAGAACACAGATACAACTTGGAGTTCTGTCTGTACCATCCTCTGGAATGTACCAATTACTGGTCCATCTTCCCCTTCTCTATGCTCTTTTCTGGTAGTGGTTCACCTGTCAGCACCAATAGCATTGGGCCTGATTTGCTCCTGGAGCACCTTTGTCAGAGTTGATAGTTCAGGTAACTTTGACTCTGACTGGTTCCCTTCTTCTTTTGGATCTGATGTGTTCAGATCTGGAAAAGTCTCTGAGCTGAAGCTTCAGTGTCAAGGCTAAAGGGAGGGTTCAACACAGAAACGGTCACAGCCATCTATTCCCCCCAGTGCCTCAGCTCTAGGTAGCTTGGTGCCAAGATCAGCTTTGTAGTCGAGATCCGTCGGTTCAGATGTTTCCATTGTATCTGATGACAGGAGGGAACTTACAGAGCCGATGGTGTATTTGGCCTTTGAGGCTTTCCTCTGGGTGCTGTCGATGCTGAAAGAAAAATTGCTGTCTTCAAGGTCGGCACTGTCCAAACCCCACCTTGGGTCAGCTTCGGTTTCTCACCCTTCTATCAGACAGGGACTGTTGTTCCCCTAGGCTTCAAAGGTTTCCTGCTATGTTAGCTCCCAGTCTGATTCCAAGCCCTCTGACATTCCCCCTCAGATGATTCATAGGAAACAGATGTGCAAGTGGAAGAACTTAGACTCTTCAACTAAGTCTGTCACCAAAGACACAGACTTGGGTGAAGGTGAAGGCTCCCCAAGATCTCCCTCTGAGGATATCACATTTGTTGAGCTTCTGGAATTGATGAAACAGAGAGGGGAGTGGTCTACAGTTAGCTCTTCTCCTGACGAGTTTGTGTTCCTTGAAGCCTTTGGGTTAGGCTTGCCTTCCTCTTGAGTTTTTCTGCCTTTTGATCCACTCATTGATTTGTTGGCTGAATGGGCACAAAAGCACCCTGACATGGCAGAGCCTATGCCCAAAAAGCCAGACAGAATTCTGACCACCCCCGTAGACAGGAAACATTGGAACAAGGATCCTCCGATAAATGGTAATGGTTGTAGTAGTGGCCACAAAAACTGTCTTAAGAGAGTTCCTCTGTCCATTTCTGTAATAGGTCAATGAATCACTTTAGGAAACAGACTTACCCTTCAGCGACCTTTACTCTCAGGGTGCTGAATTATCTAGCTAATTTCACCATATTTCAGAGAGACTTGATGAAGAAAATTTCCAAATCTGTCTTGTAGGTACTACCAGCAGATGCCCAGAAGGCAGTGGATTCCCAGCTGTCCACCCTCCAATCTTCATCCGATGTAGCTATCCGACTATGCTTGAATGCAGCTGATGTTGCAGTTAGTAATGCAGATACCATCATTTCCAGTCACTGACATGACTGGATGCATCTCTGTGACTTTGCAGAAAGCTTCAGGATGTCCTTTATTAATGCCCCCTTTGATTGTTCCACTCTATGTGAACCTAAAGTTAAAGAAATGCTCACCAGGAATCAGCAGAATGGTAAGACTTCTTGTGCAGTAGGCATCCATGCCCCAGAGATCCTACTCTAGGAATCAGCGAGCTGGAAAGAGGATGTGATTCAGGAAATCACATAACCCTTATCAGGAGCCTTCTGGAGATAGCCCCCCCACACCCAATGTTAGAGGAAAAGGGCGGAGGAGTGGCCTTACTTTACAAATCCCAACTACACGTAACCTTAACTGACTCCCTGCCCCCCTCCCCAAGCAATGCTGAAATACTCTGTACCAAACTCCAAGTGAATAAAAACAAAGCCATTTACATAATATGCTCCTACATCCCTCCAGGCAATAACTCAAATACACTAGAAAATATTCTTAGCTGGGTCTCCAGTAGCTTCCCTCAGGAAACCATTATCTTAGGAGACTTTAATATTGATTGGAACTCCTGTATCTCACCCAAACCGACCCTTCACATTAACCTTTTTAACTTTCAACAAACTATAAACACCCCTACTAGAATACACAAATCTACCAATAAACTATCTATTCTAGACTGGATACTAATCAACAACAATCCCCTCTCTTATAAAACTGGAACACTCCCTGACAATATCAGCGATCATCTCCTAACCTACATCTCTAAACAAAAATACAACAATCCCAAACAAGCTACTTTTCGTACTGTACACAACAAAACTAATTTTAACCTATCTTCTTTCCGTAATGAACTCAAAGAATATAACTGGTCAGCTCTAAAATACCTCCCAATTGATCAAGCAGTTACCTATTTCAACAACACCTTCCTAAAAATTCTCCAACATCATGCACCATCCCGAATAATTAGAATAGGCTCTAAAGCAGCCCCCTGGCTTTCCAAAAAAACCAAACAAACAATGCTAGATAGAAATAAGTTGTGGACAAAATGGAGAGCCACTAAAAACCCATCTGACCATCAAAACTACAAACACCTGAGAAATACAACTAAGAAACTTACCCTCCTGGATAAAAAAAACTACTACCTTCAGTATCAACAACACAAAAATCAAAACCCCAAACACTTCTGGTCAGGTATCAACAAACTGCTCCATCCAGGGAACACCAAAACGCCTACACCAGCTAGCCTAGCTCAGACCCAACCCAATATAATAGCCAATACTTTCAACAACTTCTTCTCTGAAACAGTCACCTCTCTAGCTAACACCATGACTCCCCCCCTCTCCCCTCAAATAACCCCTTCTCTAAACAGCACCTCTACACTAAAATTTAATACAGTCTCCACTACCTACATATGTAAGTTACTCTCTAAACTTAAACCTTGCACCCCTTCAGCCGACAAACTACCAGCTGAATATCTACAACTAGCTGCACATGAATTAGCTTACCCAGTCTCCATATTAATTAACAGAACTATAACAGAATCCACTATCCCCTCCTGCTGGAAAATCTCCCATATCATTCCTCTCCACAAAGGAGGCAACTCCAATGAACTTTCTAATTTCCTACCAATAGCCCTTCTGTCTCCACTAGCTAAAATTATGGAACGTTGCATTCACCATCAATTCTTATATCATCTCTTACAAAATAATCTACTGTAGACTCACAACATGGTTTTAGGCCCCACCACAGTACTTCCACTGCCCTTCTCTCTTTCACAGACGTGATCAACAAAAACCGCAATAACAACCTCTACTCCTCTGCACTTTTCCTTGACCTCTCAAAAGCTTTTGACATGGTTAACCATAAACTTCTCCTAGATACTTTAAAATCCCTCTCACTTGATGCATTAGCACTACAGTGGTTCGACTCTTATTTGAAAGATAGAAAACAAGCAGTCCTCTGGGATAGTCATCTATCCTCTCAGCTCCCTGTCACCATCGGTGTCCCACAAGGCTCTATCCTAGGCCCCCTCCTTTTCTCCATATTCATAAACAACCTACCCACTTCGCTCCCAACATCCACTTGTATACAATATGCAGATGATTCTACTCTCATCTGTTCTGCTTCATCTCCTGAAAAACTTCACTCCTACACCCAGAATGTATTTACAGCAGCAGAAAAATGGTTCCAACATATCTGTCTCCTCCTCAATCCCAAAAAAACCAAATTGCTACTATTCACCCTCACCCTTAAATCTGCCCCTATCTCATTTTCCATTGTGTCCTGTAATGGCACTACCATTACTCCAGATAGTTCCACTAAACTACTGGCCACAATAGACAATCAGCTAAGCTTTGACTACCACATAGATCTGACCATCAAGATTGTTAATAAAAAATAGGTGCCCTGTATAGACTAAAACCCTTTCTTACTGCTACTACCAGAGTGTCTCTTGCCCAAACTCACCTTCTCTCCACTCTATTGTATGCCTCTCCAACATTTATCAACCTCTCTAAAGCTAACCTTCAAAAACTCAACACAGCATACCACAGTATTGCCAGGTTTGCCACAGGTTCCCCATTCCGCATACACATCACTGTCTCAATCTAAAACAACTAAATTGGCTAGAACTTCAGAATATAATACTTCTACATCAATTAGTCTTAACTTTTAAAATTCTACATTACCCCTCCAATACACCCATACTAAATAACCTCATCACCCCATACAAAAATCTTACTTCCCTTCGCTCTGCCAGGAAGCTTCTAGTAACTACTCTCAAATCCCACAATAAAGCAGGTGACTCCTTATTTGCCAACACTGTAGGATCTTATTGGAATAAACTCCCCATAGACCTGACCACCCTAAGCTCTCCTCACCTTTTCAAAAAAAAAATAAGAAACCATCTACAAACACACTGGCTATGCCCATGCACTAATCCTGACTGAGCTCACCAATGATTTATCCTCTTCTAGCCCCCCCTTCAATGCAACTAGTTGCTTCCCTACCATTAATTATGCCTCTACTGACCCACTTTTAACATTTCTTTTCTCTTCCTTTCGTTACATCTTGTCATCTGTTTCTTTTACTACCTTTCTACTTATCTCTTATATGTTTATCCCCTACCTTTTTTCTAGTACCCTGCCACAACTTTTTTTCTACTCTCATTTCTACATAGACAATTTATATTTAAATTTATATTTATATTTTACTCTCCATATGACAGTCTATTACCAGACTTCTGCATTTACTAGCAGTCTTACTCTAGCAATCATTCAAGAAGATTGCCTCTCACTCTTTATTTTCCTGTTTATTAATCCCTCAGCATCTCACTAAACTACATAATAAAATTTGATCTTTTTTTATTTGCTATTATGTTTATATAATTGGCCTGCTTGAGGTTTTGGTATTGATATTTGTTATTTGATTGTTTAAATCTTTGTATTGTAAGTTGACTAGTACGTAATGGAGCTTTTCTCCTCGGGCCTCTGCTGAAAATGGACATGTATCCAGCCAGACTAGCCCGGTTAACAAATGTAAAATAAAATAAAAAAAAAAAAAAAATCAGGGGCAGACTGCATATCTGGGACTTTTGTGGGCCATTTTCCAAAATGCCTTTTCAGCATTCCTGAATGGTTGCCCAACTGTTGCATTCTGGAGGCAATTGGGGGACACTTATCTTTGCACCTTCAAGCCTGGCAAAACATAGCCACAGATTTATGTGTGCTAAACATTATTGACAGAAGTTATTCTATACCATTTTCCCTTTCCCCTGTCAAATGGAAAAGGGTTCCCAATGTCCCACCCAGTCAATGAGAACCTGGGATAAGAGAGATTGCCAAGCTGCTAGAAAAAGAGTCATGCAGCCAGTCCTTGTAGTCCAGATAGAATCTGGGGTCTATTCACAGTTCTTTTTAGTACCTAAAAAAACAGGAGACTTAAGCCCCATTTTAGACCTGAGTTATTTGAATGAGTATGTCAAGCCGACAGAATTCTGGATGGTCTCACTACAATCCATTTTGCCTCTACTGAGACAGGACAATTGGATTTGCTTGTTAGAACTCAAGGGCACATGTTATCATGTAAAGATAGAGAAGCATTTGCGGAGGTTTCTTTGTTTCTGGTTGGGACCTAACCATTATCAATTCAGAGCTCTGCCCTTTGAGCTCACCACAGCTCCCTGGTATTCACTAAAATTATGGCAGTGGTAGCACCACACTTGCGCCTACTAGAGATCCATGTTGTCTCATACCTCGATGATTGAATCCTCACAGCTACAGCAAACTGTCTCTTATAGCAGCACCAGGACATATTGCTCCAATTGTTGCAGGAACTAGGGATCACTGACAGTATTCTCAAGAGGCAACTTACACTTAGCAGATAGAATTAATTGGGTGCCACTTGGACACAACCTTTACACACTGCCCATCTTCCAATGTTTAGGGTTCTTTGTGTTCTTCTCACTGCCACGCAAGTTTGTCATCATCCCTGTCCTCCAGCAAGGTTGATACTTCACCAGTTTGGTCTTATGGCATCTACAGTCCTTATGATCCTGGTTGACAGATATTTTATGAGGGTTCTCCAATGGACTTTAGCAGTACAATGGTCTCAAAGGGCTATCCACTCCACACCAAATTAAAACTAACTTATAGCTGCAGACGGCACGTATCTTAGTGGGTAATGCCTCCTTTAGTGATAAACGGATCACCCTTCCGAACAAGTTCCCCAGTGGCAGTTGTGACAATGTATACTTCCCTTCCTGGGTGGAGGGACATTTTGAAGGGAAGACAATTCAGGTCGCATGGTCACATATAGAGGTCAATTTGTCATATGACAGAACAACAGATGACACAGGATGAAATTGAAGAGAATGTGCCACAAGAAGATGCTATAGAACTCTCTGTAGAATGCTCGCAGGAAATGGAAAACAAGGGATGTGCCCTCAGTATGGAAGAAAAGGAGTTAAGAGAAGAGTTGCTTGATTTAATAGACAAAGACAGATATATCAAGATTAATGAGAGAAATAGACTGCAGAAGGTTAATAAAACCCCAAAAATCAGAAGCTTGATAAAACAAATGAACATAGTAATTAGGACTGTCCATAGAGATCCATGCGATATAACAGAAGAAAACAGAATATATTACTGTGCTTCTAAATTAATAACTGATAAAATATTACCACAGAAACATAGGGTAGTGAGGGAAACGAGGGGGCGAAAGTGAATACCATCATGGAAATATGAAATAGAGAAAACTATAAAGCAGCTAAGACAAGAAGTGTCATTGTTAAAAGATTATAGAAGAGGGAACAGATCAATAAAAATATTAAGAAAGAAAGATGTGATAAAAGCAATGCACAGTATTAGAACAGGCCAGGATCTATTATGCACTATTGGAGATAACAAATTAAAAATGTCAAAACAGGCGGAAAGACTTAGAAGATACGAAGATAAATATAAGGGAAAAGTACAAAATAAGCAATTTACTGATGACCCAAAAAAGTTTTATAGAGAATTGGGAAGTAAGGTAAAAGGAACTGATAGACCGCCAAAAAAAGAAGAAGTAGATACATTTTGGAGAAATATCTATGAAGATCCTGTGGAACATAAAGATGCTAAATGGATAGAAGAAGTAAAAGAAAGAATAAGAAGTTTAAAGGTACAGGATATGAAATGGGATGAAATAACAGCTAAAGAGATTGAAACAAAGTTGAGAAAAGCCTCTAATTGGAAAACTCCAGGCCCAGATGCAATACCTAACTTTTGGCTTAAAGTATTAACATTTTTACACAAGGATCTAGCCATGAGTAAGAACTGTTTATATACACACCCTGAACAGGCACCACACTGGTTAACAACAGGAAAAACAATGCTCTTACTTAAGACTGAACCTGCAAGTTACCCCAAAAATTATAAACCAATAACTTGTCTTCTAACGACGTATAAACTATACACGGGGATTGATGCCGACAGAGTTTATAGTCATTTAGAAGAAAACTCAATTATGGCAATAAAACAAAAGGGCAATAAAAGAAAGTCATATGGAACAAAGGATCATTTGTTGTTAAATAAAGATGTTAAGTTGTCAATCTCGCCTTCATTCTTGCTTGATGGGTTCGGAGCCGATCCCTCGGCTCCGACTCGGCACTTGCTTTAGCTCGAGAACTCCTTTTACCAGCTCGAGGCAGCCCCATATCCCATGATGCAAGGCAGGAAGTACCCAGATCTCGTTTGCCGCTTCGCTTGGGAGGTCTTCTCTTTACCAGCTCCTGGTAAGTAATTCACATTTGTGACATTTAAGCCCCTTTTAGTTAAAAAATTTTGTTTTGATAGTTTAACTTTAAATTTAACTTTTTCTGACAGAAATCCCTGTCTCTTTTAATTTTTTTTAGTCAGTTAATTTCCCTATCCCATCCCCCCCCCTGTTAGGGTGTGTGTGTTGGTATTATTTTTACTAAATACCTTTTTGGTATTAGTTTAATTTAATTGGACTGGTGTGTGTGTGTTTTTGTTAGGCACCATGTCTAAAGAGAGGGTTTCAGGTTTTAAGAAGTGTGACTCGTGCTGTCAGAAGATGTCTCTGACAGACGGTCACACTTCTTGCCTGTACTGTTTAGGCCCTCTTCACCTGCAGGACTCCTGTGCTATTTGTCACTCCTTCAGCCAGAGAGTCCTGCAGGAGAGAAGGAATAAGTTGATTCTCAGGGGTCTTCTTAAGCCGGAGGGCTCTCCGGCTAAGTTGGCCCCACAAAAATCAACTAAATCTGCCAAGACCCAGGCTTCTGTTTCTAAGCCTGTGGCCTCGGCTCCGGCTCGTATAGAGTCGAGATCGGCTCCGGCTGGGGCCGATTCTGGGTCCACTAAGCTTTGGCCCGATGGCTATCGGTGCCGAATCTGCTGACCACTGTGGGGTCGGTTCCAACCGCCCGACACCCACGCAGCACGGGCATCGGTGTCGGCTCCGATCGGCTCCGACACCCATGTGGCACAGGCATCGGTGTCGGCTCCGATCGGCTCCGACACCGTTACTTTGGTGGCTGTATCGGCTCCGGCTGGAGCCGATACATCGAGACGTTCGGTCGGCTCCGAGAGGTCGGTGGCGACAGGATCTGTAGTATCGGCTCGATGGCCCATTCCAGGAAGAGGTCGAGGTCTCCTTCCTTGGAGCCGATACTTTCGGCTCCGCCTCGCCTCTTCTTTCCGAGCGGAGCCATCGGTGCCGATCTTCTAGGTCATCCAGGTTGTCAGATCATGACCTCGAGAGTGGTCAGTAGATTGCTCAAGTCACAGGTACTGGCCCAAATGCTACACAGTCCGTCTCAGCAGACGACTGTTGGTCCACACCCCGTTACAGTTCCTCCTTCAACTCTACCCCAGAGCTTGGAGTTGGAGTCTTCGGGTTTGGTTACTGCTACGGCTGGAGGACGGATACCCCCTTCTGTTCCTTCAGCCCCTACTCTTATCTCCTCTTCCTTAGAGGGATTCGGTGGTCGGGCTTCCATGGTCTCCTCCGAGGGGGTGAGTGGCATCGGACCCTTGTCCGAGCCCGCTCTTCCCCTTTGTAGCCTCGGCCTTGGTGAGCTCGGCTCCGACATCTGCCTCGGAGACTTCCCTTTCGGTGGCCCCTGGAGTTCCTAGCTCTTGGAGCGGGCTCTCGGACCTGCCTGGGAGGGGAGCATTCGAGGTGATGAAGAGTGTACTGGCCACTAGTATCAGTCAGCAGTCTCTTCCCGTAGCTCCTCCCTCTATTGTACCTGTTGTCATCTCTGCCACTTCTCTTGCTACAGGACCCAGAGATCTTCCGCCTCAGGTTTCCCCATTGGGAATTTCCCTCTCGTCCGAGGATTCTCCTGATGTTTCGGGAGATCCTCCTAGGAAGAGGACTTGTAAGAGGAAGCATGTAGACCCTCCCGAGTCTGACACTTCGGATACTGACTTTGATGAGTCAGAGGGATCCCCTAGATCCCCCTCTGAGGATGTCTCCTTCTCAGACATCCTAGAACTTCTGAAACAGAGGGGAAACTGGCCCACCAACAATCCCTCTGAGGATGAGTCAGTATACCTAGAGGCGTTTGGATCTCGGCCCTCCACCTCCTGGGTGTCTCCGCCTTCGACCCCTGATGCAGGTTATTGCTCGAAGGCGTGGACAGCTCCTGACTCTGTAGAGCCAGTCCCTAGGAGGCCTTCTAAATTTATAACTGCCCCTAGTGACAAGCTATTCCTTACCAAGGGTGTCCCCGCTGATGCCATGGTGGTGGCTGCGGCCACCAAAAAGGAACTTGCAGATCCTTCTGTGCCCGTCCATCCTCCTAATAAGGACTCTAGGACCATGGATAGGTATGGCAAGCGGATGTTTTCCTCAGCGACCTTTGCTATGCTCGCTGAATTATCTTTGTCACTTCACCAGACTCCAGAGAGATATCCTGAAGGAGCTGGGAGAAGTAGTTCAGGATCCTACAGCTGCAGGGGCCCAAGAAAAGATTGCTTCGCAGCTAGGAACCCTCAATTCCATTGCTAACTCCTCCATGCGGCTAATATCTTATGCTGCTGATGGAGAGGGTAGAGCCGCAGGCACAGGTGTGGCTCTTAGACGCCAAGCCTGGATGCGGCTATGTGATTTTGTGGATCCCTTTAAGGCGTCCTTCACAAATTCTCCCTTTGATGGGTCAGCTTTGTTTGGCCCTCAGGTGAAGGAAACCTTGACCAGGTGTGAGCAGGACGGCAAGACTCTTTCTGCTGTTGGAGTCCGTTTTTCCACCCCTTCTAGGCCTTATCCCAAAGGACAGAAGGGTGGGAAGATGTGGTTCCGTAAATCCCAAGGAGTCACGCCGGATTCACGTGGTCAGTTTACCCCTAGAGGCAGAGGGGGTAACAACAACAGACGCCGCTCTAGAGGCAGAGGGGGTCCTAAGAACCAGGGCAACAGGGAGTCTCTTCCTGAGCAGTCCTTTCAGCATCCCTGAGGTGTTGCCCGGCTGTCCCTCCTTGGAGGCAGTCGGGGGAAGACTATCACTGTACCCAGAAGCCTGGCATTCCCTCACTCAAGACAGATGGGTACAGTCGATCATATCCAAGGGTTACATAATTCCTTTCGAGGAAAGTCCCTTTCCCTCAAGTTCCCTTCCAGATGTACCACCCGGTCTAAGGGACATTGCAGACTTAGAAATCGCAAAACTACTGCAAAAAAGAGCCATTCAGCCAGTTACACTAGACCATTCAGAGCCGGAATCTACTCAAGGTTCTTTTTGGTCCCCAAAAGACGGGAGACTGGAGACCAATATTGGATCTCAGCAGACTCAACAAGTCTGTCAGGAAGACAAGATTCGAATGGTCACTCTTCAGTCAATTCTGCCCTTCTTACAGAAGGACAACTGGATGTGCTCAATAGATCTTCAGGATGCGTACTATCACATCAAAATTCACAGACGCCCAGGAGATTTCTCCGCTTTCGGCTGGGGTCCAGTCATTTCCAGTTCAGAGCCCTGCCCTTTGGTCTCACTACAGCCCCCAGAGTGTTCACCAAATGCATGGCAGTGGTCACGGCTCACCTGTGTCTCCAAGGATTCCAGGTGTTTCCGTATCTCGACGACTGGCTCCTGTCAGCCACCACCAGGCATCAGCTTATACAAGCCAGGGATTACACAATAGACCTTTGTTCTCATTTAGGCATCTCAATCAATTTCTAAAATTCATCCTTATCACCCTGCCAATCTATTACCTTCATAGGCAAACTTAGACACTGTTCGGATGTCAGCTACCCTTACAGAACAAAGAGTTTCAGACATTCAGACTCATGTCAGGATCATTCTGGCCAGCAAGAAAGTACAGGCCAGGATGGTTCTAAAGGTATTAGGTCTCATGGCTGCGGCCATTACTCTTCTTCCCTGGCTCGATTCTACATGCGCCTCCTTCAGTGGATGCTGTTCACACAGTGGTCATACCAGCAACTCCCTATCGTCACCAGATTCTGGTGACACAGACATGCAAAGAACATCTTGCTTGGTGGATCACATCGCCTCAGGTTCACCAAGGCAGGTGCTTTGTACCCCGTCCCCGATAGCCACTGTCACCACGGATGCCTCCCTGATCGGGTGTGGGTGTCATTATCAGGGCAGGATGATTCATGGGATGTGGCAACCGTTCGAGTACCATCTGCACATAAATGTCCTGGAGATGAGAGCAGTGCTTTTAACGTTGCAAGCCCTCAATGACTTTCTTCCCGTAGGGACAATTGCAGTCCACACAGACAACATGTCTGTAGTTTGGTATATCAACAAACAGGGCGGAACCAAGTCCTACCCCTTGTGTCGAGAAGCGCTCAGACTATGGCAATGGGCGATCTCCTCTCATCGGTTTCTGGTAGCAACGCATATCCCTGGGAAAACCAACATTCTAGCGGACAGATTGAGCAGAGCTATTCTCATGCCTCACGAGTGGTCTCTCAAGCAATCCATAGCGGAAGAGATTTTTCTGGAATGGGGTCGTCCATGTTGCGATCTTTTGCTACTCCCCAAAACAGCAAATGTCCAGACTTCTTCAGCCTCTTCCCTCTATCAGGCCATCCCCAGAGACGCTCTGACCCAGGATTGGCCCCAGGGACTTCTTTATGCCTTCCCCATTTCCTCTGATCCCTCAGGTCATCCAGAAAGCTACCGCTTTGAGAGCCAAATTGATTCTCATTGCCCTTACTGGCCTCGACAAGTTTGGTTCCCGTTCCTCCATCATCACTTTTGGTGCAGCCGTGGCATCTGGACCCAGTGCCAGATCTACTGATTCACCAATCCGGTCAGCTGCACCGGTCAATCCCTTCTCTCAACCTCACAGCATGGTTGCTCCACTTCCTTCCTAGCCAGGCTTCCTTTGATCTCTAACCCTGTTAGAGATATCATAGTAACTTCACTAAAATCCTCTACCAGGAGGATTTACACGAGCAAATGGAACGTTTCTCTTATTGGGCTAAGGCCCAAAATATTGATCCTTTTACTGCCCCTGTTCAGGCAGTTCTGGACTTCTTAGCAGAGATTTTTCATGCAGGCTCTTCTTCTTCCACAGTCAGAGTTCAGTTGGCTGCTATTTCTAATTTTCATGTTGGGATAGCAGATCATAATATCATGTCCCATAGGCTCTGCAGGGCCTTCTTGAAAGGAATTTTCCTACTAAAGCCTCCAATCAGGAATCCTCCTCCTCAGTGGGATCTAAATTTAGTGCTGGCATCCTTGATTCTTCCCCCCTTCGAGCCAGCTGTTTCTTGTTCCCTGAAATATCTTTCTTGGAAAACTTTATTCCTAGTGGCTATTACATCTGCCAGGAAGGGTGTCTGAACTTCATGCTCTTTCGGTTCGACCCCCCTATTTGGTTTTTCACAAAGACAGAGTATCTTTGAGAACTAATCCATCATTTTTACCTAAGGTCGCTTCAAAAACAATCTGAATCAATCCATTGATCTCCCTGTATTTTTTCCTAACTATTCAGATAGAGCTGAACAAAAACTACATTATCTTGACGTCCACCGTCAGCTTAGATATTATTTGGACAGAACAAAAAAATTTAGGAAATCTGATCAACTTTTCGTTTCCTATGCGGATAATAAAAAAGGCCTTCCTGTTTCTAAATTGACTTTGTCCAGATGGCTTTCTTCGGTCATCACTGAAATTTATACGATCAGGGGAAAACAGCTGTGCTCAAAACCTAAAGCACATTCAACTAGGAGTTTAGCTACTTCTACAGCTTTTCAAGCTAGACTGCCTTTGGACACTATTTGTGCAGCGGCCACTTGGGCCACTCCTCACACTTTTGTTTCTCATTACAAATTGGACTTGGCCTCCAGGGACAGAGCCAGTTTTGGCTCTACAGTCCTCAAGAGTTTGTTCCATTGAGCCACCCAGGATAGAGGTGCTAGGGACGCGGTCCCATCAAGCAAGAATGAAGGCGAGATTGACAACTTAACATTAAGAAGTTATGTTCCTACCATAACGTTCCATGTTAGTTGTCTTCTCGCCTTCTTTCTTGCGACCCTCCCTCCTTCCCCCTGGCCTGGACAGACCTTGTATAAGAAACTATTATGCTAAAGACCATTCTAACCTGGTCCTTTTTCCATCTGTAAGTTTCTTCTTCCTTTGGGAAGTATTTTTATGCTTGGTGTGATTGCCCTTTTGTCAACAAACGAGATCTGGGTACTTCCTGCCTTGCATCATGGGATATGGGGCTGCCTCGAGCTGGTAAAAGGAGTTCTCGAGCTAAAGCAAGTGCCGAGTCGGAGCCGAGGGATCGGCTCCGAACCCATCAAGCAAGAAAGAAGGCGAGAGAAGACAACTAACATGGAACGTTATGGTAGGAACATAACTTCTTATTATAGTGGAGAACTGTAAGAAAGGGAAGAATCTAAGTATGGCATGGATTGACTATAAAAAAGCATTTGATAGTATCCCACATTCATGGATAAAAGAGTGCTTAAAAATGTATAAGGTACATCCTACACTGATTGATTACATTACAGTAACCATGAAACAGTGGCAGATCACTTTGCAATTAAGCCATGATAAAGGACAGATTATTATCCCAGGGATAAAAAATCTAAAGGGGGATATTCCAGGGTGACTCCCTGTCACCGTTTCTATTTTGTCTTGCCTTTAATCCATTAAGCTGTGTACTTAACAGATTAGGTCATGGCTACAATTTGGCTTCTAGAAAACAACAAAGTGTAGTGATTTCTCATCTTCTCTTTGTTGAAGATTTAAAACTGTATAGCTCATCAGATGAATACCCTGTTCAGTCTCAGCCTCTCGACAGGATATGTGCCCATAGAATGGCGCACAGCAACTGTGGTTCCACTGCACAAGGGTGGGCCCACAACTGACCCTGGGAACTACCGACCAATAAGCCTGACCAGTCTGATCTGTAAGGCAATGGAGCGAATCATTATGGAACTCATAAATGGAGAGATTGGGAACCTCCAAACACTTGACCCCACACAAGTTCGTCAAGGGCAGATCATGCCTCCTGAACCTGGTGGACTTCTTTGAGACAGTTACTCAGGCTACAGATAAGGGAAAGGAGGTACACACGGCTTACCTTGACCTTGCTAAAGCATTTGACTCCATTCCCCATTCGGGTATTATTGATAAACTCACCAACATGGGCATAAACCCTTACATCACAAGATGGATTGCAAAATGGCTCTCAGACAGATCCCACAAAGTAAGAGTAGTGGGATCTATGTCCGAATCCATACCAGTAACGAGCGGTGTGCCTCAGGGCTCTGTCCTGGGGCCCCTCCTGTTTGGCATATACTTCTCAGAAGTACAGGCAAGCATTGAAGGGCTGTGGCTGACCAAGTTTGCGGACGACTGTAAACTGGGTGCTATAATAGAGTCTCCAGCTGACATGGATATCCTCCAGAAGGGCCTTAATGAGACTGATGCATGGTGTCAAAGCCGTGGTCTCAAGCTAAATGCTAAAAAATGCGTAGTAATCCCCTTTGGAAAAAACAGAGTACCCGCGAACTACCACATAGGAGGTAACCCCCTGAAATCTGAAGAAGTAATAAGGGATCTAGGGACCCAAGTAGATAGCTTTCCTTTGATAACCATGTTGCCAAGGTGGTTAGAAAATCCTTCTATGTGACCCATCTGATCACGAAAGGGTTCGCATCAAGATCTAAGGATGTAGTGGTGCCCCTCTACTCTTCCCTCATCAGACCAATTATTGAGTACAGTGCACCAATTGGAATGTATTTGGCTAGGAATCTCACTAAGAGGATTACTGGCCTCAAACAGTTTCCCTATGCAGCATGATTGAAAAAAAACTAAGGCTTTTCTCTGTTGCATACCGCCTTCTCAGAGGCAATCTCTGTCTAACATGCAGAGCCATGCTCAACCCAGAACTGCTGAACATGCTCCATCTTAGCAAAACCAAATCTACTCAAGCTACATGCTTTAGGGATATAAACCTCAGCACAACAATGAATAGATAGATTCCCTTCGCAAAGACTTCCCTTGCTATGGAACAATGTCCCGATCTACATAAGTCAGCCCCTCACTATCACTCTTCAAGAGGAACCTTGACGAGTGGATGGTTAACAGAAAGTTCACACCAGGGATCATACCAACAGCTCTACTAGATAGGGGCCAAGGGTACTAGCTGCTAGATCAAGGGGCTAGAGAACAAACCAAAGGGGCGGTGAATACCGCACAACGTGGCTGGGCTAATATATGCGTTTGGGCAGATAGCCCAGTACCTACCTATGAATCTATGAACCTAAGGAACTGAAAGCACAGCTGTAGGTTGTCTAAACTTTTCCAGATGGTATTAGAATGTCATTCGGCCTTGATAAATTGCAAAAGCAACCTTTAAAAAAGGAAAACTGCAGCACCAGGAAAATATCAGTTTGAGACAAGAATGTGATATAAAAGAGCTTGAGCAAGAGGGAGTATATAAATACTTGGGAATTAATGAAGGATCAGCAATAAAACATGTACAAATGCGAATAAAGCTTAGTAAGGAATACTTTAGAAGACTTAAATTGATCCTGAAAACAGCACTGACATCTAGGAACAAGATCCAAGCCATAAATCAATTTGCTCTTCCTGTCTTAACGTATAATTGATTGACCCCAAAAAGTGCTGGATAGATTGGATATTAAAACAAGGATGTTTCGTGCTCACCAAATGGGTTATAAAAATCAGTGTATACCAAGATTATATATTCCCGTTCTGAAGGAGGTATGGGCCTCCTTGAAATTGATTACATATATAGATCTGCAGGTGTGGGACTTCACACATATTTACTGACCTCACAAGATCCAAATGTAGTGAAAGTTTTGAAACATGAAGAGAATAAATCTAAGAGGACATCTCTAGCTTAATTTAGCAGAAGCATATCGACATCAAGCAGGAATGGAAATCAAACCAGAAGTGGATAAAAATCAGGCAGCAACTGAATATGCTAAAAAACAAAAGAAAGATTATAAGGTGAAGGACCAGATGAGAAGGAATGTGGAATAAACATAAATATAGTTGCAAGTATAGAAAACTTCTGGAAGAGCCTCATGTTGATCAAGAATGAATGCAGGAATGGTTAAGGAGAGGTGAATTCACATCAAGAAATGAAAGGTTAATATTGGCAGCCCAAGACAGTGGATTACATACACGCTGGTTTGCAAAGTCCATTGAACATGTGGGAGAAACAGATATATATGTAGGTTTTGCAAAACCGAATTAGAAACAGTCACACACCTTGTTGCTGGCTGCGATGCACTAATGGCAGAGGGGACTGTACACTGAAAGGCATAATAATGTGGCGAGACTTTTACACTGGAGATTGTGCAAACATTATCGTATCAAAGTGGCTGAAAAACATTGGAAACATGAGCCACAATCATGGAAAATTATGAAGTTTATATCACATGGGATCACCCAATACCAACAGTCCAAAAGATAGATGCTAGAAAACCGGATATAGTGGTCCAGGAAAAGAAAACAAAAGTAGCATTGATCATTGAAATTGCCACACCCAGTGACTACAGTGTCTTGCGTACAGAGAGACACAAAGACACGTTAATCTGCAGGCAGAAATGAGAGCCATGTGTAAGAAAGTTATCCAGACAGTTCCAGTAGTAGTAGGAGCAACTGGTCTTATAAAAAAGAATGTACAATCGTATTTAGATATGTTACCAATTTCTGTAACACCATAAGAATTGCAGAAGGGGTCATTACTTGGCACATTGCGGGTGCTGCTAAGAGCACTTCTAACATCAAAGAGTTAAACAATATTAATTTCATGAACTTTAATCGTACTTTGACTTAGGAATGGGGTCCATTCCCGTCATGGTATTAGAAACCCAAAAGACTTGGAGAAATTAAAAACGTCAGTCTTCACATCAGTGTTCTGGAAATGAGGGCAGTTCTCTTAGCGCTATAAGCCTTTCAGGAGATTCTCCCCAGAGGTGTGAGTCAGGTATGGACAGACAAAATGTAGGTAGTCTGGTACATCAACAAACAGGGATGAACCCATTCTTACCCATTATGTTGTGAAGCCACAAGAGTCTGGCAGTGGGCAATGTCTTCATGTTGCTTTCTTATAGCAACGCATATCCTGGCGTTATCCAGTATTCAAGCGGGCAAACTGAGCAGGTCTATCCTAATGCCTCATCAGGGATTCCTCAATCCAACAGTAACACAAACTTGACCTTCAGTCACTGGGTCCAGCCTCACTGCAATCTTTTTGTGTTTCATCTAAATCACAAGTGCCACAGCTACATTTCCCTGATCATTCCACAGGGACAGTCACAGAGGAGTGCTCTGTTTAACAAATGGTCCCCCGGGTCTCCTTTATGCTTTTTCCCCATTGCCTTCGATGAACACATTTATACAGAAAGCAAGAATGTGGAAGGCCAGGGTGGGCCTCATTGTCCCTTTCTGGCCTTGGCAGCCATGGTTTCCATTCCTGTGGCTCTTCTAGTACATCCTCCCTGGAATCTGGATCAGTATCTAGATCTCATCTCACCTGTCCAGACTAACTCCCCAGATCAGAAGACCATGAAATTAACTGCCTGGTTCTTCCAGTTCTAATATTAGCCAGAGATGCTGGTCTTTCCTCGACAGTTGTTCAGATCTTATCATCCTCTCAAAAACATGCTACTACCAAGGTGTACAGCAGCAAATGGAAAAGATTTTCTATTTGGACATCATTCAAAAGTCTAGGCCTCATTTCAGCTCCTGTTCCCTCCTTTTTAGAGTTTTTATCAGAACTTTTTCACAATAGGTCTGGCTACTCCACTATCAAAGCGCAGTTGGTAGCCATCTCTAGTTTTCACATAGGCCAGAACAACTCTTCTATAGCCTCACTGAAGATTTCCAAAGCCTTTTTAAAGGGAACTTTACTACTTCAGCCCCAAGTCAGAGATCCAGCTCCTCCATGGGACATTGCTATCGTGTTGCAAGTATTGACTCAGCTGCCATTTGAGCCAGTAGCATCAGTGGATTTCAGATTTCTGTATTGGAAAAGAGTTTTTCTGGTTTCTGTCACATTAACTAAGCATATATCAGAATGACTGAGAGCTAGTGCTCCTTTCCTTCCTAAGGTGACATCTGAAGCAAATCTAAATCAGGCAGTAGTAAATCTATCAGTCTTTTTTCCACCATTTTGTAATAAAGATGCATACAAACTTTATATAGTGGATGTCCATCACCAACTTCTGTTTTATCTTTACAGAACTAACCCTTTCAGGAAGTCTAATCAACTTTTTGTGGCATTCTCCAAACAAAACTTGGGCAAAGTGATGGCTAAGATTATTTGGTCTAGATAGTTATCTGATTGTTTTACATTTGTTACAATAGATAGGATTACATTTGTTATAATAGATAAGATTTATCCTTACAATGGAAGCCTAAAGGTCATTTCACAAAGGCTATGCCCATGTCTACACCTTTGCCAGCAGGCTTCCTATTGATATCTGTGCAGATGATACTTGGTCAACAAATCATACCTTTGACTTGCATTATAAACTGGATGAACAATCCAGATCGCATTCATCCTTTGGCTTCACCATTATTAGGAATGCCCTTCCTTGATACCACCTGGGGCTATATTATTAGGAATCTGTCCCGTAATTAAATTGGATGAAAACTGACAACACTGGTACAAAACTTATGTACTTACCATAAAGATAGATCTATGTTGTCTGATTTTTGTCTGGTTCAACATCCCTCCCCCTGCCAAATTGTCACTAATGAGACTCCAAAGACTGGTCAACCTTGGCACTTCCTGTCAATAAACAGTCATCACTGCCATTTATGTATAACCATGTCATAGTCTTTTATATACCACTCAGAAATTAGCCGGAATTAAACCCTTTTTCATTAAAATAAGGTTTCTTGCTTGTGCTTTGATGTATTATTCACTTGGGGGAAAACTTGATCTGAGGTAGTAGGGTGGAGGTCAGGGACTTATGGGCAGGGGAAGAGTCAGAGCCCTGGAACTGGAAAGCTTCAAAATCGGTGCCAAAGTTGGATCTGGTCAGACTTGACAACCCATAGCTCAACCGGACAAAAATCAGACAACATAAATCTGTTGTTAGGTAAATACATAGCTTTTGATCTGATTTTGTCAATTTTCATTCATTCCTCAACAATTAGCTTCAGATCTGACCCGGCCGCATTTTACAGCTCGTGGATACTGGAAACTATCAAGCTCCCCCCTTACCCATAATGCTGTAGTCCCCTACCATACTAGAGATCCAATTTGCCACCTTCAAGTATGGACATGGTTGCTGTGAGCTGTCAAGCTTTACTGGTTTTCTGCTTATATAAGTGAACAAGTGGTTTATTTCTTTCACTGTCTTTATCCTGGGTATCTGTATACATTAATTCCTCCCTTACCCTACACTTGTCATAGTGTAATTTAATTTGATTACCATTGTTGGTAGTTTTCTATTAATTTTTTTCCTTTACGCTTATGGTAGTTTCTTGCTTTACCATTGTTGGTAATTTTCTTTCTCTTTTATTTCTCTCCCTTTTTCTGTTTTAAAAAAAAGTCCTTTGCATTATACTGCCTTGTTTTTCAAGAGGTGGCTGAAAAAAATTCCAGCTTTAAAAAAGTGAAAGGAGTGTGGGCATAAGATCCCTCTGTCAGATGCTCATGAGTCCCATATTTATTGCTTGAACCCAGCACACTTAAAGGTGTCGTGTGACATTTGCAAAGCTTTTAATCCGATGGCCTTAGTGGATTGGAAAAACAAGCTTATTTAAAAAGGTCTTCTGCCTATGACCTTCTCAGAATCATCATCTGGAGCTCAGACCTCCATGACAAAAAGGAGCCTATAAAGCAGCCGTCGGACCCTTCTGGATCCTCCACTCTGTCTTCTGATCCTACCACGAAGCCAGCCCATAAAGTATCAAAATGGTCAGATCCAAAGACTAAATCTTCAGCTCTGTCTGCATAAGATGTGCAATCTGTTTTATCGGATCCAATACCTTTGAATCCAAAACCACTCCGTCGGATCTACTATGTTTCTTCTCTAGACTCTGTCCCTTCCAGACTGCCATCACCTTTTTTAGACAGGCACCTTCATTCTAGGTCTCCTCCTCTCTTCTTCCTCTTCTTCCAGGAGACTGACAGAAGCAGATGTGGACAGAATGATGAGGAAGTTTCTCTCGGCACAGATTCAGATGGGAGTTCTCCCGGCTCCTACCCCTTCGGTTCTGGAGACCTTTACCAGTGCTATTCCACCCATCTTAGTTCCTTCACCAATCCGACCCTTGTTTTCAGAGCCCTTGGATCTGAGTCTTCCAGGACTTTCTGTATCAGATCAAAAGAGTATCATATCTTCAGCTCCAGTACATTCTGTGAGTGCACTGGCTCCAAGTGTGTTGGAGTCAGATGACCCTGAGAACTGTAGCATCGTTGCCGGCTCTGAGGTGTTAGAGTCGACTCTGAAGTTGTCATTGCCATCTCTGCCTCTCAGAGCCTGAGCATTGTCAGCACGACTCCGACCACTGCCTTGGGTGGGCTACCTTCAGGTCAGAGGGAACAGATGTTCTGGAAGCATGCCTTCTCAGCTCTGTCAGCATCCTTCTTCCTGGAGCACTCTGCCTTTGAGGTGGTGGAGAGAGTGTTCTCTGCTATTGGAGGACAGACAGTTCCACTCCCCTCTGATCTTACTTCTGGATCCTATATGTCTTTGTGACCTAAGTCTCAACACTCTACTTCACAGGGACAGCCAGCCCAAAGTCTCCAGGCTACCCAGTAGGATATATTTATATCTTCCAGTACTTCTCTGGAACATCCCATTGAAGAAGTCCCTAGGAAGAGAAAGTGCAACAGGAGGAACTTAGACTCTCCTCAAGAGTCGGTCACAGAAGATGCTGATTTTGATGTCGGAGAAGGGTCCCCAAGATTACCACTTGATGGTGTCTCCTTTGGAGACATCCTGGAGATCCTCAGGCAAAGGGTGGTTGGTCTACTAATAACCCTTCCCAAGAGTAATCGGTATTCCTGGAAGCTTTTGAGTCTGACCCGTCTGTCTCCTGGGTGACTCCACCCTCCAGTGAGTTTGTTGATTTGATCTCAAGGTGGGCATGCAGGGAACCCATGCAGTTGATATGAGAGACCAAGCAGGATCATGGCACCACTGAGAAGAAGAGAGTTTTACAGCAAAGGAGTACTAGTAAATGCCATGGTCATAGAGGCAGCCACAAAGAGCTAACTTGTAGAACAAAGTTCATCTGTACATTCCCCTAACAAGGAGTCCAGGGCGTTGAACAGATCTGGGAAGTGTGCATATGTTTCAGCGACCTTTGTACTCAGGTTGCCGAATTATTTGGCACACTTCACCAGACTTCAGAGGGACTTGATTAAAGAACTTTCCAAATCCCTCTCTGGGGCCAGTACTTCTGAGGCAAAGAGCTCTATTGCCTCCTAGTTGGCTACCCTACAGTCTATTACAAATTCATCCATGAGGCTCATTTCACATGCGGCTGAAGGCACCTCAAGGATGGCAGGTTCAGGAATTTTCATTAGGAGACATGCCTGGATGCACTTGTGTGATTTTGCAGAGCCCTTCAAGTCCTTTTTCATCAATGCACCCTTTGATAGTAGTTCATTGTTTGGTCCTAAAGTTAAAGACACCCTCTCCAGGTGTGGGCAAAATGGAAAGACCCTGTCTGCAGTGGGCGTATGTTTTTTGATTCCTCAAAGAACCTTCTCTAGGAATCAACAGGGTGGCCAAAAATGTGGTTCAGAAAGTACCAGGGTCCTTTCCATGATACACATGGAGGTAGTTCCCCCAGGACCAGAGAGGGGGACTCAAGTGGAAGACACCACCAGCATGGCAGAGAAGGCCCACAGAACCAGGGGTCCAGAGATTCTTTCTCTGACATACCCTACCAGCACTCCTAAAAGGAGAACCAATTGTCCACATCTGGAGACAGTTGGGGGTTGTCTATCTTTGCATCAGAAAGCCTGGCTAGGCGTTACAAAAGATACATGGGTGCAGAGTATTATTTCCAGAGGTTATATAATTCCCTTTTCTCTACCCCCCTCCTTTAATAGTAAACAAAATTCCTGATATTCCACCGAGTCAGAGGAAAGCAGCAGCTGTAGAAATAGAAAAGCTTCTAGAAAAAAAAAAAGAGTCATCCAAGAGGTCCCCCCAAAACAGAAAGAATCCAGAACTTACTCAAGATTTTTTTAGTGCCAAAGAAAACAGAGGACTGGAGACCCATTTTGTATCTTAGCAATCTAAACAATTTGGTTCAGTATACAAAGTTCCAGATGGTCATGGCTCAGTTCATTTTTGCCTTTCCTGCACAAGGATGATTGGATGTGCTCAATAGATCTTTAGGATGCATACTATCACATAAAAATGAACAGGCAATCCAGGAGATACTTACACTTCCGGCTGATATCCATTCACTACCAATTTAGAGCACTGCCCTTTGGCCTCAACACAGCCCTCAGGGTGTTCACCAAGTGCATG
Source organism: Protopterus annectens (assembly GCF_019279795.1). Classification (NCBI taxonomy): domain Eukaryota; kingdom Metazoa; phylum Chordata; order Ceratodontiformes; family Protopteridae; genus Protopterus; species Protopterus annectens. Next base: position 345,604,521 of record NC_056735.1, read on the forward strand.
GCAGTAGTAGCAGCTCACTTGAGACTGCATGGATTCCAGGTGTTTCCATACTTGGATGACTGTCTCAGTACTGCTCCAACCAGGCATCTTCTGATAAAATCACGAGACTGTGTACTCCAGATTTGCTCTCATCTAGGAATTACCATTAACCACAACAAATCTCAGCTAGAACCATCTTAGACATTAGAGTTCATCTGGGCCTTGTTCAATACAGTATCAGTAATAGCCTGCCTTCCCTTACCAAGGGTGCAGACTATCTGATTTCAAGTCAAAAAGATAATTCAAAATTATTTTGTATCAGCTCAGTGTCTGCTGCTATACCTCTAGCTCTACTAGCAAGATACCATATCAGAATTCTTCAATGGGTCTTAGCAACTTAGTGGTCCATTCTACACCAACCTATGTTCACCCAGATCAGAATAACTCAGACATGCAAGAAGATCCTCTGGTGCTGGATTCACTCATATGAGATATTACAAGGCCATACCTTTATTCTTCCTCAGCCCAAGGCCGAAGTGACTACGGACACTTCCCAAATCAGGTGGGGGAACAATATTTGAGACAGACAGTCCAAGGCACTTGGCCATCTGAAGAGACGAACATGCATACCAGTGAACTAGAAATTAGACCAGTACTCCTAGCATGTCAGGCCTTTCAAAACTGTCTCCCTTCCGGGACTGTTGTGATTCAGATGTACAGTATGTCTGTGGTATGGCAGATCAGCAAACAAGGAGGAACCAGATCTTACACCCTGTGTTGAGAAGCTCTCAAAGTGAGCTATGGGTGATCTCATCCATTCGGTTTCTGATAGCAGTGCACATTCTGGGAAATTCAGCGTGATAGCAGACAAGTTGAGCAGGTCCATTTTATTGCCTCATGAGTAGTCTCTCAACATAAGAATTGCGGAAAAGATATTCCGGCAATGGGGCCAACCTTTCTGCGATCTCTTTGCATGTCCCGTCAACAAAAAGTGCAGCAGGTTCTTTGCCCTGATCCTCCCACTGGGGTAGTCACCAAAAGATGCTGTCTTCCACAATTGGCCACCCAGTCTCCTGCATACTTACCCCCCAACCCCTCTAATCCCCAAGTTTCTCCAGAAAGCATCTCTGTTAAAGAGCAAAGTCATCTCCATTGAGCCTTATTGGCCTCGCCAGATTTGGTTCCCCTTTCTTTTTCTCATCTAGTTCACCTTCCATGGATTCTGGATCCAGTTCCAGACATCCTGTCTCAACTGACAGACATGATTCACCCGGACATTTTAGGCCTGAAGCTGACCACATGGTTTCTCCACTTTCATTGATAGTGAGACAACCCAGGCTCTCCTCCCCTGTCCATTACATACTTTTATCCTCCCATGAAGGTTCTGCTAGGAAGATTTACAGAAATAAATGGAAAATATTTCCTTTTGGGGCAAAAAGACATTGACACCTTTTCAGCACCAATACATAAAGTTTATATCTAAAATTTTTAATGAGGGGGCTAGTTCCTATACTATTAAAGTACACCTAGCTGTCATTTCTAATTTTCACATAGGAGTTAACAATGACACATTAGCTTCTTCAAAACTTTGTAAGGCCTTTATAAGGGGTACCATTCTTCTAAGACTACCCTTTAAAGATCCAACTCTGCCATGGGCTTTGACTTAGTCTTACAAGCTTTGACTCAATGTCATTTTGAACCATCAAAGAAGTATGAACTAACAATTTTAACCTGGAAAACTATCTTCTTGGTAGCAATAACCTCGACACAAAGTGTCTCTGAACTTCAAGCCTTGTCTTCTTAGCCTACTTAGTTAATATTTCACAGATATAGGGAAACACTATGAACCAACCCTTCCTTTCTTCCTTAGGTGGTGCCAGAATCCAATAATGATCAGTCTATTAATCTTCCAGTTCTTTTTTCCAAATTCCACGAACAAAGGAGAATACATGTTACATTTGTTGGATGTTCACAGACAGTTACATTTCTATTTGCACAGAACAAAGAATTTTACAAAGACAGATCAATTATTTGTTCATTTTGCAGAATCAAAATTGGGCAGGTCAGTTATGAAAGTAACTTTAGCCAAATGGTTAACTGATTACATCTCCTTTGTCTATAACAAATTGGGTTTGTCTTTGCCAAAACCTTTGAAAGCTCGTTCAACCAGGTCCATGCCAACTTCATCAGTAATTTTATCCAGGTCTTCCATGAAAGATATCTATATGGCTGCAATTTGGGCTAATCCTCATACCTTTATTACTCATTAAAAATTGGATCTGTTCTCAAGAGGAAGAGCAGACTTCGGCTCAGCAGTGCTCAGGAATATCCATCGAGTCTTCCCGGGATTCAGGTAGGTGGGGAGTCTGTCCCAGTTGTTGTGAAATGAATGAAAATTGAAAACATCAGATAAAGAAGTTATGTATTCACCATAAAGTTCCATCTTTGCTGTCTTATTTTCATTCTTCCTCAACTCCCCATCCCTCCAACCCTCTACCATTTTGTTTGTGACTTCTAGAAGAAGGAGAAGATAACAAGGGAGCCACTGTTTCTGCCTTTGAGCTCCGGGTATTGTTTCTGTTTTTTGTTTTTAATTTCTCCAAGTGTTTTGGGTTTCTAATACCATGACGGGAATTGACCCCATTCCTAAGTCAAAGTTTGATTAAAGTTCATACAATTAGTATTATTTCAGTCTTTGATGTTAGCCAGAAGTGCTCTTTGTAGCACCCGCAGTGTGCTCAGTAATGACTCCTCCTGCAATTTGTACGGAGTTAAATGCATCGGTAACATATCTAAATACGATTGTAGATTCTTTTTTATATGACCCGTTGCTCCAACTACTACGGGAACTGTCTAGGTATCTTTCTTTTCACATTGCTCTCATTTCTGCCTGTGAATCCTGAAATTTTACAACTTTGTACCCCTCTGTACCCTCTGTATGCAAGACACTGTAGTCAGTGGGTGTAGCAATTTCACTGATCAGTGCTACTTTTGTCTTCTTTTCATGGACCACTATATCTGGTTTTCTCGTATCTGTCTTTTGAACTGTTGGTAATGGGTGATCCCATTTGATGTAGACCATCATTTTTCATGATGCTTTGTGGCTCATGTTTCCAGTGTTTTTCAGCTACTCCAATATTATAATGTTTTCCCAATCCCCATTGCAACAGTCTTGCCACATTATTATGCCTTTCAGTATGCAGTCTTTCTGCCATTAGTGTGTCGCAACCAGCAACAAAGTTGCTGAAGTTCAGAGACACTGAGTCAAGGTTGTTTCTAATTCTGTTTTACAACACCTACACTTGTCTGTTTCTCCCACATGTTCAATGGACTTTATAAATCAACATATACATAATCTACTATCTTGGGCCGCCAGTATTAACCTTTTATCTTTTGGTTTGAATTCACCTTTTCTTAACCATTCCTGTGTTTGATCTTGATCAACATGAGGTTGTTCCAGGAGTTTTCTGTACTTGCAACTATATTTAAGCATTTTCCACATTTCTTGCCTACTCATCTGATCCTTTACCTTATATCCTTTCTTTTGTTTTTTTTTTTTTTTTAGCACATTCAATTGCTGCCTGATTTTTATCTACTTCTGGTTTGATTTCCATTCCTGCTTGATGCCGATATGCTTCTGCTAGACTAAGCAGGGACATTATCTTAGATTTATGCTCCTCGTGTTTCAAAGCATTCACTATGTTTGGGTCTTGTTAGGTCAGCAGATATATATGCACTTCCATGATTGCAGATCTGTACATGTAATCAATTTCAAGGAGGCCCATACCTCTTTCTGAACGGGGAATATATAATCTTGTTATGCACTGATTTTTATAAATTATTTGATGAGCATGAAGTATCCTTCTTGTTTTCCTGTCTAATCTATCCAATACCTTTTGGGGCGAGTCAGTCACTCAAAAACTGTAAATTAGGACAGGAAGAGAAAATTGGTTTATATCTTGAACTTTGTTTGTAGGTTCATAGGTTCATAGAATAGTACTAGGCTAACTGCCCCTGTGGACCATTTTAAGCCTAGCCATATTCCCCTCATGAGTCAAACCCTGCACCTTGTGTCTTTAAGGTAAGCAACTTAATCATTATACCAACCCCCAACTCCTAGATGTCAGCACTGTTTACAGGATTAATTTAAGTCTTCTAAAATATGCCTTACTGAGTTTTATTCACATTTGTTTATGTTTTGTTGTTAATACTTCATCAATTCCCAAATAATTATACACTCCCTGTTGCTCAAGCTCTTTTATATCACATTCTTGTCCCAAACTGATGTTTGCTTGGTGCTGTAGCTTTCATAGGTTCATAGGTTCATACTAGGCTATCTGCCCGAGGGCATTTACAAGCCTAGCCCATAGTTTTGTGGCTTACGCCACCCCTTTAGTATGGGGAACTATACCCATTATTTTGCTGTGCCTCTGTCGAGCAGTGACACTGAGGTAATCCCTGGGGTATATCTGCGATCTCCCATCCATTGGTCAAGATTTCTCTTGAACAAGGCCAGCGAGGTGCTCTGCCTGTTTTAAAGGTTGCTTTTGCTCATTTATCAAGACCAAATGACATTCTTATATAATTTGAAAAAGTGTTGACTACTTGCAGTTCCTCATCTGATGAACTATATAGTTTTAAATCATCTACAAAGAGAAGATGAGAAGTCTTTACACTTTGTTGTTTTCTGGGAGCCAAATTATAGCTGTGACCTAATATGTTAAGCAGACAGCTTAATGGGTTAAGGGCAAGGCAAAAGAGCAGTGGTGAGAGAGAGTCACCCTGGAATATCCCCTTTGAATTTTTATCCCTGGACTAATAATTTGTCCATTATCATGGCTTAACTGCAAAGTGGTTTGCCACTGTTTCATGGTCACTGTGCTGTACTTTAGCACTGTATGGTGTATCTTACACATTTTTAAGCACTCTTTTATCCACAAATGGTTTTTTGTAGTCTATCCATGCCATACTTAAATTCATCCCCTTTTTACAGTTCTCCACTATGACTTTATTTAACAACAATGGATCCTTTATTCCATATGATTTTCTTTTATTACCCTTTTGTTCTATTGCCATAATTGAGTTTTCTTCTAAATGACTATAAACTCTTTCAGCGTCAATTCCAGTGTATAGTTTATACATCATCAGAATGCAAGTTATTGGTCTGTAGTTGTTAGGGTAGCTTGCAGGTTCACTCTAAGTAGGAGCATTGTTTATCCTGTTGTTAGCCAGGCTTGTGTCTGTTCACAGTTTGCATACAAGTAATTCTTACTCATGGCTAAATCTTCATGCAAAGATGTTAATAATTTTAGCCAGAAGTTAGGTACTGCATCTGGGCCTAGGGTTTTCCAGTTAGAGGCTTGTCTCTCTGGCCGTTACTTCTCCCATTTCATATCTTGTACATTTGAACTTTTTATTCTTTCTTTTGGCTGCACAGTAATGTATCCTATTTACTTCTGTTGTATCTCATGAATCTCTATGGACAGTCCTAATTACCGTGTTCATTTGTTTTATCAAACTTCTAACTTTTTGGGTTTTATTGACCTTCTGCAATCTATTTCTTTCATTGATCTTAATATGTCTATCCATCTATGTTAAATCAAGCAACTGTTCTCTTAGATCATTTTCTTTTAAACTGAGGGCACATTCTTTGTTCTCCATTTCCTGCAGGCATTCTATAGAGAGTTCCAGAGCATCTTCCTGTGCGGCGTTCTCTTCAGTTTCACCCTCTGTCATCTTGCTCTTTCATATGGGAACTCACTGGCCTATTACTCCATGACATAGACTGTATCAGAATTTACCACAGTTTCCTGTTCTTTTCCTTGCTGTATAGCTCCAACTGAACGCTTGTGCTGGTTTCCTGTGGGAGGCACTAAAGTATCTTCATATGTCAGTTCATTAGATGCTTCTTGCTCCACTGGGACAACACAGATGGAATGTTAACTTTTTTTTTTTCCATCCATGCTTATGAATTATTTTCATTTGACTCCTATAGCCACATTTTAAACAGTCTTTGCAATCAGTGGAGTTAACCAATCAAGTAGGGAGCTGAACTAGACAGCCAGGCCTTTCTTTCATACCCCCCCCAATAAACACATCTAAGTACAATTTAGATTAGCCAGTCTGCCTGCCACATCTTTGGGAGAAGAGAAGGAACTGGAGCACCCAGAAAACAAACATGCAAACTCAGGGAGAATATGCAGACTGCACGCTTGAGGCAACAAAACTTAGAAATGAACCTGAGAATGTGTTGTGAGATGACAGTGCTATTCACATTGCCGCTGTGAAGCACACACATGGGATTATCAGCTTTTATAAGAGAGAATGCAGAACTTGCACAACAATCATATACGTGAATACTTTTAACTGCTAGAGAACTGGTCACATTTTCTTTTTTCATTTTTGTGTGTTCATAGATATATCTATATATCTATATCTATATATCTATATATATATCTATGGTTCCCCTTCAGAAGACTGAATGATCATAAGCTCGAAATTCATAAGCCTGAGACCAAAAGCCTGAAAACGCACAAAATACACATACTGACTTTAATGTGGCTTCACTATTCTTAGCGCTGTGGTGGAAAGTAAAAGGTTGGGTTCAGGTAAGTGTGCGATTGTTTTTATGTTAGGGTTAGGGGCGGGTTAAGTGAGTTAGGGTTAGGGCGCAGGTTAGGCATGTTTGCGATAGTGACAGACTTTAGAGTTAGGGGCGGTTTAAGTGAGTTAGGGCGCGGGTTAGGTGAGTGTACGATAGTGACGGACCTTAGGGTTAGGGTTTAGGTTAAGGTAAGTGGGTAGATAGTAGTGTCTTTGTACTGGCATATTAGCATTATTTGTATCCTGTGTGTTTTCAGGCTTTTGAATTTCAGGCTTTGGAGTTTTCAGGCTTTTGGTTTAGGCTTATGAATTTCGTGCTTATGATCATTCAGTCTTCTGAAGGGGAACCATATACATATATTTTAAGCCTAGCCATGCATCCCAAATCTCTGACAAGTTCTGATAACCTTTAGTGTAAGCATGGGCCTACCAGATGAACCATTTACAGGTTACCTGTGTACGTTAGAGACATAGGTGCCAAACCAGGGATGAATTTCTGGTTTCCCATCCACTTGTCCAAGTTGCACTTGAATTAAGTTAGGGAGGAACTCTGCTTCACATGGAGGGGGAGCCTGTTCCATAGTCTGTGGGATACATACCTATCTCTCCAGCAGGTCCTGTTTGTATCACAGGCATGGTTTAGGTCTTTAGAATGGGTAATTCTGGTGCTGTTTGTTTTGTGGATATGCAGGAGGTCCATCAGAGTAAGGTCTGACAATGCCTTGCATTCCAGGCGTAGATTTCCCCTCAAAAGCCTGTAAGAGGCAGAATACAGGGATAGGGGCTTGATGCGGTCTGCATAGGACATATTACTTTTTTAGTGAGGAACCTCTGTAGATGTTCAATTTGTTGGATATGCCTTTTTAGGTAAATCCACTGATGCAAAACACGAAGATTTATTGAGGAATTAAACAGAAGTTAGCTCTTTCGTCTGGTATACATAACCAGACTTCCTCAGACAACTGAAAATTGCATCAAAACCAATTTATACCCATCAAAATCACTAATAGTCACACCCCACCTGAACTTAATGAGCCGTGTGTACTAAGTGCCCAGCCTTCTATATAGGCAAAACTCAACGCAAACTGGCCCAAAGGATACATGAGCATAGATATGAAATGCGGCAAAGTGATGAAAAAAATGCACTATATAGGCATGTCAAATCTTTCCCTGATCACACATTCAAATCCGTAATATTACAACAAGTAAAATGTGGGGATGGGGGGGGGGGCATGGAAGATATTCCTCGAAGAGAAAGAAATCTGGTGGCTGGTCTTTCTCAATGCATATTCCCCCCAGGCTTTAATGATATAGTATCCATATCAAATAAGTTAAAATTAAAAGTATTTAATAGGTAACTTTTTTCCAGTCAGAGAGGGTTTTCTTGATTTGGTAAAGGTTTCAAGCACCTTTAACAACAACATGTTTTTAACATATATTTTATGTATATTCCTTTTCATATATACAGCTGTATTTTTAAAAAAAATCTTTCTAATGATGAAGGTATAAGTTATATACATATATATATTTATAGGTATTCTGATTTTCCAAAGTGTTTTATATAAGATGCTTTTAATGTTGCACAGTGCACTTTGCTTAGCATTTAAGTTTGATGTCATTTTGGTGCTCATTAAGTTCAGGTGGGGTGTGACTATTACTGATTCTGATGGGTATAAATTTGTTTTGATGCAATTTTCAGTTGTCTGAGGAAGTCTGGTTATGTATACCAGACGAAAGCACTAACCTTTGTTTTATTTCTCAATACATCTTTGTGTTTTGGATCAGTGGATTTCAGCCTGAGTTTTTTCAGAGTGCAGTTTGTTGTTCAACACGTGTACTGGTTAGGTAAATACCAAAAGGGGCATTGTACTGAATGATAGGGCTAATGAATGCCGAATACTGTGGAACAATGACTTCCTTGGACTTAGATGCCATACCTTTGTAAGTTGCGCAACATAGGATGATTCCCTTACCACTGTAAACAAATGATGGTCAAAGACTAGATTACTATCTATGTGTGTCCCTAAGTCCCTGACTTCTGGGTCAACTCTAAGGGGTATATTGTCAGTATGATAGTTACTAGGGGTGGATGACTTCTCAAAGGATACTATTATGCATTTCTTGGCATTTAGGTTTAGTCCATGGCTTTGATACCAGTTGTTTGTCTGTGTCAGCCCCTCCTGGAGAACATTTGTGACAGTGTTAAATTCAATGACAGCTCCTAGTTTGCAATCATCTGCAAATTTAGTCAGCCAGGGACCACTGACATTGGCCTTGACTTCTGAAAATTAAATGCCAAAAAGGAGCGGTCCAAGGGCTGATCACTGAGGGGACTCCACTTGTGACTCCATTTACAATGAGCTCTTTGTAGAGGTGGACTCCCCAATTCTAACTTCCTGAGTCTTGTCTGTGAGCCAGTTGGCTATCCTCCAGGTGACATACAGGTTTGTACTTAACCTCTTGAGTTTATCAACAATGCCCAAGTTGGGTATTGTGGCATATGCCTTGGCCAGTTCAAGGTAGGCAGTGTGAATGATTTTGCCCTCCTCCATTGCTTTGGTGACCTTCTCAAAGAAGTCCACGAGGTTGGGTATGCATGAGCTGCCCTTGACAAAATCAAACTGGGTTGGGTCCACTGTCTGGAGGTTTACTGTATCCCTGTTGGTCATCGCCATGATAATTCTTTCCATGGCTTTACATATAAGACTAGTGAGACATATGGGTCTGTAGTTTTCAGGGTCTGTAGATGACCCATTTTTGTACAGAGGGATGACTGTTGCCTTTCTCCATTCATGAGGCATGAAACTTGTTTGGGGGCCACAGTTAAATAGTAATTTCAGAGGACTTGATAGGTCATGTTTCATGCTATTTAAAAGGCATCCTGGGATGTTGTCTGGCCCATTGATGCAGTGTTCTTGGTCTTAGAGAGAGCATTAAAGCTCTGCACACAATTGTGTAATGCCTTTGACGTTGCGGACATAGCTAAAGATTGCTTTGTCATTGTCCTTGACCTGGAAGGCCAAACTTAACTCAATTTTGGCTTTGGTAGACTTTATTTGTCCTCTGAGTTGCTTGTTTAGTTTAATAAGAGTGATTTTATCCTGCTGGGTGCTGCACCTTCTAATTGCCATGATTTTCTTCCTTCTGGTATATAGCTTATTGATTTTGTGATTCCACCAGCGTGACTTGTTCTTTGAGTTAGTTCTGTACTTTTTCCTGGTGGGTACCAGCTGTCTTTATGCAGCTATTAACATGCTTGTAGAGGGTTTCTGTGAACAGTTCTGCATAGGCAGTAGTGTTCTCTGGGTTTATGGGGGCTTGAAATGTTGCCATGTTCTCACGTAATAGCAGGTGGTTAGCCTTAGAATAGTTACTGAATATTCCAGGTTTAGCTGGGGATCCAGGTTTTAATTTTACTTCAAAGGAGACCATTTTGTGGTCTGACCTTACCAGAGCAGGCATTACATAAGGGGGTGTGCCACACTCTCCCATATTAGTGAGGATCAAATCCAGTATGGTTCCACTCCTGGTTACTGTATCGACTGTCTGGTCCAGGGAGTTTGTGTTTACAAAATCCAGGCATCTCTGTGCATGTACGTTTAGTGTCATATTGGATTCCCACTTAGTGGGATAATTAAAGTCACCCATAAATATGGTATTGGGTTGAATGTTTAGTGTTTCTACTAAGTTTAAATACATGGTCATAGAGGGGGGGCTGTAGCTTGCAAGGAAGTGGTATTTGATTTTGCCTATGGTAATTTGAACATGGAGCAGCTCAAGTGCAATGTGCTGTTTGACCAGCCTTGAAGTATATTTATTTTTGATGTAACTAGAGACACCTCCACCTTTAGTCCCTGCCTGAGAAGTAGCTGGGCTAAATGTGTGGAAGGCATTATAACCTAGCACTGTTGGTGTGCTCTCCATGGCTTTAAACCATGTCTCAGTGACTGCACAGACATCAGCATTCTCTAGGGTAAAGATAGCTTCTAGGGAGTGGAGTTTTTTGTTTAGACTCCTAGCAGTCAGCAGTAATACCTTTAGATTTTCTTGGTTTTGATTTGCTGTGTCAGAAGTACTTTCAATTTGGCATTGCCTAAAAAAGGTACTTTTGGGGGAAGACAGTGTTATAACTACTATTTGAAAGCGTAGATGAAAGAGGTGCAGACCATCCCTGGCAAAGTAGCATGGTCTGTTGACCATCTCCTTCCCTACTGACAAATATTGTTCCCCCTTAGAATGACACCAGAAACTAAGCCAGTTATTAAACTCAGTCATATTTTGTTTATATTGTGGCATCATCCTTGGAGAAGGTAAAATGCTGCTCAATGCTAGGCTCATACCAGCCTGCGACACATATCCCAAGAACTCCATGATATCTCTCTTCATATAGTATAGGGAGGTACGTCTGAGGTCATTAACTCCCACATGGACTATGACTGAGTCATATTGGTAATTGTGGTCCAGTGACCTGAGTGCCTGTGTAATGTGGTGGATCCTAGCCCATGATAAGCAACTGACCATGACTATCTCCTTACTCATCCTGGTGAGAGGGACATCAGTGTTTTTCATGATGGAATCTCCAATGATGAGAATGTTGGATTGTGTGGTTGCTTGCTTTACGGGCTTAGAGGCAGAGGCTCCATGAGATGTAGCTCTCCGTGTTGATGTGGGTGTTGTTTTGAAAGAGCGCATTTGGGGCTGCTGAGGGTATTTGTTATGTGTACTTCATCTAGGAGGTCTTTGTGGTTTAGGAAGGTTACATTTAAATGCCTCAGCATATGTGGGTCAATATGTCTGCTTTTAACTGTGCGTGATTGGTGCAGCGCGTGTACTACTGACAACCTTATTGACATTAGGAGTACTTTTATGTGAGAGCTTTGCCTTCATTGACATTGTGTAAATGCATCTCTTGCATACCATATCAGTTTGTTTAAGAATTAACTGGTTAGTAAACATGAGGTAATTTCTAAATTGCCTCAGGATGCCCATATCCACCAAGCCAGCAATGGAGACAGTAGGAAAGTTCATATCCATGGCAACAGAGCCTTTTTTATTGATTAGACAGAGTGAGAATATTAATCACTGTCAGAAGTATCTGGTTTGCAACTATGGAGACAGTGCTTGTCACTGCAAACTAGTTGGCCTGTGTGCAACTAGGTATTTGAGAAATTTCAGTTGTGCTTCTACAGGAAAAATGTCACTCAAGGTGTCTTTGTCTGTACAGAGCACTGCCAAACACTTGGAAGCAAACTAAAATGAAGACCTTGAAAATTTAAGGATGAAGTATTTAGGCAGATATTCTAAAATTAGAACCAAATCAAGCAGTACTTACTGAAAAGAAGGAATTAGCTTGTGTTTGTGCGTATTTATATATGCACACATATGTAAGTATACATATTTATACACGCATATATAGATACATACGTATACAGATACATATAGTGTGTTCTATTGTGTATGATCAAACTAATTTAATGTTGAATTGAAAACAACAAAAGTTTGAAAATACACAGTACCGAAAACAAAAAATATCGAATGAAATAATATTGAGAAAGGAAAATTATTTCCTCTCCCAGTGTTAACAATAAAACCCTATAACACTAGCCTCAGATTTGTCTGAACAGTGGTGGGGTAGTGTTACAGGCTGGTTTTATGAAGGTAAATTATAGGGTTAGGGTTGAAGGAAAGGGTAATGTTAGGATCAGAGATAGCACCCAGTACTAAAGAGGGCAGGGGGGGTCCTGCTTCCCTGCACCACCTTAATAATGGGTGCTAACCCTAATGCTACCCCTTCCCTCAATCCTAACCTACACCTCACCTTCATAAAAGCCTTCATGGAACATTGCCACTACACAAGACACATTCAGACACAAAGATATTCACAAACACATAGAAACAACACTATATCTATCCCCTAACCTAACCCTAAAATACACAAATTCACACACACACACGCACACACGCACACATACAACACCTATCCTTCACTCATCCCTGACCCTAACCCTAAGTCACATACACACACACAAGCATTCTCACCGTTTCAACTCCATTTGCCTGACTCAACATTACATGCCATCAACATTTTGACTGCTCAGCTGTCCATACCATCAACATTAAACCATACTCCCAGAGTTTGCTAAAGAAATGGCATTTTATTTATATACATATGTATTATATGCATATATATATATATATATATATATATATATATAGATAGATAGATATGGATATACATACACACACACACATATACATATGTATGTACACACACGCACACACACCCTCTGTATGTTTGAGTTCCAGTTTTGGTACTTCTGACATTTACCTACTTAGACAAAGGGTTTTGTTTGCATTGGTGCTGGCAGTTGTGACACTGCATATGATGGTGAGTAGGGTGTCCAGATTCCTAGGTGTAATCTACCTGACTGAATGAGGTGACAGTGATCCTGTTTCAGCAGAGTTCAAAAATTACCTTTTTTCCCCTGTTCTCTATACATTGTTGATCAACCATGCTGACTTATAGTATCAGTGCAAAGTAGGTAGCAGTAAATATGCATCAGTTAAGCCCAGGATGTTTTTTGAAGCCACTCTGCAATTTGAAAGTCTTTATGAGTGTTTATTATTGTTTGTTAACTGGGTGGTCCAGGGTGGACAGAGCCTGTTTACAGTGAATGATCAAGAAGAAAAATCCAGACATATGAGATTTACTAACAGCAAGTCACATTATAAGCAGATTTTCTACATCCCCAGAAGTGAGTACCCAGAGAAGAATATACATAGATGGGGGTGTTATGGTAGTGAAACAAGCAGATGTTCACATCATCAGCAAGTAAGCACCAGTTGAAGAAATTCATATTTACAGTGCTTACATGGTAACAGATATATTTATATTTTGGCAAATTATGAATGATATATGATCTAAAGTGTTGTTTCTTAGGTGGGAAGGCCAGCTTTCTGGTTTAGGGGTGGTCAGAACAAGTCTGAAAATGTTGTGCACATCATTAGCTTTTCAGTATTGTTTTATATGCGATCAGGCAAAAAAAGAGGAGAGTCTAAAATATGTTCTACATTAACTTTTCAGTATTAGTTTTTGTAGTATCAGGTGAAAAGTAGAAGGATAGTAATCAATGAATAAGTGTTTCTGACTGATAATCAGTAGTAAACGAACATTATATTAAACCAGATCTTTGAGATTTAATGTGCTGGGATTTTTACAATGGTTTTTATATATATATATATATATATATATATGTGTGTGTGTGTGTGTGTATATATATATATATATATATATATATATATAATTTATATATATATATATATATATATATATATATATATATATATATATATAGATAGATATATCTACACACAGAGAAATATATGTATATACACACACACACACACATATATATATATATATATATATATATATATATGTATATATTTGTGTGTGTGTGTGTATGTATATATATATATATATATATATATATTTTTTTTTTTACTATCAAATGAGTGAGATTCAAAAGACTGAATCCCAAAAAAGACTGAAAAGTCAAAATACTTAATGATGGAATCTACCCCTTCTCTACTGTTGTGCAATCTTGTAGTTGGCATATATAGTTAGCAGGGGTGTGGAGGTGTAATGCTCTCTGCCCTGCCTTAGCTGCTTGCTGAAACCTTGCCTCCTTTCTTAACCTCTCTGTACCAGCTTAATTTAAATCTATTCAGCACTAGCTTCCCTCAGGTTTATGTATCTGTGCAGTTTGGGACCAGTGTTCTACTGAAAGCGCTTTTCTGCATAAATCTTTTGGAGATTTTTGTTTCTTCTGCACCTTTCCATCTTTCTCGCTTGTTTGTTTTTCCTCACTTTTTATTTTCTACCTGGGTGTTAGCACCTCTCCGCTCGCTCTTGCTATACTCAGGCTCGCTTCGCTCCTCTACCCTACCCCCATTCCCACCCACCCCATTACAAATTCCTTTATCCCATCCACACACCACTCCCCTTCCTCCCCTACTGTCCACTAACAAACAACTTCCTGTCAGCTTAAAAAAAAAACATTATTTCCTATCCCCACCGTGTCTTTTCCCACCTCCTACTAACTGACATCACCCTCTTCTCCTACTACCTCTAACCATCCTCAGTCTATTGTACCAAACTCAGCTTTATCTAAACACCTATCCATATTCTCTCTAAATATCCAAAGCCTAACTAACAAAATTCTCTTCTACTTCTAATTTTCTTCCTTCTCTATCTTCTCTTACTTTACCCATCCTCTAATCCAATTACACTCTCTCAAAATGTTATACCTTATCTTTACCTCCTCACTCCTCTTTTTTCTAACTTCTCTAACCTCATATCATTTCCACCTTCCTTCTCCACTGCTACACTGTCCTACCTCTTATACCTTCAATACTTAGTTTACACCACCCTTCTTTGATATCTCCCCAGCTCTTTTCAGTCTCCCCAACTATAACCTACGTAAACTGACTAGATTGGAAATACTCCTCCCAACCTATAAGTATAATCTCAATCTGTACAAGCTACACTTATCTATCACTTTACTTTCTTTACCAACTAATAACTTACTTACAACAGGTGACATCCACTTGAACCCTGGCCCCTCTCCCTTTCTACCTAGGCACATATCTCCACTATCCACTACCTACCCCTATTCTCCTACTACCTCTAACCATCCTCAATCTGTTTACCAAACTCAACTGTATCTAAACACCTATCCATATTCTTTCTAAATATCCAAATCCTAACTAACAAAATCACTGAGTTCCATGCCTGGATTGGCCATATAACCCCTCAGATACTTTGCCTATCAGAAACCTGGCTGAAGCCACACATCACTAACAACAAAATCCTCCCACCACACTATAATATCTATTGCTGTGACAGAGTCGCTAAAAAAGTGGATGGTGTTGCCATCCTCCATTCTAACAATCTCAACTTCTCACCTTTCCCCACACGCATCCCTTACTTTCACCCCACTGAACTCCTTATCATAAACTGCCATCTGAACCCACACAAAAAACTAGCTATTACCTCTATCAATATCCCTCCAGGAAATAAGTTGCCCATCCTAGAGAAAATCCTTTCCTGGTTCTCTTACAATATACCCTATATAAATCAGTATTAACCTGCATGGTTACCATCAACTGATAACTTCACCCACCTAAATCCATAAGAACACAATATCTAACTCTGTAATTGACTGGATTCTTACCAACTCCCCTAACCTGTATCAGAACCCCACTACTCTACCAGACCACCTTAGTGACCACCTACTCACTACCTATTCACCTCTGTCCTTAGATACACCTCCCAACCTCCAAAACCTAACCTGTATAGAGACTGCCATAAACTTTCTAACTTCACCGTAACCCAATTCAACTCTATTCTGTCTTCCACTGACTGGTCTTTTCTGAAATAAATCCCTCTAAATGATGCAGTAAATAGTTTCAATAACATTTCCTTGAATACCTTGAACTCCCTTGCTCCCTCTAGAAAGGTAAGAATAAAATCTAAATATGCTGCCTGCCTTTCCAAAAATACTAGATCCCTTATCCTCCAGAGAGATAAAGCATGGAAAGCCTGGATCATATCTAAGCAACTACCCTTGCTTCACAAATATAGACATCTCAGCAATTTAACTAAGAAACAAATCAGTTTTGACAAAAAGTCATTCTTTAACTCTACTCATCTAAATAACAAATCCAACCCTCAGAATTTCTGGTCTACCATAAACAAAATTCTTTCTCCTGGCTGCCCGTCAAACCCCTCTCCCTACCCTAATACATCCAACCTAGAAACAGCTGCACTAATAAATTCACACTTTATCAATACTATCCAGGCTCTCTTACCATCAAACAGGAATACTACTCCTCAACCTACCCCTCACAACCCACCTAACAATAATCCATGCTCCCTACAACCTGTTCCTACATCCTACATCTGATCTCTTCTTCTAAAGCTCAAACCTTCTTCCCCTTCCACTGATGTTACCTCCTGTCTTCCTCAAACTAGCTGATAACTCTATAGTTTTCCCAGTGTCTATTCTAATCAACATGTCCATTCAAGAATCCACTGTGCCTACCCTGTGGAAATCATTTTTTACTATTCCCCTACACAAAGGTAGTAACTCCACAGACCCATCTAACTACTGTCCTATATCTTATCCCCTCTCCCCAAAATACTCAAAAAAAGCATTCATTCACAACTTCATAAATGCCTACTCTAACACAACCTTCTCACACCCACAACACAACTACTGCCCTCCTATCCTTTACCCATACCATTGTTGAGGCCCTGGATAACAACAAACTTATCTCTAGTCTCTTCCTAGACCTCTCAAAGGCATTCAATACAGTCTCCCATCCCTTATTGCTATCTAAACTTGCTAGTCTCAATCTGTCATCCTCCACCCTTACCTGGTTCTCCGGTTACTTATCTAGTAGGCAGCAGTCTGTTAAATGGCTCTCTTCCTCTTCTCCATTCTTACCTGTCCCAACAGGAGTCCACCAAGGCTCCATCCTGGGACCCATCCTGTTCAATATCTTCACCAATGACCTCCACACATCTTGTAAACTATCTTCCCTCATCCAATATGCTGAAGATTCAACCCTTATATCCATCTCCGAGAACATCTCTGAACTTCATACTCTCACTCAGCAAACCTTTTTATCTACCGAACAGTGGCTAACTGATAACCTACTCATCCTCAACCCTAAAAAGACCAAGCTCTTAATATTTCTCCCCTGCTCACTTTTCCCACCACAAATCCCCCTTCTCTGTCACTTCCTCAAATAACACAGTTATTAAACCTGATGCTCACACTAAATGTCTAGAAGTCATCATCGATGACAAACTCACATTTAATATGCACCTTCTCCAATGTATAAAAAAGACAAACCAGAAACTAGGTTTATTATATTTCTAACTCCAAATGCTAGATTCTCCCTTGCTCAAGCTCTCCTTCTCCCCTCCCTTCTCTATGCTGTCCCAGTGTTCACCAACATTCAAACCATAACCTTTAACAAATTCCAACAAACTTACCATAAGATTGCTAGATTCATCACAAACTCTCCATACAATACATATCACTGTCTAGCCCTTACATCCCTCAAATGGCTAGAATTCCCCCACCTACTGTTGCTGTCACAACTTCAAATGTTATACTTTATTCTCTACAAACTGTCATCTTGTCCTGCTCTCTCTTCCTTCATCTCTACTTACACACCTTCTCATACTCTCCATACCTCATATCAGTAACTACTAACCTACTAACCAAAAAACAGTAGGCAAACTCTTATATAAATACACTACAGCCCAAACTTGGAAGAAACTTCCTAGACATATGCACCACTATTCTCCCTGTCCACTTTAAGGAAAAAACTCAAACTCCATTTTCTTAGCTCCAAAATCTGTTCTTGTAAAGGCCCAACTTGACCCCTTCCTCTCCACCCTTGGTGTACCCTGCTCACTAGCTGACCCTCACAGCAATAGCAATCCCTTTCTAGGAGGATACCACTTTCTGATTTATACATCATATCAGGTAGACCAAACTCATGTTTGTAAATATGTAAATAATCTTTACTCTGTTAACACAGGTCTATTTCAGCTATAAGTGTGTGCATTCTTTGCTTTGTATGTTTATGTATATTGTATAACTCAATTTCTTTTCATATGTTCCTAGACATATGCCTAGGGGTTGGGAGGGTGGCTTAATGGCTAAGGTGTTTGCCTTACAAACACAAGATGCAGGGTTTGAGTCTCACAAGGGATAATTGGCTAGACTTAAAATGGCTCGCAAGGGCAGTTAGCTTAGTACTAAACTATGAACCTATGAACCTATGTTACTGTAAATGTTATTTTTATTTTGTATACTGTCTGTTTTGGAGCTTTTCTCCTTGGGTCTTCACTGAAAAAAGGCCAAAAGCCCAGCTGGACTAACCCGGTTAACAAATGTCAATACATTAATAAATAAATAAATATATATATATATATATATATATATATATATATATATATATAGACAGATTTTTTAAATTGGGTGTGATGGTTCCTACTTTGGGTCAGTAATCAAGGATCCTCAATCCACACCACTAACACAGGTGAGAAATGGCCACTAGGAGCAAAAATGAATGCACACAATATTTTTAGATGCAGCTGTCTGCACCAAGTATAATTTCCCTTAAGAGCACACAAGGAGCACACTCCAGACCTGAGGCTGGACCTTTTGTCTCTCTCCAGGTCCCAAACAAGACTCCATACTGACCACTTTGGAGCTCTGTGTCCCTGTTCCAAGTAGCTGACACACACACACACACACACACACACACTTGGATTTTTGATTTACATACACACACACACACACACACCTGGGAAAGGTGGCATAGATTTATCAGTTGTGCCCCCTCTGTCTAGACTGTAAGGTAATTACGCTGCCACCAGTTAGCTAGTCTAAGGCTCTTACAAGGGTATCCAGTTATACTAGTAAAATTAATACTAATACAAAGGGTAGAGTTTAACCAATGCAGCAAGGCTTTCAGAAACAGGCACAGTGTCACAAAAATAAGCATAAGCACTCATAAGATGTTAAAAGTATTCTCTAAAAGACCAGCCAGAATGAAAAGTATAGAAATATTTAATAATAAATAAGATAGAAAACAGGAGAATACTGAATATTTAGTTACAGTAAACATCAGACATTTAATCACAGGAGATCTAAAAAAATAACACAGTTGGATAGATTCACACACACATGCAAAAACACATTATGTAACTAATCTGACTATATTTTCCTGACTGACTAAAGAATGACTGTTCCCTAGTTAATTTACTACAGCAAGGCAAGATGAGTGTTGAGTTGCTTACTATAGCAAGGCAAGATGAGATGTGAGGTTGTGTGAAATATCTGGGAGAGATCTTTCCTGTTAGGTTCTGAAAAGCAAAGTGTCGCTGAGAGAGTTCTGTCATATCTCTCACTAATATCTAAAGGATCATTTCAGTACTGGTTATTGAATGACATCACAAGTGGTCACCTGACTCTGGTACAATACACACTCAGAGCTTTGCTAAGATCTGTTACAGCATCTGAAAGCTATAAAACATTTTCAAAAACTTTCACCCTTCCAGAGTAGCAATTAGTTCACCCGTAAGGGCAATACATTAAGATTCCTAATCCTGGTTTTCCCAGACATTTTTGTCTCTGGGTGCAATCATACTTGTAAGATAAAATCTTTATGGCCTAAACCGACCCATTTAATTTTCAACCTATTTTTCAAAATTAGCTGGACTGAGATTAACCTCCCTTTCAGAATTCTCTGTCTAAAACATATGCATTTACTCAGTTATAATAATACTGTCTGACACACACGTATATCTCTTTTCTGTCCAGCAGGACCCACTGCTGATGCATTTTTAACACAGGCAAATTTACAAATCAGTGTGGTAGTCAAGTGACATAAAATTCTTTATAAAACTCCAGCTAGCAATTCTGGCATCTGTTACACATGCACTGTCCTACTCTCCCAGGCACAGATGGCAGTACATCATATCATCACATCCCCCCCTTTTAAGACAAAAGCTAGTTTTTTAAGTACCCTGGAAAAATGTTGCTTGAGAGAAATGGGCTTGACTGTGAATGCATTAACATATACCCTGTATTGAGAGTCCATTTGCATTGGCATTGCTAACCCCACTATGGTGCTGCACTGTCATGTCTTATGCCTGCAACCCTAGTCAATACCTTAATAACTTGGCATTTTGCTGGCTGGCACAATGTAGCCATGTTAAGAAATTGTGGTCTGCAACCACAGTGAATTTCCTTCCATACAGATAAGGCTGAAGTTTCTGCAGTGCCCATACTATGGCTAGACATTCTTTTTCTACTGATGCATAACATTCCTCCCTGGGTTGGAGTCTATGGCTGAGATATATAACTGTGTGCTCTTCTCCCATTGAGGAAACCTGGCAGAGTACAGCCCATACCCCATGGTTTGAAACATCTACCTGCACAACAAATACTTTGCTGTAATCTGGACTGGCTAATACAGGGGGTCCTCCCAAAGCCCCTTTAAGCTTTTTGATGCCTGCAGCTTGTTGCGTCTGACAGGAATGAGCACATAACCTGCTGTCCCACAGTGTACTCTTGGACTCGAGCATTCCTATCATACCAGACCTTTTTCTGCTTTTGGGCTCCTGCCAGATTCTCCCAGGCCAAGCCCACGAGCTCCCTAAGCCTTATCCTGAGGTTTGGACATATGCCACAACTGACTCTTTGAGGGAGTCACACTCACCCTCCCACTCATCACTAATTAAATCTAAAGGCCCCCTCACCCTATGCCCACACAGCAACTCAAAGGGTGAAAAACGTGTGGATTCCTGGGGTACCTTTCTGTATGCAAACAGCATATGGGGAAAATATTTGTCCCACTCTCTCTCTTAACCTGGTCTGCAAATGCCTGTAGTGTAGAGTTTAGCCTGTCTACAAGACCATTAGACTGGGGGGTGGTCTTTAGGTGATTTATCCCACAGTGCTTCCATAGATAAGCCAGCATGTCTGAAATGAAATTGTTATATCTGTCAGTCAGTATTTCTCTTGGGAAGCCTACCCTCCTGAAAATCTCTAACAAAGCATTTGCCACCTTCTCTACCTTGATGGAGGACAGCGTCACCACCTCAATGTATCTAGTAGCATAATCTACTACCACCAGGATATAGTTTTTCCCTGTGGAACTTGGGGTACTCAGAGGCTCCACAGTATCTATAGCTACTCTCTGAAATGGCTGTTCAATAACAGGCAAAGGCATGAAAGGTGCTTTGACCTAGTCCCTGCCTTGCCTACCTTTTGGCACTGCTCACAGGTCCTACAGTACCCTGTTATATCCCTTGCAATCCCAGGCCAATAAGCTTTGCTTAATACGTCTCTTGGTACACTTTATGCCCATGTGACCTACAAAAGGAATGTCATGGGCTGTGGCTAGAAGTGTCAGATGGTAGGGTCTGGGCACTACCAACTGCTTTAGTACGTCACCCTCTAGCCCTCTCTCAGGAGTCTAGTCTCTGTACAGTAGCCCTTTATTCCAGTATACAGACTCCCTTTTTTCCTTGAGAATCAAGTTCCTCCTAAGCTACCTCTGTCAAGGCTTGTAAGATAGGGTCCAAAAGCTGAGTCTGTCTCAACTGTACCTTTGTGACCCTTCCCAGCTCCTTTTCTACAGGAAGCCTTTTTATCTTCTGACAGTGGTGCCTCACTTTCAGCCTGGGTACTACTACTCACCTCTGTCCTTGCAATCACCCTGTTCATGGGAACATCAGTGCCTAACAGCAGCTGTGACTCACTTTCAGGCTCATTGCTACAGGTTAGCTCCCTCCCTGAAATAGACACCTCACCAGCCCCAGCTTCAGGTGTGGGGTCTGTCTCAGTCTCTGCAGGCTACCAGGCCCACATGCCTATCTCAAAACCTGACTGAGTGGAACTGCATGCAGACAAGGTACTGCATTATCAAAATCAATCCCTGTCAAGACATCTGCAGGGATATCCTCAAAACACACCTACCTGCTTGCTTCCTTTTTCACCCTCCCATCAAGGTGAACCCTGGCCAAAGGTATTTGGAATGGGGGCCTTCCTAAAGCTCTGATTGGAGTGGACTGCCCAAGCAAGTACTGCTCCACTTAAACCACTGCAGGCTTCACAATGGTTATGTCAGAGGCTGCGTCTGTCTTAGCAGTGGCCTGTCTTCCATCCACTAAGCTAGGATACAAACTTTGATGATAGTTTGCTACCCCTGCTGTCTCCAGACAACTTGCCACTGGCATGCTGTTATTCCCACTGTCTGGCTCTCTCACCTTTTGTTCCCCATCTTGATTCAATGGACATTTGTACACTACATGGCCCCTCTGGTTCCATTTAAAAACATGTAACCCTTGATTCTGGCTCTGTACCTGACCTAATGGCTTCCCCTGTTACTGGTGGACTTGGGGTGGTTTAGGTTGCCCACCGTGGATTCCCTTATATCCATGTGCAGCACTGGGTATCCCCTTCTTGTGCAGTGGTGCCCTGCTTGCTAAGTAGAGATCCTCTTTTCTCCCCAACTCATCTGCAGAGTTATATTCCCAGTGTGCCAACCAGATTCTCATGTCCTTAGGGAAAGTTTTAAGGGCTTGTTCCCTCACCAAAAGATCTGTCAGCCTTTCAAAAATGGTTACCTGACACCGACTCACCCACCTGTGAAACTAAGTGCTTAACTCAGCAATATAATCACATACATTTTCATCTGCCTTGCATTTATACTTGCAACACTTTTTTTTCTGTAAACTTCAGTTGTTAACTTAAAACATTCCAGTAAACATTGTTTAACTTTATCATAGTTTAAGCAGTCAGTATCAGACACTTTAGAAACAGCAGTTACAGCTTTACCATGGAGTAAGGGGGTCAGAAACTGTACCCAGAGCCCTTGGCCGACATTATACTGTTTATATACTCTTTCAAATAAATGAATAAAACTATCAAACTTATCACCCTGTATAAACTGTGGAAGAAATGTACTGACCTTTATTGCGTCTGGGGTTTGATTATTCCCTTCACCATTACCTCCATGACTGTGATAAAGTGTCAGCATCTCCTTCTCATGTTGGCACAGTTTCTCATTTTCTTTGGCCTCCAAACACCGCAGTCTGTCTACTGATTCTAATTCCATATGTTTTGCCTGCTGCAGTCGCTCATTTTCTTCAGCCGCCAAACACTGCAGTCTGTCTGTTTCTAATTTCAAATTTTTACTTCCAGTTCAAGTCTCTCTAACTCCAGACGGGTTTTTAAATCCTCTGAGGAAAAGGTGAACTGTTCTGTTTCTGAAGGCTGCACATCCCCATTACAAGACTGGTTGTTGGTCCGTGCTGCAGCTGCGATAAAGGCTGAAATAATTTCTTCTTTATTTGGGTTGGCATGCATCAGTCCTTTGGCTTTGCACACCTTGGGCAACTGGTTCTTTGTCAGCTAGAAATAATCCTCTTTCCCTGACTAAGGTAAAAATAAATAAAACTGTTGTGAAAATGAAATTCTGTGCTGAGCGTACACACACCTTTAGTGATAACTACCCACAGGTTACTAAAGTTCAATTAATATCCCACCCAGATGTCTCCAATATGTGACGGTCTCTACTCCGGGCCAGCAATCAAGGAGCCTTGATCCTCACCGACATTGGTGAGGGACTGTCACTAAGAGCAAAAATGAATACACACAGTATTTTCAGATACAGCTGTCTGCACCAAGCACAGTTTCCCTTAAGAGCACACTCCAGACCTGAAGCTGGACTGTACGTCTCTCTCAGGTCCCATACAAAACTCTACACTGGCCACTCTGTGTCCCTGTTCCAAGTAGTTCACACACCACTTGGATATTTGATTTTCACACACACACACACACACACACACACACACACACACACACACACACACACACACACACACACACACACACACACACACACACACACACACTCACACACACCTGAGAAAGGCTTGCACAGATTTACACACTGTGCCCAGACTAGAAGATAATTACATTCCCACCAGTCAGCTACTCTAAAGCTCTTACAAGGGTACCCAGTTATAATGAGTAAAATTAACACTAATACAAATGGTCGAGTTTGACCAATGCAGCAAGGCTTTCAGAAGTGGCTACAGTGTCACTAAAATAAGCATAAGTACTCT
The DNA here is from genome assembly GCF_019279795.1 of Protopterus annectens. Lineage (NCBI taxonomy): Eukaryota > Metazoa > Chordata > Ceratodontiformes > Protopteridae > Protopterus > Protopterus annectens. Next base: position 345,628,828 of record NC_056735.1, read on the forward strand.
TAAGATGCTAAAAGTATTCTCTAAAAGACCAGCCACAATGAAAGGTATATAGATATTTAATAAGAAATAATAAAACAGAAAATATGAGAATACTGAATATCTAGTTACAGTAAACACCAGAGTTTCAATCACAAGACATATAAAAATAACACATTTGGATAGATTCACACAGATGTAGCAAAACATTACTTAACTAATCTCATGATATTTTCCTGACTAACTAAAGAATTACTGTTTCCTAGTTAAGTTACTTACTACAGCAAGGCAAAATGATGAGTGTTGTGTTGCTTACTACAGCAACATGATATGAGGTGTGAGGTTGTGTGAGATATCTGCAAGAGATCTTTCCTGTCAAGTTCTGAAAAACAAAATGCTGCTGCAAGAGCTCCGTCACATCTCTCACTAATATCTAAAGAATCATTTCAGTGCTGGTTATAGAATGATATCACATCTGGTCATCTGACTGTGGTAGAATACATACTCAGAGCTTTGCTAAGATCTGTTGCAGCATCCAAAAGCTATAAAACAATATCAAACACTTCCACCCTTCCAGAGTAGAGACTAGTTCATCCCTCAGGACAATACAGTAAGATTCCTAGTCTTGGTTTTCCCAGACATTTTTTGTTTCTGACTGCAATCAGACCTGTAAGATAAAAGCTTTTTGGCCTAAACCAACCCATTTAATTTTCATCCCATTTTTCTAAATTAGCTGGACTGAGATTAACCTCTTCCCTTTCAAAATTCTCTGTTAAAACATATACATTTAATCAGTTATAATAATACTGTCTGACATATATGTATATGTCTTCTTTATCTGTCAGGACCCACTGTTGATGCATTTTTAACACAGGCAATTTTGCAAATACATTTTTAACACAAGCATTTGTACAAATAAGTGTGATAGTCAAATGACATAAAATTCTTTACAAAACTCCAGCTAGCTATGCTGACATATGTTACACATGCACTGCCCTACTCTCCCAGGCACAGATGGCTCTACCTCATATCATAACAGTAGACAAGCAGTTTTCTTTTGTATGTAGAGAAGGGTTATTGTGAAGAGTCAGAAATGATATTATGTCATCAAAAATGAGAGTAGCAGTGTGTTATGAACTGCACATCAGCTTTCACACTGATGCTCCCCCACCGGTGGAATAGTTAGACATTTCTTATCTGTAGAACAAAATCCTGTTTTGCTTCCACAATATGATGTTTAACTAAACCTTAGTTTTCACTGGACCCATTTATTATGAATGCTGACACGTTATGAGCTCTGCCTTTTATCCTGAAATATTAGTGGATGGTAATTTATTAGATGCTTTATAAAGTGACAAGTAGAATTCCCATCTGAACAGCAGCATTGCTGTAAATATAATACACCTAGAACCAGAAACAACAGAAATGCTGAAACCATCCCCCAGGAATAAACTTTAATAAAAGATTAAGTGCTTTTATCACCTTCAAATCACAGAGACTTCATCAGAATCTGCACTGACTTGTTCACAAGGATAATTAAAAGCAAACTGATGGCATAAAGTGAAAGCTCTTTGGGAAACCTTCATTAAAGATTTTTCCTGGAGCATGCTTTCAGCATTTCTGTTGTTTTTTAGTTCCAGGTGCCTTATAAAGTAAACTAAGTGCGTCATCTTTGCATAATAAAGGACTTCTGTGAAGATGGTACCAGCATTTCATAGAAGAAACAGCTTTTCTCTTGTTTTTTTATTCAAGTACAGTATACAGTACAATGGGAAGTTTAAAAAGATATAGCTGTAAAGTCCAGTTTGTAAATCTTCCCAAATTATCATATAAGGTCACAGTTTGATCTTATAAATGTAACTGTTATATTTCTCATATATCAATAACTTTGCCTTGTCTTTAACCATATTCTACAAGTAAACATTTTCTTCAAAATAAGTAAACACGTAACATATAAGGATACTTACATAACCAAAATTGAGAGGCAAGTCCTTTAGAAAATCTGCTGCAGTGTCATCAATCCCAGTCTGCAAGATCCTGTCAAGTGATACTGATCACATATTATAACTTTTGGTTTGCTACAGTCATTTTATCTTTGTATTTTGAGCTATTTTAATACATCAAAATCAATATAAATACTTCTTGTATAATAATATATTTTTTCCACAAAATGTTTGTCATGGGGCTTACCATATTATTGTGACCCTGCTTACTGCTCAAAATTCTTGTTCACAAAATTGATTTCAAATCCCTTTATATCAGTCGTACTAAATATAAATGAGACTTTTAACCCGCGTGTAAATAGAATGGCAGTAGTGTAAAGTCACTAGTACCTTACATTGCTTCTGAAATCTGACTACTTTTTACTTTTTGCCTGAATTACTCTGACAGGTTTTTTTCTCAGAGTTGCTTTAACTTATTCACAATATTTGTAAGTCCTCAACAAATTGAAAAAAGCTAAACTGCAAGTTTTATAAGGCTGCCATTTTGTAGCCCTTTAAGAAGTGGCAAACTTTCTTCCCCGTACTCTTTCAGAGGACTTAAAGCTATCACTGTAATCCAGGAGCTGTTAACTGTCATATTTTGCTTTACAAAACTTTTCTTCAAAAAACAAAAATTTGTTTTAATGAATAAATCTAAATACATAATAATCAAATAGAACAAAACATTTAATATATAATGTTCAAAAAAAGTGTTACAAGATTTTAAGGTTTACTGTACAGATAAAAGTATTTTTAATGCAAGGTGCATCAAAAAAGTATATATCAGAAATCTGTTAACAGGCTGGTATTAGCTTCTCAATCATACAGAGAAGTCCAAGAGTCACATTTTAGTTTAAGTTTTTACCTAGTCCCTAAGTCTGTGGAATGCATTTTCCTGTCATGAATTTCCCATATTATACTTTTCAATGATTCGATCTCTAGTAGGTCCTTCTTTTTTTCAGCACCTAGTGTTAGATTTTCTTTTACTGCCAGCAGCAGATTATGCAGTAATTTCCACTGGTACTTATTGATATTAATATCAAAGTCGAGTTATAACATAAATAAAGGTGTGACGAGAAATCTCGTTCAGCCAGAACTGATTGAAAGCCCCCTCTGAAAGTACCCGAGGTTTCTATAGTCTCAAATGAGTTTTCATTCCTAGTCACTCCTGAGTTACATTTTTTTTTTATTTTTTTTATTTTAACATTTGTTGACCGGGAATGTCCGACTAGGTTCCACAGATCCTGTTTTCAGCGGAGGCCCGGGGAGAAATGCTCCAGAAGCATGTCTTTAGAATGTGGGAGGAAACCGGAGTGCTCGGAGGAAACCCACGCGAACGCAGGGAGAACATGCAAACTCCACACAGAAGGCACCCCAGCCGAGAATCGAACCAGAGAACCTGTTGCTGTGAGGCAACAGCATTAACCGCTGCACCACTGCGCCGCCCCCGTCGCTACCAAGCTTCAAGAATGTCTGAGTAGATATGAGCTACCCTGACCAGAGTATAGAAGTATTTAAGTAAACACTACTTTCTGTATAATCAAAACATCTGGACTTAGTGGCAAACTCGTACATCAGGATTCTCCTCCATGTCCCATCTGCTCTCTGTGTATTCAACATATTTTCCCATAGCATTTCTTGTTTATTTGTAAAGCGTTCTCTAGGGCTCACTTTACAGAACTTTTAAGAGCCGCAGATGACTACTACTTCTGTTCACTAGTGTCTGCTGGTGGAAATCTATTTTTTTATCATGAAAGTTGGAAAAATGTAGTATAGTTACTTAAAGTATTTAACTTCTATAATTTAGTCATGTACTCCCTGTCTTTACAATGCAGCACTGTTCAGAATAGGCTTAACCTTCTGTTCTTGAATTTGTGCTGTTATGAAACTTTTTTTTTTTGACTGAGGCACAGATGTCTTTGGGCATTATATTTTTCACTTCATTTGTTGATTTATTATATTGTAGTATACTAACACTTCGTCAAAACCATAATCCTAGAGCATGACATATTAGTAAGTATTCTGTTTGATGAGCATTAGACTACAATACTTCTGTCTATAAAGTTGTTCCATTTAACAGAAATGAATACCTCCACAAAGTCAATCAGTGTTCAACAAGATATGGTCAGCTATGACCACCAATACTGTCTCTCTTCCTCTCTGCAACAAAGGCAGGGAAGAAAAGTTACACAATACTCTGCAAACATTTCTTATTGGCAGTGCAGCCTATTAAGATTATGGGCAGTACCTGACAAGAAAAACTACAGATTCCGCCACTTCTGTGGTATGCCATGCAGGTGGATGCAAATTTGCAAAAGTATGCGAGAGGGTAAGCTGGATACATCCAACTTCTCTTGTCCCCTTAATTATGTAGACCCCACTTACACAATACTAGTTCTTCAAACATAATGTATCTTTATTCCTTTTCTGTTAATCACAGTCATACTGTTTGTTATATTACCCATGCATACACAATGCTGTCAATTTAGTACCGAAGCCTTACCCTCTAGCAACAAACAATCATCTATGTAGCACTGCCATAAGACAGTAAGACTCCTCCGTTAGCCATTCCTTCCCTTACAAACTAAGATCAAACTCTTTAATCTTTTACAATTTTTAATTTGTTGTTCATACATTATTTGTTCATTCATAGATCTTAAATTAGACATGAATCTGACAACTCATGGCTCATTACAGGTAGAAGATATATATTTTTAAACTAAGACATCATGAATCTGTGACCTTTTATGAGAACAGTCCTACAACATACTATCTGAAATTAAACTTTGATGAGGATGATTATACAGTCTTTTTCTGCTGTTATTTGAAACAAATGAAGAAGCCCATGTAGTGGAAGTATCTACGTCTGTGGCAATGCCACAGACAGTTAGATGTCATCTCTGGACAAGAACTTTAGCACTGCTTTGGCTTGTTCCAGCCTGTCTGAATCTTCACAAATAATTTTTAAATTCTTATTAATCCATGTACAGAAAAAGTCATGGCTGGGGGGGGGGGAACAGAGTGATATTAGAATGGAAGGAAGAAAATACATTAACTAAATATGCTATTAGTGTGGGATGTGTGCCTTTTAAATGTGTTTCTTTAAAATATTAGGTGACTAGTTATTGTCCGCAGCATCCATGCTACAACTCTTTAATTTATGGCACAGTATGTGGAGTGGATAAGGGAACTCCTTTCTTTCACTCAAATGATGGTATGATCCAAGTCGTATTCATTAGAGGTGATATATAATTATCGACAATGGGATGGGTAAGGCCAATCTATAATCAAATGGAATAAGTTAATTTGAGTACAAAAAATGATGAAGCATTTAGGAGCTGTATCTGTATTAGTAGTACAGGGGGCAGTCCTGTGGTAAATTTTCTCTCTCACATTCATAAATCTAAGTTGCACTTGAAAATGTACAAGGATGAACTTTGTTTTATGTGGATGGGGAGTCTGTTCCATATCAGTGGTATCCTCTGAGAAATATACCTTTCCTTCCAAACCATTCTGTTGATGTTGCAGAAGAGGTTTAGATCCATAGAGCTGAGTATTTGTGATGCCATTTGACTTGCTGACATGCAGTAGATACATCAGTGTTGGGCTGGGGGATGCCTAGTACGCCAGACACAGGACACCTCTTAGAAGTCTGTATTTTGACAGGGCTTTGAGTTGGTCCATGTAGGCATTGGTGTAGCTAGATTGGTGTGAATGGGGCAATCACCCCAGGCATTGTCTTGTCCAGGGTACAATTCACCAATGTGAAATTAAAAAAAAGAAATGTATATACAGATACATATATATATATATATATATATATATATATATATATATATATATATATATATATATATATATATATATATATATATATATATATATATATGTACTAATTTAATTAGTCCCTTTAAGAGAAATAGCAATGCATATGTCCTAAGTGGATGCCGAAGTCATAACTGCATGCCTCCCACCCCTGCTTCCTTCATCTTGATTGGGTACCGCCACAAAAAGACCTTTGATTGGCTGTACAGGTAGAGGGGGTAGTGCACGAAAGACAATATCTTGGACTGTAACATCGGCACCCACAGTAAGCTTTGAGATACAGTGTTTTTGAAATCTAAATCACTCACTGTGGGCACATTTAGCATGTGGAAAAAGAAACTAGGGCAGGAAAAATAACGTGTTTCAGGTAAGTAGGGTTACTTTTTAGTATGCTTGTTGTGCATATTTGGAGAAACTATGGAAGGGATTGTTGAGGTTTGTGAAGAAAATGAAAACACTGCCATCAGTGTTAGAATGTCTGGCAGGAGATTTGTGCATATTCTCAGATTAAATTGTATTGCATGCCAGCATGCCTAATTGTGAAAATGTAAATAATTTAAATGTTGAGTATTTCCCTGTTTAAACAGAATGTTTAAAGAATCTGTCAGTGTTTTGATACATTTCTAATTGTGCATGTTTGAGAGGGAGATTCTAAAGTACTGTGAAGAATCACCTAAACAGTATGTGATGTCATTAGAATGTTTCTGGTTGCTATGTGATTATTTGGACAGTTGATTGAAGGAAAAAGAACTTTTTCAAACAGCTGACTATTATTTTTAAAATAAGGCAGCTGACTATTATTTTTAAAATAAGACAGTTGAGACTGTTAAACTGTGCAGTTAGTCAAGTGCTGAGCAGTTTGAGAAGAGGTGCAGTCAGTTACAGTGCTGTGCAGTGATACCTGAAGAAAAGAGAATTCACCAAAAACTGTAAGCCTGCCTTTGCCATGCTGTTGTGTTTAGATTAGATCAGGGACAGTATTCTATAGTTAGATTAGGAAAGTTTACTTATTCAGATAGAGTTTTTCTAGAATGATGGACTTCTATCCTACAGTTTAATTTTACATTTCTGGTGATTGAATTCTGGTGTTTATTAAAAACTATTGATTTACATTCTTGTAATCATTTTACTTATTATTAAATGCTTTTCATCACTTTACATTGTGGCTGGAAATCAGTGTTTTCTTTAAAGATTAGAGAGTGTTTATAGCTGTTTGATATTCCCTGGGTTCCCTTGAAGGCCTGGCTGCTCTGGTCATAGCTATAATTTATTTTGATGTTTAATTTTTATAATTGAACACCCCTTTAGAAGGGCATGAAGGCACTCTGATTGGTGGCAGCATTACTGTATTATTTTGGGGAATGGACACAGCTGGAAATCTTTGTCAAGCTTTCCCAAAAGTGTTTGTACATGTGAGATTTAAATTTACTATGAGTACAAGTGTATCAGAGGTCTTAAATTGGGACACATTGCTCTGAAGTGTGTAATAAGGAGTTACATTTGGGGTGGACAGAAGTATACAGTCCAGTCCCAGATTATAGAGCATGTTCCTGTTGTGCTGTCAGGCCCTCAGGGGAAAATTGTGAAATATTACTCCTGTTTAAATGACAGTCTCACATTGGAGTCAGTAGTGATTGATTGAAGCTCCTTAGTTACTGATCTAGGATAATAAGGGATGGCACATTAATTGTTGTCAGTTTGCTATGATATTATCTAGATGTCACATTTTATTGTTGTCAGTCCGGTGGGGTATTGTGTCATTTGAGTGCTTGTACAAACTTGGACAAACTGCTGAAGGGGTCATTGGAGAAAATGTTTCATTCTGGTATTTGTGCTTACTTGGACAGACTGCTGAAGGAGTCATTGGGGGAAAAATGTCATTCTGGTGCCTGAGCATACCTGGACAGACTGCTGAAGGGGTTGTTGGGGAAAATGTTTCATTCTGGTGCTTGTGTATACTTGGACAGACTACTGAAGGGATACTAGGACATTTAGAGAATGAAAGCTCATCTAGTGCAGATACAGATTCTTAGTTTTAGCACTTAAATTTGCTTGTTCATGCTCAGCACTTGTTCAGAACTTGTATGCACTAAATAAGCTACTAATTACTATAGCACTCTATCTTCCTCATTACCTAGAGGAAAACAGTTTTTGTACTTACTTTTCTCACTTGCTTAGAGAAAAACAGCTCTTGTACTCACTTTCCTTACTTATCTAGAGGAAAAACCCTGCAACTCTCCTTTTGCACGGTCTTGCGCACAGAGCAGCATCGGGCAGCGCCAGTTAGTTGGGGTATACTATTCCTGGCCCCACAAAGTCTGCGCTGTAAATTTTCCCTTAGAACTAGGCAAGCCTCAACTCAAGTGCTTCAGATCAGCTGATCTTATTGCAGCACTTGCAAAACAGAAATCAGCACTTGTCCTAATCTCCTAGACAGCACTATTATTCTCCAAATTTCCTAGACAGCACTATTATAATATAGCATAAGACCCTCGATCGTCCACAGGACTTAAGTTCAATTTACTCTTCAAAGCATGTCCAGAGGTCAGCTTCAGGTGTACTCTCCAGTTCATCTGGTGGAATTGGGCATCCTGAGGCAATGTCACAACTGCCTCATGTATACAGACAACCTTCTCCTCTTACCTCTAGACACAAACACTTGTGAGAGATGCAAATACACAGCCAGACTGGAGGCTAAGCGCTCTCAACCCATGACTACAACAGACAGTCAAGAGGATTAGGGACATACTTACATCACACCACCTGTCACACATGAATCTACAAAACAAGCACCGGCAAAACATACGCATAAATACACAAAAACATATTCGGAGGCACTAGGTACCAATCTGAAAAAGAAACAGTGCCCTCCAAAGCAGACAAGCAAGCAACCTGCACCCCCAAACACAAGCCTCAGCAGTGTGCCTCACAACAGCCCTTAAGGCAAAACACCATACCTAACATGCTAGTAATAGGAGACTCTATAGTAAGGCACACAGATGTTCCACTCACCAGGCTGAACAAGGAGAAGGTTACTGTCAGCTGCCTGTCGGGTGCTCGGATCCACCACATACACAAGCACTTAGATCACTCCAGAACAAGTGCAAGTATGACGCTGTCATTGTACATGTTGGTGTGAATGATCTAAGACTTACCTCCCTGGACTACATGAAAAGAGACATTGAGGAGCTCTCTGATCATGTAGCCCAAGCTGGTATGACCCTGACCTTGAGTAGCATACTACCTTCACCTAGAATGATACCACAATACAAAGACAAAATGATCAATTTCAACAATTGGCTAAGCTTCTGGTGTCATTCTAAGGGGATCCAGTGTCTGTCTGCCTGGGATGACATGATAGACAAGCCTCGCTGTTTTGCCAGAGATGGGTTGCACCTGTCACACCCAGGTTTTCGAATACTGGCCAAGGCTCTTGCCGTCCCCATAGTGCCTTTTTTAGGCAAGGCTCAAAGGACAAACCAACCACTGTAACCAGCACAGGTAACCAAAAACTAAGGGTAATGCTACTCAACGCCAGAGGTCTCAACCTCAAAATGTACACACTCGAGGCTCTCCTCAGCATGGAGAAAATCAATGTTTGTGCAGTGACGGAAACCTGGTTCAAGGCTCAAGAGAGCACCCCAGCACTGCCAGGTTACAATTCGTATCATACCTTCCGGTCTCAGTTACCGGATCGCAGTACAAAGGGTGGAGGTGTATCCATATTCATCAAGGATACCCATATCTCCAGGTTAGTAGAGCAGCATGATGCCTCAGAGAACATCCATGCGCAACTATCAGCAGGCAAAACCACATTTCAAGTTGTAGCCGCTTATAGATCACCCACCATGTCCCAAGATGCTCACTCTGCATTCCTTGAGACATTGGAAAATATAAAGGTCCTACCCAACACCATAATCTTGGGTGATTTCAACTACCCTGGTATAGACTGGGCGAACTACCAATGTTCCAACTCCTATGCTCAGCGATTCATAGAATTTATAAATTCAAATGCCCTTAAACAACTAGTATGTTCCCCCACTAGAGGGGACAACATATTGGATTTAGTCATCACAAATATGGATGCCCATTGTACCACACCCATTATCACTCCCTCCTTGGTCAGATCCGACCACAAACTGATAACCCTGGACATCCTCACCCCTCCACCTCCCCCAGTCAAAAACCTTTCCAAAGCAAACTTCAAACTACTTGCATCCGAAGTGGAAAGCTTCACTATTCCCTTGCAGAAGGATAATGATATCCAGGCGGAATCCTACACCAAGGCACTCTATATGCATCTTTAGGATTGCATGGACCGTGCTATCCCAAATAAAACCAAGACTTCTTCCTCAAGCAAGAAGAAACCAGTCTGGTGGACCCCGGCCATAAGCAAACTTTACAATAAAAGGAGGAGACTTATACTTAAAAAGGCCAAATCTCAAGTAGAAAAATCATCCCTGATCAGCATTAGTAAGAAATTGAGGGCCCTCATCAAGTCAACTAAAGCTAATTTTGAAAAGAAAGTTGCCAAGGATAACCATAAGGCCTTCTATGACTACATCAAAAACCTAAATGGCAACGCTCAGGTCTGTTCTGAGCTAGTACAAAATTGAACAAAATACACTGACCCTTCTGACATTGCCAACATCTTGGCTGACAGATTCAGTGCAAATTCCCCCCACCCCCTCACCACCTACAGGGCCTATTACCATTCCAGGGGATTGTGTAAGTCCAATTATTACTGATACATTGGTTAACAAGGCTCTATCTAAAGCTAAAAACACTGCCTCCATGGGACCAGATGGTGTCCCAGGCTGTGTCATATGCGAGCTCCAAAAGGAATTAACCACGCATCTTAATACCCTGTTCAGTCTCAGCCTCTCCACAGGATATGTGCCCAGAGAATGGCGCACGGCAATGGTGGTCCCGCTACACAAGGGTGGGGCCACAATTGACCCCAGGAACTACTGACCAATAAGCCTGACCAGTCTGATCTGCAAGGCTATGGAGCGAATCATTATGGAACTCATAAATGGAGAGATTGGGAACCTCCAGTCGCTGGACCCCACATAGTTCGGCTTCGTCAAGGGCAGATCATGCCTCCTGAACCTGGTGGATTCCTTTGAGACAGTTACTCAGGCTATAGATAAGGGAAAGGAGGTACACACGGCTTACCTTGACCTTGCTAAAGCATTTGACACCATTCCCCATTCAGGTATTATTGATAAGCTCACCAGCCTGGGCATAAACCCTTACGTCACAAGATGGATCGCAAACTGGCTCTCAGACAGATCCCATAAAGTAAGAGTAACGGGATCTATGTCCAAATCCAGACCAGTAACAAGTGGTGTGCCTCAGGGCTCTTTCCTGGGGCCCCTCCTGTTTGGCATATACTTCTCAGAAGTACAGGCAAGCACGGAAGGGCTGTGGCTGACTAAGTTTGCAGACGACTGCAAACTGGGTGCTATAATAGAGTCTCCGGCCGACATGGAGATCCTCCAGAAGGGCCTAAATGAGACTGATGCATGGTGTCAAAGCCATGTTCTCAAGCTAAATGCAAAAAAATGCATAGTAATCCCCTTTGGAAAAAACAGAGTACCCGCAAACTAAACATAGGAGGTAATCCCCTGAAATCTGAAGAAGAAATAAGGGATCTAGGTACCCAAGTAGATAGCCAGCTTTCCTTTGATAACCATGTTGCCAAAGTGGTTAGAAAATCCTTCTATGTGACCCATCTGATCATGAAAGGGTTCGCATCAAGATCTAAGAATGTAATGGTGCCCCTCTACTCTTCCCTCATCAGACACATTATTGAGTACAATGCACCAATTGGAATGTACCTGGCTAGACATCTCCAGCAGCTGGAGAGACCACAGAGGTACCTAACCAAGAGAATTACTGGCTTCAAACAGTTGTCCTATGCAGCACGATTGAAAAAACTAAGACTGTTCTCTGTTGCATACCGCTTTCTCAGAGGTGATCTCTGTCTAACGTACAGAGCCATGTCCAACCCAGAATTGCTGAACATGCTCCATCTAAGCAAAACCAAATCTACTCGAGCTACACGCTCTAGGAATCAAAACCTCAACACAACAATGAATAGAACATGCTGGAGGGATAGATTCCCTTCGCAGAGATTTCCCTTACTATGGAACAGGGTCCCGTTCTACATAAGACAGAGCCCCTCACTATCACTCTTCAAGAGGAACCTTGATGAGTGGATGGGTAACAGAAAGTTCACACCGGGGATCACACCAACAGCACTACTAGATAGGGGCCAAGGGTACTAGCTGCTAGTACAAGGGTCTAGGGAACTACTAAAGGGGCGGTGAATACTGCACAACATGGCTGGGCTAATATATGCCTTCAGGCAGATAGCTCAGTACCAACCTATAAAGCAAAGAATGCAGCTACACTGCTTGATAGGCAACAATTTGCAAAGCAAGGCATGATATTAATGTATATTCTTCTTAATTTTAAAACTAGGATATAGTAAATCCTTCCAGTATGACTCACTGAAGATTAAACCCCTGATGATCAGGCTCACTGAAATGTAAGTGTTTTTATTCAGGGGGGCAAGCAGCTCCTCTGCATCCCCAATCGGGCAGTGAGGCACCCACACCCTCCAGATTTATACGTCTAGTCTCTTCTTGGTCATTGAAAAAAATAACATATATCTCTACATCTCATGAAAGCAATATCAGGGTAGCATACCTCTCAACCTGTTTGTGCAAGAAATCTGGACAAAGCCTAAAATAATGGGGTCAAAGGGCCAAAAACAGGGACAGATTTTAAATATTGCACTTAATAAAGTGTAAACTTAGAAAGTTGCTAGAATAACCGTGTTTGTATTCTTGTGCATTTTCTGAAAGAAATGAGGTCTGAAATACAAATGTATGTCACTATTTAATGAGTTTAGTCTTAAGTAATGTGTGCAGCGGTAGCGTTGTTGCCTCACAGCAAGAGGTTCTCCCGTTCAATTCTCGACTGGAGTGCAGGGAGTGCCTTCTGTGTGGAGTCTGCATGTCCTCCCTACGGTTGGGTGGGCGTTCAAAAGACATGTGTAAATGGGCTTGCCTTCGTTGAAGGTTGAACGTCGAGCTGGCACCTCAGTATTCATCAAATTCTACTGCCAATCATTAGCGGACCGGAGTTCCGCTGTGGCGACCCTAACCGGGAGAAGCCGAAAGACAACAACAGTCTTAAGTAATTTGTCAGTAAAACACACATTTTATGAGGAGAAAATCTGGACATTCTGCAAAAATCTGGACATTTTGAGAGGTATGGTCAAGCGCCAGGGCTAAGTATTCGGCACATGTTGCTTAATACTCTGAAAGTCCATTTTGTTGCCTAGGTTAACTAAGGAGAAAAATCAATCAAAATGGCTTTGTCCAATCTAAAATGAGGCCTTACTGTAGTCTGTATTCTTAATAGGATTCTTGATGTCTCCATTAGAGTACTTTTAAGTAATCACAATTACTGCAGATTTCCAGAATAACATTTTGTGCTCCCCAAAGTATTATACTGTATGTTTGAACAAGAGATTGGTGTATGGCTTTGGAAAGATTTCTTCCTTTGGTGTTTAAGCAGCTGAAGAGTGTCATAAAATAGGATAGGTATATGCACTGTAGTATGCAAATAGTTATCGGATTTGATATTTAGGATTGTTACTGGGCTTTTATAAAATGTGTATTATAATAAAGTGAAGCTAATTTTAGCTCAGACTCTTCCTTTATTGATGACTAGCATAAGTATTGGATATATAGCTATCATGGTTGGTTTTGTGCAGTAACAAAAGGTGTGTGTGTGTGTGTGTGTGTGTGTGTGTGTGTGTGTGTGTGTGTGTGTGTGTCTGCATGCAAGTTTACAGGTTAGTACTAGGTAATTTGCCCTTGTGGGTCATTTTAAGCCTAGTCAAATTTCCCATCCCATAGGTAAGAATCAAACCCTCTACCTTGTGCATATGAGATAAACCCAGTAGGACTCATGCCCTTGATGACTCCAAACTGAGTTGGGTCTAGTATTTGGAGGTTCCCTATGTCCTGATTGATTAATTCCATGAATGATAAGTCTTTCCATGGCTTTACATATGAGTCTGGTCAGACCTATGAGTCTGTAATTGCCTGGACCTGTGAAAGGTCCTCCCTTATGTGAGGGAATGACTGTAGCTGTTCTCCATTTGCTTGGTACGAAACCTGTATGGAGGCTGAGATTGAACAGTGCTGTCAGGGATGTAACTATATCATGCTTGATGCTATTTAACACTCACCCAGGAATATTCTCAAAACCCATTGATGCAGTATTTTTAGCACTTTTAGGACTTGGTGTTGTGTGATAGCTGGAGGTGAGACAGTTTCAGATATATCTTGAACAGATGGAGGGAAGAGGAGAGTAAAGTTAGAGCCAAATTTATCGGGCAGTAGGTTAGCTATAACTTCAGCCTCAGTGTAGGCAACATCATTCACAATCAGCTCAACAAATTTCACTTTTGAGATTATGAACATAACTAAAAATGCCTTCTGATTGTCTTTGGCTTGGACAACTGTTTTAGCTTCAAACTTGTTTTTTGTGGATTTTATTATTTTTATTAAGCTCTTGAGTTGTTTGTTTATTTCATTGACAAGGGCTCTAACATTCTGGGAATTATTCTTTTTACTTTTGGTCAAAATTCTTTTCTTTTTATTGTAATGCTTGTTGATATGTTGCCTATGGGATACAGCTGCATCTGTGCTGTTTACATGTTGGTATACATTTCTGCAAATTCATTGGGGTTATCTGGGTTTCGTGGGGATTTGAAGCTCGCTAGTGTATCACTTAGGAGTAGATAGTATGATGTTCATTGTGTTTCACTGTTGCAGTCATTACACTTGGGTTATCCTGCTGGCAGGCTATCCGCAGTCGGCCCGAATTCCAAAGTCCTGGTCTGGCGTCGGTTGCTGTCGCCACTTCCCTGATGTCAGTGCACCAGGGGTATAAAAGATGCAGCCGACGCCATTTTCTTCAGTCTTTCTTGCCATACTGTGTCCGAAGCAAAAGCAGTTTGCAAGTACCGGTCAGCCGACTCCTGAGATTTTCGAAATCGAATTTCAGATCCAAAGTCTTCATTAAAGCTAAGTACCCCATTGGGGAAACCTTTTTCTTGCTCCAGAATGATGTCAGAAAAAGTTAACAATTGTATTTCTTGTGGGAAGCAAATACCTCATAAGGATTTTCATTCTTACTGTATTCCTTGCCTAGGCCCTGACCACGACGTTGCTAGCTGTCGGTTTTGTGCTAGATTTAACCAATGCATTATTAAGCGTCGGTAGGATTTTGCCTTTCATTACTTTGGCCGAAGATTTAATTATATAATGCCGTCGGAACAGCCAACGACCGGAGTTTATAAAAAACGCAAGGAAAAAGAAAAGGACAGGCATCCGAGGTCCAAAACAGACGACGAGGCCTCCGCTAGGCCAGTCACCGGTTTGCCGATTCTCAGTGAGGCACTTTTGCAGCCCCTGACGCCCGCTACCTCAGAGCCACAGGCCGCTTCTGACTCCCACATGGAGCCCACTAGGCCTCTGGATACTCAAGGTATTGGACACTTGGAAACTATTCCCCAGATGGGTCTGGAGCCGCTGAGCAGGCATCGGCTTCTGAGGGTGTTTTTCAGGCCTACACAGTTATATGTTAAGCCAACCTCAGCTCCAAAAGCAAAGACTAAAACAGCTTTAAAGACAAAGAAACAAGTACAGCATTCTCCTGGACAGACTTCCATGCCTTAGAAACAGATGCTTAAAATGGCCGAAGACCTAATTACTTTGATCAGGGGTTCCCATCCCCCTCCTGATAAGAGGCCTAGGCAAGAGACAGAATATGACTCTTCAGATCAGGTTTCCATTTCCTCTGACTCCTCTTCTGAACAGGGATACTCTTTTCCTCCCTATGAAGATTCTGATGCTGAAGAATCTATTCCTTCAACCTCTCCTCCTGAGGATTACTCTTTTGGGAAAACCCTACATACCATGAAGGAACATTTTCACTGGGAGAGCCAAGATTACTCAGAATCTAAGAAAAGGCTCAGAGACTTTCTTTTATTACCTCAGCACAGACCTCTTGCTATTCCACCTGTTCTAGACATTGTAGATGATGTATTTTCAGAGTCCGGCCTGTCTCCTGATTCTTTACCACCCGCACCTGTTAAGCCAGACAGATACTACAGGGTTCCAGATTCTCATAAATTTCTATATAAAAACCCTGCTGCTGACCCAGAAACTATATCTCAGGGTCCCAAAAGGGTCAAGGCTTCCACTGCAAAAAACCCTGTCCCCTCCGATAGGGATTCTAGGGCTCTGGACAGATGGGGGGAAAAAGGTTTACACTTCTGCTACCTTGGCTGTAAGGGGCTTAAATATCAGCAATACTTATTGTCACTGCTTAAACAGAAAATGTTGACAAATTCTGAATGTTCTGAAAACAAGGAAATGCAGGATGTTATGTAGTCCTATCTCGCCTACATTCTTACCTGTGGTTTGGAGCCGAATATCGTCTCCGACTCGGCCGATTTTTACTAGCTCAAAGTCTCTCATTGGCTGGGCTAAGAGGGTATCCCATGGTGCACTGCTCCCTATCCTCAGATCTCGTTTGCCGCTTGTATAGCTCGGACGTGGTCTCGCTTGGCTGTGGCTAAGTACCCTCTCTTTTACTATTTCTCTTTGAGAAAGTTGTTTATTCAAACCCAAAAGCTATTTTAATAGCTATTCTTGCCGATCGCTAATTTGTGTGTGTGTTTCAGTGCTTGTGTTAGTTGTTTGGTATCCCTCCTGTTCCAGTGGGCTAGGCCCATTTTAGTTAGAGGACCTAGTATTCCCCTCTGTCGTTGAATTAACCTTTGGTCTTGTGTTTCCTGAAGAACCGTTTCAATTAGAGGTTCTTGTGAGTGACTAGTATTGTTTTCCCGCTGTGTCTTGTTGTGTGAACCATTTAGATTAGAGGTTTTCAGTGTGCCTGTTGGTTTTAGTACCTGGTGTTCAAAATGTTGTGGTATTTCCTGCCATTTTTTGCGATTTACATCTAGGCTTCCTTTACCGTTCATTGTAAAATGTCCAAAGATCAGAAGGAACATAAGCCTTCTGGCTTTAAGAAATGTTCCAAATGTGGATATAAAATGTCCATCACAGATGGACATTCTGTGTGTGTCTACTGCCTCGGAGCCATCCATTTACAGGAGTCGTGTAGCTTTTTCCACGCGTTCAGTCCTAGGGTGCTCCAGGAGAGAAAAAACAAGTTAATTTTAAAAGGACTTTTAAAACCATCTTTTGAGAAAGCTATTGATTCGGCTTCTAGTACTAAGTCTAAAGCTTCCAAGTCCAAGAAAAGGTCTCCGGCTCCATCTGCTACTTCGGAGCCCCCGGAGAAGATTACAGTTTTGGACTCTACCTCCTCAGCTCCACTGTCTTTGGGGCCGCAGGAGGTATCTGTATTAACTGAATCGGCGTCAGTTCCAATTATCCTTGAGCCCATTCGGAGCCGCTCGCCCAGTGTCAGACTTGGTTCACCGGGCAAGAGATCCCAATCTCCATCTATCTCCTCCAAATCCTCCAGGCTTTCTGATTTGGATGTTGACAGGGTAGTGCAGAGGCTCCTGCAATCGCCGGTGTTGGCCAAATTGTTTTCAGCTCCGACCCACTTGGCTCCGGAGCCAGTTACCATGTCTGTTTCAATGATTCCTCCTCCGAGCACTTCCTTGTCATCAGAGCCGGTATGCTCCGCTCCGAGTGATGTTCCTGCGCCGGCTCCAATACCCCCTTTGGGTTTATCGGTGCCGACTTCGGCTCCAACCATGTCGGTTCCGTCCACAGGGTTCGAGACTCGGGTCTCTTTGGTCGGGCCCGAGGGGGATACGTTGGGACAGCTGTCGGTTCCTAGTCTCCCACTTGGTGCATCGGCTCGGGGGACCCCGGTCGTGGCCTCGGAGGCCGGTCAGTTCTCGGAGCCGGGAGGACCTGCCTTCAAGGCCATGCGGAGCGCGCTGGCAAGATCGTCAGCTACATCACCCGGGTCGGTCATTCCGTCCCCCACCACCCCGGCGAGAGCCTGTGCCACTAACCTGTCCTTAGACAGCAGAGCGCCAGGCCCTAAGGACACCCCCACGAGTGGTCCCCAACCTTCTGAGGGTCTCCCAGCGTCTTTGCCTGAGGAGCCCCCTAGAAAGAAATTGTGCAAGAGGAAGCACATAGACTCCCAGGATGAGACTCTCACCTCCGATACTGACCTCGAGGAATCGGAAGGGTCCCCCGTGTCTTCCTCTGATGATGTTTCCTTCTCCGATATCCTGGAGATACTGAAACAAAGAGGAGGCTGGCCTTCCAAAACTCCTTCCGAGGAGGAGTCAGTATTCCTTAAGGCTTTTGGCGCTCAACCTTCCGCCTCCTGGGTGTCTCCACCCGTCGACGAACTGCTTGACCTCATTTGTCGAAGAGTGTGGGAAACTCCTGAGCCCGTGCCCAGGCACCCCAACAAGTTCCTGTCCGCACCCCAGGGAAAAGAGTTTCTATCAAAAGGAGTCCCGGTAGATGCCATGGTGGTGGCGGCAGCCACCCAGAAGGAAGTTGCAGAATCTTCCTCATCGGTTCATCCTCCTAACAAGGAGTCTAGGACCATGGACCAGTACGGAAAGTGTACCCTATCTTCAGCAACCTTCACCTTACGGTCGCTGAATTATTTATCTCACTTCACTCGGCTCCAGAGAGATCTCCTCAAAAAACTGGGAGATACTCTTACGGGTAACATACCTGAGGCGGTAGCCCAGATGGTTAACGCACAGGTTTCTACCCTCAACTCCATCACTAACTCATCCATGCGCCTCATTTCATATGCGGCCGAAGGAGCGAGTAGGGCGGTGAGCTCAGGGTTCGCCCTTAGAAGGCGGGCCTGGCTATGCCTGTGTCACTTCGCGGAGGCCTTCAAGTCTTCCTTCACTGACGCCCTATTTGACGGTTCCTCGTTGTTTGGGACCAAAGTGAAAGACATGCTCACCAGGTGCAAGCAAGAGGGAAAGACCCTGTCTGACATCGGGGTCCGTTTTTCCCTTCCTTCTAGGCTTTATCCCAAGGCCCAGTGGGGGGGGGAGATGTGGTTCAAGAAATCACAGAGGTTCTTTCCTGCCGCACAAGGTGAACCCCCCTCCAGAGGCAGGGGAGGGGGGGTTACTCAGGGAGACGTCGCCCCAGAGGCAGAGGGGGCCCCCACAATTCGGGAGACCGCGACTCCTTTCGTGGCTCTCCATACTCTCATTCCTGAGGGTGTGCCCGACTGCGCTTATCCGGAGCCAGTCGGGGGTCGAATTTCCTTATACCCGGAAGCTTGGGAGAATATCACCCAGGACCAATGGGTACTAAGGATAGTTTCCGGAGGTTACCTCATCCCATTCTCTTCAAAGCCCCCGCCAATAAAAAAAATTCCAGACGTTCCACTCAGTCAAAGGGATCAAGCAGCCTCAGAGGTGTCTCAGCTGCTGGAAAAAGGAGCCATCCCATCAGTCCCCTCAGACCAAATCGGATTAGGGACTTACTCAAGATTCTTTTTGGTGCCGAAAAGAACAGGGGACCTGAGACCCATACTAGATCTCAGTCAACTCAACAATTACATACACAAGTCCAAGTTCCGGATGGTCACTCTACAGTCAATCCTCCCATTGTTGGGAGAGAAAGTTTGGATGTGCTCCATCGATCTCAAGGATGCTTATTACCATATCAAAATGAACAAAGCATCCAGGAGTCACCTACGCTTCTGGCTGGGAGCCAGTCCCTTCCAGTTTTGAGCCCTGCCCTTTGGTCTCACCACAGCCCCCAGGGTATTCACCAAATGTATGGCAGTGGTGACGGCTCACTTGAGACGTCAAGGATTCCAGATGTTTCCGTACCTAGACGACTGGCTCCTTACCGCCCCCACCAGGCATCAACTACTTCAAACAAAGGACGCTACCATTAGTGTACGTCATCAATTGGGCATAATGATAAACTGGGAAAAATCTGCCTTATTGCCCTCACAGCGTGTCACCTTTATAGGAGCAGAGCTGGACACCATTCAAATGTGAGCATTCCTAGCACAAGAAAAGATCACGGTATTGCAACGACAAATTCATATTCTGATGCCACTCAGACAAGCACAGGCAAGAGTGGTTCTACAACTCCTAGGGACAATGGCGGTGACTATCATGCTAGTCCCTCTAGCGAGATTACACATGAGACTTCTTCAGTGGCTCCTCTTTGTCCAATGGTCTCTACAAACACTTCCACTATCTCATCCCATCTTGATCACAGAAAGGTGCAAGCAGGACCTTCGTTGGTGGCTGTGCATCAACAATTTGAACGGGGGAAAGCCCTTCGTTCCTCCCGTCCCTGTTGCCACTGTGACCATGGATGCCTCCCAGATGGGGTGGGGGGCATTATCTTGGCAGGACAGTCCAAGGCACGTGGCAAGAACACGGGATACATTCTCATATAAATGTCCTAGAGATGAGAGCAGTGCTTCTTGCATTGCAGGCACTTCAGGAAGTTCTTCCTCTAGGGACTATTGCGATACACTCAGACAACATGACAGCAGTGTGGTATCTCAACAAGCAAGGGGGGACACGATCATACTCCCTATGCAGGGAGGCCATGCGAGTGTGGAATTGGGCAATAGCTTCCCAACGGTTTCTGGTGGTGACGCACATTCTGGGGAAGTCCAACGTAATAGCGGACAGGCTAAGCAGAGCAATACTTATGCCTTAAGAGTGGTCCCTGAATCGCCTGGTTGCAGAGCGAATCTTCAGCAGGTGGGGTCAACTTTGCTGCGACCTTTTTGCCAGCTCTCTTAATGCGAAATGCAGCAACTACTTCACGCTGATCCCCCCACAGGGGGAATCACCCAGGGATGCTCTGGTTCACGATTGGCCCTCCGGTCTGCTTTATGCTTTCCTTCCGTTTCCCCTTCTCTCAGGGGTGATTCAGAAAGCTCAATCCTTGGGAAACAGAATGATTCTGATTGCCCCACATTGGCCTCGCCAAGTATGGTTTCCCTTTCTTCAACCATACATTGTGGACACTCCTTGGATTCTGAACCCTCTACCAGATTTACTGACACACATGTCGGGACAGTTCCACCCCTCTCTGAGGACTCTCCAGTTGACAGCCTGGCTACTCCACTTCCATCGCTAGTCAGATGTCATAATTTTCCACCGGAGGTGGTCCATATTCTATCGTCTTCCCATAAGCCATCCACTAGGAAGATTTACTCTAGCAAATGGAAAAGGTTTTCCATCTGGGCTCATTCTAGAGGTATCGACCCTTATACAGCGCCGATAGACTCAGTTCTAGAATTCTTGTCAATGCTTTTCTATCAGGGATCCACATCAGCCACCATCAAAGTTCAACTGGCGGTAATATCTAATTTCCACGTAGCAAATGAGCCTAGTCTTATGGACCACAGACTATGCAAAGCATTCCTCAAAGGTACTCTGTTACTTTGTCCCCCAGTGTCCGAACCCGTCATGCCCTGGGACCTCAATTTTGTTCTCCAAGCACTCACACTGCCACCTTTCGAACCTGCAGCTACCTGTGAGTTAAAATTCTTAACATAGAAAGCAGCTTTTTTAATAGTAATCACTTCAGCTCAGCGGGTCTCGGAAATTCAAGCCCTCTCCATCAAGCCCCCATATTTAATCTTTCACAAAGATAGGATCTCTCTTAGACCAAACTCATCGTTTCTTCTTAAGTGGCTTCTGTGTCTAACATTAATCAGTCCATCGAGCTGCCAGTATTCTTTCCCCACTTCTCTTAACAAGGCAGAATTTAGATTTCACCAATTGGATGGGCATAGACATTTATGCTTCTATCTACACCGGACAAAAGATATCCGAAGTCTGACCAACTCTTTGTGTCCTTTTCAGAAAACCGATTGCGTTCTCCAATATCCAAGGTTACACTGTCTAGATGGATTGCCAGTTGCATCTCTTTCATCTATCAGGCAGGAGATAAAAATTTGCCTTGTCCAGTCAAGGTACATTCTACGCGGGCTGTTTCCACTTCCACAGCCTTTCAAGCTAGATTGTCAATGGATGATATATGTACTGCAGCTACTTGGGCTTCCCCCCACACCTTTGTTTCTCATTACAAATTGGACGTCGTTTCCAGGGGCAGATCTTCCTTTGGTTCCACAGTTCTCAGGAGTATTTTCCTATGAGCCACCCAGGATGTAGGTGCTAGGGACGCTGTCCCACGGGTAAGAATGTAGGCGAGATAGGACTACATAACATCAAGAAGTTATGTACTCACCATAACGTTCGATGTATGTAGTCCATCTCGCCTCACATTCTTACTTACCCTCCCATCTTCCCCCTGCCTGGAGGATTTGAAGCATAAGATTTGGAGTATAGGTTGTCACCTGCTGAGTCCCTTTTTTAGTGACTGTTTTATATGCATGTGAGGTGTGTATGAAGTGTATATATTGTTTCGCAGCAAACTAGATCTGGGGATAGGGAGCAGTGCACCTTGGGATACCTTCTTAGCCCAGCCAATGAGAGACTTTGAGCTAGTAAAAATCGACTGAGTCGGAGCCGATATTCGGCTCCAAACCACAGGTAAGAATGTGAGGCGAGATGGACTACATACATCGAACGTTATGGTGAGTACATAACTTCTTGATTTATTGCATGCAGCTCAACAAGTGGGAAAGCATACTTTGCAATGTGGTTTTGATTCACTGGAGGCCTCTTGCAGGGCCGCTGTTACGGGTTCCGTCATTAGAAGGCATGCTTGGTTAAAGGAACAGAATCTGCCTGATCATGTTAAAGCAAAATTATTGGATGCTCCATTACAGCATGATAATTTGTTTGGTGTTAAGGCAGAAGAGGTGTTAAAGAAAATGGAGGATCAAGCCAAATCTATGCAGACAGTTAAGGATTTCTTACAGGTACAGCCACCCAGATTTAGCAGGAACTGGCCTTCTAAGAATTGGTCCTTTCCAATGTCAGACAGGCCACAAAGAGGCAGATACAGACACCCTAAAGGCAGATCCCAGCCCCAAGCTCATGCAGACTTAAACAATGGGGTGCTTCTACCTCCAAAAGTGGAGAAGATAAATCACAGCCATATAGGAAGCAGTCCCAATGACTTTCCTCTGCCAATGCCAAGCACTTATCTTTTGGCAGCACCCTTAGGGGGAAAACTAGCACTTTTTACACAAAATTGGCGCATGACCACCCAGGACAAATGGGTCTTGAATATAGTGTCTCAGGGCTACAGGTTCCACGTTCACACCCTTCCAAAGACAAAAGGTATGCCAGACCTGCCACACAATCAATGGGCAGAGGCACAAAAGCAAGTTTCGTCCCTCATGGATGTTAGGGCTATTCAGCGAGTACCGCAGCAAGAGCAGGGACAAGGATTTTACTCAAGACTTTTCCTGGTACCCAGAAAGGACAAAGCCTGGAGACCAATACGGAACATGTCTATTTTAAACATTTTTCTAGATGTTCCAAAATTCAAAATGTTGACTCTGCAGCAGCTTCTGCCCATGCTGGGCAAGAAGGCTTGGCTTGTAACTTTGGACCTCAAAGAGGCATACCTGCATGTCCCAATCAGACAATCTTGCAAAAGATACCTCAGATTCATAGCTGGCTCAATGCACTACCAATTCTCTGCACTGCACTTTGGCTTATCTACTGCGCCCAGGGTCTTCACAAAATGCCTGGCACCAGTAATTGCTTTTTGCAGACAAAGAGGAATCCAAATATATCCTTACTTGGATGACTGCCTTATTCAAGCAGAGAACAAGGACATTCTAGTGAAGCATCTGACGTTTGTACAAAGATTATTAATTTGCCTAGGGTACACAGTAAACAAAAAGAAATCAAAACTGGTACCCTCTCAAGAGATAATATTCCTGGGTGCAAGCTTAAATACAACTGCCCAAATGGCTTATCTCACGCCAGACAAGCAAAGGCAACTGACTTCTTACTTTGAAATGTTGGCAACAAAGACCCAGTTATCTGCAAGAAAAATTCTGCAGGCTTTGGGCTTCATGGCATCCTGCATTCTGTTAATTCCATATGCAAGACTGCATATGAGGAAACTACAATGGTATATAAAAAGTGTTTGGACTCAACATTGTCACAGTCTGGAAACATTAATTACCCTCATTCCCTGCCTGCAACAGGAGTTTCGATGGTGGGCACAGGCCTGTCACCACAACAAGGGACAGCCATTCACTCTACCCATGGCCAGGCAGACACTAACAACAGATGTGTCAGATTATGCTTGGGGGGCCCACATGGCAGGAAAATGTATTCAGGGCATATGGCCCGCAAGCCAAATGCATCTTCATATCAATCAAAAAGAGATGCTAGCTGTACAGAATGCCCTAACAGCCTTCAAGGATCTACTTCATCCAGGACAACTGCTAATAAAGACGGACAATACTACAGTCATGTGGTACATAAACAAGCAGGGATGCACACATTCCTATCCCCTCTGCAGACAAGCCATGACTTTGTGGAACACAGCATTGACTTATCAAGTATACCTGCAAGCACAATTCCTGCCAGGAAAGACAAATACTCTGGCAGACGAACTAAGCAGAAACCTCATGGATCCTCACGAGTGGAAACTAGATCCACAAATCTTCAGCATGATAACAAGGAAATGGGGATGCCCAGACATAGATCTATTTGCTTCCCCTCACAACTGCCAACTACAGAGATTCTGCACAAGGACTTATCACAAACAAGCATGGAAGGTGGATGCTCTATCATTCAGCTGGAAAATCCTTACAGTATATGCCTTTCCTCCACTGCCTCTCCTCCCCAAGGTACTCCTAAAGGTCAGACAAGAGAAGCCAAAAATGATACTGATTGCCCCAGACTGGCCACACCAGCACTGGTACCCAATCCTAAAGAGCTTGTCTCAAGGCCCAGCCTGGACATTACCTCAAATTCCTCATTTACTGACCCAGCAAAACAATCAGATCCTGCACAGCCAACTCAGAACCCTAAATCTGGCTGCATGGTGGATAATGTAACCATTCAGAACACACCTCTCTCTAAAACAGTTATGGATGTTATTTTGGAGGCCAGGAAGCCCAACACCAGAAAATCTTATGCAGAAAAATGGAAGAGATTCTGTGCTTGGAACCAGGCACAAGGAATTGACACACTTGTACCAAATATTCCTCAGATTTTACAATACCTAACTGAGATGCTGGACAAAGGCCTATCCTTCTCATCAATTAAGATCCATGCCTCTGCCATTTCAGCTCATTACAATACAGAACCACCTATTTTTTCACATCCACTGCTAAGGCAGTACCTCAGAGGGGCCAAAAACATAAGACCTCCAAGGAGAGCGCCAATACCTGCATGGGACCTCAATTTTGTCTTGGAAAAGCTCACACTGCCTCCTTTTGAGCCAGCCAATACAGCTGAGATAAAATACTTATCATGGAAAACAGCTCTACTCCTAGCAATTACTTCAGCAAGAAGAGTCTCAGAGTTACAGGCACTAGTGGCTGTGGAACCTTTTATTATTTTCCATCCGGACAGGGTCTCTCTAAGGACAAACCCAACATTTATACCTAAGGTAGTGTCCAGTGTGGCTCTTAACCAAACCATTCATTTGCCTACCTTTTATCCAAACCCCATAATAAGGGGGAGAGACTTCTGCATTCTTTGTTCATACACAGACAGCTATGCTTCTACTTGGACAAAACTAAAGCTTTCAGAAAGACTGAGCAACTCTTAGTATCATATGCTGCAGAATCACAAGGAAAAGCTATTTTAAAGCAGACTATTTCAAAATGGATAGGCCACTGCATTTGTTTCTGCTATTCACAACATGGCAAATTAGTGCCTAAGGGCATTAGGCCACATTTAACCAGAACAGCAGCCACTTCAGCAGCCTTCCTCAGAGGAGTACCAACCAAGGACATTTTGGAGGCTGCAACTTGGACTTCAGTGCACACTTTTACAAAGCACTATCACTTACCTCTTTACTCTAAATCCAGAGCAGGCTTTGCCACTGCAGTTCTGCAGGGCCTCATAGCCACTCCTAATTCTATTTAGGCCCAGCCACCCAACCTCAGCTTTAGGATTCAACCCAAGTGTAATGACTGCAACATTGAAACACGATGAACATAGTACAGTTGTGTATCTACCATGAATGTAGATGCTCGAGTGTATTCACTGTTGCAGTCCAGATTACCCTCCCACCATCCCCCTTTCATTGCTGGGACTTATCTGTACTTCTCTATTCTATACAACCTATGTAGTGCATTTGCTTGTAGATGAAGGTAATGTTTATATTAGTGCATGCATTTTTATGGGCAGAATTTTTAGCCTGCCCTTTTGTGGGCACCTGACATCTGGGGCAAGAAAAACTGAAGAAAATGGCGTCGGCTGCATCTTTTATACCCCTAGCGCACTGACATCAGGGAAGTAACGACAGCAACCAACGCCGAACCAGGACTTTGGAATTCAGGCCGACTGCGGGTAGCCTGCCAGCAGGATAACCCAAGTGTAATGACTGCAACAGTGAATACACTCGAGCATCTACATTTATGGTAGGTACACAACTGTACTTTTCTTGTCTTGTCTGTTGTTTCTTTTGTGGAACTTTTGTCCATTTAATTAATGTATTCCCTAAAAATCCACTGTTTGCTTTTCTCCATAAACAATGTAAATATGTAACATGTCCTACATGGACCAACTCAAAGCCCTGTCACTATACTAAGTATCCTACAGACTGCTAAGAGGTGACCTGTGTCCGGCATACAAGGCATTCCCTGACCCATTACTGATGATGGCATCAGCAATATTCGGTGTAGGGATGTAAACCTATTCTGCAACATTAACAGAACTGTTTGGAGGGACAGGTATATCTTGCAGAAGATACCACTGCTCTGGAACAGACTTCCCGTCCACATAAAATAAAGTTCATCCTTGTCCACATTCAAGCACAACTTAGATTTATTGATGGGAAACAAAAAATGTACCCTAGGACTGCCTTCTGTACTATTAATGGACAGAGGCAGTTCTTAAATGCTTTATCCTATGCATGGGCCCCTCAAATTATCTGTGGTATGATCCCAGTTATTCTCATTAGGGGTAATATATATTTATTGACTATGGGATGGTAAGGCCTATTGCTAACCAAATGGGATAGATAATTCAAGCACAAAAGGGAAACTGGCTATGCTTAAAATGCGTGCATGGGCATCTAGCCTAGTACTTACTTCTTCTTCTTCTTTCGGCTTTTCCTGGTTAGGGGTCGCCACAGCAGATCACCTGTCTGCTCATGATTGGCAGTGAAGTTTTACAGTGTCGAGTTGCCAGCCCAGCACCCAACCTTCCACAGAAGGCACACACATGCACGCACTCACACCTAGGGCCAATTTAGAGTGTCCAATCCACCAAGTACTTACAATGAACCTATAAACAGTACTGTTATAAATGCAATAAGGAGGGAAGCATGTAGGGAGATTTCATTTGTCTGTGTCTGTACAGGAGTCATAAACTCTTTCTTCTCTTGAAAAAAGACATTGTTGATGCTGGTAATTCACTTATTTCTGAAAATATTCATGACTCCTTGGATGATATAGCTATTGTTTGGCATCAGAATAACTTTGAGGTTTTGTCTTGTGATGAGAAAGGTGGAGAGGATGATGCTCAGGACTTTTTCCCAGGGTACTTTGACAGAAAATCTGTAGGGGATTGAGTGAAATAGAGAAAAAGAAACCTGTAACCTAAATTAGACTAACTTGTTTCCACTCCTTCGGCTAATCTTTTTTTTTAAGTTACTAGTATTAACAATATCAGGCATTTAGTTGTTTTTCAAGGTGTTGATATTACTTGCTGATATAATTTGTTTACTAAATATGTATTTGAACCCTTATCAAAGATTGCAGTTTGAAATTTTGGGGGTTAAAAAAAAATATTTGGCTTTTTGATACTGACCAGTACTCTGGTATAGCTATTCTTATTAAGAATTCTATTACCACTTGTTTGGATGTTTTAGTTGAGAAGGTAGGTAGCTTACTTTCCATAGATATGCCGTATGACATGTAACATTATATGCTTATTGTTTTCTATGCCTCTGCATCTGTAAAAGCTAGACTATCTTTTTTCTCCGCTGTTAGTACTTTTCATATGATTATTGGTGACATCATTCTTGTAGGTGACCATAAATGCCATTTGTGATGCAGTGTTGCATGTTGGCCTTCTAATTTTGATGATTTTTTTTCATATAATGTCATTAGGAAGTTAAGTCTTTGGAAAAATCAAAGGACCTACATATCATAGGGGTAGACTTCATATGGAAATATATTATTTTTAATGGCCTGTGATACTGGGATTGTTCAGGACAGAATATTACATGTTGGTTTTTCTGCTCAATCTGCTATAATGGCTTCTTTTTGAAATGTCTCCTCCAGACTGGTTTTTGGAAGAGGAATAAAGCATCTGTCAGCTGATTTTGTGACAACTAAGTCTTATTTGTTAACTATAAATGATTTATAGATTATTATTCCGTGCTTCCTTTCTATGATAATTGGAAAAATTGGTGGCTTGCTTTTAAAACCAAACATAAGCTAAAATATTTGATATGGGAAACGTTATATTATTCTTCTAAAAAGACGTATTATAACAATTCTGTTACAAGATATAAATCTGAATTGGATAATAATTGTTAAATTTATTTGCATACTGAACAACTGATATATAAAGAAAATTTTGAGTTAAAAGATTGCTGTGCAATCAGTTTTATGCATCTCAAGGTAGAAAAAGAACATGTATCTCCATTTTTATCAGTGTATATGATTTCGGAATGAAGGGATGGTGCAGGGAATTTGTATCTTTCTAAACAATATATAGTATTATTTATTGAATAGTATGTTAAAAATAAATGGGCTTTTTCAGAAGTGTTAAATACTGCTGTTTGGCCAGTACAACAGTTTACTTTATCTCAGTAATCACAGCTAAATGTTGCCATAACACTTTCTGAATTAGACTTTATTGTGGGTTGTCTTAAAATTAATAGTTCTCCAGTACTGAGAGTATTCCATGTTCCTTTTTATAAAAAAAATATATTTTTTTAGAAGAGATATTTTTGTGCGTTTCAAATCATTGCTTAGAGTTTGTAATTCAGAGGAAGGGATTTTGAAATTAATTTGGAAACAGAAATGAGATAAAATTTTTTAGATAATTGGAGGTCTTTAACTATTTGTAATTGTGACTACAGAATATTTATGAAAATTTTATAAATTCAAGTACGTTTTTATATTTGGTGTTAAGAAAGCAGAAAAAAACACTTGGTAGCTGGTAAAATAAACCAGGAACCAA
The DNA here is from genome assembly GCF_019279795.1 of Protopterus annectens. Lineage (NCBI taxonomy): Eukaryota > Metazoa > Chordata > Ceratodontiformes > Protopteridae > Protopterus > Protopterus annectens. The sequence goes on from NC_056735.1 coordinate 345,657,967, forward strand.
TCTGTCACCAAGTAAATCTACATGAAGACGTCTACACAGATTTGTGTATATTAATGATTTATTAAAGACGTGGAGAAGTAAACCAGGACCTCATCAGAACAAACTCAAACCTCTCGAATATGGTATCAGTGTCCATATTACAAAGCACAAATCCCGTGAAGTACAACGTTGATTGTCAGACTCCACTAACAACTTCCAAACATTTGATATTAGATGAAGGCATTTGTGGCATTAGAAGATGGGTGAAACATAACTTATTGTTTCTTAAAGAAATAACCAGTTGTATTTCTTGTGATAAATGAGAAGATGGAATGTTGTCTTGTGCCACAGAAAAAGCAGGTGACTCTGTTTTCCATCATCAGGCATGGCAGATCTTGGCCTCTTATGGTACTGGAAGTAAATTGTTAGGGGTTCTACAGTCCATTTATAGGAATTTTGCTGTTAAAGTTTCTGTTTATGGGTGGTTACCATCAGAAATTATTTTTCAAGAGGGAATTAAACAGGACTATCCCTTCAGTTTTGTACTTTTTCTATGATTAAAATGCTGTTATTGTTTCTTGTGCTTCTGCTTTTTAGTCGGACCAATTTGAAGTATATCTCTTATGCTGATGATTTAATTTTAATTACTCATAATATTGTCAATGTCTTTTGTTTTATCTTGTTTGCATTCCATTTCTGCAACTAGTGGGGTTATGTGCATTCAAGTTTAAGATAAAAAAATGATGTGCTAGGTATTTGGTTTGTATCGCAACAGTATGATGTTCAACAAGCACACTGCCTTACTGGCATATAGGTAGTAGTGCCCTGCTGCCCTCCTCTGGCAGTTTACTAAAGTTCGGAGTCCCTACATTTGCATATGCGTGGATGTCATGTCCACTAACCTGGCAGTACAGGGGCTGCCTTTCAGACCCACATACAGGACCCTTTCTGTTTTGTAGTGCCATAGTAAGCAAAGGACTTCTTGGAAGACTACTCCTTACTCCGGATCTCTTCAGCTTCTGAGCTCAGATAAGTAACCCTTTTGAGTTATATTTCTTCTCTCTGCCTTTTTCTGACAGCAATTGAATCGTGTATTATGCTGATTTGCTTGTTTTTTCTGACTGGAAAAATGTATGCACATGAGGTTTTACTTTACTTGCAGTATAAGATTTATACTGTTTAAATTCTTGGTTTGTGTGGGTTTTTAACCCTTGTAATGTGTTGTTTGGCCACTGGTGAATGTTTAACTGAGTTTCTGTACTAAGGCCACTTTAGTACAGTTCCTTTCCTTGCCTCCTGCTTCCACAACTGCAAGCTAATTGTGTATGTTTTTTCCATTGATTAACAGCTTCATTTAAAGTTTTGACAGGAAAACTTGCTGTTTTTGCACTATTTTTTGGGGGTTATAATGATTTGAGGTGATTGAGTAGGTTTACAGCATTTTAAATATTTTTGTTTCATTTAAATCACAAATTTGGTGCCATTTTGTTTGTTAAACATTTCTGACAATAATTTTCATAAGTTTTTGCTTTATTCCTTGCTAAGGTTGTTTTGTGTTGTTTCTAATCATTTGAGGATGAGTCTTTTGTTGCCATGTTTTTTTTTTGCTTTGAGCTATGTTGCTGAAACTACTGTAATTTTACTCAATGAAGTATTCAGCATAGTATTCCTGCAGAAATAGACTTCAGATTGCTGTTTAAACAGAGAATGGGGGGTTTGTCCATTTTTTACGGGGCTGATCATACAGCCATTACTTTTTGTCCACTGACTTGATGGACCCAGTTACGGTGCCCCACCACCACCATCTCCCTCTTGTCATCATCATCATCTTCTTCTTTCGGCTGTTCCTGTTAAGGGTTGCCACAGCGGATCATCTGTTTCCATTTCTTCCTGTCCTCTGCATCATGCTCTTTCACACCAACTGCCTGCATGTCCTCTCTCACCACATCCATAAACCTTATCTTAGGCCTTCCTCTTTTCCTCTTACCTGGCAGCTCTATCATTAGCATCCTTTTCCCAATATACCCAGCATCCCTCCTCAGCACATGTCCAAACCAACACAATCTCGCCTCTCTTGCTTTGTCTCCAAACTGTCCAACCTGAGCTGACCCTCTAATATACTGATTCCTAATCCTGTCCATCCTAGTCACACCCAGTGCAAATCTTAACATCTTTAACTCTGCCACATCCAGCTCTGATTCCTGCCTTTTTGTCAATGCCACCGTCTCCAACCCATATAACATAGCTGGTCTCACTACCCTCTTGTAGACCTTCCCTTTCACTCTTACTGGTACCCGTCTGTCACAAATCACTCCTGACACTCTTCTTCACCCACTCCACCCTGCCTGTACTCTCTTCGTCATCTCTCTTCCACACTCACCATTACTCTGAACTGTTGATCCCAAGTACTTAAACTCATCTACCTTTACCAGCTCTACTCCCTACATCCTCACCTTTCCTCTACCCTCCCTCTCATTTACACACATATATTCTGTTTTAGCCCTGCTGACCTTCATTCCTCTCCACTCTAAAGCATATCTGCACCTCTCCAGGGTCTCCTCAACTTGGTCCCTACTCTCACTACATATCACAATGTCATCTGCAAACATCATAGTCCACGGGGCCTCCTGTCTGATCTCATCTGTCAACCTGTCCCTCACCACTGCAAATAAGAAAGGGCTCAGGGCTGATCCTTGATGTAATCCCACCTCCACCTTAAACGTATCTGTGACTCCCACCGCAGTCCTCACCAATGTCATACTACCCTCGTACATATCCTGTACCACTCTTACATACTTCTCTGCCTCTCCCGACTTCATCATACAATACCACAACTCCTCTCTAGGCACCCTGTCATATGCTTTCTCTAAGTCCAAAAAGACACAATGCAACTCCTTCTGACCATCTCTGTACTTCTCCAGCAACACTCTCAGAGCAAACATTGCATCTGTAGTGCTCTTTCCTGGCATGAAACCATACTGCTGATCAGTAATCATCACCTCCCTTCTTAACCTAGCTTCCACTACTCTTTCCCATAACTTCAAGCTGTGACTGATCAATTGTATCCCTCTATAGTTACTGCAGTTCTGCACATCACCCTTATTCTTAAAGATAGGTACCAAAACACTTTTTCTCCACTCGTCAGGCATCCTCTGACTTTCCAAAATGTCATTAAACAATCTAGTTAAACATTCCACTGCCATTTCTCCTAAGCACCTCCATGCTTCCACTGGCATGTCATCCCGGCCAACAGCCTTTCCATTCTTCATCCTCTTCATAGCTGTCCTTACGTCCTCCTTGCTAATCTGTTTCACTTCCTGATTCACTATCCCCACATCATCCCACCTTCTCTCTCTCTCTCATTCTCTTCATTCATCAGCCCTTCAAAGTACTCTTTCCATCTACTTAACATACTCTCCTCACTTGTGAGTACGTTTCCCTCACTATCCTTTATCACCCTTACTTGCTGCACATCTTTCCCAGCTCTGTCCCTCTGTCTAGCTAATCGGTACAGGTCCTTTTCTCCCTCTTTAGTGTCCAATCTCTCATACAACTCTCCATATGTCTTATCCTTCGCCACCTCTCTCTTTGCCATGCTCCTCATCTCCTTATACTCATGTCTACTTTTTTCATCTCTTTGACAATCCCACTTCTTTTTCGCCAGCCTCTTCCTCTGTATACTCTCCTGTACTTCCTCATTCCACCACCAGGTCTCCTTGTCCTCCTTCCTCTGTCCAGATGTCACACCAAGCACCTTTCTAGCAGTCTCCCTTACTAGCTCTGCTGTAGTTACCCAGCTATTCGGTAACTCTTCACTGCCTCCCAGTGCCTGTTTTAACTCTTCCCTGAACTCCACCTCACAATCACCCTTTTTTAACTTCCACCATTTAATCCTTGGCACTACTTTCATACTTCTCCTCCTCCTCTTGATCAGCAACGTCATCCTACAGACCACCATTCTATGCTGCTTAACTACACTTTCCCCTGTCACCACTTTACAGTCTCCAATCTCCTTCAGACTGGCCCTCCTACATAGGATATAATCCACCTGTGTGCATCTTCCTCCACTCTTGTACATCACCCTATGCTCCTCCCTCTTCTTAAAATACATATTCACCACAGCCATGTCCATCCTTTTTGCAAAATCCACAATTATCTGACCTTCTGCATTCCTCTCCTTAACACCATACCTACCCATCACTTCCTCATCCCCTCTGTTCACTTCACCAACATGCCCACTGAAGTCCACTTCAATCACTAGTCTCTCACCCTTGGGTACACTCACCACCACTTCATCCAACTCACTCCAAAATTTTTCTTTCTCATCCATCGTACACCCAACTTGTGGAGCATATGCACTAACAACATTCATCATTACACCATCAATTTCAAGTTATCAGTCTATCAGACATTCTCTTCACCTCCAAAACACTCTTGGCATACTGTTCCTTAAGGATAACCCCTACCCCATTTCTCTTGCCATCCACACCATGATAGAACAATTTGAACCCGCCTCCTACACACCTGGCCTTACTTCCCTTCCATCTGGTCTCTTGCACATACAATATATCAACCTTCCTTCTCTCTGTCATATCAGCTAGCTCTCTCCCTATACCAGTCATACTGCCAGCATTCAAAGTTCCTACCCTCACTACTATACTCCTAACCGTCCTCATCTCTTCCTGTCTTTGGGCATGCCTTCCCCCTCCTCTTCTCCTTCAGCCAACAGTAGCCCAATTCCCGACCAGCACCCTGTTGGCTAACAGTACTGGTGGCGGTCATTGTTAACCTGGGCCTCGACCGATCCAGTATGGAATTATGAAATATTCTCCACCTAACTCATTTGGCAGAGGTTTTATGCCGGATGCCCTTCCTGACGCAACCCTCCCCATTTATCCGGGCTTGGAACTGGCACAAAGAAGTGCACTGGCTTGTGCATCCCCAGTGGCACCACCATCTCCCCCTTGTGCACCCGAAAAAAACAAAATAATAAATCAAGAAATATGCCTCAGACTATGTCCTGTGACTCTGTAGTAGGCTTGGGCAGGCTATTGGACTGCTCATGTTCTTTTGCCTCCAGGTCTCCTGTTGTAGTTTTTTTTTGTCCAGGCAGTTGATTACAGGGGGCATACCTTGGTTATTAGTAAAACCGGTGCTGCCACCCTTGTTCAACCACCCAACGATCATGATTTTAAAGGAGATCTGGAATTTGAGATTTTGAAAGTGTCAGAGTCTGATCAGTCAGTTTCCTGTTAGGACAGATAGATTCAGAAACTCAAACAGATGTTTTCTTTTCCCCAAATGCTGGCAAGATTTAGGGATGTATTCAATTTGGAGTAATCATCAGCTGTCCCAGAAATTTATGATCTTTTGAAGGATGAGGACCTGGACATGGTGACCTTCCCTCCGTTGGTCCCAGTACTGGAGGATATTTTTAAGAAAGTTTGCAAGACTCCTCTGCTGAAAGAGTCTCTTCCTAGAAAGTGTTTAAGAAATTCAGGGTGTGCTCTGCCATGCCTGGCTTGCAAACCCCCTTGTCAGCTGACCCTGCTTGTGTCCCAAGCAACCTCTTCCAATAAAAAGACTATGTCTTCATCAAACCCAGACCCTTCAGATAAACTAGGCAAGTGGTTTGAATCTCAGGGAAAGAAGCTGGCACAGTCCAGCACACTACAGGTTATCATTTTCCAGCTTTACACTTTGGTTTATCTACAGCTCCAAGGGTATTCACAAAATTTGCATTTTCTAGAGTATCAAATTCCAGTTTGAGGCTTTATAAAAATGGAACTACTTTGGTGGAGGCAACAAAGTCAGCTAAATCCAAGTCTGTCCTTCTCTTCTCAAATCTCATTCCAGTCTGTCACAATACCTCATCAGATTTTGGTTGGGGAGCAGTTTCATGGGTAAAAATGCAATGCCTGTGGTATCCTTCAGAAAGACAAAAGCACATTATTATTATTATTATTATTAAAGAAATATTAGTTATGATCCATGTCCTGAAGTCTCTTCATCACCTTTGGTCCTTAGGACCTCTCCAAGTGATTACAGACAATACCACAATCATGTGATATATAAACAGGCAGGGAGGCACAAGTTTGTACCCCTTATGCAGGCTGGCAGTGAGAGCTTGGGAGTTAGCTGCTCAGCATTCCTTAACACACCAAGCATCTTACATTCCATCAGAGCAAAACACTAATGCAGATAAGTTGAACAAGACCAGGACAGACCCTCATGAATGGAAACTGAACCAAGAGATCTTCTAGGAATTAATCCAGTTGTGGGGAACACCTCAAGTAGATTTGTTCACCACCTTTCAAAACAAACAACTATATGCGTTTTGTTCCCGGGCTCCTGCTAGCAAGCCTGGAAAATAGATGCATTTTCATTCCACTGGAAGGGAATGTTCATTTATGCGTTTCCACTCCTTCCATCTATTTCTAGGGTAATACTGAAGATTCAAAACGATACCCCCAAAAATAATTGCAGTAACCCCTTTTTGGCCTATTCAACATTGGTTCTGTCCAGGGGCAAGGAGAGTTTGATACACCCCAGTATCAATCAACTTCAGTGGACTAACTGAGAGATTCAGTTTTAATACCTTTTAGGCACTTATTTCATGAGGATGCGCAGCAGATACTAAAGGAGGAAAGAAAGACTGCTTCTAGAAAATTCTATGTTGATATGTGGAAGTGATTTTTTTAGTTGGCGGCTAATCAATAACCAGGATCCCATCAGAGATTTTGTATTACTGGTGCTCAAATATTTATGTGAGTTACTTTTCTATGGCTTTTATTACTCCTCTTTAAAGATTGATCTTGTGGCAATTTCAGCATGCCTGCCCATGAATCCTGTTCTTTCGTCTCTATTTGTTGTCAAACAGTTTCTAAAAGGGGTTTTATACTTGGGACCTCCTCATAAGCAGGCTGATCCTCCTCACAATCTCAACTGTATGCTGAAGAAATTAACTATGTCACCTTTTGAACCTGCCCATCAATCCAATTTAAGGTTCTTGACTTGGCTAACTGTACTTATCATTGTCTGACATCCTGCAAAAAGAGCATCTGAGTTGCAGATTCTCTTGGTGTATGAACCCTGTCTGATTTTACCTTGGGATAGGGAATCTTTTAAGAATAAACCCCTCATTCATTCCCAGAGTGGTTTCAGAGTTTGCATTGAATCACGACATTAATCTCCCAGTTTTCTTCCCAGAACAGATTTTTCAGATCTGGATGTACATTGACAACTCAGGTACTATCTTGACAGAATGAAGCCGTTTAGAAAAGCTGAGCAACTGTTTATTTCTTAGCAAGGGACAGAAAAGGGATACCCTGTATCTAAGCAGACAGTTTCCAGGGGGTTATCTTCAGCTATTGTTTTTTTTTATTCTCACCATGGCAAATCCATTCCAGGTAGTATCAAGGCACATTCCATGAGAGCCTTGTCTTCTTCAATGGCATACTGGAAAGGGGATTCTAAAAGCATTCTATAGACAGCTGCAACTACATGGCCCTCTGTACATACTCTTACAAAGCATTATAAACTGGATTCCTTTTGTAAATCCAGGTCAGAATTTGTTAGGACCATTTTCCAGGGAGTTCTGGAGCCATAACCATCCTCCTCCTAGAATGGATAGGCTTTGGTATTCAACCCATGTAGCCTAAGGGCTCTTACAGCAGTGGGAATGATGAACATAGTACACTTATGTAAATTGCATTTACCCATAACAGTAGATGTTCAAATTCCCCACTGCTGCAATAGACCTTCCACCCCCCTACTTTTGTATATACTCGTAGCTGGGATACAAATTAGTGTTGTGTTTGTTTCTACTTTATGTAGTTTATTGTTACTATTGGTTGGTTATTTCAGGATGTTAGGCTCTTCTGTCATTTTATGGGCAATAAAGTTCTGAAGACAGATTCACTGTGACTGCTGATTCTCCTCCTTGGGATAGTCAGAGTGGAATGAAGGGGCAGAGTTTTTTGAAGCTAACTGCTTGTTGTTTCCTAGGCAGAAACAGCCCATATAGCCTAAGTGTTACTGCACAGTAAGGAAATTTGAACATCTACTGTACTTTACATACTTTTGTCCTTCTCAGTTTTTTTAATTTGTGTAGAGTATTATGTTTTGGAGTTCATGATTATGGGGAGCCTTTAGGTATGTTGCATAGTTATGTAGCCTTTTTTTCTTGACTTGGAGTAATAATAGAAAAACGCTGTCCTTAGTTGCATCTGATTTTATTGACTATTATAAGAAAAATTGGTGCTTGCATATTATCGCAACCACATTGTGAAAGGAGTAATTGTGTCCAAAATTGCGATGATTGCATGTACTGATGGCTGAATGTGTGATTTATACATTACATTTATTACAGCTTTAATTTTTCAAAACTACATTAGCGAGTCAGCTCAGTATTCTGTAGGGTATATGGGAAAGAGTAAACAATATTCTGCATTGAATTGGATTCTTCCCATATTACACGTTTTTACGGCAAAGTAATACTTGTCCATGTCCCATCTGCTGGTATTTTATAAAAGGAAGTATTATTACAAAATAACATTAGAAATACTGATACATTAAAAAAAACTTTCTTTATTGAACAGAATTTTTCATGAAAAATGTGATTGCGAGAATATGCGGTTGAGATAATGCGAGTGTTACCTTTATTGTCTCTTGAATGAAATCAACTCATGCCCTGCTTTTCTGTCATAAACAGTCAGCTGTACAATATCCAGTAAAAAGAATTTCAGTTGATTTCCAAGTTTTGGAATCACTGTAATGCTGTATTGACTGAAATATGATATGCCTTGTAGTTTCAGTCGCTACTTATGTGGTTGCGAGAAGACATGGTTGCGATAATATGCAAGTACCAAAAAATTAAATTATGGAAAATTGATATTTCTACACTGTGTACTTCTTGGAAATTATGGTATAAGGCTGTTATTAACTCTTATTATCATATCGACCATGGGGAATATTTATTATTGACTGCCCATTGCTTTATCACTTTTTAGCAAAAATTATTTACCTTGGTGTGGGAATGGACTGATTTTTTTTTATGTAGGGTGTTGCTGGGTAAATTACCTGTTACGGTATGTATGAAATAAAAATAGATGAGAGATTATACACTCTTTGTAATACTGAAGAGTCTTTGTCTCATATATTTATGGAATGTTGTAGACTGTGCTTTTTTGGCCTTTGATTGCTAAGATTTTTTATATTCCATTATTAGCTAACATTCATAAAAATCTACTGCCAGTCATTAGCGGACGGGAGTTCCGCTGTGGTGACCCCTTACCGGGAAAAGCCAAAAGACAAACAACAACAACTATGGATAAGATTAAATATGGGAGTATATAATTTTGTCCCTTTATAAGGTGTTGACTTCACTGATAGAACTTGTTTATCATTTATATAGTTTCTTTGGAAAGCAAGAACTGATAAATTACTGTTTAATAAAACTTGGAATAGAAACGCTGTGATTCAAAAAATAAAACATTGGTTGTGGTTGAAAGGATGGAATAGATAGGTATTATATTATGCCTCATTTTTGTTTTGAATATCTTTACCTTGCTTCTTTATTAGTTGGTTGCTTATTTATGTTTGTTTTTTACTTTATTTTCCTCTTTGCACTATATACTTTGTTTCTTTTTGTGCTATTTTTGAATTTTGATTTTTGTAATAAAATACTCCTACTGTTTTCGATAAGTGGCATGGGATCATTTACATTGACCTGAGCTACCACTGACTCAAGCAGATGGGACCTGGTTTAACGTCTCATCCAAATGTTAATCAAATATTTTGATTAAAATTGAAGTATTCATTTGTTTCTGTTGTAAAGGTAATCATATATCTTCTTATCTTTCTTTTCATCTGCCGGATGTAAAATTGTAATTTTAAAACTGTTGCCCCCAATTAAATTAATTGCAGTCACATTGTTCTCATAATGTTGCATAATATATAAAAATGCCACTTTAAATGTAAAACAGTATTCACTATTTGTTAAATGTTGGTAGTGGTTGATGCTATACTGACTTTTTCATATTATTGCTTTAGTAACTTTCTTTAAGTTCCAAATTATATTCTTTTAACTGTTGTTTTCTTTGTGGCTTTATTGCAGTTGTAAGTTTACTTTGCTGTATATGATTGATACATTACTGTAGTAGTTATGATGTACTGTATGCTTTTTCTACCTGCCAGATTAAAATACCTGTTTCACTTTCTAAACAATCTGATTCTTTAAATGTTTAAACTAAAATTTACCATGGTTGTATTAACTTGTAAAGTTTTCAGCTGCTTGGATGGACTTTTAATTCCATGCTGGGGATTTCTGGCTTTCCCTATATCCCACTGCAGTCCCTTGACAGTTTATAACTAGAGCATACTCACTTCATTATAGTTTTCCATTGTACAGTATTGGGTCAGTAGAAGGAAAGAGATCTGCATAAAGCCACGAGTTAAAAAAAGTCTGTACCGCAGTATATTACTTTGTAAAATAAGGGAAGCAGAACTGTTCTGTGACAATCGTCACATTCAGAAGAGCTCTATCAAATGAATAAAACATAGCCATATTCTTGAACTGTCACACTGTTTTTACTTCTCACACATTTACTTCATGCTACAGCTAGCAACTCTACTTTTATTGAGAGCATTTCACTTTTCTTTTAACTTTTTTTTTTCTCATTGGTATGCTGAGAACCAAAAAACAATCAACAACCAAAAAACAATTAGGGCTACAGTCAGAGTTTTAAGGGTAAGCTGTTAGGGTCAGAGTTTCAGGGTAAGAGTTAGGTTTTAGGTTTAGGGTTGGAGTTTTAGGAATAGTATCAGAATTTTTAGGATGTGAACTTAATTATTAGGTTATGCTTTGTAGGAGAAGCATAATATGGAAAAATGCAACCTTTTTCTCCTAAAAATGCCCATGACTATGTATGACTCATCAGTCTCATTCACATAGACAAATTATGCAAATTAGTTACTCTGGATCACTAAAAGTAACACCACCAAACAGTTAACAGTACATACTGCCCACAATACAAATGTATTTATTTTTTCTTAATTTTTTATGGCAGCTGATGTGGGGTGGGTTACCATATAGCAGCAAATGGAACTTCATTACTGTGGGTGGTGCTTTGCCACTTTAAACAATCACACATAAGAGATGACTGACAAAAGTGGTTGTCTGCTTGGGAGGTACAGCCTGTGGATGAAAGCAAAGAACAGTCATGATGCATGTAAAACAGAAAAGAGTCATTGATGTAGCTAGTTTGTCGGGGAAGGAGTGAGGTGTGTGTGTGTGTGTGTGTGTGTGTGTGTGTGTGTGTGTGTGTGTGTGTGTGTGTGTGTGCGCGCGCGTGCATGCATGTGCGTGTATGCATATATCCATTGATCTGAAGTAGGAACTTAATTTGTCAGCAACCTGTGGGATACGGATCCGTTCTCGGATCCGAGCCGGCAACTTCTAACATAGCATAGATCCGAGCTCCTAGCTCCTCCCCTTACCCATAATCCCCTGCATGCCCTAACTGACCTCAGATCTAGTTTGCCGCTCTTCAAGCAACAGCTAGGTTCAGAGCTCTTGGCGTTTTGTGAGGAAAATGTTTTTGTATTTTTTCTTCTGAGTGACTGGTTGGGTGTGTGATAGGTTTATCCATTCTCTTTTTTATATATATATCATACTTGTTTTAATTTAAGAATAATTCTCCCTCCCCCACTGGTCGTAGCGTGTGTGTGTGACTGAATTAGGGGCCTAGTGAGTGTGCTTTCCTACAGTATGTCGGAGGCCCCTAAGGCAATTTTTTCGAAATGCACCGAGTGTGGTCACAAGCTTTCACCGGCTGATGGCCACACTCGGTGCGTTAGGTGCCTTGGGGTTGAACACCTCTCTTCGGGTTGCACGGCGTTCAACCCCAGGGCACTCAAGGATGGAAGGTCGAAGCTAGTTCTGGCGGGCTTTCTACCCCCAGACTCTGCTTCGGCCTCCGGTGCTTCGGTGCCCGCTACCCCCCCGGTAGCGGTCACCCCTGTCCCTTCCTCCGACCGGGACTCATCCTCCCGCTTCGGCTCCGGAGGATAGGGAGGCAGGAAAGAGAAGCGGCGGGAGAAGCACCTTAAGCGGCGAGCCGAGGACTCTTCATCGGCCCCGCCCGCCAAGAGGGCTTCCCCGTCCAAGTCTTCTCGATCTCCTCCTCCTCGGATCCGATCCCCTTGTTTCTCCCCGGGACCAGAGGAGGAGGTGATCCGGTCCCCGTCGAGGTGACACTCCAGGTCTGCCTCGGTGGCCTTGTCGAGGTCCACTTTTAGCATGTCTGACGCAGATATGGACCGGATGATGAGGAGATTCATCCAGGCCCAGATGCAGATGGGAGTGCTCTTGCCTCCCCCCCCCCTCTGGGGGGGAGCTCGACCCTTTTTTTCGCTCCTATAGCTCCTTCTCCGACCCGCATTCTGGGCTCGGAGCGCTCGGAGCCGAGCCACATTGGATCCGGGGGTATGTCGGAGCCGACCGTGCTGGGCACGTCGGCTCCGACTATTCCCTCGAGTCTGTCGGATCCGACCTCTTGGAGCCGTGGGCCGAGCTTCGGATCCGAGGGATTCGGTGTGCTTTCAGCTCCATCCCGGTCGGAGCACACTGGTCCTTCGGATCTGACGTTCTCGGCACCGGGTCTGATCCCCGCTTCGGATCCGAGTGGGAGTCGGATCTCGGATCCGTCTGAGAGCGGCTCCCCCTCGGCTTTCGCTGCGGTGGAGAGGGCACTGTGGAGTGCTTCCAGGCCTCCGGTCCTGGCTTCGGCTCCCTCCTGCACTCCTTCTCATCTGGTCCTGGCTCCCCTCACCAGGCCCTCCGGGCAGCCTGCCTCAGCGCTTTTAGGAGTTCCAGTGGAACAGATTACAGCCCGTGAGAACTCCTCAGACAGCCCCCCCGAGGAGATTCCCCACAAGGCAAAGTGCAAAAGGAGGCACATAGACTCCCCTGAGAGTCTCACAGAAGATACGGACTTGGATGAAGGGGAAGGCTCCCCGAGATCACCCCCTGAGGATGTCTCCTTTGGAGACATCATGGAAATGCTCAAAATCAGAGGTGGGTGGTCTGCCCCCAAGGCTTCCTCTGACGAGTCCGTATTCCTTGAGGCATTCGAGGCAGGACCATCTACCTCTTGGGTGTCCCCTCCACCCGACCCCCTAGTGGATCTCATATCCTCTAGGGCTTGGAAGGAACCGGACACCAGATCCCTAAGTGCCCAGACAAAATTTTGAGCCCCCCTGCAGAGAGATCACATTGGAGCAGAGGTCCCCCTGTGGATGCCATGTTGGTGGCTGCAGCCACTAAGAAAGAGTTGGCTCAGGAGAGCCCCACGGTTCATCCTCCGAGCAAGGAGTCTCGCGCGATGGACCATCTTGGGAAGCGGGCCTTCAGTTCAGCGACCTTCTCTGAGGGCCTTGAACTATATGGCACATGTTATTAGGATGCAGCGGGACCTAATTAAGGAATACGCTGCTTCCCCCCCGGGGTCCATGTCGGAGGGAGACAAGGATTTGTACTCTTCCCGAATGGCCACCCTCCGCTCTATCTCTAATACCTCTATGCGGCTATTGTCTCATGCTACAGAGGGAGCCGCTAGAGCAGTCGGAGTCGGGCTTGTCATGAGGAGACAGGCCTGGCTCCATCACTGTGACTTCTCGGAACCCTTTAAGGCGTCATTCGCGAATGCCCCTTTTGATGGTTCTGCACTGTTTGGCAAAACCGTTCGCGACACTCTTGTCCAGAGCGAGAAAGACGGGAAGACCTTGTCTGCCGTCGGAGTCCGCTTCTCTGCGCCCCAGAGGTCCTTTTCCAAGAACCAAAAGTGTCAGAAGAAGATGTGGTTCCGAAAATCGCATCAATCTCAGTCTGCTCAGGACAACCAGTCCTCTTGTGGCAGAGGAGGACAGGGAGGACGCCGCCCCAGAGGCAGAGGGGGTCCGAGAAATTTTGGGTCCAGAGAACCTTTCTCTGAGAGGCCCACGCAGAACCCCTGAGGGGTTTCCCGACTGCTCCACTCTGGAGGCAGTCGGGGGGCGTTTTTCGAAGCACCTAGCAAAATGGGAGTCCATAACAACAGATCGCTGGGTGCTTCGCATTATATCCAGAGGATACCTAATTCCCTTCATAGCCAACCCCAGAATCAGAAGCCTTCCCGACGTCCCACCCAATCAAAAGAAGGCGGCCGCTGCAGAAATTCAGCAGCTTCTACAAAAAAGAGCCATCCAGCCGTCCCCCCAGATCAAGTCGGATCAGGGTTTTACTCCAGGTTCTTTCTGGTGCCAAATAAGACGGGGGACTTGAGGTCCATCCTCGACCTCTCTTTCCTAAACCTGGCGGTACCCAAACAAAAGTTCCGAATGGTCACGTTGCAATCCGTCCTCCCCTTATTGCGGGAGGATGACTGGATGTGCTCTATAGACCTCAGGGATGCGTACTATCACGTTCTAGTGGACAGGCGTTCCAGGAGGTTCCTCCGCTTCCGGCTGGGAGCCAGTCACTTTCAATTCAGGGTCCTCCCCTTCGGTCTCACCTCATCCCCCAGGGTGTTCACCAAGGTCCTAGCGGTAGTAGCGGCCCACCTGAGACTCCAGGGAATTCAGGTCTTTCCATACCTGGACGACTGGCTCCTCACAGCCCCAACAAGGCATCTACTTTGCTCAGGCAGGGACTATATTCTCAGTCTGGCTCCACTATTAGGATTAACCATCAATATGACCAAATCCTCTCTCATCCCTACACAGATGCTAGATTTTATAGGGGCAAGACTGGATTCCAGACAGATGCTTGCGTTCTTGACTCCAGATCGACTTCGGAACCTGATGTTACACGTGCAGGCCATTCTTCAACTGCAAACTCCTTCGGCGGAATTGATTCTGAGGGCCCTAGGATCTATGGCGGCTGCAATCCCTCTGCTGCCATTGGCCCAGTTAAACATGAGGGTTCTACAGTGGACCCTACAGGTACAATGGTCCCTGTCTTGCAACCCTCTGTCTCACCCCGTTTCCTTAAGCAAGGTTTGCAGAAAATCGCTCCTGTGGTGGCTCCAGTCTCCCAACCTCCACACGGGCCGTCCCTTCTCACTACCTCCACCAGTCGACACAGTGACCATGGACGCTTCTCGCCTGGGGTGGGGGGCATTTTTCAGGCAGAACAGTCCAAGGCACTTGGAACGACGTAGAGACCTCTTTGCATATCAACGTCCTAGAGATGAGAGTGGTGCTTTTGACGTTGCAAGCACTACACAACTCCCTTCCAGTAGGGACAATTGCGGTACAGACAGACAACATGTCGGTAGTCTGGTACATCAACAAACAGGGGGGAACCAGGTCTTACCCCCTTTGCCGCGAGGCCATGAGAGTATGGGAATGGGCGAGTTCCACCAACCGCTTTCTCATAGCAATGCACATTCTGGGACGGTCCAACATTTTAGCGGACAGGCTCAGTCGTACTATCCTGACTCCTTACGAGTGGTCTCTCAACCACCGACTGGCAGAGCAAGTATTTGCCCGATGGGGGCGACCTTGTTGCGATCTTTTTGCCTCTCCTTCAAACATGAAATGCAACGACATTGCTCTGATCCCCTCCGGGGAAGTCCCCGAGAGACTCTCTAGTTCATGCTTGGCCTCCCGGTCTGCTTTATGCTTACCCTCCTCTACCCCTGATGTTGAAATTGTTACAGAAAGCCAGGCAGCAGGGGAGCAGAATGATCCTCATTGCCCCATTCTGGCCTCGTCAGACGTGGTTCCCTTACCTATGTTCTCACCTGGTGCATCCACCATGGATTCTGGATCCCATTCCGGATCTCATCTCTCATCCTCTCGGTCTTCCAACTCCGAACCTGGTCAACCTCAAGCTGACGGCTTGGTTGCTCCAGTTCCACTCCTCATAAGGACTCCCGGGATCTCATCACCGGTCAAAGCCATTCTTTTGGCAGCTCACAAGCCTTCCACCAGGAAGGTTTATCGGAGTAAGTGGAAACGATTCACCATTTGGGCAGAACACCGTCGTTTAGACCCTTTTACAGCCCCGATATCATCGATTCTAGATTTTCTAACCTCTCTCTTTCACCAGGGGGCTAGTTCTTCCACAGTCAAGGTACAGCTGGCAGCAATCTCATACTACCATGTGGGGCAAGAGTCTGGTCCTATTATCACTTCCAAACTGTGTAAGACCTTCCTCAAGGGTACCTTCCTCCTTAGGCCTCCAGTTAAAGAGCTGGTACCTCCATGGGATTTATCCTTAGTCTTGCAGGCCTTGACTGGTCCCCCATTTGAACCGGCTGCCACGGTTGATCTCAAATTTCTCTCTTGGAAGACAGCCTTTTTGGTGGCCATAACTTCAGCCAAAAGGGTATCGGAATTGCAAGCCCTTTGTGTCAAACCACCATATTTGGTTTTTCACCCGGATAAGGTTTTCCTCAGAATCAACCCGTCCTTTCTACCTAAGGTATCTTCAGAAGCAAACATCAATCAATCCATCAATCTCCCAGTGTTTTTCCCCAACTTTCATAACAAAGGAGAGTACAAGCTTCATTCCTTGGACGTACACAGACAATTACGTTTTTATATCCACAGAACTGCTGGTCATAGGCAATCCGATCAGTTGTTTATCTCCTTTGCCAAAAGTAATTTCGGAAAATCAGTTTCTAAGGTTTCTCTCTCTAGATGGATCTCGAGCTGTATTCTGTTAGCATATCAGAGTTCGGGAAGGCCTGCACCTCAAGGAGTCCATGCTCATTCTACTAGGGCCGTTGCCACTTCTGCGGCCTTTCAAGCTAGGGTTCCACTGGATGACATTTGTTCCACAGCCACTTGGGCTTCATCTCACACCTTTATCAGCCATTATAAAATAGATGTTGTTTCCCGAGGTAGAGCGTCCTTTGGCTCTGCGGTGCTCCGGAATATCCTTCCATGAAGGCCACCCAAGACTTGGGTAGCTGGGGACTCTGTCCCACAGGTTGCTGACAAATGAAGTTCCTACTTTAGATTAAGAAGTTATGTACTCACCATAATGTTCCATCTGAGTAGGTATCTTCATTTGTCTGCAACCATCCCCCCTCCTTCCCCCTGACCAATTGGATCGCTCTTGTGTTATTAACATATGTTCCCATTGGGACACCTGTTATCTGTTGTGCTATGGGGCAAACTTGATCTGAGGTCAGTTAGGGCAGGCCGGGGATTATGGGTAAGGGGGAGGAGCTAGGAGCTCGGATCTATGCTATGTTAGAAGTTGCCGGCTTGGATCCGAGATCGGATCCGTATCCCACAGGTTGCAGACAAATGAAGATACCTACTCAGATGGAACGTTATGGTGAGTACATAACTTCTTATTTCCTTCACTTTCTTTACAATCACACATCAAAAGTCTACACAGAATGACAATGCCATTTTATGGTAGGAGGTGAGGAGGTATGCTACACATGAAAGTACAGGGTTATTACATGATAACTGTCAAGTAAAACTAATTTGGCTTGTTGTGGGAGTTAGCATATGTGTCTAGCAGCAGCAAGTTGAAATATGTTTTCATGGCTATTTTGCCTTTCATTTTCTTCTCAGTAAGACATTAGAAGTATACAGACTTTAGGTATAATTTCTTGTAGGCAGGTGATATCTGACAACAAACAGTAATTATAGAATTCCTTCTGAATGATTGTTGATACAGTTTGTTGAGGGGACAGTCTGTCAAAGAGAAATGTGACCATTATAGTTATTTGATGTCTTCAAAGTCAAATATATTGTACCCATTCAGAAGGGGCATATTTCATTGGGACAGTAGGTTTATGTTCTGTACTCAAGTATTATGTTAGTAGCGCCAGAACTTTTGATTTTATTTTTACTGTATATGGGCTCTTATGTACATCTAGTAAATTCAGTGTTTCAGACGGCTTTTGTTGTCAGAGTCTAGCACTGTGCTGGTTTTCTACCTTGGGGTTGTTTGTCCTTTGTACAAAAGGTCCATGGTCTTGGTGTTGTTTGTCCTTTGTACAAAAGGTCCATGGTCTTGGTTGCAACAATCTGGCACTATCTGTAGTTTCCACCTAAGGGATATTTGACTTCAGCAGGAGAGGCCAGCTAAAAATGATGACCAATCTATGTGTGTACTAAGTTCTGATTGTGGCAAAAGTGAAAATCCTATATGTTTCACCAGAAAAAAAATGTTTTTTAGAGTAACATGCCATGGTTGCAATGACATGCTTTCAAGCAGCTAAAGCCATCTGGCTAAATTCAGAAGCATGTTATAGTGGTAGCTCTGGGGTTAGAATTACAGTCATATATTTGTTTTGTAGTTATATAGCCTATTGCTATTCCACACATGTTTTGTAATGAAATCTGAAAGATGGACAGACATGTAGCATTTCAGAAACAGACCTCAGAGGTTATAGTTGATGTGCCTTTACTGCTGCAGTCTAGCATTTTCCATTATACTAGGTTTTTATTATGGGTATTGTGGTGAACATCTGCTCAGGATGCTGATTAGAATAATAACCTAAAGCACTTTTTTATGAGTTGTCATTACATCATGTATACATTTTTTTTACATTTCACCAGAAAATATATTTCTTTTGTATGTAATATGTTGCTTTATATGTAATATGTTGTTGCTACAGTGCCAGGCTTTCAAGCCACTAAAACTGTAGAGTCAAATTCAGAGGTATACCACACTGGAATTTGTAAGGCTAGACTCACAGTCTTAAATCTGTTTCATAGTTGAATAAACTGCTATTATCTGAAAGTTTTATAATGAAATATCAAAGGGGACAGATATAGCCTTTCAGCCCCAGCCCCAGTGGCTTTAATTCTTAACTCTTTACATGCACAGTGTGACATCTTGCATTGTACTTTTTTTTTTTTTTTTTTTTTTTTTTTTTTTTTTGGTGCTGTGATGAACTTGTGCTGGATATACTGCATGCAGTAATGACTTACAGTGCTTTTTTGTTAAGTTGTCAGTACATCAAAAATAAAAATCCTCTATATATTTTACTAGGAAAAAAAACATTTTTTTTCAGTTGTAGCATGCCATAGTTAACAAAAGCATGTTTTCAAATGGCTAAGGCTGTGGAGTCAGCCTCAGATGTATGCTATAATCGAGGCTCTGAGAATAACATTATACTCTTAGATATAATTTGGAACTGGACACCCTGTTGTTATGAGCTGAAGATTTCATAACAAAATCTCAAAGAAGAACAGAGATCTGACTTTTCACAGACAGGCCATAGCAGCTTTAGTTCATATGTATTTAGTGTTCTTTCTGAATTTTTGCACTATATTCTGGTTTAATTTTTGGTGCTGTGGTAAACCTCTGCTTACTATGCTGAGTACACTAGTAGCCTAAAATACTTCTTTATTGAGATGTCAATACTTCAGAAGTGAAAAAAAAGTTTCACTAGAAATAATATTTTTCAGTTGTAACTTGCCATCACTACATTGCAGTGCATTTATATGGCAAAAGCTGTAGGATCAAATTCAGGGGTGTGTTGCACTGGAAACTCTGAGTTTATATTTTCAGTCTGAAGTGTGTTTAGTAACTGACCACCAGTTATTACCTGGAAATGTCATAATCAAATCTCAAAGATGGACAGAGAAACAGTATTTCAAATCAGGACCAAGTGGCTTTAGTTCATGTGCATTTACTGCTGTAGTTTGACATTTTGCATTATATGTTGTTTATATTGTACATTGAGTAGAATAAAGGCTTAAAATACTTCTTTTATGATTGTCACTACATCAGAAGGAATGACAAATTCTCCCATAGGATCACTAAGTACGTGGAGGACTCAGTGACTGCTTCCAGCTTGCAGTCATCCTCAAACTTGGTCAACCATAGACCCTTGAGATTTGCTTTGACTTCTGAGAAGTAGATGTAGATTAAGAGTTGCCTCAGCACAGAGCCCTGTGGGACCCCACTCATGACAGGCCTTTTTTGTTGAGGTGGCAAGCTCTGTCCTGACTTCACTTGATGTGCTCTTGTTACACTCCTGGTTAAATCCTACAACTTTTTCCCTTTCCTACTTCCCACTTCTCCTACTTTTCTATATAAATATTTCTTACTAGTACTATCAAACCTACATAATTATACCTCTATTTTCTTACATATAACCCTATTTATCCTCACATCCTTCCTCCCTACACTAACATGTAGACTAAACTCTTCCTTTTCCCTTTCCCTAGCCCTAACCCCACCATAATAATTTTAACCCCCCATCTTCCCTATCCATTCTCTATATACTTCAACTGCAATCAGTATCTATATTTACTGGAACTTAACTCAAGTCTAAGGATGTGACCCTTTTACCTTTTCAGACAGTACACCCTTCAACCTATATAACCTCAACTGATACACTCTAGTCCTGACTAAGAATATTCCTCTCAATATAAATCTCTGTAAGCCTAACTATATAAAAATAAATCCTCTCAATGTAAATCTTATTAAACCTGACTATGAGGAATCTACTCATTGTAAATCTCTACAGCTATATACTGTACCAATTCCTGTACATTTTTTGTAAACTATATTATTGTTGTACTTTATTATTCACTATGTTGCATGTTTTATATTCATTGTGTAAACTGGTGTGGAGCTTTTCTCCCTATGCCTCTGCTGAAAATGGGCTTCGTTCCCAGTCAGACTTTCCTGGTAAACAAATTTAAAATAAAAATAAATAAATCTGTCCTATCTGTGAACCAGCTTCCAATCCATTGGCTGACATAAGGGTTTACTGCCAGTCTGTCAAAGGCCTTGGCCAGGTCAAGATAGGCAGTGTGTACCATCCTCCCTTCATCTGTTGCTTTGTTGACTGTATCAAAAAAGTCTACTGGGTTGTGCAGACATGACCTGCCATTGACAAAACCAAACTGCAGTGGGTTCAGTGTTTGGAGGTTTACTATGTCCTTATTGATTAACTCTGTGATAAGTCTTTCCATGGATTTATATGTGAGGCCATTCAGACTTATGGAACAATAATTATCTGGGTCAGTAGATGGCCCTCCCTTGTGCAGGGATATGACTATTGCTGTTCTCTATTCACTTGGTACAAAGCCATTTTGGAGGCTGAGGTTGAGAAGTGGTGTTAGTGGCATTGAAATATCTTGTTTTGTGCTATTTAGGATGCATCCTGGGATACTGTCAGCGTCCACAGTAGCTGTATTTTTGGCCTTTGAGACTGCCATAGGACTTGAGCCTGTGTGGTAGTTGGGGATGTATGGTTTCCTGATATTTCTTGCAAGATTACCTGGGGTGAGGGGGGGGTTGAGGTCTGAGATGAATTTATCAGCTAGTAGGTTACTGTAGCCACAGCTTCTATATAGGTGGCACCATTTACAATTAGCTTGGCACACTGCTAGGTATTGGCCTTGAGCTATAGCTAAAGAAGGCTTTGTGGTTATCCTTGACTTTGGTGGCCATTTTTCTCCTCAGAGACACCTCCGTGAATCAGTATTGTCTGTTAATCATGTCCTTCTACTTAAAAATGTCTTTTCCCAGTCACTAACTGCTGCTGCAGTCTTCCAGACTTCTGAATCTTCCAGAAATCTTGAAGAAAGATTCAGTACTGGTAGCATAATCCAATTTCAGGCACTGTAATTTGTTGAGAGCAACTTGTACAAGCTGCTAGTAGATAAAGCTAAAAAAAACAGGAAGTAGTATCCAGAATTTTTAATGAATAAAACATGATCCTCATCCATAGTAGGTAACCATTGGTTAATTCTTGCTCCTGTATTCTGCAGAGTAGGTTCAAACCACATTTGAAATAAATTTCACTGAATTTTCTTTTTTAATTATTTTCATGTGATGGAACCTGCTGCTTAGCTGTATGGCTGAGGAGATTAACTGCACTCCCACCATGCCTAATTTCTTCTTGTAATTGTCTACTTACACAAAAAAAACATATGGGATTAAAGTGATGCTTCTGAAGGTGTATAGTAACCATTTACCTTACTACAATTATATCTTTTAGACTATAGAATAACTCACATTTTAAATGTACTGAAGTGTAATAATGAAAAGTAAAGTACATGACCCATAAGTTTCAGTGTCCTAATATTGAAAACTAGGGTCTATATTAGAACATCGAAGTTTTAAAACTTCGAATGTTCTAATATCCACCCTTATTCAGCGAAAGCTGAAAACATCGAACATACAGAACAGCGAATTTTTTTCTTAGGGAAAAAATTTGCTGTTCCAAAACACATACACACAACACAAGCACACCAAACAAACAGCAAATCACACACATACACCTAAAATCTTACACCTAACCCTGCACTAAACTATACACACACCACTAACTATCCACTTACCTTAACCCAAACCCTAACCCTAAGGTCCGTCACTATCGCACCCTCACCTACCACGCCCTAACCCTCATGTCCACACAATCGCACACTTACCTGACCTGCGCCCTAACTCACCTAACCCGCCCTAACCCTCACGTCCACACAATTGCACACATGCCTAACCCGCGCCCTAACCCTAACTCACCTAACCCGCCCTAACCCTCACGTCCACAAAATCGCACACATACCTAACCCACACCCTAACCCTAATTAACCTAACCTGCACTCAATCGCACACTTACCTGAACCCCTATTTTCAGTCTGAAGTGTGTTTAGTAACTGGCCACCAGTTATTACCTGAAAATGTCATAATCAAATCTCAAAGATGGACAGAGAAGCAGTATTTCAAATCAGGACCAAGTGGCTTTAGTTCATGTGCATTTACTGCTGTAGTTTGACATTTTGCATTATATGTTGTTTATATTGTACATTGAGTAGAATAAAGGCTTAAAATACTTCTTTTATGATTGTCAATACATCAGAAGGAACGACAAATTCTCCCATAGGATCACTAAGTACGTGGAGGACTCAGTGACTGCTTCTAGCTTGCAGTCATCCTCAAACTTGGTCAACCATAGACCCTTGAGATTTGCTTTGACTTCTGAGAAGTAGATGCAGATTAAGAGTTGCCTCAGCACAGAGCCCTGTGAGGCCCCACTCATGACAGGTCTTTTTTGTTGAGGTGGCAAGCTCTGTCCTGACTTCACTTGATGTGCTCTTGTTACACTCCTGGTTAAATCCTACAACTTTTTCCCTTTCCTACCTCCCACTTCTCCTACTTTTCTATATAAATATTTCTTACTAGTACTATCAAACCTACATAATTATACCTCTATTTTCTTACATATAACCCTATTTATCCTCACATCCTTCCTCCCTACACTAACATGTAGACTAAACTCTTCCTTTTCCCTTTCCCTAGCCCTAACCCCACCATAATAATTTTAACCCCCCATCTTCCCTATCCATTCTCTATATACTTCAGCTGCAATCAGTATCTATATTTACTGGAACTTAACTCAAGTCTAAGGATGTGACCCTTTTACTTTTTCAGACAATACACCCTTCAACCTATATAACCTCAACTGATACACTCTAGTCCTGACTATGAATATTCCTCTCAATATAAATCTCTGTAAGCCTAACTATATAAAAATAAATCCTCTCAATGTAAATCTTATTAAACCTGACTATGAGGAATCTACTCATTGTAAATCTCTACAGCTATATACTGTACAAATTCCTGTACATTTTTTGTAAACTATATTATTGTTGTACTTTATTATTCACTATGTTGCATGTTTTATATTCATTGTGTAAACTGGTGTGGAGCTTTTCTCCCTATGCCTCTGCTGAAAATGGGCTACGTTCCCAGTCAGACTTTCCTGGTAAACAAATTTAAAATAAAAATAAATAAATCTGTCCTATCTGTCAACCAGCTTCCAATCCATTGGCTGACATAAGGGTTTACTGCCAGTCTGTCAAAGGCCTTGGCCAGGTCAAGATAGGCAGTGTGTACCATTCTCCCTTCATCTGTTGCTTTGTTGACTGTATCAAAAAAGTCTACTGGGTTCATAGGTTCATACTAGGCTATCTGCCCGAGGGCATTTACAAGCCTAGCCCATCGTTTTGTGGCTTACGCCACCCCTTTAGTATGGGGAACTATACCCATTATTTTGCTGTACCTCTGTCGAGCAGTGACACTGAGGTTATCCCTGGGGTATATCTGTGATCTCCCATCCATTGGTCAAGATTTCTCTTGAACAAGGCCAGCGAGGTGCTCTGCCTCACATGTACCGGGATTTTGTTCCACAGCATAGGGAGTCTTTGGGTGATGAATCTATCCCTCCAGCACGTCCTATTAATAGCCGTGTCAAGGTTTAAGTCTCCCGCCCTTGTGGCTCTGATGGATCTAGATTTTTTGTGGTGAAGCATATTCATCAAATCTGGGTTTGACATGGCCTTGTATGTTAGGCAAAGGTCACCTCTGAGCAGGCGGTGGCGACTGAATAGAGCTGGAGTTCTTTCAGTCGGGCAGCATAGGACAGATTTTTGAGACCCTTTATCCTTTTGGTGAGGAACTTTTGTGGCCTCTCCAGCTGCTGCAAGTGTCGGGTCAGATACATTCCGAATGGGGCATTGTACTCAATCATTGGTCTGATGAGTGATGAGTAAAGGGAGACTATGACCTCCCTTGATCTAGATGAGAATCCCTTCATGATAAGGTGGGCAATGTAGAAGGTCTTCCTAACTACTTTAGCTACATGGGTGTCGAATGACAGACTACTATCAACCTGGGTCCCCAGGTCCCTGATAACTTCTTCTGTGCTCAGTGGATTGCCACCTATTTGGTAGCTAGGGGTAACCTTGTTTTTCCCGAAGGGTATGACTATGCATTTTTTGGCATTTAACTTTAGGCCATGGCTCTGGCACCAGTTATCCGTTTCTGTGAGACCCTTCTGAAGGATATCTGTATCAGATGTGTTTTCTACTATGGCCAGTTTGCAGTCATCTGCAAACTTTGTCAGCCATAACCCTCCTGTGTTTGCTTGTACTTGGAAAAGTAGATGCCAAACAAGAGTGGGCCCAGGACTGAGCCCTGTGGGACACCACTTGTGACAGGCTTTGAGTCTGACATGGCGCCAGCAACTCTGACCCTGTGGGTTCTGTCACTCAGCCAGTTTGCAACCCATCTTGTGATGTATGGGTTGACATTTAAGCTGATGAGTTTTTCAATGATACCCGAGTGGGGTATTGTATCGAAGGCCTTAGCCAGATCGAGGTAGGCTGTATGGACTGCCTTTCCCTCATCAATGGCTTTGGTGACTGTTTGAAAAAGTCAACCAAGTTTAAAAGGCATGATCTGCCTTTGACAAAGCCAAACTGGGTTGGATCCAAAGTCTGCAAATTCCCTATGTCTTTATTTATGAGGTCCATTATGATCCTCTCCATGGCTTTGCAGATAAGGCTTGTCAAGCTAATGGGCGGTAATTTCCAGGGTCGGTAGAGGCACCGCCTTTGTGAAGTGGTACCACAGTTGCAGTGCGCCACTCCTGGGTGCGTATCCAGAGGTAAGACTTTGATTAAACAGCTGTCCTAGCTGTGGGTTTAATTCCTCATTGAGTTCATGGAGCACACAGCCGGGGACACCATCAGGTCCCATGGATGCTGTGTTTTTGCTTTGGAGAGAGCAGTTCTCACTTGGGCGCTGGAGATGTTTGGGGGCTGCAATCGTTTGGTATAGATATCTCTCCTTTTGGGGAGGGGAGAAGTTTGCACTGAACCTGTCAGCCAGTATGTTGGCAATGTCTGTAGGATCAGTAATCTTCACATCATTTTGAACTAGCTCTGAGCATATCTGGGAGTTTCCTCCCAGGTTTCTAACATAGCTAAAGAAGGCCTTATGATTGTCTTTTGAGTCTTTAGCTATTTTTCTCTCGAAATTTGCTTTGGATGATTTTATGAGAGCTCTTAGTTTTTACTTATAGTGATCAAGGGTGTCTTACCTTTTAAGGATTTTGCTCTATCTTGTAGTAGCTTCCTCCTTTTGTTGTAGAGTTTGTTTATGGCTGGGGTCCACCAGACTGGACGCTTGCCTTTGGTACAAAGAGTCTTTGTTTTGCTTGGGATTGCCTTATCCATGCAGTCCTGCAGGTGCTGGTAGAAGGCATTTGTAAGTGATTCAGTGGCTTGAGTACTGTTTTCCGCCGGCTCGGGGGCCTTAAAGGAGACCACACTAGTCTTTAGAAGTGTGAAGTCGGCTTTTGAGAAGTTCTTTACTGTGGTCTTTTTTATTTCAGGTGGGGGTGGGATGAGGACCTCCAGCGAGATTAGTTTGTGGTCTGATCTCACCAGTGAGGGGTACACCTCCGGTGTTGAACATTGTGCTCCCATGTTCGTGATGATGAGATCAAGTATGCTATCTCCTCTTGTGGGGATGGTGACTAGTTGTTCCATGGCATTTGAGTTTATGAATTCCAGGAACTTTTGGGCTAGGGTGTTTGGGCTTGAGTAGTGTTCCCAGTCTATATTAGGGTAATTGAAGTCACCTAGTATGATGGTGTTTGGTGATACATTTATCCCCTCTAGTGTTTTCAGGAAGGCCATGTGAGGTTCCTGAGTTTGTGAGGGTGGCCTGTAACATGCTACAATTTGCAGAGCAGTCTTGCCTATGGTTAATTGCACCTGGATGGTCTCCGATGCATCGTGCGTTGCCACCAGTCTTGAGGTGTGGGTGTCCCTGATGAATATGGATACCCCCCCCTTTCTTGGTATTGTCCGGATTTTGGGGCGGGACGCATGATATGAGGTAAAACCTGATAGCGCTGGGGTGCTCTCAGGAGCCTTGAACCAGGTTTCTGTCACAGCACAGACATCGATGTTCTCCATACTGAGAAGGGCCTCGAGTCGTGCATTTTGAGATTTAGACTTCTGGCATTGAGCAGCATTACCCTTAGTTTTTCCTTTTTGTGTTCTAGGGTGGTAGGTTTAGAATTTGAGCCTTGCCTAAAAAGGCACTATGGGGTGGCAAGAGCCTTTGCCAATATCCGGAATTCCAGGGGTGACAGGTGCAAGCCGTCCCTTGCGAAGCAGCGTGGCTTGTCCAGCATGTCATCCCAGGCAGACAGACACTGGATCCCCTTTGAATGACACCAGTGTTTAAGCCAATTGTTAAAGCTGATCATCTTATCTCTGTATTGTGGCATCATTCTTGGTGAAGGTAGGATACTGCTCAAGGTCAGGGTCATACCTGCCTGGGCTACATAATCAGAGAGCTCCTCAATGTCTCTTTTCATGTAGTCCAAGGAGGTACGTCTCAGGTCGTTTACACCAGCGTGGACAATGACTGAGTCATATTTGTACCTGCTGTTGAGAGACCTGAGTGCTTGCGTTATGTGGCGGATTCTAGCGCCCAACAGGCAGCTTACTGTGACCTTCTCCTTACTCAGTCTGGTGAGCGGGACGTCAGTGTGTTTGACTATGGAGTCACCAATGACTAGTGTGTCTGGCATTGTGTTTGGCCTTAAGGGCTGTGACTGTTTGACACTCTGACTGTGAGGTCTATGTGTTGCAGGTGTTGTGTTCTGAGGTGGTGGTTGTTTGGGTGTCTGCTTTGGTGGCCTCTGCTGTTTTGGTAGATTTTGATCAGAGCCTCCGAGTATGTCTTTGTGTGTTTATGTGTATGATTTGAGGTTGTAATGGTACTATGTGAGACTGGGTCTATAGTGTGTGTGGTAACCTTCTCCTCCTGACTGGTCTTGCCAGTCCTATGTTGAGAGAGCTCAGCCTCCAGTTTGGCCGTATAGTTGCATCTCGCATGTATTTGTGTTTTGTGGGAGGAGGAGAGGGTTGTCTGTGTACATGAGGCAATTGTAACATTGCCTCAATATTCCCAGGTTAACCAGCTGAGCAGGAGAGGACACTAGCAACTGATCCCTCGACATGCTAGAAGGAATAGACAAAAAAAACTTTAAAAAAGATTCTGGGGGACGTGGGTGACCGAGAAATGGGGGGTTGCCTTTTTGGGGTACTATCTATGACAAGAGTGCCGTATCAAGGTAATAAGTACTGTAGGAGCAAGTGCTACGTTTAACAGATAGAGAATAGTCTACTTGGAGTCAAGTAGAGATGATCTTTTTAATTATAGGATAAGCTGATTAGATCAGTAGTATAGTTCGAGGAACAGCAGACATGACCTGCCATTGACAAAACCAAACTGCAGTGGGTTCAGTGTTTGGAGGTTTACTATGTCCTTATTGATTAACTCTGTGATAAGTCTTTCCATGGATTTATATGTGAGGCCATTCAGACTTATGGAACAATAATTATCTGGGTCAGTAGATGGCCCTCCCTTGTGCAGGGATATGACTATTGCTGTTCTCTATTCACTTGGTACAAAGCCATTTTGGAGGCTGAGGTTGAGAAGTGGTGTTAGTGGCATTGAAATATCTTGTTTTGTGCTATTTAGGATGCATCCTGGGATACTGTCAGCGTCCACAGTAGCTGTATTTTTGGCCTTTGAGACTGCCATAGGACTTGAGCCTGTGTGGTAGTTGGGGATGTATGGTTTCCTGATATTTCTTGCAAGATTACCTGGGGTGAGGGGGGGGGGGTTGAGGTCTGAGATGAATTTATCAGCTAGTAGGTTACTGTAGCCACAGCTTCTATATAGGTGGCACCATTTACAATTAGCTTGGCACACTGCTAGGTACTGGCCTTGAGCTATAGCTAAAGAAGGCTTTGTGGTTATCCTTGACTTTGGTGGCTATTTTTCTCCTCAGAGACACCTCCGTGAATCAGCATTGTCTGTTAATCATGTCCTCCTTCTAAAAAATGTCTTTTCCCAGTCACTAACTGCTGCTGTAGTCTTCCAGACTTCTGAATCTTCCAGAAATCTTGAAGAAAGATTCAGTACTGGTAGCATAATCCAATTTCAGGCACTGTAATTTGTCGAGAGCAACTTGTACAAGCTGCTAGTAGATAAAGCTAAAAAAAAACAGGAAGTAGTATCCAGACTTTTTAATGAATAAAACATGATCCTCATCCATAGTAGGTAACCATCGGTTAATTCTTGCTCCTGTATTCTGCAGAGTAGGTTCAAACCACATTTGAAATAAATTTCACTGAATTTTCTTTTTTAATTATTTTCATGTGATGGAACCTGCTGCTTAGCTGTATGGCTGAAGAGATAAACTGCACTCCCACCATGCCTAATTTCTTCTTGTAATTGTCTACTTACACAAAAAAAACATATGGGATTTAAGTGATGCTTCTGGAGGTGTATAGTAACCATTTACCTTACTACAATTATGTCTTTTAGACTATAGAATAACTCACATTTTAAATGTACTGAAGTGTAATAATGAAAAGTAAAGTACATGACCCATAAGTTTCTGTGTCCTAATATTGAAAACTAGGGTCTATATTAGAACATCGAAGTTTTAAAACTTCGAATGTTCTATCAACCCTTATTCAGCGAAAGCTGAAAACATCGAACATACAGAACAGCAAATTTTTTTCTTAGGGAAAAAATTTGCTGTTCCAAAACACATACACACAACACAAGCACACCAAACAAGCAGCAAATCACACACATACACCTAAAATCTTACACCTAACCCTGCACTAAACTATACACACACCACTAACTATCCACTTACCTTAACCCAAACCCTAACCCTAAGGTCCGTCACTATCGCACCCTCACCTACCACCTAACCCTCATGTCCACACAATCGCACACTTACCTGACCTGCACCGTAACTCACCTAACCCGCCCTAACCCTCACGTCCACACAATTGCACACATACCTAACCCGCGCCCTAACCCTAACTCACCTAACCCGCCCTAACCCTCACGTCCACAAAATCGCACACATACCTAACCCACACCCTAACCCTAATTAACCTAACCTGCACTCAATCGCACACTTACCTGAACCCCTATTTTCAGTCTGAAGTGTGTTTAGTAACTGGCCACCAGTTATTACCTGGAAATGTCATAATCAAATCTCAAAGATGGACAGAGAAGCAGTATTTCAAATCAGGACCAAGTGGCTTTAGTTCATGTGCATTTACTGCTGTAGTTTGACATTTTGCATTATATGTTGTTTATATTGTACATTGAGTAGAATAAAGGCTTAAAATACTTCTTTTATGATTGTCAATACATCAGAAGGAACGACAAATTCTCCCATAGGAGCACTAAGCGTGGAGGACTCAGTGACTGCTTCTAGCTTGCAGTCATCCTCAAACTTGGTCAACCATAGACCCTTGAGATTTGCTTTGACTTCTGAGAAGTAGATGCAGATTAAGAGTTGCCTCAGCACAGAGCCCTGTGAGACCCCACTCATGACAGGTCTTTTTGTTGAGGTGGCAAGCTCTGTCCTGACTTCACTTGATGTGCTCTTGTTACACTCCTGGTTAAATCCTACAACTTTTTCCCTTTCCTACCTCCCACTTCTCCTACTTTTCTGTATAAATATTTCTTACTAGTACTATCAAACCTACATAATTATACCTCTATTTTCTTACATATAACCCTATTTATCCTCACATCCTTCCTCCCTACACTAACATGTAGACTAAACTCTTCCTTTTCCCTTTCCCTAGCCCTAAACCCACCATAATAATTTTAACCCCCCATCTTCCCTATCCATTCTCTATATACTTCAGCTGCAATCAGTGTCTATATTTACTGGAACTTAACTCAAGTCTAAGGATGTGACCCTTTTACTTTTTCAGACAATACACCCTTCAACCTATATAACCTCAACTGATACACTCTAGTCCTGACTATGAATATTCCTCTCAATATAAATCTCTGTAAGCCTAACTATATAAAAATAAATCCTCTCAATGTAAATCTTATTAAACCTGACTATGAGGAATCTACTCATTGTAAATCTCTACAGCTATATACTGTACAAATTCCTGTACATTTTTTGTAAACTATATTATTGTTGTACTTTATTATTCACTATGTTGCATGTTTTATATTCATTGTGTAAACTGGTGTGGAGCTTTTCTCCCTATGCCTCTGCTGAAAATGGGCTTCGTTCCCAGTCAGACTTTCCTGGTAAACAAATTTAAAATAAAAATAAATAAATCTGTCCTATCTGTGAACCAGCTTCCAATCCATTGGCTGACATAAGGGTTTACTGCCAGTCTGTCAAAGGCCTTGGCCAGGTCAAGATAGGCAGTGTGTACCATTCTCCCTTCATCTGTTGCTTTGTTGACTGCATCAAAAAAGTCTACTGGGTTGTGCAGACATGACCTGCCATTGACAAAACCAAACTGCAGTGGGTTCAGTGTTTGGAGGTTTACTATGTCCTTATTGATTAACTCTGTGATAAGTCTTTCCATGGATTTATATGTGAGGCCATTCAGACTTATGGAACAATAATTATCTGGGTCAGTAGATGGCCCTCCCTTGTGCAGGGATATGACTATTGCTGTTCTCTATTCACTTGGTACAAAGCCATTTTGGAGGCTGAGGTTGAGAAGTGGTGTTAGTGGCATTGAAATATCTTGTTTTGTGCTATTTAGGATGCATCCTGGGATACTGTCAGCGTCCACAGTAGCTGTATTTTTGGCCTTTGAGACTGCCATAGGACTTGAGCCTGTGTGGTAGTTGGGGATGTATGGTTTCCTGATATTTCTTGCAAGATTACCTGGGGTGAGGGGGGGGTTGAGGTCTGAGATTAATTTATCAGCTAGTAGGTTACTGTAGCCACAGCTTCTATATAGGTGGCACCATTTACAATTAGCTTGGCACACTGCTAGGTACTGGCCTTGAGCTATAGCTAAAGAAGGCTTTGTGGTTATCCTTGACTTTGGTGGCTATTTTTCTCCTCAGAGACACCTCCGTGAATCAGCATTGTCTGTTAATCATGTCCTCCTCCTAAAAAATGTCTTTTCCCAGTCACTAACTGCTGCTGTAGTCTTCCAGACTTCTGAATCTTCCAGAAATCTTGAAGAAAGATTCAGTACTGGTAGCATAATCCAATTTCAGGCACTGTAATTTGTCGAGCAACTTGTACAAGCTGCTAGTAGATAAAGCTAAAAAAAAACAGGAAGTAGTATCCAGACTTTTTAATGAATAAAACATGATCCTCATCCATAGTAGGTAACCATCGGTTAATTCTTGCTCCTGTATTCTGCAGAGTAGGTTCAAACCACATTTGAAATAAATTTCACTGAATTTTCTTTTTTTAATTATTTTCATGTGATGGAACCTGCTGCTTAGCTGTATGGCTGAGGAGATAAACTGCACTCCCACCATGCCTAATTTCTTCTTGTAATTGTCTACTTACACAAAAAAAACATATGGGATTTAAGTGATGCTTCTGGAGGTGTATAGTAACCATTTACCTTACTACAATTATGTCTTTTAGACTATAGAATAACTCACATTTTAAATGTACTGAAGTGTAATAATGAAAAGTAAAGTACATGACCCATAAGTTTCTGTGTCCTAATATTGAAAACTAGGGTCTATATTAGAACATCGAAGTTTTAAAACTTCGAATGTTCTATCAACCCTTATTCAGCGAAAGCTGAAAACATCGAACATACAGAACAGCAAATTTTTTCTTAGGGAAAAATTTGCTGTTCCAAACATACACACAACACAAGCACACCAAACAAGCAGCAAATCACACACATACACCTAAAATCTTACACCTAACCCTGCACTAAACTATACACACACCACTAACTATCCACTTACCTTAACCCAAACCCTAACCCTAAGGTCCGTCACTATCGCACCCTCACCTACCACGCCCTAACCCTCATGTCCACACAATCGCACACTTACCTGACCTGCACCCTAACTCACCTAACCCGCCCTAACCCTCACGTCCACACAATTGCACACATACCTAACCCGCCCTAACCCTAACTCACCTAACCCGCCCTAACCCTCACGTCCACAAAATCGCACACATACCTAACCCACACCCTAACCCTAATTAACCTAACCTGCACTCAATCGCACACTTACCTGAACCCCTATTTTCAGTCTGAAGTGTGTTTAGTAACTGGCCACCAGTTATTACCTGAAATGTCATAATCAAATCTCAAAGATGGACAGAGAAGCAGTATTTCAAATCAGGACCAAGTGGCTTTAGTTCATGTGCATTTACTGCTGTAGTTTGACATTTTGCATTATATGTTGTTTATATTGTACATTGAGTAGAATAAAGGCTTAAAATACTTCTTTATGATTGTCAATACATCAGAAGGAGCGACAAATTCTCCCATAGGATCACTAAGTACGTGGAGGACTCAGTGACTGCTTCTAGCTTGCAGTCATCCTCAAACTTGGTCAACCATAGACCCTTGAGATTTGCTTTGACTTCTGAGAAGTAGATGCAGATTAAGAGTTGCCTCAGCACAGAGCCCTGTGAGACCCCACTCATGACAGGTCTTTTTTGTTGAGGTGGCAAGCTCTGTCCTGACTTCACTTGATGTGCTCTTGTTACACTCCTGGTTAAATCCTACAACTTTTTCCCTTTCCTACCTCCCACTTCTCCTACTTTTCTATATAAATATTTCTTACTAGTACTATCAAACCTACATAATTATACCTCTATTTTCTTACATATAACCCTATTTATCCTCACATCCTTCCTCCCTACACTAACATGTAGACTAAACTCTTCCTTTTCCCTTTCCTAGCCCTAAACCCACCATAATAATTTTAACCCCATCTTCCCTATCCATTCTCTATATACTTCAGCTGCAATCAGTATCTATATTTACTGGAACTTAACTCAAGTCTAAGGATGTGACCCTTTTACTTTTTCAGACAATACACCCTTCAACCTATATAACCTCAACTGATACACTCTAGTCCTGACTATGAATATTCCTCTCAATATAAATCTCTGTAAGCCTAACTATATAAAAATAAATCCTCTCAATGTAAATCTTATTAAACCTGACTATGAGGAATCTACTCATTGTAAATCTCTACAGCTATATACTGTACAAATTCCTGTACATTTTTGTAAACTATATTATTGTTGTACTTTATTATTCACTATGTTGCATGTTTTATATTCATTGTGTAAACTGGTGTGGAGCTTTTCTCCCTATGCCTCTGCTGAAAATGGGCTTCGTTCCCAGTCAGACTTTCCTGGTAAACAAATTTAAAATAAAAATAAATAAATCTG
This sequence comes from Protopterus annectens, assembly GCF_019279795.1. NCBI lineage: Eukaryota > Metazoa > Chordata > Ceratodontiformes > Protopteridae > Protopterus > Protopterus annectens. The sequence goes on from NC_056735.1 coordinate 345,691,980, forward strand.
TCCTATCTGTGAACCAGCTTCCAATCCATTGGCTGACATAAGGGTTTACTGCCAGTCTGTCAAAGGCCTTGGCCAGGTCAAGATAGGCAGTGTGTACCATTCTCCCTTCATCTGTTGCTTTGTTGACTGTATCAAAAGTCTACTGGGTTGTGCAGACATGACCTGCCATTGACAAAACCAAACTGCAGTGGGTTCAGTGTTTGGAGGTTTACTATGTCCTTATTGATTAACTCTGTGATAAGTCTTTCCATGGATTTATATGTGAGGCCATTCAGACTTATGGAACAATAATTATCTGGGTCAGTAGATGGCCCTCCCTTGTGCAGGGATATGACTATTGCTGTTCTCTATTCACTTGGTACAAAGCCATTTTGGAGGCTGAGGTTGAGAAGTGGTGTTAGTGGCATTGAAATATCTTGTTTTGTGCTATTTAGGATGCATCCTGGGATACTGTCAGCGTCCACAGTAGCTGTATTTTTGGCCTTTGAGACTGCCATAGGACTTGAGCCTGTGTGGTAGTTGGGGATGTATGGTTTCCTGATATTTCTTGCAAGATTACCTGGGGTGAGGGGGGGGTTGAGGTCTGAGATTAATTTATCAGCTAGTAGGTTACTGTAGCCACAGCTTCTATATAGGTGGCACCATTTACAATTAGCTTGGCACACTGCTAGGTACTGGCCTTGAGCTATAGCTAAAGAAGGCTTTGTGGTTATCCTTGACTTTGGTGGCTATTTTTCTCCTCAGAGACACCTCCGTGAATCAGCATTGTCTGTTAATCATGTCCTCCTCCTAAAAAATGTCTTTTCCCAGTCACTAACTGCTGCTGTAGTCTTCCAGACTTCTGAATCTTCCAGAAATCTTGAAGAAAGATTCAGTACTGGTAGCATAATCCAATTTCAGGCACTGTAATTTGTCGAGAGCAACTTGTACAAGCTGCTAGTAGATAAAGCTAAAAAAAAACAGGAAGTAGTATCCAGACTTTTTAATGAATAAAACATGATCCTCATCCATAGTAGGTAACCATCGGTTAATTCTTGCTCCTGTATTCTGCAGAGTAGGTTCAAACCACATTTGAAATAAATTTCACTGAATTTTCTTTTTTTAATTATTTTCATGTGATGGAACCTGCTGCTTAGCTGTATGGCTGAGGAGATAAACTGCACTCCCACCATGCCTAATTTCTTCTTGTAATTGTCTACTTACACAAAAAAAACATATGGGATTTAAGTGATGCTTCTGGAGGTGTATAGTAACCATTTACCTTACTACAATTATGTCTTTTAGACTATAGAATAACTCACATTTTAAATGTACTGAAGTGTAATAATGAAAAGTAAAGTACATGACCCATAAGTTTCTGTGTCCTAATATTGAAAACTAGGGTCTATATTAGAACATCAGTTTTAAAACTTGAATGTTCTATCAACCCTTATTCAGCGAAAGCTGAAAACATCGAACATACAGAACAGCAAATTTTTCTTAGGGAAAAAATTTGCTGTTCCAAAACACATACACACAACACAAGCACACCAAACAAGCAGCAAAGCACACACATACACCTAAAATCTTACACCTAAGCGTACACTAAACTATACACACACCACTAACTATCCACTTACCTTAACCCAAACCCTAACCCTAAGGTCCGTCACTATCGCACCTCACCTACCACGCCCTAACCCTCATGTCCACACAATCGCACACTTACCTGACCTGCGCCTAACTCACCTAACCCGCCATGACCCTCACGTCTACACAATTGCACACATACCTAACCTGCGTCCTAACCCTAACTCACCTAACCCGCCCTAACCCTCACGTCCACAAAATCGCACACATACCTAACCCACACCATAACCCTAACTAACCTAACCTGCACTCAATCGCACACTTACCTGAACCCAACCCATAACTTTCCACCACAGTGCTGAAAATACTGAAGCAACAGAAACGGACAACCGAATTCTTTCCCTAGGAAAAAATTTGGTTTTCTGTTGCTTCGATATTTTCAGCTTTCGCTGAATAGGGGTCGATTTTATGTTCTAATATAGACCTGAAAACTACACAGATGCTGTGATTCAGAGATGTGTAACTTGCCAGTCAAATATGCAAGTTAAGGTAGCAACACCTTTGAATGTCTTAATTGCCAAGAAAACCATTGATAGAACTCAGTATCTGTATATTGATGAATCATTAATATTGATTATGTCAGGCTTTCTTAGAAAGAGTCGGTAACGTCCACATCTGCAAATGCTGTAATCACATCCTTAAATGGGTACTCCTTTGCATTTGTGTTCCTAAACATGTTGCAAAAATACTGGTCTATCATGAAGTGAAGAACAGTTCACTGACATTGTCATATACATTAAATTCAGGGTAATTGAAGTCACCTAGTATGATGGTGTTTGGTGATACATTTATCCCCTCTAGTGTTTTCAGGAAGGCCATGTGAGGTTCCTGAGTTTGTGAGGGTGGCCTGTAACATGCTACAATTTGCAGAGCAGTCTTGCCTATGGTTAATTGCACCTGGATGGTCTCCGATGCATCGTATGCGTTGCCACCAGTCTTGAGGTGTGGGTGTCCCTGATGAATATGGATACCCTCCTTTCTTGGTATTGTCCGGATTTTGGGGCGGAACGCATGATATGAGGTAAAACCTGATAGCGCTGGGGTGCTCTCAGGAGCCTTGAACCAGGTTTCTGTCACAGCACAGACATCGATGTTCTCCATACTGAGAAGGGCCTCGAGTCGTGCATTTTGAGATTTAGACTTCTGGCATTGAGCAGCATTACCCTTAGTTTTTCCTTTTTGTGTTCTAGGGTGGTAGGTTTAGAATTTGAGCCTTGCCTAAAAAGGCACTATGGGGTGGCAAGAGCCTTTGCCAATATCCGAATCCCAGGGTGACAGGTGCAAGCCGCCCTTGCGAGCAGCGTGGCTTGTCCAGCATGTCATCCCAGGCAGACAGACACTGGATCCCCTTTGAATGACACCAGTGTTTAAGCCAATTGTTAAAGCTGATCATCTTATCTCTGTATTGTGGCATCATTCTTGGTGAAGGTAGGATACTGCTCAAGGTCAGGGTCATACCTGCCTGGGCTACATAATCAGAGAGCTCCTCAATGTCTCTTTTCATGTAGTCCAAGGAGGTGCCTCAGGTCGTTTACACCAGCGTGGACAATGATTGAGTCATATTTGTACCTGCTGTTGAGAGACCTGAGTGCTTGCGTTATGTGGTGGATTCTAGCCAACAGGCAGCTTACTGTGACCTTCTCCTTACTCAGTCTGGTGAGCGGGACGCCAGTGTGTTTGACTATGGAGTCACCAATGACTAGTGTGTCTGGCATTGTGTTTGGCCTTAAGGGCTGTGACTGTTTGACACTCTGACTGTGAGGTCTATGTGTTGCAGGTGTTGTGTTCTGAGGTGGTGGTTGTTTGGGTGTCTGCTTTGGTGGCCTCTGCTGTTTTGGTAGATTTTTGATCAGAGCCTCCAGTATGTCTTTGTGTGTTTATGTGTATGATTTGAGGTTGTAATGGTACTATGTGAGACTGGGTCTATAGTGTGTGTGGTAACCTTCTCCTCCTGACTGGTCTTGCCAGTCCTATGTTGAGAGAGCTCAGCCTCCAGTTTGGCCGTATAGTTGCATCTCTCGCATGTATTTGTGTTTTGTGGGAGGAGGAGAGGGTTGTCTGTGTACATGAGGCAATTGTAACATTGCCTCAATATTCCCAGGTTAACCAGCTGAGCAGGAGAGGACACTAGCAACTGATCCCTCGACATGCTAGAAGGAATAGACAAAAAACTTTAAAAAAGATTCTGGGGGACGTGGGTGACCGAGAAATGGGGGGTTGCCTTTTTGGGGTACTATCTATGACAAGAGTGCCGTATCAAGGTAATAAGTACTGTAGGAGCAAGTGCTACGTTTAACAGATAGAGAATAGTCTACTTGGAGTCAAGTAGAGATGATCTTTTTAATTATAGGATAAGCTGATTAGATCAGTAGTATAGTTCGAGGAACAGCAGACATGACCTGCCATTGACAAAACCAAACTGCAGTGGGTTCAGTGTTTGGAGGTTTACTATGTCCTTATTGATTAACTCTGTGATAAGTCTTTCCATGGATTTATATGTGAGGCCATTCAGACTTATGGAACAATAATTATCTGGGTCAGTAGATGGCCCTCCCTTGTGCAGGGATATGACTATTGCTGTTCTCTATTCACTTGGTACAAAGCCATTTTGGAGGCTGAGGTTGAGAAGTGGTGTTAGTGGCATTGAAATATCTTGTTTTGTGCTATTTAGGATGCATCCTGGGATACTGTCAGCGTCCACAGTAGCTGTATTTTTGGCCTTTGAGACTGCCATAGGACTTGAGCCTGTGTGGTAGTTGGGGATGTATGGTTTCCTGATATTTCTTGCAAGATTACCTGGGGTGAGGGGGGGGTTGAGGTCTGAGATTAATTTATCAGCTAGTAGGTTACTGTAGCCACAGCTTCTATATAGGTGGCACCATTTACAATTAGCTTGGCACACTGCTAGGTACTGGCCTTGAGCTATAGCTAAAGAAGGCTTTGTGGTTATCCTTGACTTTGGTGGCTATTTTTCTCCTCAGAGACACCTCCGTGAATCAGCATTGTCTGTTAATCATGTCCTCCTTCTAAAAAATGTCTTTTCCCAGTCACTAACTGCTGCTGTAGTCTTCCAGACTTCTGAATCTTCCAGAAATCTTGAAGAAAGATTCAGTACTGGTAGCATAATCCAATTTCAGGCACTGTAATTTGTCGAGAGCAACTTGTACAAGCTGCTAGTAGATAAAGCTAAAAAAAAACAGGAAGTAGTATCCAGACTTTTTAATGAATAAAACATGATCCTCATCCATAGTAGGTAACCATCGGTTAATTCTTGCTCCTGTATTCTGCAGAGTAGGTTCAAACCACATTTGAAATAAATTTCACTGAATTTTCTTTTTTAATTATTTTCATGTGATGGAACCTGCTGCTTAGCTGTATGGCTGAAGAGATAAACTGCACTCCCACCATGCCTAATTTCTTCTTGTAATTGTCTACTTACACAAAAAAAACATATGGGATTTAAGTGATGCTTCTGGAGGTGTATAGTAACCATTTACCTTACTACAATTATGTCTTTTAGACTATAGAATAACTCACATTTTAAATGTACTGAAGTGTAATAATGAAAAGTAAAGTACATGACCCATAAGTTTCTGTGTCCTAATATTGAAAACTAGGGTCTATATTAGAACATCGAAGTTTTAAAACTTCGAATGTTCTATCAACCCTTATTCAGCGAAAGCTGAAAACATCGAACATACAGAACAGCAAATTTTTTTCTTAGGGAAAAAATTTGCTGTTCCAAAACACATACACACAACACAAGCACACCAAACAAGCAGCAAATCACACACATACACCTAAAATCTTACACCTAACCCTGCACTAAACTATACACACACCACTAACTATCCACTTACCTTAACCCAAACCCTAACCCTAAGGTCCGTCACTATCGCACCCTCACCTACCACGCCCTAACCCTCATGTCCACACAATCGCACACTTACCTGACCTGCACCGTAACTCACCTAACCCGCCCTAACCCTCACGTCCACACAATTGCACACATACCTAACCCGCGCCCTAACCCTAACTCACCTAACCCGCCTAACCCTCACGTCCACAAAATCGCACACATACCTAACCCACACCCTAACCCTAATTAACCTAACCTGCACTCAATCGCACACTTACCTGAACCCCTATTTTCAGTCTGAAGTGTGTTTAGTAACTGGCCACCAGTTATTACCTGGAAATGTCATAATCAAATCTCAAAGATGGACAGAGAAGCAGTATTTCAAATCAGGACCAAGTGGCTTTAGTTCATGTGCATTTACTGCTGTAGTTTGACATTTTGCATTATATGTTGTTTATATTGTACATTGAGTAGAATAAAGGCTTAAAATACTTCTTTTATGATTGTCAATACATCAGAAGGAACGACAAATTCTCCCATAGGATCACTAAGTACGTGGAGGACTCAGTGACTGCTTCTAGCTTGCAGTCATCCTCAAACTTGGTCAACCATAGACCCTTGAGATTTGCTTTGACTTCTGAGAAGTAGATGCAGATTAAGAGTTGCCTCAGCACAGAGCCCTGTGAGACCCCACTCATGACAGGTCTTTTTTGTTGAGGTGGCAAGCTCTGTCCTGACTTCACTTGATGTGCTCTTGTTACACTCCTGGTTAAATCCTACAACTTTTTCCCTTTCCTACCTCCCACTTCTCCTACTTTTCTATATAAATATTTCTTACTAGTACTATCAAACCTACATAATTATACCTCTATTTTCTTACATATAACCCTATTTATCCTCACATCCTTCCTCCCTACACTAACATGTAGACTAAACTCTTCCTTTTCCCTTTCCCTAGCCCTAAACCCACCATAATAATTTTAACCCCCCATCTTCCCTATCCATTCTCTATATACTTCAGCTGCAATCAGTGTCTATATTTACTGGAACTTAACTCAAGTCTAAGGATGTGACCCTTTTACTTTTTCAGACAATACACCCTTCAACCTATATAACCTCAACTGATACACTCTAGTCCTGACTATGAATATTCCTCTCAATATAAATCTCTGTAAGCCTAACTATATAAAAATAAATCCTCTCAATGTAAATCTTATTAAACCTGACTATGAGGAATCTACTCATTGTAAATCTCTACAGCTATATACTGTACAAATTCCTGTACATTTTTTGTAAACTATATTATTGTTGTACTTTATTATTCACTATGTTGCATGTTTTATATTCATTGTGTAAACTGGTGTGGAGCTTTTCTCCCTATGCCTCTGCTGAAAATGGGCTTCGTTCCCAGTCAGACTTTCCTGGTAAACAAATTTAAAATAAAAATAAATAAATCTGTCCTATCTGTGAACCAGCTTCCAATCCATTGGCTGACATAAGGGTTTACTGCCAGTCTGTCAAAGGCCTTGGCCAGGTCAAGATAGGCAGTGTGTACCATTCTCCTTCATCTGTTGCTTTGTTGACTGCATCAAAAAGTCTACTGGGTTGTGCAGACATGACCTGCCATTGACAAAACCAAACTGCAGTGGGTTCAGTGTTTGGAGGTTTACTATGTCCTTATTGATTAACTCTGTGATAAGTCTTTCCATGGATTTATATGTGAGGCCATTCAGACTTATGGAACAATAATTATCTGGGTCAGTAGATGGCCCTCCCTTGTGCAGGGATATGACTATTGCTGTTCTCTATTCACTTGGTACAAAGCCATTTTGGAGGCTGAGGTTGAGAAGTGGTGTTAGTGGCATTGAAATATCTTGTTTTGTGCTATTTAGGATGCATCCTGGGATACTGTCAGCGTCCACAGTAGCTGTATTTTTGGCCTTTGAGACTGCCATAGGACTTGAGCCTGTGTGGTAGTTGGGGATGTATGGTTTCCTGATATTTCTTGCAAGATTACCTGGGGTGAGGGGGGGGTTGAGGTCTGAGATTAATTTATCAGCTAGTAGGTTACTGTAGCCACAGCTTCTATATAGGTGGCACCATTTACAATTAGCTTGGCACACTGCTAGGTACTGGCCTTGAGCTATAGCTAAAGAAGGCTTTGTGGTTATCCTTGACTTTGGTGGCTATTTTTCTCCTCAGAGACACCTCCGTGAATCAGCATTGTCTGTTAATCATGTCCTCCTCCTAAAAAATGTCTTTTCCCAGTCACTAACTGCTGCTGTAGTCTTCCAGACTTCTGAATCTTCCAGAAATCTTGAAGAAAGATTCAGTACTGGTAGCATAATCCAATTTCAGGCACTGTAATTTGTCGAGAGCAACTTGTACAAGCTGCTAGTAGATAAAGCTAAAAAAAAACAGGAAGTAGTATCCAGACTTTTTAATGAATAAAACATGATCCTCATCCATAGTAGGTAACCATCGGTTAATTCTTGCTCCTGTATTCTGCAGAGTAGGTTCAAACCACATTTGAAATAAATTTCACTGAATTTTCTTTTTTTAATTATTTTCATGTGATGGAACCTGCTGCTTAGCTGTATGGCTGAGGAGATAAACTGCACTCCCACCATGCCTAATTTCTTCTTGTAATTGTCTACTTACACAAAAACATATGGGATTTAAGTGATGCTTCTGGAGGTGTATAGTAACCATTTACCTTACTACAATTATGTCTTTTAGACTATAGAATAACTCACATTTTAAATGTACTGAAGTGTAATAATGAAAAGTAAAGTACATGACCCATAAGTTTCTGTGTCCTAATATTGAAAACTAGGGTCTATATTAGAACATCGAAGTTTTAAAACTTCGAATGTTCTATCAACCCTTATTCAGCGAAAGCTGAAAACATCGAACATACAGAACAGCAAATTTTTTTCTTAGGGAAAAAATTTGCTGTTCCAAAACACATACACACAACACAAGCACACCAAACAAGCAGCAAATCACACACATACACCTAAAATCTTACACCTAACCCTGCACTAAACTATACACACACCACTAACTATCCACTTACCTTAACCCAAACCCTAACCCTAAGGTCCGTCACTATCGCACCCTCACCTACCACGCCCTAACCCTCATGTCCACACAATCGCACACTTACCTGACCTGCACCCTAACTCACCTAACCCGCCCTAACCCTCACGTCCACACAATTGCACACATACCTAACCCGCGCCCTAACCCTAACTCACCTAACCCGCCCTAACCCTCACGTCCACAAAATCGCACACATACCTAACCCACACCCTAACCCTAATTAACCTAACCTGCACTCAATCGCACACTTACCTGAACCCCTATTTTCAGTCTGAAGTGTGTTTAGTAACTGGCCACCAGTTATTACCTGGAAATGTCATAATCAAATCTCAAAGATGGACAGAGAAGCAGTATTTCAAATCAGGACCAAGTGGCTTTAGTTCATGTGCATTTACTGCTGTAGTTTGACATTTTGCATTATATGTTGTTTATATTGTACATTGAGTAGAATAAAGGCTTAAAATACTTCTTTATGATTGTCAATACATCAGAAGGAACGACAAATTCTCCCATAGGATCACTAAGTACGTGGAGGACTCAGTGACTGCTTCTAGCTTGCAGTCATCCTCAAACTTGGTCAACCATAGACCCTTGAGATTTGCTTTGACTTCTGAGAAGTAGATGCAGATTAAGAGTTGCCTCAGCACAGAGCCCTGTGAGACCCCACTCATGACAGGTCTTTTTGTTGAGGTGGCAAGCTCTGTCCTGACTTCACTTGATGTGCTCTTGTTACACTCCTGGTTAAATCCTACAACTTTTTCCCTTTCCTACCTCCCACTTCTCCTACTTTTCTATATAAATATTTCTTACTAGTACTATCAAACCTACATAATTATACCTCTATTTTCTTACATATAACCCTATTTATCCTCACATCCTTCCTCCCTACACTAACATGTAGACTAAACTCTTCCTTTTCCCTTTCCCTAGCCCTAAACCCACCATAATAATTTTAACCCCCCATCTTCCCTATCCATTCTCTATATACTTCAGCTGCAATCAGTATCTATATTTACTGGAACTTAACTCAAGTCTAAGGATGTGACCCTTTTACTTTTTCAGACAATACACCCTTCAACCTATATAACCTCAACTGATACACTCTAGTCCTGACTATGAATATTCCTCTCAATATAAATCTCTGTAAGCCTAACTATATAAAAATAAATCCTCTCAATGTAAATCTTATTAAACCTGACTATGAGGAATCTACTCATTGTAAATCTCTACAGCTATATACTGTACAAATTCCTGTACATTTTTTGTAAACTATATTATTGTTGTACTTTATTATTCACTATGTTGCATGTTTTATATTCATTGTGTAAACTGGTGTGGAGCTTTTCTCCCTATGCCTCTGCTGAAAATGGGCTTCGTTCCCAGTCAGACTTTCCTGGTAAACAAATTTAAAATAAAAATAAATAAATCTGTCCTATCTGTGAACCAGCTTCCAATCCATTGGCTGACATAAGGGTTTACTGCCAGTCTGTCAAAGGCCTTGGCCAGGTCAAGATAGGCAGTGTGTACCATTCTCCCTTCATCTGTTGCTTTGTTGACTGTATCAAAAAAGTCTACTGGGTTGTGCAGACATGACCTGCCATTGACAAAACCAAACTGCAGTGGGTTCAGTGTTTGGAGGTTTACTATGTCCTTATTGATTAACTCTGTGATAAGTCTTTCCATGGATTTATATGTGAGGCCATTCAGACTTATGGAACAATAATTATCTGGGTCAGTAGATGGCCCTCCCTTGTGCAGGGATATGACTATTGCTGTTCTCTATTCACTTGGTACAAAGCCATTTTGGAGGCTGAGGTTGAGAAGTGGTGTTAGTGGCATTGAAATATCTTGTTTTGTGCTATTTAGGATGCATCCTGGGATACTGTCAGCGTCCACAGTAGCTGTATTTTTGGCCTTTGAGACTGCCATAGGACTTGAGCCTGTGTGGTAGTTGGGGATGTATGGTTTCCTGATATTTCTTGCAAGATTACCTGGGGTGAGGGGGGGGTTGAGGTCTGAGATTAATTTATCAGCTAGTAGGTTACTGTAGCCACAGCTTCTATATAGGTGGCACCATTTACAATTAGCTTGGCACACTGCTAGGTACTGGCCTTGAGCTATAGCTAAAGAAGGCTTTGTGGTTATCCTTGACTTTGGTGGCTATTTTTCTCCTCAGAGACACCTCCGTGAATCAGCATTGTCTGTTAATCATGTCCTCCTCCTAAAAAATGTCTTTTCCCAGTCACTAACTGCTGCTGTAGTCTTCCAGACTTCTGAATCTTCCAGAAATCTTGAAGAAAGATTCAGTACTGGTAGCATAATCCAATTTCAGGCACTGTAATTTGTCGAGAGCAACTTGTACAAGCTGCTAGTAGATAAAGCTAAAAAACAGGAAGTAGTATCCAGACTTTTTAATGAATAAAACATGATCCTCATCCATAGTAGGTAACCATCGGTTAATTCTTGCTCCTGTATTCTGCAGAGTAGGTTCAAACCACATTTGAAATAAATTTCACTGAATTTTCTTTTTTTAATTATTTTCATGTGATGGAACCTGCTGCTTAGCTGTATGGCTGAGGAGATAAACTGCACTCCCACCATGCCTAATTTCTTCTTGTAATTGTCTACTTACACAAAAAAAACATATGGGATTTAAGTGATGCTTCTGGAGGTGTATAGTAACCATTTACCTTACTACAATTATGTCTTTTAGACTATAGAATAACTCACATTTTAAATGTACTGAAGTGTAATAATGAAAAGTAAAGTACATGACCCATAAGTTTCTGTGTCCTAATATTGAAAACTAGGGTCTATATTAGAACATCGGTTTTAAAACTTGAATGTTCTATCAACCCTTATTCAGCGAAAGCTGAAAACATCGAACATACAGAAGAGCAAATTTTTTTCTTAGGGAAAAAATTTGCTGTTCCAAAACACATACACACAACACAAGCACACCAAACAAGCAGCAAATCACACACATACACCTAAAATCTTACACCTAACCCTGCACTAAACTATACACACACCACTAACTATCCACTTACCTTAACCCAAACCCTAACCCTAAGGTCCGTCACTATCGCACCCTCACCTACCACGCCCTAACCCTCATGTCCACACAATCGCACACTTACCTGACCTGCGCCCTAACTCACCTAACCCGCCCTAACCCTCACGTCTACACAATTGCACACATACCTAACCCGCGCCCTAACCCTAACTCACCTAACCCGCCCTAACCCTCACGTCCACAAAATCGCACACATACCTAACCCACACCATAACCCTAACTAACCTAACCTGCACTCAATCGCACACTTACCTGAACCCAACCCATAACTTTCCACCACAGTGCTGAAAATACTGAAGCAACAGAAACGGACAACCGAATTCTTTCCCTAGGAAAAAAATTTGGTTTTCTGTTGCTTCGATATTTTCAGCTTTCGCTGAATAGGGGTCGATTTTATGTTCTAATATAGACCTGAAAACTACACAGATGCTGTGATTCAGAGATGTGTAACTTGCCAGTCAAATATGCAAGTTAAGGTAGCAACACCTTTGAATGTCTTAATTGCCAAGAAAACCATTGATAGAACTCAGTATCTGTATATTGATGAATCATTAATATTGATTATGTCAGGCTTTCTTAGAAAGAGTCGGTAACGTCCACATCTGCAAATGCTGTAATCCCATCCTTAAATGGGTACTCCCTTTATTTGGTGTACCTAAACATGTTGCAAAAAATACTGGTCTATCATGAAGTGAAGAACAGTTCACTGACATTGTCATATACATATGTTTCATATGTTTCAGGCACAGGATGACCACAAACAGACTATTTTCAGGAAGACATTGTGGACTTTGGTAAAACGATACTTTGGAAATACTGCCCAGGTTTTCCTAAGAACCACAGAAATGCACTTCATAACATAAAAAAGCATTTCTCGCTATGGATATTTTAAAAGCTAAATTAAAATAAAACTTATTTTTTGTCTCCAACAAGACTTGTGATGACCACAGTATTAGAACCTATGACACCAGAAAGAAAAATAAAATGTAGGAATATGTAGACAGAGCCAGACAATGCATACAGTGTCTTTTTCAAACTGGCGATTATAGACTGGTTGAAAAGTGAGATCTAGGAAATACTTTCCTTATTTCTCCACAAAGGCTTACTACATTACTGACATTAAAGGCTCATAGATAGTTGGACCCATAAGACATTGTGCACTTTTGGGAACAGTTGCCAGTAACATTTTAGATAACTTTTTGTAGTAATGGTGTCGTATTAAGAAAATATTCTAGCAGAGTGAAAAAGAAACCTGCTTATTTAGCTAAATTAGCATCCCTTGCTAAGGATGATCATAAAACATTATTTAGCTATGTCTGAAATGTAAAAGGGAATGCTCAACTCTGTGCAAAACTTACAGTGGATGGTACCACTCATACTGAACCTGAGGAAATTACCAACTTGCTAGCTGACCGATTTGGCACAAACTTCACCCCCCTGTCTCCACCAGCCATAGCCCAAAGCATACCCGACACCAGTCCTCTACTTAGTATCTCCAAAGAGAAGGTCATATCCGCACATCTCCAGGGCCAAAAACACGGCCTCTGTGGGACGAGATAACATCCCAGGCTGCTTACTAAACAAACTAAAACAAGGCGTAGTGGAACCACTTGGCACTCTCTTTAACCTCAGCCTGAGCACTGGCTTTTTTTTCCAGCAGAGTGGAGAACAACAACAGTAATCCTCTTGCACAAAGGTGATCCATCAAACAAACCTGGGAACTAGAGGCCCATAAGCCTAACCAGCCTTATCTGCAAGGTCATTAAAAGAATCATTTTGGACCTTATCATCAAGGACATAGGTGACCATCATACTCTTGACCCGACCCAGTTGGCTTTAAGGGTAGATCATGCTTACTGAACCTGGTGGACGTCTTTGGGAATGTCACCAAAGCCCTGGATGAAGGCAAAACAGAATATACTGCCTGTCTTGACTTAGCCAAGGCTTTTGACACAATCCCCCACTCGGGTATCATTGAGAAACTCTTCCAGCTGGGGATTAACCAATACATCACTAGATGGGTAGCCAGTTGGCTCACAAACAGAACACATAATGTCAAAGTTGGGGATTCCACCTCTACCAGTAGAGCAGTTATCAGTGGCATACCACAAGGATTTTTGCTGAGCCCTCTACTGTTTGGAATCTATTTCTCTGAAGTCCAGGCAAAAGTGGATGGTCTGTGGCTTACCAAAGTCACGGATGGTTGCAAACTGGGTGCAATCATTGAGTCCCCAAATTATGTTAATATATTACAAAAGAGGATAACACAGAATAATTATTGGTGCCAAAGCCACGGATTAAAACTAAATGAAAAAAGTGCATTATTATCCCCTTTGGCAAAGACGAAGTCCCTGCAAATTACAGTATTGACAGCACCCCCATAAGGTCAAGCCCAATGGTACAAGATTTGGGAACACAGGATGTTAAGTTGTCAATCTCGCCTTCATTCTTGCTGGATGGGTTCGGAGCCGATCCTCGGCTCCGACTCGGCACTTGCTTAGCTTGAGAACTCCTTTTACCAGCTCGAGGCAACCCTATATCCCATGATGCAAGGCGGGACTACCTCAGATCTCGTTTGCCGCTTTGCGAAGAGGTCTCCTTTTTTCCAGCTGAGGTAAGTTTGAATTTTTCAAACAGTTTAGTCAGGGTCTTATCTCTCCCTTGTTCCTTTTTATAGTGTGTAGTGTTTCTACAGCCCACCCTATTTCCCCATATAGTTAAAAACTTCTAGTTTTTATAAAAAGTTTAAAAAAAATTTCAGTTAGGCTTAGGTCTTCTTTCTTAATCCCTATCTGTGTGTCTGTGTTTGTTGGGATTAATTGTGTGACTGTTTGGGGTGTGTGAGTGTTATTTTTTTTTCTTGGACTATGTCTAAGGAAGTAAAGGTCTCAGGCTTCAAGAAGTGTGACTCGTGCTGTCAGAAAATGTCTGTGACAGACGGTCACACTTCTTGTGTTTACTGCCTGGGGCCTTTACACCTGCAGGACTCCTGTGCCTTATGTCACTCTTTTAGCCAGAGAGTCCTGCAGGAGAGGAGGAATAAGTTGATCCTCCGTGGCTTACTAAAGCCAGAAGGTTCACCCACTAAAACTGGGTCTAGTAAACCTTCTAAGCCACCTAAGGTTCAGGCTACAGCTTCTAAGCCTTCCCCGGTGGCTCCGACTCCTTCGGAGTCGAGATCGGCTCCGGCCGGAGCCGATCTTTCTTCTTCTCAGGTGGTAGGGTCGGTTCCGATTGGTTCCGACACCCAATCTGCTGTTGCCTTGTCGGCTCCGGCTGGAGCCGACATATTATCCAGTATCGGAGCCGAGAAGCCTTCAGCTCCATCTGGAACCCAGAGGACGTCGGCTCTGATGGCTTCGTCCAAGAAGAGATCTCGGTCCCCTTCTTTGGAGTCTATCCACTCGGCTCCGGGGTCTCCTCTTTTGTCGGAGCGGAGTCATCGGAGCCGATCTTCGAGATCTTCCAGGCTGTCTGACCACGATTTAGAGAGGGTTGTAAGCAGGCTGTTGAAGTCGCAGGCACTAGCCCAAATGCTCCATAGCCCGTCTCAGCAGACTTCGGCTATTGCTTTACCCCTTGAACTTCCTCCTCCGACTCCCCTCCAGAGTTCGGAGCCGGAGCTTCTTGGGACAGCGACCGTGTCGGCGCCGGAGCCGATACATCCTTTTTCGGCTCCGTCGTCTTCGGCTCCGATCTCTTCCATGAGACCTTCCTTGGAGGGATCCGTCGTCGAAGTTTCCTTGTCGGCTCCGAGGGGGCTAGTGGCATCGGACCCTTGTCCGACCCCGCTCTCCCTCTCGGGGCTTCGGCTTTGGTAAGCTCGGCACCGACATCAGCCTCGGAGCCTTCCCCCTCAGTGGAGCCGGGAATTCCTATTTCCTCGGAACGGGAATATTCCGGCCTCCCGGGGAGGGGAGCCTTTGAGGTGATGAGGAGTGTCCTGGCACCTGAGCCAGGTCAATGGTCCATCCCTTTAGCTCCTCCCTCTTCGGTGCCTGTAGACGCCTCTTGCCAGCCTCTTGCTCTCAGGCCCAGGGATCCATCGCCCCAGGTTTCCCCATTGGGAATAACTTCCTCTTCCAAGGTTTCTCCTGATCCTGTAGGGGAACCCCCTCGGAAGAGGACGTGTAAGAGGAAACACACAGACTCCCCTGAGTCTACTACATCTGATACCGACTTAGATGAGTCGGAAGGGTTCCCCACGGTCCCCCTCTGAGGATGTCTCCTTTTCAGACATCCTTGAGCTCCTCAAACAGAGGGGGAATTGGCCCTCCATTGACCCCTCCGAGGATGAGTCGGTATACCTGGAGGCTTTTGGATCTCGACCCTCCATCTCCTGGGTGTCTCCGCCTTTCGACCCACTTATGCAGGTAGTGGCTCGGAAGGCGTGGGCAGCTCCAGATTCTGTGGAACCGGTCCCCAGGAGACCATCCAAATTTATTATGGCCCCTACAGACAAGCAGTTTCTTTCTAAGGGCGTCTCTGTGGATGCTATGGTGGTGGCGGCGGCCACCAAGAAGGAACTTGCGGATCCTTCAGTACCTGTCCATCCTCCTAACAAAGATTCTAGGACCATGGACAGGTATGGAAAGCGGATGTTTTCTCAGCGACCTTTGCTATGCGTTCGCTGAACTACCTTTGTCACTTCACCAGGCTTCAAAGAGATATTCTCAAGGAACTAGGTGAAGTGGTCCAGGATCCTTCTGCTGCTGGGGCTCAAGAAAAGATTGCCTCACAGCTAGCAATCCTGAATTCCTTAACCAACTCCTCCATGCGGCTCATATCCTATGCAGCCGATGGAGCGAGCAGAGCCGCAGGCACAGGAGTGGCTCTTAGACGTCAAGCCTGGATGCGGCTTTGTAATTTTGCGGACCCCTTTAAGGCGTCCTTCATCAATACCCCCTTTGACGGTTCGGCTTTGTTCGGACCTCAGGTGAAGGAAACCTTGACCAGGTGTGAGCAGGACGGCAAAACTCTTTCTACCGTTGGAGTTCATTTTTCCACCCCTTCTAGACCCTATCCCAAGGGTCAGAAGGGAGGGAAGATGTGGTTCCGCAAAGCTCAAGGAGCAGCGCCGGACACACGTGGGCAGTTTACCCCCAGAGGCAGAGGGGGTAACAATAAACGCCCTAGGGGCAGAGGGGGTCCTCAGAACCAGGGCAACAGGGAGTCTCGTCCTGAGAAGCCTTTTCAGCATCCCTGAGGTGTTGCCCGACTGTCCACCCTTGGAGGCAGTCGGGGGAAGGATTTCGCTGTACCCAGTAGCCTGGCGTTCCCTTTCACAAGATATGTGGGTACAGTCGATCATATCCGAGGGTTACAAAATCCCCTTCGAAAGGTATCCCATACCTCACCAATCCCTTCCAGACATCTCACCCGGTCAAAAGGATTTGGCAGAACAGGAGGTTACAAAGCTCCTAGAAAAAAGAGCCGTCCAGACTGTTCCGGCAGACCAAGTAGGATCCGGCGTCTACTCGAGATTCTTTTTGGTCCCCAAAAGGACGGGAGATTGGAGACCAATATTAGACCTAAGCAGTCTAAACAGATTTGTCAAGAAGGCAAGATTCCGGCTGGTCACGCTTCAGTCCATTTTACCCTTTCTGGGCAAGGACAACTGGATGTGCTCGATAGACCTTCAGGACGCGTACTATCACATAAAGATTCACAGGCGCTCCAGGAGGTTTCTCCGCGTTTGGCTAGGGACCAGTCATTATCAATTCAGAGCCCTGCCCTTTGGCCTCACTTCAGCCCCCAGAGTGTTTACCAAATGCATGGCAGTGGTCACAGCTCACCTGAGACGTCAAGGATTCCAGGTGTTTCCTTATTTGGACGACTGGCTACTCTCCGCCACCACCAGGCATCAGCTTCTTCAGACCAGAGACTACACTCTGCAGCTTTGCAAAAGTTTGGGAATTTCAGTGAATTTTGAAAAATCTTCTCTGCGGCCTTGCCAATCTATCACCTTTATAGGCGCAGAATTAAACACCGTCAAGTTGTTAGCCAGACTAACAGATCAGAGAATTCTGGACATCCAAAAATACGTTCGGATTTTATTGCAGAGCAGCAAAGTCAAAGCCAGATTGATACTAAAAGTTCTAGGTCTTATGGCTGCGGCCATTGTTCTTCTACCACTGGCTCGCTTCCACATGCGTCTTCTGCAGTGGATGTTATTCACTCAGTGGTCGTTCCACAGTCTTCCGATGAGACACGAAATCTTAGTCACACAATCGTGCAGGACTCATCTGAACTGGTGGATATCTTCCCCTCTTCTTCATCAGGGCCGACCATTTGTTCCCCCTCCTCCGGTTGCCACAGTGACTACGGATGCCTCTCTGATCGGGTGGGGGGGGCATTATCAGGGCAGGATGGTCCACGGGACGTGGCAACCCATAGAATACCATCTGCACATAAATGTCCTGGAGATGAGAGCGGTGCTTTTAACGTTGCAAGCACTCAACGACTTTCTTCCCGCGGGGACTATTGCAGTGCAAACGGACAACATGTCCGTGGTCTGGTACATCAACAAGCAGGGCGGGACCAGGTCCTATTCGTTGTGTCGAGTAGCTCTCAGACTTTGGCAATGGGCAATCTCCTCTCATTGGTTTCTGATAGCAATGCACATCCCCGGCAGGTCCAACCTCTTGGCGGACAGGCTGAGCAGAGCCATTCTCATGCCTCACGAGTGATCTCTCAATCAATCTATAGTGGACCAGATTTTTCTGAAGTGGGGCACACCTTGTTGCGATCTTTTTGCTACACCCCAAAACAACAAGTGCCCCGACTTCTTCACCCTCTTTCCCCTACCAGGCCAACCCCTGAGAGACTCTCTAACCCAGGATTCGCCCCGGGGACTTCTGTATGCTTTTCCTCCCTTTCCCTTGATTCCACAAGTCATTCAGAAAGCCACCGTTTTGAGGGCCAAGTTGATTCTCATTGCCCCTTACTGGTCTCGACATATTTGGTTTCCGACTCTGCATCGTCACCTCCTGGTGCAGCCTTGGCATCAGGACGCAGTTCGGATCTTTGATCCACCAGTCGGGTCAACAGCACCGGGCCATTCATTCTCTCAACCTCACTGCTTGGTTGCTCCACTTCCTTCCCTAGCCAGGCTTCCTATGATCTCTGATCCTGTCAGAGATATCTTAGTAGCTTCTTTGAAGTCGTCCACCAGAACCGTTTATGCTAGCAAGTGGCGACGTTTTTCCCTTTGGGCAAACTCCAGGCACATTGATCCCTTTACTGCTCCTGTGCATTCTGTTTTAGATTTCCTGGCTGAAGTTTTTCAGTCAGGATCTTCTTCATCAACAGTCAAAGTTCAACTGGCGGCTATTTCCAAATATCATGTTGGCTTACAAGATCATAACATTATGTCACATAGACTATGCAAAGCCTTTCTGAGAGGAGTTTTTCTCCTGAAGCCGCCAATAAAACATCCTCCTCCACAATGGGATCTGAATTTAATGTTAGCATCCTTGATTTTACCACCCTTCGAACCGTCTGCTTCATGTTCCTTGAAGTTATTGACCTGGAAAACTATATTCTTACTGGCTGTCACTTCAGCAAGAAGGGTTTCCGAGATTCAAGCTCTCTGCATCCGTTCCCCTTACTTGGTTTTTCACAAGGACAGGGTATCCTTGAGAACAAATCCGTCCTTTCTCCCCAAAGTTGTTTCTCAAACTAATATTAATCAATCCATCGATCTACCAGTCTTTTTCCCTAATTTTTCTGACAGAGCTGAACAAAAGCTTCATTTTTTGGATGTCCATCGTCAGCTCAGGTACTATTTGCATAGAACTAAACAATTCAGGAAATCAGACCAATTATTTGTCTCCTATGCAGAAAACAGGAAAGGTCTCCCAGTATCAAAAGTGACCTTATCCAGATGGTTGTCTTCCACCATTTCTTACGTGTATTCACTCAGAGGCAAGCAACTACATTCTAAACCGAAAGCACACTCAACCAGGAGTCTATCCACTTCTGCAGCCTTTCAGGATAGACTACCCATTGATACCATTTGTGCAGCAGCTACTTGGGCCACTCCTCATACCTTTGTCTCTCATTACAAATTAGATTTGGCCTCCAGGGACAGGGCCAGTTTTGGTTCCACAGTTCTCAAGAGTCTGTTCCATTGGGCCACCTGGGACACAGGTGCTAGGGACGCGGTCCCATCCAGCAAGAATGAAGGCGAGATTGACAACTTAACATTTAGAAGTTATGTACCTACCATAACGTTCCATGTTAGTTGTCTTCTCTCGCCTTCTTTCTTGCGTCCCTCCCTCCTTCCCCCTGGCCTGGACAGATCTTGAAGAGTTTCCTCTTCTCAGGTTGTTCCCTCCTGAGTCTTCAATAGAGGAGTCCTTTGTTATGAACTTGTTTTTCCTAGTTCTACTAGGTTAGTCCTTAGCAGGGTATTTTAGCTACCAAACGAAATCTGAGGTAGTCCCGCCTTGCATCATGGGATATAGGGTTGCCTCGAGCTGGTAAAAGGAGTTCTCAAGCTAAGCAAGTGCCGAGTCGGAGCCGAGGATCGGCTCCGAACCCATCCAGCAAGAAAGAAGGCGAGAGAAGACAACTAACATGGAACGTTATGGTAGGTACATAACTTCTAATTAATAGCAATTGAAACTTCAATCACTATGTATCTACAGTGGTAAAGAAAGCCTTCTACGTTGCGCATCTGATAAGTAAGGACATCACATCCAAGACTTAGGATGTTATAACTCCTCTGTACTTGAACCTCATCAGACCACTAATAGAGTTCAATACTTCCTTTCCATGTAACTCACCAGACACCTGCAGCATCTGAAGAGACCACAGAGATTTCTCACCAAGAAAATTCAGCGTCTCCAAAATATGACCTACATGAAAAAACTGAAAGCCCTGTTATTGTACTCTGTATCCTATAGGCTGCTGAGAGACGATTTGTACCTGGCCTACAGAGCAGTCTCTGACCCTGCCGTAATGGTAATGCTGCACATCTGCAAATCAAATGAGACAAGTCAGTCACTGCAGGGATCTCAACCTAGCCTGTGATATTATCAGGACATGGTGGAGAGGCAGATTTATCTCCCAGAGACTGCCGCTCTTCTGGAATAAACTCTCAATCCATGTGAAACAGAGCTCCTCAATGACCCTATTCAAGCACAACCTAGACAACTGGATGGGCGATCATAAATTCACATCTGGGGTGGCATCTATGTCCCTCATGCGCAGGGGCAGTCGGTGCTGATCATAGCCTCTCTCTGTGAATCACGACCATCTAACCATAGTCAATTAGGGAACACAAGTGTAACATGGCTAGGCTTGTAAAAGCCCTAGGGCCATTAGCCTAGTAACCTCCTATGAACCTAAGTAACAGTTTAAAACTGCTACAAAATATTTAGCTGACTCTGATACACTTATAGTATTCTTAACTATTGTTTCATTCTGATCTGAAAGCAGTATTTTACTGTCTATTAAAATATGTTTCAACAGTTGTGGATAACTGAAAACTATAAATATTTTTATTGAATTTTCAAACCTGCAATGCTAAGAAAAAATGGTTGAACTTGAAGGCATAGGTAGCCTAAAACTTGCAGATATATTGTTTTTGTTAGTTTAACTAGCAAATTAGATGAATGTTATAATCTGATTTCACCCAACCAGTAGCCATATACTCCGCCCACGTATAAACCACTGGTATCAGTTCTAACATCTGCAAGCAGCTGCTGCCAAGGGCCACTTAGGCTTTCTCTTGAGATGTTCCTTGATGCTGTATGTGGTGGCTTGATTTCAAATCCAGAATAAAAGTGTTTTTGAAAGAAATGTTGAGATTATTTGTAACAACAACAGCAGTAGCTAACTATAAGCTGAAGATGTATGGACAGCTAAAATAAAGTGTGACATTTTAGAAGCCTGGCTGTATTTTCTTATTTCAGTGATGCTTTTTAATTGTGATCACTGTTTACTGTAGTTCTGCTTTAATTCTTATTTTAATGTGTAAATAGCTACTATGTTACTGGTTTACATATTACAGTGTAAGGATATGTTCCATTTGATGTATTAGACAGCATCTCATTCTTTCTAATTCCCCAATACACTGCATAGGCACACAGATACACACCTATTTCATTAGATTTGTAGACATCCTTTGTCATGCCAACTGATAAGAATAAAATAAAAAAATATCACCAAACCACTCGCAGTTGCACAGAGTACTGTTACAAACACTAAAGAAAGTTAAATACAATTACAAAGTCACATAATAACAAACATTAACTAATTAAATAATTAAATAATTAAATAAAGGTTAACTTTTAAAATCCATAGTATAACACCCATCTGGTACAAATGTATGTAATAAATACTCAAAAATCACTGCAAACACATTGTTAAAAGTATTAAATATACACCCTATTAGATATAAATCTCTACAAAATGTAACAAAGACCACAAACATAAAACATCAAATTTGCTGGGTTCTGAGTTTTAAAACTGCATTCAATGAAATAAAATCATTAATCTTTGGATATGATATGGCATTAGTTCTATACTGCCATTCCATTTCAAGTTTTTCCAACCACAAATTCATATCACCACCCCATTATCTCTAACTCTATCTATAACAAAAAATAGAGACTGCAGGGAGAAAGCGCTAAGTGTACTATATTAAAGCACTTAGTGTACTATATTAAAGCTCTTCTGTTTGCTACAAGTGGAACTGCGAGTGGTTTGGTGGCGTTTTTTATTTTATTCTTATCAGTTGGTTCAGTGTTGTGTGCTCTGTTGGACAATTTCAGTGTTACTTATCAGTTTTTGTTGCCCCACACTTGCTATTGCTACCAGTAACATTATGGAGGAACTTCTTAAAATTGAGGAACTACTACATACCATTAAACAACAGAAGTCTTCTGTTGCCGTAAACATGGATCAGTCCATTTTAACTGACACCCAGATGGAACTACTTACTCTTCACTCAGTACCGAGCAGTTCAGGAGCAGGGATAAATGGATCTGAGGTGAACAACCGGTCCGGGAAAGAGATTAATGAAAATCTAAGTAGATCTGAAGCTCCATTGCTGTCTGTTGTATTACAGGTACCGAATTTACAACAATCCAACAGCCCTGAAAGAGGGGAAGGACATGGTACACTCCGTTCACAGCTACATAACTTTGAGAAATTACTGGGCAGGTTTAAGGCAACACAAGCGGATAATGAAAAGTTCCCTTGAGTTGAGGCAAGTGCCTAAAGGTTTACGGCTATGGAAATTTCCGAATGGTACAGAACCATGTTCGGTAATGCATGGGGAATTACTTGAGTTGTTCGACTGTACTGGGTTAGACCTTGTCCGGATTATTGTTAAGGAAAATGAACGCAAACTAGTAAGTATGGAGAAACAATTAATTGAAATGAATGACAATATAACTAAAGACTTGCTGTTTGAGGTGAATAAACTGCTATATAGCTCAATTCTTATTGATGCAGACAAGCATGTTAAGAGTAATTTAGCGAAAAAATCTAAGAAAATTCAAAGAGATACACAAGATTATGTTAACAAGACTGTGTATCCCTTGCCAAAGAGTAATGCAAAGAAACAGCATTACAATAACGACAGAGACTCTGAATATTCTTTTAACAATAATACTGACAGTGATGTAAGTGGAAATAATAGAGATGATCCACTGTGGCGACCCCTAACCGGGAAAAAGCCGAAAGAAGAGGAAGTGATTTTTTGGTCTCACACCAGCTCCCCAGGAGGTCACAGAGACTAATAAATTGGAACCAAAAGAATTGGGAGGGGAACAATGGAGGAATTCCTCATACCAAAAGAACAAGTAGAAGGTGAAATCCTAGAACTGGTTGATTTCACTACATTTCATGATGAAATGGAAGATGTTGACTTTAATACTTTTGATCAAACATGCTGTACCATTATTACAAAAAATGGGTTCACCTGTTGTAATTATTCACAAATGGTTATTTCTGATGCTCACATGTCTGTGCTTACTAAGGGTTTCTCATTTGTTCCTTGTTTTAACCAAGACATTGCTAAGGTTTTAACTGGTTTAAAACTTTTTTCTAGACAGTTAAATTTAAAAATGTTTTTTCATGACAAAAATGATGTGATTGGTGCAAGACAGATAGTACTTAAAAGGAAAAGTACTTTTACACCGCCAATGAATAGTTCTATTTTACTTTTTGACACCTTATGTGAAAAAGAAACCAGGAAAGCTTTTCTTAATAAGGATAAATTTAGTGACAATTTAACAGTGTGTGATAGACAGGTTCTTAAACACCTTAACCTTGTCAACCAAGTTAGAGTCATGAAGCCTGATAAAGGTGGGGGAGCAGTCATTATGGACCAGAATGATTACGTTTTCAATATAATGAGTTAGTTAGTGCGTATGCAAAGGTTGATTGGCTTTTGTTTTATAGGTTCATAGGTAGGTACTATGCTATCGGCCCTAGGGCCTATACAAGCCCAGCCAAAAAGGTACCCTGGCTTTTGCCACCCAAGAAAATTATTTTCCTGTGCCACTGTCGAGCAGAGCCAAAGAAGTGATCCCCGGGGTGAATTTCCTATTTCCCATCCAATCATCAAGATTTTTCTTGAAGAGTGCTAATGAGGAGCTTTGTTTGATATAGATAGGTAGTTTATTCCAGAGCATGGGAAGGCTCTGGGACAGGAATCTATCCCTCTGGCTTGTTCTGTTTATTGTGGTGACAAGGTTTAGGTCCCTAGAGGGTGTAGCTCGGAGGGATTGGGATTTCTTTAAGTGGAGCATGTCCAACAGCTCTGGGTTTGACATAGCTTTGTATGTTAGGCAGAGATCACCTCTGAGTAGGCGATATGCGATGGAGTAAAGCTGGAGTTTTTTGGGACGGTCTGCGAAGGGCATCTGTTTGAGGCCGGTAATTCTCTTTGTGAGGTATTTCTGCGGCCTTTCCAGTTGTTGTAGATGTCTTGGGAGGTACATACCAAAACGGGCGTTGTACTCTATAATGGGTCTAATGAGTGATGAGCAGAGGGGAACAGTGACCTCTTTTTTTTCTGGATGAGAAACCTTTTGTGATGAGGTGTGCCATGTAGAAGGATTTCCTGACTACTGTGGCGATGTGATTATCAAAGGAGAGACTACTGTCCACCTGTGTCCCAAGGTCTCTTATCACACTTTTGGTGTTAAGTATACTACCGCCTATGTTGTAGTTCATGGGTACAGAGTTTTTACCAAAGGGGATGACAATGCACTTTTTGGCATTGAGCTTGAGGCCATGGTTTTGACACCAGGCATCTGTCTCAGTGAGGCCCTTTTGTAGGATGTCCACATTGTTAGGAGTTTGGATTATGGCTCCTAGTTTGCAGTCATCTGCGAACTTCATTAGCCAAAGACCTTCTGTGTTAGCCTGTACTTCAGAGAAGTAGATACCAAACAGGAGAGGACCCAGGACAGAACCCTGTGGTACTCCACTTGTCACTGATCTGAAGTCGGATTTGGAGTCTGCTACTTTCACAGTGTGGGTTCTGTCTGTGAGCCAGTTGCCAACCCATCTTGTGACATAGGGATTTATACCTAGTTTAGTGAGTTTATCTATAATTCCAGAGTGGGGGATGGTGTTGAAAGCCTTGGCGAGATCTAGATAGGCTGTCTGAACCACCTTACCCTTGTCTACAACTTTGGTGACTGCTTCAAAGAAGTCTATCAGGTTTAGGAGACATGATCTACCTTTTACAAACCCGAACTGGGTGGGGTCCAGAGTTTGGAGATTTACAATGGCTTTGTTTATAAATTCCATGATGATACATTCCATGGCCTTGCAGACCAGGCTCGTCAGGCTAATGGGGCAGTAGTTCCCGGGGTCCGTGGTGGGTCCCCCCTTGTGGAGTGGGATAACCATCGCTGTGCGCCATTCAGCAGGCACAAAACCTGAGGTGAGGCTATGACTGAACATGGTACTTAGGTGGGGTGCCAGTTTGTTCTGTAGTTTGTGTAGAACGCAGCCTGGGATGTTGTCTGGTCCCATGGATGCTGTGTTCTTGGCTTTGGAGAGTGTGTTTTTTACTTGTGCAGCCATGATTACAGGAACTTTGCATTCTTCTAGTATAGAGATGGGCCCTTTAGGGGGTGAGAGGGGGGGTAAAGTTAGCACTGAACCTATCTGCCAGGATGTTGGCAATATCATTTGGGTCTGTATATTTAGTGCCATTGTGCTGTAACTCAGAGCAGATCTGAGTGTTGCCACTAAGATTCTTGACATAGCTATAGAATGCTTTGTGGTTGTCTTTAGAATCAGTGGCGATTTTGTTTTCATAACTAGCTTTGGAGGATTTTATCAGGGATCGCAGCTTCTTACTGAGCCTGACCAGGGAGCTCCTCCACTCATGGGATTTTACTCTCTTTTGCAACAGTTTCTTTCTTCTGTTGTACAGTTTGTTTATGGCAGGTGAGCACCAGATTGGATTCCTTTTTTGGAGGATAGTGCAATCCATGCACTCGTGTAAGTGCTTATAAAGTGCAATTGTGTAGGATTCAGTAGTCGTAACTGTACTGTCCATCTGCATGGGTGTCATGAAGTTCACCACTTCTGTCTTAAGAAGCATGAAGTTGGCTTTGGAGAAATTTTTTACTGTGGTTTCCTTAATGGGGGGTGGGGCAGGATGTGGATATCTAGGGTGAATAGCCTATGGTTGGATTGGACCAATGAGGCGTTGACTTCAGGTGTGGAACTTTGGTCACTCATGTTGGTAATGACTAGATCTAGGATATTGTTGCCCCTGGTGGGGGTGTGGATAAGTTGATCCAAGGCATTGGAGTTTATGAATTCCAGAAAGCATTGAGCGAAGAAGTTGGTACATCAGTAGTTTTTCCAGTTAATGGTGGTGTAGTTGAAATCGTCCATTATTAGGGTGTTTGGTTGAACCCTAATATTTTCCAGTACATCAAGAAAAGAGGGGTGGGAATCCTGGGGCATGGTGGGGGATCTGTAGCAAGCTACAGTTTGAATTGCAGTTTTGCCCAGAGTTAGTTGCACTTGTATAACCTCGGATGCATTATGCTGAGCAACTAGCCTGGAGGTTTGGCTGTCCTTAATGAATATGGACACACCTCCACCTTTAGTGTTCCGGTCCAGGTTACATGCCCGAAAAGTGTGGTATGAGTTATAGCCTGGTAGTGCAGGAGTGCTCTCTGGAGCCTTGAACCAGGTCTCAGTCACTGCACAGATATCGATGTTCTCCATTTTAAGGAGTGCCTCGAGTGAGTGCATTTTGAGATTTAGACTTCTTGCATTGAGTGGCATCACCCTCAGTTTTTGCTTGCCTTTTCCTGTTATGGTGGTTAATTTGTCATTTGAACCTTGCCTAAAAAAGGCACTACAGGGGCGGCAAGAACTTTAGCCAGTATCCAGAATCCCAGGGGTGACAGGTGCAGGCCATCTCTGGCAAAGCATCGTGGTCTGTCGACCATGTCATCCCAGGCACACAGATATTAGATCCCTTTAGAATGACACCAGAAGCTTAGCCAATTGTTGAAGTCAATCATTTTGTCCTTGTACTGCGGTATCATTCCGGGTGATGGCAGAATGCTACTCAGGGCTAGGGTCATACCTGCCTGGGCTACAAGATCAGAGAGCTCTTCCATGTCTCTTTTCATGTAGTTCAGGGAGGTACGTCTCAGGTCATTCACACCAACATGGACAATGACAGAGTCATATTTGTACTTGTTGTGGAGTGACCTGAGTGCGTGGGTTATGTGGCGGATCCTGGCACCTGACAGGCAGCTGATAGTAACCTTCTCCTTGTTTAGCCTGGTGAGTGGGACATCAGTGTGCCTGACTATAGAGTCACCTATGACTAGTGTGTTGGGTACGTTGTTTTGCTTTATTGGTTGTGGTTGAGTGGCACACTGAGTCTGCGGGCTGTGTGTCATTTGGGTTGTGTTGGAGGGTGGAGCTTGCTTGCATTTCTGCTTTGGAGGTCTCTGTTGCTTGAGCAGATTATTATTGAGAGCCTCCATGAATGTTTTTGTGTTTTTATGTGTAGATTTTGGTGGTGTAGATTTAGTGAGACTATGTGATGAGTGTGGTGTGGTGTAAGTGTTTACCTTCTCCTCTTGACTGTCAAGTTCAGTCTTGTTTGGAAATAGCTTTACCTCCAGTTTGGCTAGATAAGTGCATCTCTCACAGGTTGTAGTGTTGGGTGGTAGGAGGAGAGGGTTGTCTGTGTACATGAGGCAATTTCTACATTGCCCCAAGATGCCCAGATTCATCAGATAGACAGGAGAGAACACTGGGAGCTGATCCTTGGACATGCCTGAATAAAAAAAACTATTTTCCTCAAGATAAGTGAGTACAAGAGCTGTTTTTCTCTAAGCAAGTGAGGAAAGTAAGTATCAAAACTGTTTTCCTCTAGGTAATGAGGAAGGTTGAGTGCTGTAGTAAGTAGTATCTTATTTAGTGCTTACAACAAGTTCAGAACAAGTGCTGATCACGAATAAGCAAATTCATGTGCTAAAACTAAGAATCTGTATCTGGACTAAACTAGTTACAGGAAAGGGGGGAAACAAGTGCAAATGTGGGCTTTTAAATCAGAAAGTTGAGAGAGATGGAAAAACTGCCCAAACGGCCACTAACTACAATTTCTGGGCCATAACCACTCCTTATGTGGTAGATAGGTTACCTAGTGCTTACCACTCCCACTGATAAGCTAGAAGGCTTCCCTCCAACACAGAAAGCTTGGGGGGCTCAGAAGCTTACATACAGTCTTGGATATAGCAAATCTGAATCTGGACTACACTAGTTACAGGAAAGGAAGGAAACAGGCTTAGATTTTTTTTAATACAGAAAAGTAGCTAAAACAACAGTAAAAACAATTCAAATCCAGTGCAAGCTAGCACACTTGAGTATGTAACAATGTTAGACCAAACAGTTTAAAAAAATGCAATTAAATTAAAAATGACTAAAAACAAGTGCAGAAGGAGTCTATTAGTTAGAATGAGGTAAAGAGATGGGACTGGGGGGAGTGTCCCAGATCAAATCTACAGTGGGGGAGGGCAACTGCAAAAGCCTCCAAATTTAAACAAGACAACAATAGGGAGGGTGGGTAGGAGAAAAACAACATCTTCAGCAGAGATCTGAAAAACTATACAGTGAAGCAAAAATAACAGTGCACAACTCTGAAATCAGCCAGCAATGATATAAAATTAGTCAAGCAACAATTAGCAGTATACAACTCTGAAGTGCCAGAAAAATATACATAGCTCTGTCTATTTCCAGATAGTATGAAGAGCACTCTGTCAGGACACAGGAAGGCTCCAGCAATGATATGGAGGCTGTTACTAAGAGGGTCTAATTTTATGCAAGTAATCTTTGAGATAGTAAGATAACACATAGGATGTAAAACCAGTTATACCAACTTAAGACAGAGAGAAATAGGGGGAGGTGGTGGAAAACACATTCAGCAGATATCTGAAAAACTATACAGTGAAGCAAAAATAACAGTGCACAACTCTGAAGTCAGCCAGCAATGATATAAAATTAGTCAAGCAACAATTAAAGTACACAACTCTGATTTGATTTTTTGACACAGGAATTGTTGGACCCTGAGGAATATAGGTTCTTATCAGTAGATTTTCCAGTGACTCCAAACATTTTTAGGATCCCAAAGGTCCATAAAGACTTGCAAAACCCACCATTCAGGCCTATTGTGGCAGCAACACGATCAAAGACAAAGCCTATAGCAGCTTACATACATTTTTGGTGTAAGCCAATACTTAAAATTTACAAACATATTGCTAAAGATTCATGGCACTAGAAATCCTTAGGATACAGTTTTTCCTAGTGAGTTTATATTTGCCACAGTGGATGTGACATATTTGTTTACAGTAATTCCGCACACTAAAGGGCTAAAATTGTTTGAAGAAGCTTTAAAAGGAAGAGAGGGCATTCATAATGTAAAACAAAGTGTGTTAGTAGATTTAATGGAAATGGTTTTGAAAAATAATTTTTTAGCTTTTCGAAGGTGAACTGTTCCACCAGATTTCAGGGGTCGCTATGGGCGCAAAGTGCACACCTATTTATGCAAATTTTGTATTGGCCCAGTGGGAACAAGAATATGTCTTTCAGTCCTCTGGTTTGACAAAACAATATGGTTGAGATTTTTGGATGAGATCCTGATATTTTGGAAAGGTTCACTTAGTGAGCTGGAGGAGTTTATAGTTTATTTAAATTCTGCAACTTCTTTCCTTAATTTCACCCACATATTGGGGATGGAAAGTATTGATTTCCTAGATATTAGACTTACATGGGACAGTACTAGTAATAAATTGAACTCAAAAATATTAAGGAAAGATACATATTCAAATTCATTCCTTCACTACAAAAGTTTTCATCCTACGCACCAAAAGAACAGTATAGTAAAGGGACAGATGGTGCGTATTTCAAGATTGACAAGCAATGACAACGAATTTATGGAGGAACTTTACATTTTGATAGGTATGTTCAGAGAGAGGGGATACTCTATCAAATTACTCCTAAAAATTAGGAATTATGTAATCCAGAGGAGGAATGATAGGTTTACACCAATCTTATTGACTTCATTAGGGAGCAGACTTGAAACCGTGAAGAACAAATCAGTGGATAGCACTTTTGTTCTACCTTACAATAGTGATGCGTTGGCCATTAGAAACATAGTGCACAACATCTGGAATTTAGTATTTAACTTTGAGGATTTAAAATTTTTGGGAGACCGTCCGAGGGTTACTTACAATAGAGATTTAAATATAAAAAACATGGTCAAGAAACGTATGAACAACAAACACATGGTTTCAAGAATGTCTAAATGTAATATGTGTAAAGCCTGTAAATTTATTAATGTGGGCCCATATGTGGCGGTTGAAAGTTATCCCCGTACTATCCCATGTCCTGGCATGTGTAATTGCAATGTAAGAATGGTGATTTACATGGCTACATGTATTTCCTGTCCAGCCTTTTATGTGGGTAAAACCATGAGAAAATTAAAGGAAAGAGTTTTAGAACACGAGAGACATCAAAAATAAGAAAAAAAAAGTGCCCTCTATGGGCATGACAAAAGATGATAAGTAACACTGAACCAACCGATAAGATTCAGTAGGTTGTGTAAATTTAAAAAAAATATCTATTTTTTGTTATAGGTAAGAGTTAAAGATAATGGAAGTGGGGTGGTGATATGAATTTGTGGTTGGAAAAACTTGAAATGGAATGGCAGTATAGAACTAATGCCACAGCATATCCAGGCATTAATGATTTTATTTCATTGAATGTAGTTTTAAAACTCAGAACCCAGCAAATTTGATGTTTTATGTTTGTGATCTTTGTTACATTTTGTAGAGATTTATATCTAATATGGTATATATTTAATACTTTTAACAATGTGTTTGCAGTGATTTTTGAGTATTCATAACATACATTTGTACCAGATGACTGTTATACTATGGATTTTAAAAGTCAACCTTTATTTAATTAGTTAATGTTTTTTATCATGTGACATTGTAATTGTGTTTAACTTTCTTTGGTGTTTGTAACAGTACTCTGATGAAGCCCTGAGACTACAGGGAGAAAGTGCTAAGTGTACTATATCAATGCTCTTAGTGTACTATATTAAAGCTCTTCTGTTTGTTACAAGTGCAACTGCGAGTGG
Source organism: Protopterus annectens (assembly GCF_019279795.1). Lineage (NCBI taxonomy): Eukaryota > Metazoa > Chordata > Ceratodontiformes > Protopteridae > Protopterus > Protopterus annectens. Next base: position 345,723,303 of record NC_056735.1, read on the forward strand.
TTTGGTGGCATTTTTTTTATTTTATTTTATTTTTATCGGTTGGTTCAGTGTTGTGTGCTCTATTGGGCGACTTGAGTATTACTTATAATCTTTTGTCATGCCCACAGATCATTTCTTGAAGGAAATCATTAAGTCATAGCTCAGCTGCTGGGCTGCCTACACTTTTCTTAACTCATTGACGTTCTTTGTCTTTAAGTTTAACAAACCACTTCTTTATGTGAAATCAGATATTTGCAGAATGGCAAGTTTTTAGTCCTTTTCAGATGACAAAAGAGCAGAAAATAATGCATTCATTGACCTTGCATTCTGAAACAATCTATACAAAGCAGGAAAATCATCTTTTTTGTTTAAAAGGAGAAAGCATTTTAGGTCATAATAATGCTCACATCAGTTCAAGCTTTAATGTGTGTTAATGACAGTATTAAGTTCCAAAGCAATCTGTGGGAGAAAAAATGAATTTTGTAAAGCATACTTTGCAACTACTCAATACACCATCACATGACTTCAGTATTCCTTTATTGCAGTGTTACTTTACAAAATTCCTACATCAGTTTTGGCCATAAAAATATATATGCATCAGTGCTACCGTACAGATCGGTGGACTGCTTTTATAAAAGTGTCTCCCTAAAATTGGTTCTCTGCTATAATTGATAATTTAAAGTTAAGGCTACATTACTATCTAAAATGTTTTGTTTATGTTGTTTAACAGAATTTTGCTTTTTGGTTGTTCCCGAGCTCACAGCTGATTAATTCATAATTTACATATTTCATGGAAATCTCAATGTAGTTTTTCGGTTTCACTTCACAATCTCAAAATACCGAAATCTCGAATTTCAGTATCTTGAGACGAAAGTGATGAAAGTGCAGTTGCTCGAAACTGCATATGACTGAACTTGGAAATATCGAATGTGTGTTTGTGATGGTGCGCTATGTGACGTGTGGTTTACTGTGTCTGTAAGGTGCAGTGTGCTCTGGGATATGGGGATGGCTTCTGATGTGTGGTTATAGCTGGAGATTCAGGCACTGTACTGCATTAATCCACCGATGGTGCTATTTCGGGGGAAGAACACGTGGCTAATTTGCACTAGCCGCACCCTCCTGGACTGCCACATTTGCTTGTGGTTTTGCCAGTGAGTCTGCTCTCTGCATTATGGCTACTACCAATGAGTAACCAGTTTCCTGGTTATTGCATTTTCAGCACTTCTAAAACAAGAGACAAAAAAAAGACTTATTTTCATCTACTTCTGACACCATCTAAGTTTGGTATTTGAAAATTTTCAAATATTAAGATGGACAGTGGGCTGCATTTGTCTAGCTTCATCATCATTTACTTTCAGATTATTCAGTATCTGAAGAATATCGTACCATATTATGCACATTAGAGTCTTCAGATAAAGGGGTGAAAATGCCAGTTCATTAGAGGTATGTACACACGTTATAACCAGCATATGTATGTGATTCAGCTTCCAGTTTATACACCTAAGCATTCATTTTTCAGAAACAAAATAATGCTTTCTGGCACTTGGCATATGGATGGTTGGTTTTGAACTGCTTCTTCACAGACTGGTTTTCGATAGCCATGTCACCCTACACTCAGTTTTCTGAAGTTACTGCAGCCTTTGCCTTGAGATGACCACTGAGTTGATTGTATTAGTAAAGGCAGTGCATGTGGGTGTGAAGTCTCTTGAATCTGAATGTGGGAGAGCTTGCACCACACAGGCAAGCAGACACTTAGAACAAATATTATTTACAGCTATGATTGATGGTTTGGTCACCACACTGTGATCTTCACTCACATTTTCTTTTTCTATAAGCAGAAGTAATTGTTGTACTACCATTCAAAGTGATACAATTTTAAGAACCTAATGTTTATTAATTTCAAACTTTCGCATGTGTGTTACCATCAGATGATATATTTTATTTGTTCATTTTTTTCTCTTTTTCTTTATACTTGATGTTTCATTAAGGAAACATTTGCCCCCCCCCCAAATAAACAAAATCTGTAAATTAAAAAAATTGACTCACCTTAACACTCAGTTCTTTAGAAACTGTAACTTTTTGCAAATATTTTGTGGTATGGCTATGGCTTGACCCCTGTGTTTCATTCAGAAACCTACAGAAAGTTAAAGGAAACCTTTCTTCACAGCTCAAGACGTACCGATTTAATATAGAGACCTCCCTCCCCGAAGCATGAACTGCTCTTGGCAGCAACGTTTTTATTCCTGCCCTCGTATATACTCTTCCCATTATTGCTGAAACATCACCCTCTAATGTCTGAAAACTGCAAACATTTCTCAGTACAACGGCTAACAATATTCCTTCAATGTTACCACCCTGGCCATCCTATAAGAGGAGAGCTTGCCTCTGCATCATCAGGGCAGCTTTTTTTTACTTTTGTTATTTATGTGAAAAATATTTTTCTCAATATTTAATACCCCATGGCAGCTTAACCTCCCTGGAGAACTTGGTAGTTTGTAATAAGTAAGTAGTCAAACATAATCTCTTAGCATTCATCACTTTGTTATCTTCCCCAGTTGAGCTTATGATCCTCTTGATGCTTCTCTGTGGTTACCACATTATTCCTGACCAGCCAAATCATGTGTCTGCCTGTGCCTTCTGACTTTCTTTACATACTGTGTGTTCTACTATGTGCACCTTTTCTTTTAGGAGCTTTCAACCCCTTTGCCTATAGTGAGCATAAATGTGACTCAGTAGTGATCACCTAATGTCAATGTGTCTTCTCTCCCCCAGTAATCCTTATAATTACCCCACCTGAGTCCTCTGTCACAGTAATCCTTATAATATCCCCTTCAGAATACCTTGCCCTTATTAATCCTTGTGATACCTCTACCAAACAGTATAAGGCATTTCCTGATGAAACTGGCTTGTATACTAGCAACAACAGAAAGCATACATGAAATAAACAACTAAAGACATAATTTTAAATAACTGGGACTGCCTAACAGAATGTATCTAATAATTTCTTTTTTGTAACATATTAATAGAAGATAATGAATTATAAAATGCCAGCTTTTTTGTAAGGAAGATATGATGCAGGGCTCTTTAATAGTATCCCTTTAAACACAGAAGGGAAATTGCATTACTTTATTTATTTTAATACTGTCCTTATATTTCTACATTTGTCTCCAGATTTATGGCTTTTTGGTTTAACTCTTAATAGCTTCTTTTTTGTTAATACTGAAGGTATTGAGAAAGAATTATCCAGGACTGAAAACTTTTCTAGTAATCCAGTTTTAATTAATACTTTAGCTATATAAAGTTATGCTATGTATCTGAAAATCCTAAGCTGCAAAGAAGTGGGACAAAACTGTCTTATATTAAGACAAATTTTCCAAGAATTCTCCTCCAGTGAAAACCTTTATTGTTCTTAACAAGGCTAAGTGGCTAAATAATCTTTATCTCAAAACATATTTTTAGACAGTGGTATTTCTGTCTATGTATGAATATATTGTTCTGTAATACAATGCAACAACAAATATGTGGTCATTTCAATGGTCTCTCATTAAATAGTAATTGGGACAAAGTACATAGTTATTTAGGATCCATAATCTGATGCTTAGTGACAGGAACTGCATCAACACTAAAGGTTGCTTCTTTATTTCTTAATTTCATTTACAGCTATGAAAAACTGGTGCATGGTGTCAAACAACAGGAAATATGTTGCAGGGTAATGTTGAATACTATGTAGCAGCATTCAAAGATTTTTGCCTTCCAATCAGTATTCTCTCTTCTCTGTCTGACTTCTATAAAATGCCAATGCTAACAAAAAGTATCAAATCTCAAGCAAAAATTCCAGTGTACTTTTCTCTGATGGCCCCAGCTAAGCATATTTACCTATATACCCTTGGCCCCACTGCTCTTGCTTTTCTTACAGATATCAACAGATGTAGGCTTCTCAGAATTTTGTCTTCACTTTCTTTCTATCAGTTCTGCATATCTATTCCCAGAATGTCCCTGCTCTCTACATTGTCTACCTGTTTCTCCCCATCTCCCACCTTACTACTGCCTCTTCATTCACTATGCCTACTCACTGTAGCTTCCTCTAAGTAAATAACTCCCCTCTCAGATTTTGTGTAGACCTTCCACCTTAATCTTGGTTTTACTTGATATGTATATTTCAGTAGATTGCAAGTTAATTACATTGATCATGTATGGACTTTGTTGTTGCATGCTTCTGTATTTAATGCATATTCTGCTTTATTTATAAAAAAAGCTATTGTTTTCTTTAGCTTTTTCAGTTGTGAATGGCCAAGGTCATGTTTGAAAAGGATCCTATGACCAGTGTTGTACGTACCCAAATTAACAAATATATGCATGATTGAATGAATGAATAAATGAACGAATAAGTAAATAGTGCTGATGTTCCATTCAGTAGGGTCCATATATCTCTGAACTGTTCAGATTTTCAAAGAATGTCCAGAATGTTTCCTCATATTTTTGGTCTGTTCCTGATAAAATTTGTGGTTTTCTGGCAAATCATTGAGGATTGTAGTCACTAAATAATAACAGATATTTCCACTTTAGACTTCATATACTTCAGAAAATGCATGCTAATGCAGAATCTGTTATTCTGTTAACTTTCTAACTTTGTAAGGGCAATATTTAACATCTGCCCATATATTTAGGCATTTACCCCTCAGTATTTTTGAATTTGTCCCATTTTTTTAGGCTAAGCAGTTGAGAGGTCTGTGCATAATGAGGCACAAGATAATACTAATCAGTGAGGTACTCATTATTACACTGAAGGATCAATATCCAATTCATGGTCTTTAATTTACAGAGAGGATTTCAAACTCATGGACTTCAAGCCTCAAGCATTCTCAAACCAGCATAATTCTTGGTGAGGGAAGCTTCACTGAATACCGTTTTTTTTTATGTTGCTTTGAAGATTTTGGTCTTTGGCTGAGTGAGCTAGATTTCATGTATCCCTCATGGTCACTTGAGTTTTAGATTCTTGGTCTACACCTTAGGGTTACAGCAGTCATAATGGCTTCTCAGTGGCTGGAAACTTTTAGGTATGAGTACCAAAATGCTCACCCTTCTTGCATTTTTACAGCACTACTTAAGGGAAAAGGCTGTATAAATAGCAGTGAGCCCCCTCTCCGTTTTTCAGAGACATCATTCGTGAAAGGATACTGACCTGATAACCTCTGAGCATTCAAAATAGAAAATGCCCAGCAGTAAAAAGCAAAAGAAAGTTTACATGTACATTTATAGCCAGTAAAACTCTTTTAACAAGTCAGTTAAGCAGACACCGTTCCTGAGCTGAGTCTGAAAAAGATCCATGGAGATCAGTGCTCTACCCCAGAAGCAAAGTAAAATAAACAACTGTTTGTGTGAACTGCAACATTGCAAAGCATGAAACAGCCATGAATTTGTAAATGCTTGGTGGGAGAATATACATAGAATGTCCATTCCAGAGAGACATGCTGCAGAAGTAGTAGGCCAGGCCAGAATCAGAAATGAGATCATCTTGTTACTGAAACTGTGGTTCTGTATTTAATGCCAGGAAGCTGGTGAGGGCAAAAACACCTTCATGGCTGCCTGGATAATGACTACCCTACTGGACAGCGTAGTGTCTGATCGAGGGGAGGTATTGATGGTAAGCAGGTATGAGAGCAAAAATCATACAGAAGAAAATAGTTATTTGGTTGACAATAGGTTAATATAACTATTTGTGAAGTTTTAATAAGAATAAAGATGTATGAGACTTTGTGGGTATGACAGGGGAACACTAAAAGTAGAGGCATGTGTGTTATGGTAATAGAAGGGAGTTATATTATTTAAGGGATTTGTGGAGAATAAGTTTTTCCAGTTGTGCTTATTTGCATCAGTAGTCAAGATTTAAAAAGGAAAGAAGACAGAGAAATTGAACATTTGTTTTGATGTCAGTTGTCTTTTAGTTTATATTAAGTAAAAAGAAATGTATTTTGCTTCCTGGTCTCCCTTTGATTTTCTGATGGGTGGAATTAGAGTCATTGTTTGATGATAGCTGCAGCATATGATGGACTGGCAATATGAGTGTTGTAGAATGATATGAGTGTGAAAGATTAGCAAAACAATGATATGCCTGTATTGCATTCATTTTGCAGTGCTATTTTGATGAGAATCATCTATAGTAATTACTGAGTTCAAAGCAAGACTGTAGCCATCTAGAAAACAGATGGTATAGGAAATCTTTGGAGAAGTAATTAACTATAATGAAAGGGAATGTCAGGGAAGACAAGGAATGGTTTGCAGGACTGTATTCTCTAAGAGCAGTAGGTTGGCCTTGTTAGCTTGTATATTGATAAAGGATTATGAGGATGTTGAACAGAAACATTTTCTACATATGGGCTTCACAGTATAATGACTTTTACTAGCAGAATTAGAAAAGACTTAGAATATGTAAATAGGTGCAGAACTGCAATCAACTTGAATAAGCATATGATGAAATAACTGGGGAAAAATAAAAGTTGATAAAAATAGGTGTTTGTCCTTTTTTTTTTTTTTTTGGAAAATGCATTCATTTTTTTTTAGTACAACAGTAGGAAAGCCTAATGAAGTATAGCATAATATCTAACTGTAAATATGAGCTTCATGAGTCTGCACTATGCTCATAAGGGAGGATGTCCTGCTAAGGAGATATGTGCAAGAAATAATGCTGTGTGGAGGCCACTAGTGAGTCTGAATTAAGATGGCAACCTGATAAGTGTCACACTGGCACAGCCATCATAAAGTTGTATTTCAGTTGGATAATGAAAAAAATGGTGCAGTAAAAGTATGCCCTGTTGGTCCCAGATCAATTTAGGTGTTAAGCAGTGGTGGTGAATTGGGCCAACAGAGGTATACTTAGAATTATGGATAGCATGTTTAAGGCTATTTTGTTAAAGCTGAATGCTTTATTATCTGACACCAGGACTTTGCATCTAGAAGTTAGTTCAATGTATTATGATCAAGAACAACTTCCAGATAAAGCGCACTGACAAGAATCATATTTCTCCCCTTGATAGCAGTAGAGAGGAATGTATCAGAGAGATGGCATAGCTAAAAGAAGCAATTGTATGACTGCAGTGGCATTGTGAGGACCTTGAGAATAGGTCATGCTGGGAGGACTTTAGAATGGTGAGGGTAAAGGAAAAGACTGGACTCAGTTGACTTGGTTGCATGAGGTATCCCTTGTAAGAGTTATAGTGCAACGGGTTAGTAGGAAGAGTGGATCTACGTGACTGAGCCATTTATTGGCTCCAGGACCAAAGGACAATTAGTGGGGCAGTTGGTTCTGGAAAGAGGTTTATTGTTAGCTATACAGATGATTAATACATTGGATGATTTTTCTGCCTCAGTATACAAGCAGAGAGTTCATATAATTTAAGCCATATGGCATATGAGGCTAGTGGGAGCCATGGTTAAACTTGCATACCTGACTGCCTTGCAAATGATATGGTAGGGGCACATATACTGTTGTTTGACACACAAAGAACATGAAAGAATCCACCAGGAGGTTCTGAAAGGGCAGGGTATTTGGTGGTTGTCACTTCAGGAACCCAGGGTAGCTGTTATAGAGATGCTGGGTAGAGATGCGGATGTTGGTTTACTGTGCTTAGCAAAAGGAAGGAACAGCTTTTAACAGATATGGTAAATGTATTAAAAGGTACAAGTTAGGTGGTAGTGAAAGATTTCCAGGGCAATCCCATTTAAAGAAAGTGAATGGATGAGTGAAGGCTGAGGTATCCATGAGGAGATAAATGACCTTTATGGTAGATAGGGAGGGGGAATATCTGTAGAAGATTGGACATACTATGGTGGAGATGGCCAGAGAGGTGATAGGACTAAGTTATATGTATGCATTATGAATTGGGTGAAAAGGTGCTTGCCATGGGTGAACAGAACTACTAGAACCAAGTGTTCTAGTTACTGTAAAGTATGTTTGGATGGGGGTGGAAGAGAACAGTGATGGTATAATGTCTGTAAATATTAAGCATGACCAGTACTTGGTTCATTTTTTTTTTTTTTTTTTTTTTTTTTTTGTGGGTATACTACACTATGTATGCTCCATGTAGGGACAATATTTGATAGCTATGTAGTGGAAAGCAGAGTTTAGTAATGTGTTATAATTGTTTAATTTTGGGAACACACTAGCATGCCAGTTTCTTATTTTCCTGTATAGTTGTATCTTATTATGGTGCATGCATAATTTTATGGCCTATGCTTTTATCACAAGTATGCATCTCTTAGTATAAATATGTCCTAGTGGATGTTCTGTTGTAGAATTTGCATTGGTTTGATCAAAGTTAGTAGCTTTTAGATGGGGCAATCTCTAAACAGGAATGAAAACTGTAGGTAGTTTACAGCAGATTGTTCTGTGCCCTACTGTTGTTAGCTTGAATCAGAATGTGTTGTGATATCTTCACACAGTAAACGAATGTTGATGAATAAAGTTAATGTTGGACATCTGTTAGGTGTGTTGTGGGTTGTTTTGTGGGGGAGTGTGGCTGGAGTTAGGAGTGGTGGAGATCAATGTATTCAAGATATGGTAAGTTGTCTGGCAATGGATGAGCAGTTTGAGGTTACAAAGAATGAATGGTTAGTTCTGACGAAGTTCCTGTATGTAACATGGAATGAAAGCATTTAATTCTCAATAAAGTTTATGAGAGTTTGTCATTAGCAGCTGGAGCATTGTTTTTTTTTTTTTTTTTTTTGTGGTTACTTGCTTTGTTGTGTTTGTGTTTTGGAGTATTCCTGTTCGGAGGCAAGATCGGCCATCCATTTTAAGGATCACTGTTTAGTGCAATACTGATTTTTAAAAGATGGTGGTGGATTTTCAGTCAAGCTTGAGTGCTTTAGCACTCCACATGCGGTCTAAGCTTTAGCAGCTGCTTGCAGTTAGGTACAGTTTAAAATAAAACAAGATTGCTGCTGTTTTTTTTGTTTTTTTTTACTAAATATCTGAACGTTGTACCGCTTTGTGCAGGGTATAACCTATAGGAACTGCTTGCTACATTTGTAGCATGCAGTCAGCTGCAGTTTAAAAGAAGAAATGATTTTATTTATTTTTATAGTAAAGTATGAGGAAGGAGGATCATGGGCAGGGCACAAAAACAGTATCTAAATGGTTGAGGGGAGGAGGTGTCATTCATTTGGCCACCTCATTGGTAAGCCATTAGAAAGGATGTGTTTTTTTTATTTTTGCTTTTCACTTGAAGAGCTGAGGGGTTAGAGCATTTAATTAATAGGGCCTGCACAGGGCACCAAAGGAGCGAGACACACTTCTGTACCCTGCTAAGGCTGTAACAGGCAGACAGCTTCCAAAGCTTTAGGGCACCTACCACATGCTCAAACTGTGAGCGCATGATGAGCTGACTAAAAAATTCAGGTTGGTGCCAGGCCCATCAGAGCCTTTCACCCCTGAAAAACACTCTCCTTGCAGGCTTTTGAATATCTACAGTTTATTAACTCTTTTCCATTGCTGGGCAAATAAGTTCCCTCTGGGGAAAAGCACTTCCACTTTTTTATGACAGAAGTTGTACTTTTTTTGGGAAATTTAATTTTAAAGTTAGGAAAAAGTGTTTTAATGAGTATCACGTGATCTTTAATTACTTGTGAAATGGGAGCATTACTTTTTTCTTTTGTTGCAGAAAGTTACTAAACTAATTTAAAACTACTTTTTTCTGTGTAAAAGTTTTATTATTTTATGTTTGGGGTTGGAGTAAGTGTTTAAAGTTTTTTTTTTTTTTTTTACTATGCTTTTACAGGGAAAAAGTTACTTTTTTACTACTAAACTATTTTACTGATTACTGCTACCAGGCTTATCCAGGAATCAAGCAGCTTTTTTGGCTTAACCATGGGACAATCTACCAATTCTCCAGTTCTTCCTTCTTCCAGCCACAAAAAGAAGAAAATAACTAAATAACCTTTGCTACCGCAGCAGCCTGCTAAAGTGCCTCTTCAGCAGAAAGGTAACTCTGCTGTGGCCATTTCTGGCTCCTCAGACCATATAACTTTTCCCCCTCCCTCTTTCTGGTGTAGTCCCTACAGCCACCATGGACCAAGGATTACAACTGTACTCTGCAGCTGTTGGTGTGGCCTTGGTAGGTAAGGGAAAGCCACTCTTGCCAGCCTTGGGAGAAGGGAATGGAATACCACCCATCATAGCAAGAATGCTATGCCTACCCCCCTAGGGAGTTTTTTCTTGGCAAAAGTGGGTCTGCTTCTTCAGAAATTCCTGCTAAAAAGACGCAAAATTTTGGACATATTTCTTCTTCTGTTTCAGCCATTTTAGACATGAATGATTTATTGGACTTAGCTCAGGGTTTAGTTCAGGCTCTTTAATTTTACAGTTTTGCTGTTTCTAGTAAAAAGAAACGAGATTCTTCATTTTCTGAAGAGGTTCAAGTTTATGAACAAAAAATAAGTGTGAAGGGGCAGATTTTGTTTTGTCTCCTCAGGTTTCTGATTCAGATTCTGAGTAGAGTGTGGTTTCGGGGCTTCAGACAGCCCCTTTGAAGGATTCTCTTTCTTTGAAATCATTTCCAGAATGAATCCATTATTTCAGTTGGAACATAATATATTCCACAGTCCCTAAAGAAGTACTATAATTTTTTTGCAAATGGATTTTTACAAAATTTATTCCATATCCTCCTGTTCTTTCTACACTGGAGAATGTTTTTGTCTCAGCCTGTAACTAGAATGACAAACAGCCTGCTGCCCCTGAGAAAACAGATAGATGGTATACATTTCTTCAACCTTATGAGTTTTTATACACTGATCTCAGAAAATTAAACCCAGCTGCTGCTAAACAGTTGGCTCCGATATTGTCTGTTTTCATCTGATTCAACTTTTTGATTATCAGATCCAATTGGATCTCAATGCGACACTTTTTAGCAGCTGTGGATCCGGAGCTGTGACTCCTTCCCTACCCATAATTCCCTGTTCCCCAAAATACATCAGATCTCATTTGTCGCTTCTGTTGGAAGAACGTGGTCTATGAGGGCTCTGATCTTCTTTCATCAGATAGGTGATACTTCCCTGTATTATTGCTTTGAGGTTATTTCTGGGGTTTGGTCCCTCATATCCTCTTCTTTTAGTAATATTAAAAAAAAAAAAAAACTTCTCATCTTTTAGCCTTGCTCACCACACAAGTTCCCAATCTGATTCTCACCTTCACTGGAAGTCCAAATGTGTCAGGGTCCCAGGAAGCAAATTTGTTAAGAGAGACATTTGGACTGCTCCCCAGAGTAAGTCATGCAAAGCACAAGGCTTGGATGACTGAAAAAGGTCCCCATGCTCCCCTCTGGAAGACATCAGATTTGGTTTTATCCTTGAATTGATGAGACAGAGAAAGGGTTAGACCACCGATATACCCTCTTCTGAGAAATTTGTGTTCCATGAGGCTTTTGGGGGATGGGTGTTCTACCTCTTGGGTAGTGCTGCCTGCTGATGACCTCATAGATCTGGTGGCACAGTGGGCATGGAAGAATCCTCATGTAGTGGAACCTTTTCCAAAGAAACCAGATACAATCTTGGTTTTCGAAAAAACACAGCATACTGGAACAAGGGTCTCTAGTGTATGCCATGGCTGTGGTGGTAGCCACAAAAAAGGAGGCGAAACAGGAGTCTGGGTCATTATATGTAAAGGGAAGAGCTTGAGAGTCAGATCAAAGAGTCTGAAAGGAATGCAGCCTAGCCATATCCAAGGTCAGATCCAAGACCTCATTCATTGAGAAAGAATGAAAATGAACAACGTGGATGTATAGTTATGGCGAGTACATAACTTTTATTTTACCTCTTTTGAGAACATGAAGAATGTTATATAACATTTGTTTCCTGCTCTGAACAGAAATCTGCCTTGTGTAATTTTATTACTTCTATGTCTCTCAAGTGAGTACTCACTGTTTGAAATGTGCTTATGATTCTGCTGATTCCAGTTTTGGGGCTGCTTCCACTAGAATTGTTATGAGGAGGTTTCCTTGATTATATTCTCAAAACCTTTCAGAAGATATCAAATATAAAATTTTGAGCACTTCCTCGAATAGGAAATTATGTTTTAAACTATCTGCTGCAGAAATCCTTAAAAAGTGCAATGAGAGAGGTAAGCTGATTCAAGGAATATTTCATTTTTTTCAGCCTTCCTTCTCCAAGTTTGCCAAGGGATTTAATACTACCCCTACAATCTTGTTTAGAAGGCAGAGTAAATAAACTTAGCAAGCTGCTTGTAAGCAGACATTTAAAAAGTATTGGCAGGGAGGTTCAAAAAAGAAAGGAAGAATCCCTTAGAACAAAGGCAGTCTAATAAGTCTGAATGAGTACATGTAAGAACCCCTCCCACTTCCCACCCTGGCAAACCCTTCACTGTTTGGGAATAGCTGTCCACAGGCAACTCAGATACTATATTGAAAATAATAAAACATTCAAGAATTCAAATCAACAGTTTATTTCCTATCAAGGTAGGAAAAAGGGACAGTCAGTTTCAAAAATAGACAGTTTTCAATTGGTTGGCTGACACTATTGTGTTTTGCTATTCCCACCATAACAAGTCACATCCAGGCAGGATTTAGACCCATTCTACTAAGGTCTTGGCTTTTGCAGTGGCTTTCTAGAAAGGAGTGGACTCTAGATGTATTGTAGAGGCAGCAATGTGATCCTTTGTACATATGTTTACAAAGCACTACAAACTAGATTCCTTTTCCAGGTCTACGGCAGACTTTTCTAGGACCATTCTCAGGGGACACTGGACCCTCATCCTTCATCCTCTGATCTGTCTGAACTCTCTGTTTTACCCATACAGTTTAAGATACTGCAGCATAGATCTAATAATGAGCAGAGTGCAGGTGTGTAAGTAAATGTAGCATAATAGTAGATATTCATATAGAACACTGCTTTAGTAGCTGCTCCCTCCTCCATCTCCTTTTGTCTTTTACAATTTTTGTTGTTAGGGTAAGAACATTTGCAGTTTTTATAAGTGGCATATATCCCTTTTCAGGGCTGTACCCTCACTGTTTTTCTTTTGGCAAGAAAGGTCTAAGAGGTTTGGCACCCAGACTGCTGATTTCCTCCAGCAACACTCGAGTTATCAACGGTCTGGTGCATGGAAGCCATACAGCTTAGGCTACTACAGCACTGATATTTTTGAACATCTACTGTTGTGGTAAGTTTACTTACACAAGTATATTTTGTGCGTCTCTGGTATGGATATCGAGTCACCTCTTGAACTTCACTTCCCTCCACAGTGGAGCTGGATTTCTTGGCACATAATAAGTTGATTATGATAGGAGACACAATCATAATCTTTTATATTAGCTATGGCACATTAGTCTATAACTATGTTATTAGTCATAACAGCTTAAAAATAAATTAAGGTCATGTATAACTTTCTCACAAAGATTATATAAGAGTCCATAACAGAGTTTGTTTCGATTTTGCCAGGTTTATCAAATCTTTCAAACATTTGCTTCTATTAGATATTCTTTTAATAGTTTCTTGAGTTTTTAAGATTGGTAGTGTCCCCTATTTTTTCTGGCAGATTGTTCTAGGCTTCTGGTTAAATTTTGAAAAATTTCTTTTAGAGAGTGCCTTAGTGAAAGTGGGTCTCTCTAAAGAGGTATTCCAGAGTTTGTCATTGACTGATAGCTTGTTCTTATTTACAGTTTTTCATTAATGGTGGGCAATAACAGTGACATATTAATTTGAACGTGACAGAATTTAGAAGGAGAGTTGCTCTGGCTGCAATAGACAACCAGTTAGTTTTATTTAAGATTGCATAATGATGTTCTATATTTGGACTTAAGTAAAAAATCTTAATTTTTTTGTGGAATATTAGTATTTTGATTAGAAAATAAAGGTGTAATGGGTAAGGCTTACCCTAGCCTTGACAGAAGTCCATTAATAACAGTGGCCTGCCTGGCTTCTGAAGTGAAAAGATGGGACATTCTGTAGGCAGTTTGTAGTCGGATTAGTACCTCCTGAGACTGAGCTTTGACATGTAAGAATAAAGATAGAATTAGATGTAATTTCAGGCCAGTATACCTTTATTGGGTTACTGCAGATACCTTTTGTCCATTAAGGTGTAATAAGGTAGAGTTATGGCCAGTCTTTGGTTAATACCTAGAAGCATTATACTTGATTTTTGAGTGTTCAAGGACAGTTTATTCTTTTGTAGCCAATTCTTTAGTAATGCTAAATCATTGTGCAGGGTAGAGTTAATGCTTTCATCAGAACCTATATTTCTATGATTCTATTGTCTGTCTGATTTAGTAATGACTAATTGATTCCCTCAGCCTCCATTGTCTAACTGTGTGACTCTGAGCAAGTCACTTAACCAGACGCCGCTCCTGGGCTGAGTGAATAAAAGGTCCATGGAAATCAGTGCTCTACCCCCCCCCAAAACAAATACAAAATAAAAATAAAATAAAATAAAGATTATGTCATCAGCTTAGAGCAACAAGTTCAGGCTATGTAATTCCCAGGGGAGATCATTGATAAACAGTGAGAACAGCAATTGGTCTGTCACATAGGATTGTGGGACCCCCTGTGTTTAGGGAGGTAGAATTAAAGTGTAAATTATTTGAGGAGACCTCAACAGCAAAACCACAATATTGAAGTTTTTATTGTAGAATAGTATGATTTAGCTGTTTGAAATGCCCTTTCTAAGTCTGCCCCTTTTCAGTGATAATGAATATTGTATTAGTAAGATAATAGATGGCTGTTAATGTAATATATTTAGGTTGGAATCTGTATTGTTTGTATATAAGATGCCCCATTTCCACATGTAGTTAAGTATTTGCTCATATTATCATTTTTCAGAATCTTTGCAAGTGGGTCAATTTGGCAGTGGCTTAGAAATCACTGGTTGCTTTGGGTGATGGTATTTTGGGTAATGGGTGAACTGTGTCATTTTTAAAGAATTCCAGTACATTTGGGAAGTAATCCAAGACCAGGCTTAATGCAGAAAAAGTCACAAGTAAATTAAGTTTTTATGAAAGCAGTAATACATGGGGGTATACCTGGCAAATATATTACATTATGTTGATTTGTGAGGTGTGTACCTAAAAGGTGAGTGCCTTACACAACCCCTAGACTATTCACCCTTTCCAAGTACCTTACTGAGTTTACAAAATGGGCATCTGTATTTTTATATAAATTAAAGCTTGAATGAACTAACTAGTTTAGATAATAGAATCATTTATTAGTTACTGTATTTTGACATAGTGTAGTTCCTCTGCCAAAGGTCACACATGAGTGTGAAGTAGTAGTAAAGATACTTCTGTCTGAATTTTAAATATGACTGTTGTTGCATTTGTGATTTCAGCATTGTATGTTTTACTACAGAATACCAGAAACTGCTGAAGTTATGAGTCATGTAGTAATGAAATGAAATGTATGTATGCAAGTTTTGCCGCTGTAAACATTTTTTTCCAGAAGTGTGCAACATACTCATTTTATTATACCAGTTAATATACATCCCTACAAGTTATAGCTGGGCAGGTTTTAACTGGCTGTGTTAAAACTGATTAATGTTGGTACACCTGATAGTCTTTCACACTACTTTTAATGGGAGAGCAAAATCTGTTTCTGTGCCGTACGTTTTTAACGTACTAGGTGTTTTTTCCCATACTTGTGTGACCATGATCTTTAAGAAGGAAGATGGGGGTTGTCCCCCTGCAAGAAATATTGATTTAGTATTGCATAAGTGTATCTGGGATGTTGTGCAGCTGACTTGTTGTGGTTGACTGTTTAGTATGTTACAAGGTTGGGAACTGAAGGTTTGTAAGGGATCCTGTTGTATGACTTAGCAAAATATCACAAGGTCACTGTACCATTCCATCATAAAAAGCCATTCTGTAATTGCTGTGGAGATATTGTATTTGGCAGATGCGAAGTCCCTAAACATTTAAAATTAAAAACTGTTACAAAGAAACATTGCAAAACGACTGGCAAGTATGTAAGTATAACATAGAGGGTTAAGACTTTGAACTGCTAGCAAGTTTTAATTTGAACTCCTATGTTGACAGTGTGATAGGATACTGTTTACATTTCTATATTACCTGATCCATAATTTTAAACCACACATCCCTTGGTGTTTCTACTGTAGAACTGTCTAAACTTTCTGAACATTTACTGGCTGACTAAGTTATAAAATCCACTGTAATAAGTAAGTATTGATCTGGTGGCCAGTCATCTTGCAACCTCTTTTAATTTCCTCTTGTATTATTTGCTTGCCTGTCCAACATCACAATGATACCTTGCTGGAGCATCGTCTTTCCTGGGGAATTATTTACACAGGTACACTTCAAATATATCCTCATGATAGTGCTGCCAGACTGCATCCTTATTACTGTTCAGTTACCTTTAGTTTTAGATATACAACAGACAATAAAACAGTGTGTGTGGGGTTCTGGGAGTTACATTAACGTTAATATTCCTGTTGCCTGTAACAAGAGAACTGCCACACTCCCACATTACAGTTTACCAGCATAAAGCGGGATGTTGTCAGTCCTCTGAGCAGTGATGAGGGTAATAATGCTGAGAGATAAAAACAAGGGAAAGGACAGAGCTCTGAAGAATGCCTTAACAGTGGGTAGAGAGGGAATTGTAAAGAGGCTACCAGTCATATAATCAAAGAACCAATTTACTGAGGTGGTGTTGAGGCTGTAGAGGAAGAGCTGTTTGACAAGAAGTGAGTAATCAGAAAGGAGAAAGATTGAAAAGGCCAATGGCAAAGGTTCTCTTCATTCACAAACTGTGAAAATTACATTACATTATGAACAGGGCAGTATTGGTGTCATGCCTTTTCTGGACACATGCTGATAGTGAGAAGCCTGTAGACATTAGTATGGTCTTGCAGCTGAGAGTCTGGGACCTTTTTAGGATTTTAGCTAAGGTGATAAAAGAGTTATAGGCTTAAAGAGTTAGGACTGGAGACAGAGACTTGTTTAGAGGTAGGAGTGGCACTGATAGTTTTCCAGAGGTCTGTAAATACGCCACTAGTGAGTGATGTATTAATGATACACAGCAATGGTCAGGCAACAAAAGTATCACAGCACTGATAATTGTGAGGAAGAGAGCATTTGAGCTAGCCTTTTTAAAATTGAGAATCATCTTGAGACATTTATTAATGCAATTTAAAGTAACTGTCCTAAATGGAAAATCATTTATGAAGCCAAATCTGGATTTGGTGTAAGTGCTAGGTTTTGGCTGTGGACAGTTGGTAGAGGAGAAGCTAGAGAAATTAGATGGAGCGCTCTTCAAACACCTTTGCCATTTGCTTTATATTAGAAATTAGTGGACCATTCTCTGTAAGTGAACTGAGATGCATCAGGGTCAACCTCCCAGAGATAATGTTAATTTCCTTTCAGAAACATCTGGGATTCCTGAGTAGTACCTCCTCAGCTTTATTAGATAGAAGGCTTTTGTTTTATTTGCCATATACTTGCCTTTCCTTTCTTAGAGAAAAGTAATGCTCATAGTCTGCAGCAAGTGCTGTGGTTTTGTATTTATTTCCGGCTGCCTTCCAAGCAGTGAATGGTTCCTTCAGCTTTTGAATTAACCGTGGTTTAGGGTCACCCTTAACTCTTTTTGTATAGAAAGGATAGTACTTATTATATAATGGTAGGAGAATGTTTAATAAGTTCTGTAGGGCAGTGTTGCAGCCCGCTTATTCTGACACAGGAGACTAGTCAGGAGTAGCCATTTCATCCCACAATAAAGCTTCTTATTCTACCTTCATGGAACAGTAACTAATGACTTTATGGGTAGTTGCTCTCTTTTGGCAGGAAAAGTGAGCCATGGTATACAGTGGTGATTGAAGTATGAACTATCGATACAAGGAGTAGAATATCTTCTAGGCTGTTTAAATAAAATATTATTTGTAGCTCTAATTCCACAAGGACACAGTGATATGATTCAGCTATACGTTTGTCAGTCAGTCAGTCAAAAAAAAAAGTTTTATTTTTGCTGTGAACTGAGTAGCAAAAACAGAGTAGCCATTTGATATGTAAGCCTACTGTTGATAACTAGTAACAGAGAGCCATATTTCTGAAATTGTTTGTATCTATCTCACAATTTTTTTTAGAATATATGCCATGACATAAGCCATAGAATATACTTACGTGGTGATTTCAGATGTAAACTCACATATACAGCTTTGTCTTCATGGGCCAGATAATACTGAACATGAGTCTAAATTTGAGTGGGGTGGCAAGGTGCAAGCATAAATCTGGTAACAGACAGCCTTCTTATTCAGGAAACATATATATGTTTTTTGCTTCTGTTTAATGGCATCCCAAAACCTATGTATTCTGAATGTGCGATGCATTCTCTACCTTTAAAAGAAGTTTTATACTGACCCCTAATGGCAAGTAAGTATAATGCAGGATGCCAGTCTGATTTAGTCAAATGCCTGTACAACTCTACATTAGAGTGCTTATAAGGCCATATTTCAGAAATTATCTGAAAGTTCTTAGTACTCTGGTGGTGGTGCTGCAGTAGTGCTGTCGCCTCACAGTTAGACGTTGCCCATTCGATTCTCAGTTAGAGCGTCTTCTGTATGGCGATATGCGTAAATGGGCATTCCTTCGTTGAAGGTTGTGCATTAGGCCCGGCAAGCCAGCACGTAAAAATCTACTGCCAATCATTAGTGGACCGGAGTTCCACTGTGGCGAGCCATAACCGGGAAAAGCCGAAAGAAACAATCTGAAAGTTCTTAGTAAAGTTTTCAGAAAATTGTACTTGGATGTTCAGGTACAAAATGAACCAAAGACTGCTGTTTTGTCTTTACAATTTTAAAATCCACTGATTGCTAATTTTTAAATCACTAAATTGCCACCATTAGTATAGAGATCTTTGGTCGTGACAGATTCCCCCACCCCCTTTTTTTTTTGGAGAAATGCATACAGTTTTCTTTTTCAAGACTATATATATATATATGTGTATATATATATATATATATATATATATATATATATATATATATATATAATATATATGGACGTGTGTTGCATTCTTTTTCCTACCATGCTCACCAGATATAAGGGCAACTTGCAACTGGTTTGCTTAAATAGCTTGGTTTGCTTGAATATCTTGGTGGACTTGGATGGCAGGAAGGCCTTATTTTTTTCAAGTGTCCTTTTAAATACAGCTATAGCAGGAAAGACGAGTACAGAGCTGCTGGCATGTCTCTATCCGAGAGAAGTAAGTGGGGGATGTGAGTAATGTGATGAAGGAGTCCTGTAATTTTCTTTGTAAATGTTCGTGTGTTTAGGAGTTGTATGTATTTTGAGGGTTAAAGTGAAGATAGCAAGTGTAGTATTTGAGTTTTTTAAGTTAATATTTTTTTTATTGTAAAAGGATTTTCTCCTGATTTTTTTTAAAAGTGGTAGGAGGAGCTTGCATGCATGTGCATGTGGTGGGGAGGTTGACTTATATTATTTCTGTCTGACTTTATGTGGCTTTGCAGGATACTAAGGTGTTTTGGGGATCTAGATTGAAAATTGAACATGTTAGGTGTAGATAGTTAAGTGATCTCTGGTGGATGTGGTGACAGTCTTTGGATGACAGTAACTGATCCATGTTGCTGTTGGTGGGGCAGGGGTGTGTGTGTGTGTGTGTGTGTGTGTGTGTGTGTGTGTGTGTGTGTGTGTGTATATATATATATATATATATATATATATATATATATATATATATATATATACACATACGCACAGGTCCTCTTTGAAATTTCAAAACTTCAAAACCTCGAACATCACAATCCCGAGGTTCAGATGTTGGAAGTTTTGAAATTGCAAAACTGAACAACTGAGAGCACTGACAGTGCAGAACAGTAACGTTACCATTCTCTTCACTGTAGTGTAATCTTGGAGTTGGTATATTTGAGTATCAGGGTGTGGAGGGGCAGCATGATTGTTAATGTTTTATTATTTTAGTTTTTTTTTTATTTTGAGATTTTAAAACTTTGAACATCTGAACCTTGGGATTGTGATGTTCAAGGTTTTGAAATTTTGAAATTTCATAGTGGACCCATATACGCACATGTAGGTGTATAAGTATGTGGGTGTATGTGCATATACCTGTACATATTGGTGTGTTCATGTGCATGAATGTGCAGATTGTAATAAGAGTGATTATGGTGGTCAGCCAGGACATGGCCTCATTTTGCTAAATCACTGAGGATTGTAGGATTACAGGCATTAAATGTGGGAGTATATTAGTTGTTATTAGTTGTTGATGAAAGCAGCTTACCTTCTTGCTATTCACTAATTTTAAAGTCCAGTTTTACATGCGTAGTGTACACTTGCATGAAGTAAGACTGAATATTTATTTTGATGCTGTTGTTTTATTGAAACTATCCCTGATTTCACCAACTGCCCCTGACTTTGCTTCATGTTTTTGGGTCGACAAGTAATTGAAGACTGCTATCAGTAAATGCGGTACTAGCTGTGGCTGAAGGCAACTTACTCTCTTGTTTGCACAGTTTAATGTCTGGCTTTACAGGACTAGTGTGCATTTGTGTGAAATAAAGACTGAATAATTATTTTGTGTATTCTGTTTTCTTTATATTATTCTTAATTTCATAGAATGTCCCTGATTTTGCTTTATATTTTTGGGATGAAAAGAGTTGAGTCATTAATTGGGGGTGGGGAGTGGCCATAGCTGAAGGTAATTTATTTTGTTGGCATTTGCTCGATTTAACGTTCATAAGTTCATAGAAGGTTACTAGGCTAATGGTCCTTGGGGTTCCTATTACATTGTTGAATGTTTAGGTTGTAGAATGCCTAAACGTTGAATGCTCAAAACCACGACCGGCCAATTACGCAAATTTTTTTCCTCGGGAAAAAAAAGTTTCTTGGCCGTCCCCAATGTAGAGCAATCTTGGAGTTGGTATATTTAGTTGGGGGGTGTGAGGGGGTTATTAGGTTTTTAAAGTATGTTTTTTTTTAGTTGGCCAAGCAAATTTTTTCACGGGGAAAAAATTTAAGTAATTGTCCGGGTGCGGTTTTGAGCGTTTGACATTTAGGTGTCAACGTTTAGGCATTTGGCAACCTAAGTGTTAGACGTTCTAATATAGACCTGGTCCTAGAACCCTTACACCCTAGCCATATTTATCCCGAGTTGCCCCAATTGTCAGTGGTTAGGTGAGTGTAGTTCACAGAGGTAAGGGTCTATGGTAGTTAATACCAACTGCCTCTGGCATTGATCTAGGTTGCTTTTGAAGAGGGGCATGGAGAAGCTCTGTTTTGCGTGAATTGGAAGCTTGTTCCAGAGAAGTGGCAGTCTCTGGAAGATGTATTTATCTCTCCAGTATGACCTGTTCATGTTAGAGGCTAGGTTAGGATCTCTGGAGCTAGTGGCCCTTGTGCAGTTTGATTTAAGAATGTGTAGCATTTCCAAAAGCTCTGTGTCAGAAACTGCCCTGTAAATCAGGCACATATCACTCCTTAGCAACCTGTAGGAAACAGAATACAGTGACAAGGTTTTCAGTCTTTCTGTGTGTAAGACTTGTTTTCTGTACCCTGTAATTTCTTGCTGAGAATCCTCTGTGGTCTCTGCAATTGTTGCAGGTGTCTGTTGAGGTACATGCAAAAGGTAAGTTTCTACTCAATTATTGGTTTAATGAGGGCCTAGTATGATGGAATTATAACATTATTGGATCTAGATGTGATACCTTTACATATAAGATGTACCACATAGAAGGATTTCCGTACTACTGTGGATACACGGTGGCCAAAGTTCAGGTGGCTATCAACCACCCTGATCATGAACCACTGAGTCTACACTTGGGGGGGTGCTGTCTGTAATGTAGAGTGCATTTGTATGAAATTATATTTATTTTGTTGAAACAGTTATTATTTGTCACAGAATGTCATTGACTTGCATCATAATTTTTGTCTGGCAAGTAAATGAAGACTGCAGTTAGTATTTTTTTTTTTTTGGAGGGGCCTGTGGTTTATGGCTATTTATTCTGCTGTCATTTGCTTATCTGGTTTTAAAGGACCAGCCTACATTTGTATGAAATATGTTGGAATATTTAATCTCTGGCTGGTATTTTGTATATACCAAAATTAAAATTGTCTCTGATTTCACAGACTTCTCCTGACTTGCTTTGTATCATTGGTCTGGCAAAAAGCTGAGGATTTTCGTCAGTGGAAGGAATGGGGTTGCTGGCTAGACTATGGCTTAAGGCAGCTGTTTTTTTTCATACTGTGCTTGAGTTCACAGAAGATAATTGACTTTGCTTCAAGTTATGCAAATAATTAAGGGTTACAGTTATTAATGGGGGGATGGCTGGCTGGCAGGCTGGTTGGCTATGTCTGAAGGCAACTTACCCTGTTGTCATTTGCTTTATGTAATATATGATTTTACAGTACTAGAGTAAGAGAGATGTCTAGAAAGGTGCTTGGTGTGACATCTGGAAATAGGAAGGAGAACAAGGAGACCTGGTGGTGGAATGAAGAAGTACAGGAGAGTATACAGAGAAAGAGGTTGGAGAAGAAGAAGTGGGATTGTCAGAGAGATGAAGAAAGTAGACAAGAGTACAAGGAGATGAGGTGCATGGCAAAGAGAGAGGTGGCGAAGGCTAAGGATAAGGCGTATGAAGAGTTGTATAAAAGGTTGGACACTAAGGAGGGAGAAAAAAAACTGTAGCGATTGGCTAGACAGAGGGACTGAGCTAGTAAAGATGTGCAGCAGGTAAGGGTGATAAAGGATAATGAGGGAAATGTACTCACAAGCGAGGAGAGTGTGTTGAGCAGATGGAAATAGTACTTTGAGGGTTTGATGAATGAAGAGAATGAGAAGGAGAGAAGGTTGCATGATGTGCAGATAGTGAATCATGAAGTGCAGTGGATTAGCAAGGAGGAAGTAAGGATAGCTATGAAGAGGATGAAGAATGGAAAGGCTGTTGGTCCAGATGACATACCTGTGGAAGCATGGAGGTGTTTAGGTGAAATGGCAGTGGAGTTTTTAACTAGATTGTTTAATGAAATCTTGGAAATTGAGAGGATGCCTGAGGAATGGAGAAAAAGTGTTTTGGTACAGATTTTTAAGAATAAGGGTGATGTGCAGAGCTGTAGTAACTACAGAGGGATTAAATTGATCAGTCACAGCATGAAGTTATGGGAAAGAGTAGTGGAAGCTAGGTTAAGAAGGGAGGTGATGATTAGTGATCAGCATTATGGTTTCATGCCAGGAAAGAGCAATACAGATGCAATGTTTGCTCTGAGAGTGTTGATGGAGAAGTACAGAGAAGGTCAGAAGGAGTTGCATTGTGTCTTTGTGGACTTAGAGAAAGCATATGACAGGGTGCCTAGAGAGGAGTTGTGGTACTGTATGAGGAAGTCAGGAGTGTCAGAGAAGTATGTGTTACAGGATATGTACGAGGGTAGTGTGACAGCAGTGAGGTCTGCGGTGGGAGTGACAGATGCGTTTAAGGTGGAGGTGGGATTACATCAAGGATCAGCTCTGAGCCCTTTCTTATTTGCAATGGTGATGGACAGGTTGACAGACGAGATCAGACAGGAGTCCCCATGGACTATGATGTTTGCAGATGACATTGTGATCTGTAGTGAGAGTAGGGAACAGGTGGAGGAGACCCTGGAGAGGTGGAGATATGCTCTAGAGAGAAGAGGAATGAAAGTCAGCAGGACTAAGACAGAATATATGTGTGTGAATGAGAGTGAGGATAGAGGAATGGTGAGGATGCAGGGAGTAGAGGTGGCTAAGGTGGATGAGTTTAAGTACTTGGGATCAACAGTTCAGAGTACTGGTGAGTGTGGAAGAGAGGTGAAGAAGAGAGTGCAGGCAGGATGGAATGGGTGGAGAAGAGTGTCAGGAGTGATTTGTGAGAGACGAGTACCAGTAAGAGTGAAAGGGAAGGTCTACAAGAGGGTAGTGAGACCAGCTAAGTTATATGGGTTGGAGACAGTGGCATTGACAAAAGGCAGGAGTCAGAGCTTCACGTGGCAGAGTTGAAGATGTTAAGATTTGCACTGGGTTTGACAAGGATGGACAGGATTAGGAATAAGTATATTAGACGGTCAGCCTAGGTTGGAAGGTTTGGAGACAAAGCCAGAGAGGCAAGATTACATTGGTTTGGACATGTGCTGAGGAGGGATGCAGAGTATATTGGGAAAAAGATGCTAAGGATGAAGCTGCCAGTTAACAGGAAAAGAGAAAGGCCTAAGATAATGTTTATGGATGTGGTGGGAGTGGACATGCAGGTGGTTGGTGTGACAGAGCACGATGCAGAGGACAGGAAGAAATGGAAATAGTTGATCCGCTGTGGCGACCCCTAATGGGAGCAGCCGAAAGAAGAAGAAGAAGACGGTACTAGTGTGGCTTTATATGAAATAAGTTGGAATATTTATTTTGTGGCTATTGTTTTTGAAATTGTCTCGGATTTCAAAGAATGTTCCTGATTTTCCTTACACAGCCAGACCATAACTCACCTGGTGACAGTAGATGTAGGGTTGAAGTAATGTTAATCATACTATAGTAATACAGTTTGTCTTAAAGAGAGAGAAAAATGTCAAAAACCAAAGGGCATTTGGTTGTTGTTATTGACAGAGCTCTCAGCAATGACTTTGAGATAGTGGTTTTGTGTAGCCAATAAGAAAAGGTAAGTTTTGGGGTGTTGGTAAAAAAAAAAAAAATCTGAAAACTCATCTGAAGAAAAAAAAAGTCACTGGGTTCCAAGTGACCATGATCTGAATTTGACTTTTTATGTTATCGAAAATCATTGCCCTTGGGAATTATATATGGATATAAAAGGAAATACAATTATGTAACATTGCCATTCTAAACTTAAGGTTTTTACTGCAGTTTAATGCTGAAATTGACAGTACATCATTGCCCCTATAATTACTGGGAGTTTTGGTCATGGCATGTTTTCACTGACATAAAACTTGAAATTTTCTAGAGAAATATATTTTTTATTTCTGATGAAATAACAATGAAGTACAATAATATTCTGAACATATTCTTTGTTCCTCCAAAAATAAATCGGGTTCCTATCGCGTGATCGAAAACTGTAAATGGCGAACGCGTATTGAGCGCACCTGATTGCTCAAAACGTCGCACTCATAACATGGAAATCGCTGTAGAGAATATGTTCCCTTTACTTCAGTGCAGTGCGATCTCAGAGTAGGAATATTTAAGTAGTGGGGGTGTGGGGGGTGCAGGGGGGCTTGCCCCCCTGCCTGCAGTGTTTAGTTAAGTATAGCTTTTTATTGTTATTTTTTTATTATATTTTTGAAATTTCAAACATCGCTCATATGGTGTTCGATGTTTAAAACTTTTGAAAATATAATATAGACCCAAATAAATCATATACCTGTCCAGTTGGAAATCATTTATAAAGTAACTTCTTATTCCGACACTTTCAGACATCTATAAAACCTTGCATTTATTAACTATGCATAGAAGTCTATGCTTCTGAATTTTTTTGAGAGTTCCTTATACAATTTTCAAGGAATTATATTTTGTCATTCAGGTACTTTAGAGTGGCAGACTTCCAACAGAATTTTAAACTATGCTGAATGTGGCCACAACACATTGGTCTCACTAGTACAAGGAGTTTTGGTCAACACATGCTTTTATTGGCAGAGAGTTTCCCTTTTCTAGATAAATGTATATTAATTTTGCTGCTAATATCATGAGAAATGAATGTAGATACATTCTGGACATGAGATACATTGTCATATATTCACCATTAATGGAAACTAAGTATAATATACTTTGTCAGGCTTTCACAGTCAAATGCCTATAAAACTCTTCATTCAGTACCTGTGTGTAAAATACCATATGCCAGTCCTCTTTAAAAGTTGTACTAAAACTCTCAAGGAATTATAGCTGGATGCCCAAGTACAAAAATGCATGTAAGACTTGTCTTTTTACCCTTAAGGAGTTAAATGTCATACAGTGATGAAGTTGGAAATACTGTATTGTGTGTACAAAATTTTGGTGATTACAAAGTTTCTTCTTTTTTTGGAGAAATATATGATCTGTTGTCATTTTCATTCATTCCTCAATAATTGGGTTCGGATCGAATCCTTGGATCCGACTCAGGCACTTCTTCCAGATCATAGAACACTTGAACTCTCCAGCTCCTCCCTGTACTCATAATACCCCAGCCACCAAACATACCTCAGATCTCGTTTGCTGCCATTGGGATCAGATGTAGATTGTGAGCTCTTGAACTTTGGATATAACTGTCTAACCGTTCTCTTTGGTCAGAAAGTTTAACTTTGTCAGATTTTTTCTTTAATATCCACACTGTTATCTAGTACTACTTTTTCCTCCTTTTAGCCCTATATATTTATTTTTCTCATACTCTTGAGTACTGTTAACATTGCTGGTGGTCCTATCCCTTTTCTGCTTCTAGTACTTTTGTAGTGCTTTTTAATTTACCATTGTTGGCAATTCTTTTCTCTCTTTTCTTTACTTGTTAAAAAAAAAAAAAAACTTTTCTATTTCCTGTCTGATTTCTATTTCCATTTCAATGTGGAGTGTGGGCATAAAATTCCAAATTCAGACGCCTATACTGAATGTGTATATTGTCTAGGCCCTAGACATCGAGTATGAAATATGTAAGTGATTCAACTCCCATGCTCCTACAGATAGGAAGAATAAATTGATTCTTAGGGGCTTACTTCCCTCTAAACATTCCTCTATAGCTGCTGGAGCTCAAACCCCCAAGAGACAAGAAAGGAAGGGCGACTCTTTGGTCAGAGTCTCGTAAAAGATCCCCAGATTTTCCTTCTGCTTCAACTTCGAATTCCGCTCCATCTTTGGAGCCTCCAACTAAACTTGCACGGAAAGTCAGATCAGATTGTGTCGGATCCAATGTTATGATCCGAAAGATCCCCAGATCCATTCTCCACCTTTGAAGAGCTAGTAACATCCAGGCTCCCTTCACCTTTTCCTGAACAGCCACCAAGATGTTATTCGAGGCCTTCATCTACTGCTTCCTCTGTCCAGTCTTCCAGGAGCCTATCTGAGGCAGATGTGGATAGGATGATTAGGAAGTTTCTCAGGACACAAATTAAAATGGGAGTACTTTCAGCTCTGACCTCTTTGGGACCGGAGACCCTCCATAGAGCCATACCACCTATCATAGCTCCTTCTCTGATCCGTGCTTCAGTTCTAGAGCTGTTGGATCCAAAAGCTTTGGAGTCGTCTTCCTCAAATCCAAAAATATTGGCTTCTTTGACTCTGATGGTTTCTCTGAGATGTCTGGCCCCAAGTACCTCTGAACAAGATGACTCCTAGAGGTGAAGCATCAGTGCCAGCTTCGGGGTGTTAGATTCGACTCCCGAAGTTGTTGGAGCCATCTCTTCCCCTAGGACAATCAGTGTTAGAGAGCTCGGCTCCAACTCCCTCTTTTGATGATTTGCCTGTGAGACAGAGGGAGCCAATGATGCGTAAGACTGGTTTGTTAGATAGGCATTCCACTTTCAAGGTAGTGGAGAGAGTATTCTTTATATCTGGAGTTCAGACAACTCTGTCCATGTTGGATCCAACTTCCCTGTCTCATTTGATTCTGCTTCCAGAGCCTCATTTATCCAGTCCACAGGGACAGCCAGCCCGAACCAGTCTCCAGGCCACCCAACAGGGTATTATCACTTCGGATACCTTCCAGGAGCATCCCACCAAGGAGGTCCCTTGGAAGAGAAAATGCAAAAAGCGACACTTCTCCACAAGAGTCTGACACTGAAGACACTGATGTTGATGAAGGGGAATGGTTCCCTAGATCACTACCCAATGATGTCTCATTCAGAGGCATCTTAGAGCTCCTGAAACAAAAGGGTGGTTTGGTCCCCTGATAACTCTTCCCAGGAGGAATCAGTCTTTCTGGAGGGCTTTGGTTCTGTCCCATCTACCTCCTGTGTGACTCTGCCCACCGATGAGCTCATAGATTTAGTCTCTATCAACAAGTGTAGAAAGAACTAGACACAGCTTAGCCAATACCCAAGAGACATAATATAATTAATTGATATGTGTATATAAATTGTTAACTTTATGGTGAATGTTATTAAGCACTGAGGAAGGGTACTTGAAACCTGAAAGCTTTGCTGCTGTTATTAAACTTGTTGGTGTTAGCTGCTTTGTCTTTGGAATACCCAAGAGACCAGACAGGATCCTTGTACCACCTAAAGATCAGCAACACTTGACTAAAGCAATACCTGTTGATGCCATGGTTGTAGTGGCGGCCACTAGAAAGGAACTGGCAGAACAGAGTTCCTCTGTCCATCCCCCTAACAGGTAGTCTAGGGTGCTGTACAGATTTGAGAAGCCTGTCTATGCTTCAGAGACCTCTGCTCTTTGGTCACTGAGATCATTATTTGGCTCATTTCACAGTGTTTCAGAGAGATTTAATCAAGGAGCTTACCAAATCCCTCTCTGGGATCATATCCTCCAAGGTAGAGAGTACTATTTCCTCACAGTTGGCTACCATTCAGTCTATTTCTAATTTGTCCATGAGGCTTATCTCTCATGTTGCTGAAGGTACCTCACAGGCAGTGGGCTTAGGCATTTCCATTAAGAGACATGCCTGGTCGCGCTTGTGTGAGTTTGTGGAACCCTTCAACTCTTCTTTCATCAATGTATCCTTTGATAGCACTTCATTGTTTGGCCCCAAAGTGAAAGACACACTCTCTAAGTGCATACAGGAAGGGAAATCCCTGTTTGCTGTAGGTGTATGCTTTTCACCTCCTCAACAGTCCTTTTCTAGAATCCATTGACATGGTAGAAAGCTAGGCTAAGAAGGGATGTGATGATTAGTGAACAGCAGTATGGTTTCATGCCGGGAAAGAGCACTACAGATGCGATGTTTGCTCTGAGAGTGTTGATGGAGAAGTACAGAGAATGTCAGAAGGAGTTGCATTGTGTTTTTGTAGACTTGGAGAAAGCATATGACAGGGTGCCTAGAGAGGAGTTGTGGTATTGTATGAGGAAGTCAGAAGTGTCAGAGAAGTATGTAAGAGTGGTACAGGATATGTACGAGGGTAGTGTGACAGCGGTGAGGTCTGCGGTGGGAGTGACGGATGCGTTTAAGGTGGAGGTGGGGTTACATCAAGGATCAGCTCTGAGTCCTTTCTTATTTGCAATGGTGATGGACAGGTTGACAGACGAGATCAGACAGGAGTCCCCATGGACTATGATGTTTGCAGATGACATTGTGATCTGTAGTGAGAGTAGGGAACAGGTGGAGGAGACCCTGGAGAGATGGAGATATGCTCTAGAGAGAAGAGGAATGAAGGTCAGCAGGACTAAGACAGAATATATGTGTGTGAATGAGAGGGAGGATAGAGGAATGGTGAGGATGCAAGGAGTAGAGGTGGCGAAGGTGGATGAGTTTAAATACTTGGGGTCAATAGTTCAGAGTAACGGTGAGTGTGGAAGAGAGGTGAAGAAGAGAGTACTGGCAGGATGGAGTGGGTGGAGAAGAGTGTCGGGAGTGATTTGTGACCAGACCTGTAAGAGTGAAAGGGAAGGTCTACAAGAGAGTAGTGAGACCAGCTATGTTATATGGGTTGGAGACAGTGGCATTGACAAAAAGGCAGGAGTTTGAGCTGGATGTGGCAGAGTTAAAGATGTTAAGATTTGCACTGGGTGTGACGAGGGTGGACAGGATTAGGAATAAGTATATTAGAGGGTCAGCCCAGGTTGGAAGGTTTGGAGACAAAGCCAGAGAGGCAAGATTACGTTGGTTTGGACATGTGCTGAGAAGGGATACGGAGTATATTGGGAAAAAGATGCTAAGGATTCTTAGGAAAAGAGGAAGGCCTAAGATAAGGTTTATGGATGTAGTGAGAGAGGACATGCAGGTGGTTGGTGTGACAGAGCAAGATGCAGAGGACAGGAAGAAATGGAAACAGGTGATCCGCTGTGGCGACCCCTAACGGGAACAGCCGAAAGAAGATGATGAGAAGATGATGATTGACGTGGTAGAAAAATGTGGTTTATAAAATCCCAGGGTCCCTTGCAAGATATACATGGAGAGATTTCCCCACAGGGGAACATGAGGGAATTCAATTGGAAGACACCGCCCCCGTGGCAAAGGTGGTCTGCATAATCAAAGTTCTAGAAATTCCTTCTCAGACAGATCCTATCAGTGCTCCTGAATGGAGGCCCAACTGTTCTTCTCTGGAGGTGGTCAGGAGTTCTTTATCCTTGCATCAGAGAGCCTGGTTAGAAATCACAAAAGATTTGTGGGTGCAGAGGATAATATCCAGAGGTTATATTAGGGATCTCAAACACGCGGGCCGCATGTGACCCGCAAAGTAGTTTTCCATGGCCCACGATTAGTTAGTAGGGCTCCAGTTGTGTGGTAGGTTTTTTTTATTTTTTTTTTCACAGCTCGTGATCACTTAGTAGGGCTCCGGCTGTGTGTAGGTTTTTTTTTTTCATGGCCCGCGATCACTTAGTAGGGCTCCGGTTGTGTGTAGTTTTTTTTTTTCCCCACGGCCCACGATCACTTAGTAGGGCTCCGGTTATGTGTAGGTTTTTTTTTTTTTTTGTACATCTGCTCCGTACGTCCTGAGAAGATTACATTACCATACGTGCCTAATAGAGTGGAGATGCAATTGGAGGGTTGCAGTCAGGTGTTTTTTCCTCCTCCAGTGGCATCTCCTTCTCAAATTAGGTGTGTTTGTTCAATTAAATTACGTGAATTAAAATATATTTCCAAGGAGTGGAACTGGCTTTTGGGTGTCTTTGTGTCGGATCATCTCCTTCCAGCAGACTGACCCTAAAAATGGGAGCGGAGTGTGGGAATTGTGGACTAAGGAAAAAAATTAAAGAAGCCTGTACTGTATTTCTCTGATGAGAAAGAAGCACATCCGCAGATCTATTTAAAGTAGTGAGGTAAGGTGCTGTAGCAATTGTAGTTCTCTTCGGATCTTTGTTAAAATTCAGAGAACCTGCTTGCAGCACAGGGCACCGAACACAGATCTCTCAGTCTGAACAGTTAAGTCGTCTGGTTTGGCGCCCTGTGCTGCAAGCAGATTTTCTGTATTTTAACAAAGATAGGGTGATTTTCGTTCCTCTTTTCATGATTGTAAGACTAAGTTATTAAAAACTGCATCAGGGTCCAAACATGTTTTAATTCTCAGATGGTAAAAGCCGTAGAAGTGGTGGTGTACAGTCTTGGTTTCATTTTTATAGTTAAGAAAATCTCTGGAATGTAACCATTACGATTTATATCTGGCATTCAGAGATTAATCATTTTGTACATTTGCCACACATTAAAAGAGGTAGTCTTCCTCATTTTGGAGATGGAGGGTTGAAAGTTATGGTTGCCGTGTAAATTTTTATATGCTACCCTTGGAGAATACCGTATGTTTATTTGACTTTGTTGTACTCAGTACTAATGAAAAGGGATCAGTGTGGAAATGTTTCATTTTGGTGCTTGTGCATACTTGGCAAACTGCTGATGTGATCGCTGGGCAAAATAAAATATGTCATTTCGGTGCTTGTGCATACTTAGACATGCTGAGTCAGCGCTAGAAAATTTGGAAACCACTATAATTTTCTTTGTATGTTTGTTTATTACAGACTTCTGTTATAAGTGAGTATTAGTGATGTCATCATCCAAGAAATCAAAGATTGTAGATGAAAAGAGTGTTTTCCAAGAGAAGTGAGAAAAATTATATTTTTTCACTGAGTTGAATAGTCAAATCAAATGCCTAATCTGCTATCAATCGGTTTCAGTTCCAAAGGAATACAATGTATGGAGACATTATGAAACTATGCATGGTAAAAAGTATGATGTGATTACAGGCAAAATGAGGGAAGAGAAAGTTAAACAACTAAAATCAGCCTTTGCCAAGCAGTGAAACATCTTCACAAACCTTAACAAAATGAGTGAAGATTCAGTATGAGCAAGCTTTGTTATCAGTGAAATGATTGCGAAGTTGTCCCATCCATTCACTGAAGGCTAGTTCATTAAAAACTGCTTCATAAAAGCAAGTGAAATTCTTTGCCCGGACAAGAAGAAATTGTTTGAAGGTATAAGTTTGTCTGCAAATACAGTGGGCAGCAGAATTACTGAATTTGCCAGCAATGTACACCAGCAGCTACGTGCAGCTGGCAAACAGTTTGAAGCTTTTTCAATTACCCTTGACGAGAGCCCTGGCATAACAGATACCGCATACTGCGCTGTCTTCATTCGAGGTGTGAACAGGAACTTGAATTTTATGGAAGAACTACTAGACCTTTTACCTTTGAAAGGCACAACCACGGGACGTGATGTATTTGACGAACTTGAAAAATGTCTAGAAAAGTCGTAATTGCCATGAGATAAGTTTGTTTTGGTAGCGACTGATGGTACACCCTCAATGTGTTCTGCAAAAGTTGGTGTTGTTGGGTTACTGAAAGCAAAGCTGAACAGTGTTGGTGTCGCTCACACCTTCATTACAATTCACTGCATTTTGCACCAGGAAGCATTGTGTGGAAAAAGTCTCCAAATGAAGGAAGCCATGGATGTTGTTGTTAAGGTGACTTAACTTTATACACGCTAGAGGTCTAAATCACCCCCAATTTAATGACTTTCTGTCTAACCTTGATACTGAATATGGGGAATTACTCTGTCACACCAAAGCCAGATGGCTAAGTAGGGGAAATGTGCTGAAAAGGTTCTTTGCACTTCAACAGGAAATAGCAATCTTCATGGCAAGGAAAGAAAATGAAATTCCGCAGCTAGCTGATCCATTTTTCATATTTAACCTTGCTTTTCTGACGGATATTACACAACATCTTAATGAACTCAAGCTCCAGGGCACAAAACAGACAATAACGCGGATGTATGACAGTGTCAAGGCTTTCAGATGTAAACTTTCCCTGTGGGCAAAACAGCTGATGGATGGTAACCTAGCTCATTTCACTGCCTTACAGTCACTTGGAACAGTCAAAAAACAGTTCTTGAAAGAATATTCAGACACAGTCAGCAAATTACGAGCAGAATTTGACAGTCGGTTTCGGGATTTCGAGGCACTAGAACCCCTGTTTGCCACGCCGTTTTCCATAGATGTTGACACTCTCTGAAGAATTTCAGATGGAGTTGTTGGAACTTCAGTGCGATAGTGTTCTGAAACAGAAGTTCATAGATGCTGGCGTTGCAGATTTTTATAAGTATATGAGTTGAGATAAGTTTCCAAAGCTTTTCTCTATGGCTGCTCGAATCCTTGCGATGTTTGGCAGTACGTACGTTTGTGAACATTTTTTTTCATCTATGAAGCTCATCAAATCCGTTTTCTGGTCAAGGTTGATGGATGAACACTTAACAGCTACCTTGCGAGTGGCTGCATCACGTGACATAAAGCCTAATGCTAACGTCCTGGTCTCTGCAAAATGTAGTCAGCTAAGCAGTCAAAATGAAGAAAGGCAATCATTTTCATGGACAACAAATTTTTTGTCATAGATTTAGGTGCAATTACTAGAATATTTGAAACTAATACAGTAGAATAGTATTGATCTGTTGCTTTAAACCAAATTTTTTTGTAACTTTTTTGCTAATTAAAAAATATATATAAAATATATATAGTTTGTGGATAACTTGGACTTGCGGCCCCCCAAAAAATCCTTGGGGTTATTTACGGCCCTCATGCTCCCTTGAGTTTGAGACCCCTGGGTTATATCATATCATTTTCCCACCCTCCCCTCCATCAGTTTCAAAGAAAATCCTCAATGTTCCACTCAGTCAGTACTAGAAATAAAAAGCTGCTAGAAAAAAAGAGTCATCCAAGAGGTCCCCCCAGACCAGAGAGACAGTCCAAAACTTATTCTTTTTAGTGCCAAAAAAAAAAAAAAAAAAACGGCAGGGGCCTTGAGACCAATTTTGGATCTCAGCAAACTGTGTCAGTCAGTTCAGTATACAAAGTTCCAGGTGATCACAGTTCAGTCCATTCTGCCGTTTCTGTACAAGATGTTCAGAATGCGTATTACCATGTTAAAATGAACAGGCGATCCAGAAGATATCTTTCCTTCTGGCTGGGAGCTAGTCATTACCAATTCAACGCACTGCCCTTTGTTCTCACCACAGCCATTAGGGTGTTCACGAAGAGCATGGCAGTAGTAGCCACTCACCTGAGACTGCTGGGATTCTGTGTGTTTCCATATCTGAGTGACTGGTTCCTAACTGTTCCAACCAGGCATCAATTAATTCAAGCAAAGAACTACTTACTCCAGCTGTGCTCTCATCTGGGGATATCTGTCAAGTACAACAAATATGAATTCGTTCCAACTCAGACTTTGGAATTCATCTGGGTTCATTTCAATACAGCCAGTCAAATAGCTTCTTTGCCTCTGTCTCAGATTCATACCATTCAATTCCAGGTCAAAAAGGTTATTCAGAATTCTCCCTTCCAGTGCATGTGATACTCCAAGCCAGGAGATCCATGTCAGGGGCAATCACTCTTGTAATCCAAACACCAATGACCAGCATGTACGTATAAAAGGCAATATGTTTTGTACAAATAAAAATAAGTTTATTCCTCAGACCGGTTTCGGCTCACCAGCCTTCTTCACTGAATCATAAACACACAAAAAGCAACATGCTACATACTTAAATAATCTTCCCCCAAAAACGTGACATGCATAGTCCAGCCCATAATAAAAGGGCAAGAAACCTACTAAATATAAAATAAATCCAAAATGCATAATATTACATACAGTTAGTAACACCCATACAAAACAACCTAATGAATATAATAAAAACGACATATAAAAATGTACTTGGTGTGACTTTATAAATGATCATTAGGTCCAGGGGGGAAACAAACCCCCAAATTGATGATTCAGTATTTCTCCTTTTTATTGAGAATAGTATGCCAACCCTGTCGATTACTCTGATTCCCAGTGATTCTATCTATAATCATAAAACGGAATTCAGCATCACCATGTTTAACAGTATGGCGATAGAGTGCATTGGTTTCCCATTTATTCCTTATATCGCTTCTATGTTCAGAAATACGTATCCTCAATGTTGTGGAGGTCTGGCCAACATAAAATGCCGAACATTTACACGTGGCTAAATAAACAATCCAACTGGTGCTACAGTTGCCAAAAAATTTTAAGTCATAAATGCTTCTGGTATTTTTTACTAGTAAATTGTTTAAGTTTACTGACAAATTGGCAAGAACTGCAATGTCCACATGGAAAGGTACCCAACAATTGGTTACCTAACACCGTCAGTTGTTTATGTACAGCACCACCACTCTCAATATGTTTGAAATGTGATAAATGGGATCCCAAAGTTTTGCCCCTTCTGAAGGAAAACTGACACCTGTTGCCCAGACAAGCTCAAAGTTCATGATTAGCCAGTATAATATTCCAATATGTGTCAATAACATTCCTGACAATGTTACTATTACGCCCATATGTAGTCACAAACCTGACTATGTCCCTGGTTTGGGTAGTGGCAGTATGTTGATACTCCAACAATGAATCCCTGTCCTGGCCACTGGCCCAATTACTAGCCAATGAGATGTCAATATTCCGATATCCCCTATTTCTGAACCTCTGACACAAATCCACTTTAGATGACTCAAAATTCTCCACTGAGGAGCTGATTCTCTTAGTGTGCAGAAACTGGGATTTAGGAATATTACGGATGGTGTGTTGGGGATGCAGGCTGGAGGCATGGAGTAAACTGTTGTACTGAGGATATTTACAAAATGCTTTAGTACCCAGAGTATTATCCGCATTACGATATACAGTAACATCCAAACAATTAATGACATCCTTATGAGTAGTAACAGTAAACTCAATGCCCCACTTATTTTCATTAAGATATTGTAAAAACTCCTCCAAATATTCAGCATCAGCCCTCCACACCATCCAACAATCATCCAGATATCTGCGCCATATGTCTATTTCATCCAAATATAGATTATGTGAAGAATCATAAATGAGTTGCTGTTCCAAAAAGGCCATGAATAGATCTGCATAAATAGGTGCAAACAATGCACCCATAGTCATCCCTTGTAATTGCCAGTAACACTCACCCTGAAAATAAAAAACATTTTTGGTTAGTACATGCTCTGCCATACATAAAAGTAACTTATTGAAACCAACCGGATATAAACTGGTGTGTTCCAACCAAAAATGCAATGCTTGGAGACTTGCCCACTGAGGAATGTTTATATAAAGGGCCTTCACATCAAGTGTACACATCAACCATCCAGGTTCCAACTGTGTGTCAGAGATAATTTTAAGAAACTGTGTAGTATCTTGTATTATGGCCCTGACTACAGAAAGCAAAGGTTTAAGATATTTTGTCAAAAATGCTGACAAAGGTTCTGTCAAAGAGCCAATCCCAGACACAATTGGTCTACCTGGAGGGTGGGTGAGACATTAATGAATCTTGGGCAAAAGGTACAAAATTTGTTTTTGTGAGTCTACCACCATAAGATGATTCCAGACTGTGTCAGTAATGATACCTTCTTCAACTGCCTGACCTAAGAAGGTATCAGTTTCCTTTTTAAAATTCAGTGTAGGGTCCAGGGGCATAGACATATAATGTTTAGGGTTGGACAACTGTCCCTTACCCTCATTCAGATAATAATCTGTGTTCATTACCACTACCGCCCCTCCTTTATCTGCAGATGCAATGACAATGTCATGGTTATTTTTAAGTTCATCCAAAACCCTAATTTCCTGAATGGAAAGATTATGTGCTAGAATAGATGAATTCCGAGTTGGAAAATGACGATCCCGAAGAACAGCTTGTAAAAAATAGAAACTTGTTTATTCATAGGGGGTTGAAAGTTGGACTTAAGAAATCTGAATTCATCCGATCTTTGAGAGTCAGTATCTGAAAAAAACAGTTTAAGGTTAAGTCTGCGACAAAAGTCGTATAAGTCAGTAACCATGCTATACTCATCCACAAAAAAATCCAGGGACAAAGTTCAGGCCTTTATTTAAGAGTTTCAGTTGTTTATGGGTTAAAATCACATCAGAAATATTTAACACATTTTGACATATATGATCTACTGCTTCATGAGGGTCTGTAATAATTCCTCTACTGTCGTAATGTTGTTTCTTATTCCTATGTTTGCGGCCCTCCCCCACTGCCTATGCCCCCACCTAAAGGGTGTAGTGTGTTGCTTTTTTAGGAATAGGTGATTCCTGGGTATTGGCATTGTCTGTGTCAGTAAGGGAAGATTCATCCCCTGATGTGCTAGTATAGTGTGAATCAGTTTTCTTTAATATAGACCTAGGTCTTTTCTTGTTATTTTGGACCCCGGTAGGTCTGCTGGTCTCTGAAAATCTGACAGATTTCATTACTTCAAAGGGTCGATCCCTTTGATAGTCAGTGACATCTCTATTGAATTTCCTTATTTTCCTGTCTCTAGTCTCTTTTTCAAATATTGCCAGTTCTTTGGAGAGTTTGCTCAAACAAATTGCATATTGAGAATTGCCCTCATATTTTTTGCACTCATTACACAGAATTTTAACCTTGGCCACATTCAAATCAATCATTCTTTCATAATAGGAACTTAATAAATGGACAAACATCGTAGAAGTTTGCTGGAGAGCTAAGTTCCAATCTCTGGTCAGAATCTCGTCTGACCTACCAACCGATGGCTGGACCCGCAATTGAAGGCCTCTTGGAACTAAATCCCAATGTTGGTAGGCTCTGAACAACTTCAGAAGCCAAATATTGGTTTGAAGTGTCTTCAAACCCTTACTCAGTTGGTTAAACATCATATTGCAGCCATCTTTTGGATCCAATTCAGGTTCATTAGGGTTATTGCCTTGTTCATTAGTGATACCAAAAACCCTGATATCATCTCTGTCTGCACATAACCCTGTCAAGATACTCTCCAAATCCATAATAATGAAATTATCCCAATTATGCAAAATGGAACAAACTGCCCCCAAGGACTGCATATATAACAAAGTCAATATTGTAAAGTAGGCCAGGACCCACAAGGAAAAAACCAAGAGGGACTAATCACTGACCAACAACTAAGTATCAGAACAGCATAATTTGCCAAGACCAGCACAGCCATCAAAACCCTTATACATGTAAATCAATAAATGGACAACCTGAAAATTCCCACCTATTTAAACAATATTCATACAAAAGAGAGGGAATTATTATTCATAAACCGTTAATATATCAAGAGAAAATAATGATTGAAAACATGTTGGGTGAACCCCACAAAGAATTTAAAAAGTATGTAATTTGAGCAATTCCTTATTTACTGACCTCGCCAATAAAATTGCTCTTTCATATGGTTCAATCAAATGGCAAATGAGTAATATTACATGCACCTAGTCTGCCTAAAGATGCAAAAGTCTAACTTAACCATTATACAATTCTTCCTCTAAAACGTGCACGCTGATTGGCCAGCCCAACCAGCATGCCCGTTGTAAATCCCTTAATATACTAACGGAAAAAGGTCCGGTCGCCCGGACTTTTTCCGTTAGTATAAAACACTGTCTCGCTATGTTAAAAGAGTTTAACATAGTGACACAGGTTTAAAAAAAGCAACGCAGATCTCCGTTGCTTTTTTTAAAGCTGTCTCGCTATGTTAAACTCCTTTAACATAGCGACACAGTGTGTAAAAAGCAACGGAGATCTTGCGATCTCCGTTGCTTTTTTTTTTTAAACCTGTCTCGCTATATTAAATGGATTTAACATAGCGAGACAGCTTTAAAATAAGTAACGGAGATTGCCGTTGCTTATTTTAAAGCTGTCTCGCTATGTTAAACCCATTTAACATAGCGAAACAGTAAAAAGCAATGGAGATCTTGCGTTCTCCGTTGCTTTTGCCCACAGCTCTGATGTACTGCGTAGGCATGCGCAGTACATCAGAACTGCCGCGGAATACCAGACAGCTGCGGAAGGGCAGCAAAGAGGCATTATACAATGCCATTATTTAAGAAAAGTAATTATTTCTTTTCTTAAATAATGTCATTGTATAATAGCAATAACCCACTTCTGGGTGTGGGTAATGCGGGATTTAACCACGGTTGTCTTTGTTTGGTCCCTCGGGCTTCGCTTGTCTTCTAAAGTTATGGTAACGTTTTCCTAGCACCACAAACTATCACCAGTTAATATACCACAATTACACTATTTATTCCACCAAACTCTGCAATTTTCTTTAAAATGTTCTTTTTCTTCAAAATATCATTGAAGAAGAAGGTAATGTATGATTCTTTGAGTAAACATGAAGCTGATCTAAGGTCTTTTCTTTAAAGCCAGACCCATACTTCACTCTAATACAAGACTCAGAATATTCCTGGTCAGTTACATTTGGCCATCCCACAAACTGTTTGCAATAGATCATCTATAATGGTGCCCTTTCCAATTACTTTGCTGTTGAATATGCACAAAACTGTAAAAAAATCAGGAGTGGTACTGCCTTGTTTTATTTATGTAAGTCAGGGATGCTTGGGCTACTTATCCTTAGGAGTTTGCTCATAACCTTGTTAAACCTGTATCATTTGCTTCCCCATGCAAGTATACTACTAGCTTGGTAACAGCATGCTAACCATGCTGTGTAATGTAACATTGGAAGCTATCTAATCACATGTAACATTTAGGGATTAGCTGTAGTTCTGCCTAAAATGGATTAAAGTAACGTATTTTACCCACTTCTTTGCAGTTTCTCTACAGTCCCTCAATATCAGTTGTATGTTTAGTTCAGATGAATGTGACACAACTGGGGAAATTATAATGTTTGTATACTTATCTTGTTTTAGTTGCCTTGTACTGATGAAAAGCATGTGAAAAGGGCTTTACTGTTAAGAGTTAAAGCAGTGACAGCAGGGGATAACCTTCAAGTGTTTTGCTGCAGCAAAAGGAGTTCTAAGGTACTTCCATTGACTATCCCTGAGCCACTGGGAATGTGGTGAATGTCTTGCATCTTTTTGTTTACAATTTCAGAAAAAAATAGACTCTACAAGAACTTGGTCTGAAAATGTTTCTGTATTCAGAAAAATGTGAACCTGGGCTTTCGTTTTCCATTCACCCAACACATTAGGTTTGTTAACTCAATACAGCCAAATGATGCTTCTGCATTTATATCCTACTGACACCTCTAGGCATCAAGTATTGGTTGTCCATATTTGCATTAATGATTTTAACACCGTGCTGCATCCAAACTCTTAAAATATTTCATCTTAACGCTTTCACAGTAGCAAACATAACTGCATTGATATTTGACCTTTGTCTAGTGCAGTTAAGGAGATTTTAATTGTTCATATATTTATTTGTATTGTCATAAATTTCATGTTTTTCAAAATATCTTTATAACAAAGTAGCCCAGACAAAACTGTTTAGCCTCGTATGAAAGCTGTCAGCTGGATGTACAAACTACTGTTGACAGTGTGTGTAACTTGAGTGGGTGCTGACATATTGCAAGTTGTTTACAAAATATTCCAAATGTAATTGTAACTGTGTTTACTATGACTTATAAATTCCAGGTTACGACCTAGACTGAAAAGAATACTAGCACTATAATAGTTTCTGCTGAAGAATTTGACATTTGCACTTTTAAGTAACATTTGTGGTTCCAGTGATATGAAGGTATATTTGAAATGTGAGGACATAATTTGATTCTATTAAAAAGCTTAGGCTCTACCCATTGGAAGTTACAATGTAAATTTCCAGAACTCCAGTGAAGGGAATGAGGTAAGGATAGTGGTGTAGCTAGCTAAAATTTCACCCAGTGCCATCCACTCCCCCCAAAAAAATACTCTTCTCTGTAAGTGAAGAACAAGAAAACTCTAGTCTTTTAAACTGTAGTAAAATGCTTACTACCATTGTTACAGTTTATACCACTTACAGAATGCTACAAAATTCAGTTAAAAAGGGGATACAAAGTCTTGTTTTATTTTTAAACTGTGGCAAACTGCTGACAAGAATGTAGCAATCAGTTGCTATAGGTAATACCGCACACATAGTGCTACAGCACTCAGTTTTAACAGCAAATGCAATAATTGCATTTTAATTCTATTATAAACTGAACAGTGATCGGAACTGGCTGATCACATCCTGTATCACTTTGAACCCGGGGTGGCTGCCCCCTTCGCCCATCCTGGCTGTACCACTTAATAAGGATATAAGAAAAGTGTCACTGCTTCTCCCTTAAGCAACCTCAACACATTCAGTGAGAATAAGAAGGATTGCAAGTTATTCATTCCAAGCTACCCAGAGTCTTATGTAAACCTTAACATCAGTATGTAAAAAAAGACTAATAGAAGACTCAGAGGTATTCCTGGTTTTGGAAGCATTGTAGTCCACAAACTATTGTTATAAAAATGGCCATCTTTGAATTGGGCTTGGCTTGCATTACCATTTAAGCATGGTACATTGCCCCTCTTTAAATCCACAACTGCTTGATGTTTCTCCATTTAAAAGAGGGTCTAATGAAGAACTTTCTTATCAGACTTAGAAATAAGTGATAAATTTAAATTTTCCATGAAGCTAAGCATTTGTTTTGATACTTGTTTGGTGGTTTGGTGGATTCTTTGTAAAAATCCCTCATCACCAGTCACAGCTTCTCATTAGCTGTACACCTGTCCCCTTGCATGTTATACTTCTGATTAAAAAAAAAAAAAAAAACGGCTTTATTAAATTATGACAAGACATAGGCAAACATACTTTAACAGAAAAGAAAATGGACCGTAGTAACATTTTTTTATTTACATATGTTATACATCTTTTCTTTGTAATTGTCATCAGTCCAACATTACATAAATTGCTAAATTCCTGCCTTCCCTTAAACCTCACTCCTACTCCTCCTGAACATTATTCTGCATGTATTGTTCCAACAATTTTCATTTATTTGTATGTTATTTGCTCCTTCACTTTTCTAAAGATCCTTCCTCTAGTTCTTTTATCTCTTTCATAATATTCGATACTTCAGATACAGTTGGTTTAGACTTTGTTTTCCATTTTCTAGTAATTGCTTTTTTGGAAGCCATTAGAATTAAACTGAGTAAGGCTTGTCTAGGGAATTCAGATCCTGTGTCCAGCTCAAAAGAATAATTTCCTTAATTACAGTCAAACATCCTAAACTGACCTCTGTTGCATACTTGGAAGCATACATATATCCTCTGTTTTCTGTTTGTTCTCTCGTAAAAACAGGGATAAAGCCTGGGAGCACTGGCGCAAAACCAAAACCAAAACCTCCTCAGCTAGACAGAAATTCCTAGAACTACGCAATAGAGTCAAAAAGCTAATAAAGCAGGACAAATCCCAATACTACCAGTCTGCCCTAGACTCCTCACAACACAGCCCCAAACAATTCTGGTCCTCCATAAACTCCATCCTCCACCCAGGTAAAATCAGTACCCCTCTTCCTAACATCCCTCACTCCTCAGAAAATATTGCTACCTCATTCAACACACACTTCACCCAAACCATACTATCACTAGCTAAACAACACAACCCCCCCTCCAACCCACACCTTCAACTAGTAATCTCCCCACTGCCTTCTCTTTTTCTCCTGTACCTACCTCCAACATAAAAAAAACTCTTAACTAAACTTAAAACCACCAAATTAGCAGCAGACAGCCTCCCAAGTGAATACCTACAAATCACAGCTGATGCTCTGGCCTACCCAGTGTCCATCTTGATTAACCGATCTCTGTCAGAAAGTTATGTTCCCACACTGTGGAAAGTATCACATATAATTCCCCTCCACAAAGGCGGACCCTCCACAGAACTAACCAATTACAGCGCCATAGCTATTCTCTCTCCACTCTCCAAAATACTAGAGAGATGCATACACTGTCAGGTCTCAGACTACCTCCTTACTAA
Organism: Protopterus annectens; assembly: GCF_019279795.1. NCBI lineage: Eukaryota > Metazoa > Chordata > Ceratodontiformes > Protopteridae > Protopterus > Protopterus annectens. The sequence goes on from NC_056735.1 coordinate 345,766,075, forward strand.
CAACCTCCTTTCCAGTACTCAGCATGGTTTCCGACCAAACCATAGCACCACCACTGCCTTACTCTCCTTTACTAACACTATCCTTCAGCATAAAAACAATGGCTATCTCTCCTCTGCTACTTTCCTAGACCTTTCTAAAGCATTTGACATGGTCCCACACAAACAACTTATCTCTGTCCTCAATAACCTATCCTTCTCACAATCGGTCACCAACCCGTTTCAGAGTTACCTGTCTGACCGCCAACAATCCATTGTATGGCAGAATGACATATCTCCCCAACTACCTGTCTCCATAGGGGTTCCCCAAGGATCCATCCTTGGACCCCTACTCTTCTCTGTTTACACCAATAATCTAGCCTCTGCCACAAAACATGGCACACTCATACAATACGCAGATGATTCGACCATCATCTGCTCAGCCCAGTCCCTACCAAAACTGCAAAAAGTCACACAGGAAGCCTTTTCCTCTGTTGAAACATGGTTATCTGATGCCCAATTAATACTCTAAACTACTCATCTTCCAAGCCACCAAACATACTCAAAACAACTCTCACTTTAACATCACGGCAAAAGACAACACCACTATATACCCAACTAAACACACCAAATTGCTAGGAGTGGAAATAGACAATAAACTAGAATTTGACATTCACATATACATGACTATAAAAAAAGTCCACAAAAAACTAGGATCGTTATACAGAAATAAGCAATTTCTCACCAAAGCAGAAAAGATTTCAATAGCAAATTCCCACCTTATCTCCACCCTACTTTATGCCTCTCCAATATATACCAACCTAAGGCAATGTGATCTAAACAAGCTAGAGACCTGCTACAACAAAATCGCCAAATTCCACAGGGCACCCTACCGTAGTCACCACTGTCTCTCACTTGCTGAACTGGGCTGGCTTGAACTCCCTCACCTCCTTCAGTGGTATCAACTCTCACTCGCCCACAAACTAGTAAACCATCCACTAAATGTCCCATCCCTCCAGAATCTACTCCAACCCTATCACACCACCAGACCACTAAGATCCAGCAGCAAAAATCACTTGCAGATCACTAAAGCCAATAACTCTGCTGGTGAAGCACTATTCTCTTGCACCATAGCCAAATTATGGAACTCACTCCCACCCACAATTACCTCCATACCATCATGCACCCACTTCAAAACTTTACTAAAAGTGCAACTAAAAACATGCTGGCTATGCCCTTGCAACTGCCACTCTAATATCATCCACCCCATCCAAACACTACCTTTCTTTCCACTCCACTAACTACCTTGATTATAGCAAGCTCAGATGCTCATAAGCCAGTACTTATTATACAGCACAAACTTCTTCTTCTTGTAACATTTGATGTAATGGGATCCTATCTCGCCTACATTCATAACTGATGGGCTCAGAGCCGATCCATCGGCTCCGACTTGGCCAACTAATACACTAGCACGAAGTCTCTCATTGGCTGGGCTACTACCTATCCCAGGATGCACTACACCTGCTTCCCCAGATCTCGTTTGCCGCTTTACAAGCTGGACGTGGTCTCGACTTGGCTGGAGCTAAGTGGTCCTTTTTTTACCTTTACTGGTCTTTGACCTTGGGTTTTTTCTATATATTAATAAAACAGCTGTTTTAACAGCTATTCTTTGTAAATTTGTTATATCTTCAGTTGCGTGTGTGAAGTGATTTCTGGTACTTTATTTTTGCAGTCGGGCAAGGCCCGTTTAAGTTAGAGGGCCTTTGCCCTACCTTTGAGTGCTGTTTTAAGTGGTGTTATTGTTGTTAATTGTTAATTGTTTTTTTTTTTTTTTTTTCGGACTAAGCCCGTTTAAATTAGAGGGCTTTGGGCCACTGAACTTGTTTTGTTCTGCATCTGTTCATTGTGTTCTTGTCTGAGGTAATTTTTCCTCTCAGTACTCGTGCTTTGTGTCTCGCGCTCTTCAGTTGGCGCAAACCTTGTTAATATATTTTTATTGCTTGTACGAGGGCCTGTATTATGTCAAAAGAGCAGAAGTCAGGCTTTAAGAAATGCACTCGGTGCAATTACAAAATGTCCATTACAGACAGCCATTCAATTTGCGTTTATTGTTTGGGGCCGAAACATCTACAGGAGACATGTAGTGTCTGTCATGCTTTCTGCTCTAGGGTTCTTCAAGAACGCAAAAACAAACTGATACTGAAGGGGCTTATTAAACCCTCCTTTGAGGAAGCCTTAGATCCTCCTGTTGCTCCCAAAAAGAAAAGATCGTCGGCTCCGACAAGTCCGTCGGAACCGACTACTAAAAAGCAAAAATTGACTTCTTCTTCCTCGGCTCCACTGACTTCGGGGCTGAGGGTCGAAGGGTCTGCCTCGATACCTCTTTCCTCAGCTCCATTAGTTTCGGAGCCGCAGGTTGGAGTATCGAGAGGTGAATCACCTCCATCGGTTCCAATGGCTTCGGAGCCGGTGGAGGTGTGCAGCACAGACTCTTCCCCCTCGGCTCCGAAGAAAGCTCCTTCGGTGCCGATTGTGGTCCATGCTGTGGTGGAACCGGCGCCGATAGTGTTGGAGCCTTTTCGGAGCCGGTCCCCTACTCTCTCGGAGCCGAGAGGAAAGTCTTCTCATCGGTCTACCTCCTCTAAATCTTTGAGACTGTCTGATCAGGATCTGGATAGGATGATACAGAGGCTTTTCCAGTCTCCAGTTTTTGCTAAAATGGTCTCGGCTCCAGCCCAGTTGGCTTCGGAGCCGATCCCCCCTCCAACACATTCGATTCCTCCTCCAACCTCCTCGGAGCCGTTGGAGTCGGTGGTGGTGGAGCAAAGCGGAGCCATACGGTCGGAGCCGAGACCCCTTCGAGGTCTGTCGGTTCCGACTGTGCTTCCTACCCTGTCCTCCGGTTCAGGGTTTGGTGCTGTGACTTCTTCAGCCGGGCTCGAGGGGAACACTTTGGGATTGGGTGCTTCGGTGCCTAGTCTTCCCCTCGGAGCATCGGCTGCTGGAATTCCCAGTGCCATCGTGGCCTCTAGACCAGTGACCTCCATGGAGTCTGGAGGTCCGGCCTTTGAGGCCATGAGGAGCGCGCTGGCCATGCCTTTGCCGGTTCAGCAGGCTTCTACCTCACCGTCCCTAGACTTGGAGACTGGTGCTTCTGTTGTGTTGCAGTCCCCTGGCAGCGGGGCCCCAGGGCCTGAGGATACCCCCATCGGGGTTCCTTCTTCGGGAGGTCCGTCCGAAACTGCTTCGGACGAACCCCCACGGAAGAAATTGTGCAAGAGGAAGCACGTAGACTCCCAAGATGAGTCTGTTACATCGGATACTGACCTCGATGACGCAGAAGGGTCCCCCAAATCATCTTCGGATGATATCTCTTTCTCAGATATCTTGGAGATTCTGAGACAGAGAGGTGATTGGCAGGCCAAAACCCCTTCAGCTGAGGAGTCAGTCTTCCTCAAGGCCTTTGGGGCCCAGCCTTCCGCCTCCTGGGTGTCTCCGCCCTTCGATGAACTCCTTGATTTGGTTTCTCGAAGGCGTGGAACACCCTGATTCTGTGGAACCGGTGCCTGCCAGACCCAATAAGTTTCTGTCCGCCCCAGAAGGAATTTCTGACGAAGGGTGTGCCTGTAGATGCTATGGTGGTGGCTTCTGCCACACAGCAGGACGTGGCAGAGGCTTCAACGTCTGTCCATCCTCCTAATAAGGATTCCAGGAGCATGGATAGGTACGGGAAGCGTACCCTGTCTTCAGCGGCTTTTACCCTACGGTCGCTGAATTATTTATGTCATTTTACTAGGCTGCAAAGAGACCTCCTTAAAGAGCTAAATGACTCCCTCACTGGTAATCTACCTGAGGCGCTGGCCCCGACTGTTGGCGCCCAGATGACTACCCTGTTATCCATCGTTAACTCGTCCATGAGGCTCATTTCGTATGCGGCCGAAGGGGCGAGTAGAGCAGCGGGAACAGGCGTTGCCCTCAGGAGACACGCCTGGTTACGCTTGTGTTCATTCGCGGAGGCCTTCAAGTCTTCCTTCGCCGACGCCCCCTTTGATGGGTCATCTTTGTTTGGACCCAAGGTGAAGGACACACTAACTCGGTGCGAGCAAGAGGGCAAGACTCTGACTGCCGTTGGGGCCCGTTTTTCCGCTCCTTCTAGGCCTTACCCCAAGGCTCAGAGAGGAGGGAAAATGTGGTTCAGAAAATCTCAGAAGTCCTTCCCTACTCCACCCAGTGATTCCCCCTCCAGAGGCAGAGGGGGGGATTCTGGAAGACGCCGCCCCAGAGGTGGCAGAGGCCCCCATAACTCTGGAGACCGCGACTCCTTTCGTGGTTCTTCATACAACCAGCGTCCCTGAGTTGTTGCCCGACTGTGCAACTCCGGAGCCAGTCGGGTCGCTTTATGTGCACCCACAAGCTTGGAAATCCATAACAAGCGATCAGTGGGTGCTTCGCATTATTACCGGAGGATATATCATCCCCTTCAACAAACCCCCCCTTTCCTTAAGGGAAATCCCGGACGTACCACCCAGTCAGCGAGATCAGGCAGCAATAGAGGTTTCAAAGCTGCTAGAAAAAGGAGCCATCCAGCCTGTCCCCACCGACCAGATCGGATCAGGAACTTACTCAAGATTATTTTTGGTACCAAAAAAGACAGGGGACTTCAGGCCCATTTTGGACCTCAGTTCATTGAATTGTTTTGTGCAAAAGTCCAAATTCCGAATGGTCACCCTTCAATCTATTCTTCCTTTGCTGGAGAAAGATGCATGGATGTGCTCCATAGATCTCCAGGACGCTTACTATCACATTCCGATAGCTCAAGAGTCCAGGAGACACTTACGCTTTCGCCGAGTCAGTCATTTCAATTCGAGCACTGCCCTTTGGTCTCACCACAGCCCCCAGGGTGTTCACCAAGTGTCTGGCAGTGGTGACTGCTCACCTGAGGAGTCTGGGATTCCAAGTGTTTCCATAACTAGACGACTGGCTCCTTACTGCCACCTCCGAGCATCTACTATTCCAGGCGCTCAATGCCACGTTCACCTTGGGCAGTTTCTTGGGGATTACGTTCAATTGGCAAAAATCTGTACTACAGCCATCTCAGCGTATTACTTTTATAGGCGCAGACTTAGACACAAAAAGAATGCGCGCCTTTTTACCGGCAGCAAGAATTCAGGTTCTACAAAATCAAGTCAAATCCTGTCTTCCCCTATTAAGAGCCCCGGCCCATCGGATTCTACAACTGTTGGGTTCGATGGCGTCAACCATACTCTTAGTCCCTTTAGCCAGACTTCACATGCGAATATTACAATGGCTTCTGTCGGTTCAATGGTCCTATCAGGAACTTCCCTTGAACCATTTAGTCATGATCACGGAGAGTTGCCGTCGGGATCTGCGTTGGTGGCTTCCCCAATCCAATCTCGACCAAGGGCGACCCTTTATTCCTCAACGTCCCGTTGCCACTGTGACTACGGGCGCCTCCCAGGTAGGGTGGGGGGGGTCATTACCTGGACAGGTCGGTCCAAGGCACATGGCAAATCCAGGAAACGCATTTGCATATCAATATCCTGGAGATGAGAGCGGTACTCTTGGTACTTCAAGCTCTCCATCACGCTCTTCCGCAAGGTCTGATTGCTATCCTATCCGACAACATGTCGGTGGTTTGGTATATAAACAAGCAAGGTGGAACCAGGTCTTACCCACTGTGCAGAGAAGCCATGAGACTTTGGCACTGGGCCGTAGCTACCAACCGCTTTCTAATGGCAACGCACATACCGGGGAAATCCAGTGTGATTGCGGACAGATTAAGCAGAACCATTCTTTTACCCCACGAGTGGTCCCTCAACCAGAGAGTAGCTGCGAAAATCTTCGACAAATGGGGTCTCCCTTGCTGCGATCTGTTTGCCAGCCCTCACAATGCGAAATGCAGAGAGTTCTTCACGCTGTTCCCCTCCCAGGGACAGATTCCCAGGGACGCTCTGACCCACATTTGGCCCCCCGGTCTTCTTTACGCCTTCCTCCGTTTCCCTCCTACCGAGGGTAATACAGAAGGCCATTTACCTGGAGAGCGAGATGATTTTGATTGCCCCGCACTGGCCTCGTCAAGTTTGGTTCCCTTTCCTACAGAGGCATGCGGTAGAGGGTCCATGGTTTCTGGACCCGGTGCCAGACCTGTTGACTCATCAGTCAGGACGGCTTCACCCGTCTCTCAGGTCTTTGAAGTTGGCGGCATGGTTACTCCACTTCCATCCTTAGTCCGAGACAATTCTCTTTCTCCGGACGTGATCCACATATTGTCTTCTTCTCATAAACCTTCCACTGTCAAACTTTATTCCAGCAAATGGAAAAGGTTCGCCTTCTGGGCTCAGGAACGGGGTATAGACCCCATTACTGCACCAGTATCGGAGGTTCTGAATTTCCTGGCCTCCCTTTTTCAGTTGGGCTCTTCAGTTTCTACCATTAAGGTTCAGCTAGCGGCTATCTCTAATTTTCATGCTTCCTTTGAACCTTCATTGATGTCTCACAAACTTTGTAAGGCTTTCCTTAAAGGAGCATGGCTCCTTAGGCCTCCAATATCTCACCCTGTCCCCCCTTGGGACTTGAATATGGTTCTTGCTGCCCTAACTGCCCGTCCTTTCAAACCAGCTGCTACCTGCGATTTAAAATTTCTGTCCTGGAAAACAGCCTTTTTAGTGGCCATAACTTCTCCCAGGCGGGTTTCAGAACTTCAAGCTCTTTGTTCTGATCCTCCCTATTTGATTTTTCACAAGCATAGAGTTTCCTTGAAATTAAACCCCTCCTTTTTACCAAAGGTAGCCTCTTCCTTCTGTATTCAACAAACTATAGAGCTCCCTGTGTTTTTCCCAGAGTTCTCTAATAATGCAGAATATATCTTGCATCAATTGGACGGTAGACAACTGCGTTTTTACTTGAATAGAACCGCTCACACGCGGAAATCAAATCAATTGTTTGTTTCCTTTCCAATGAACAAATTGGGTCAACCAGTAGCAAAAACCTCCATAGCTAAATGGATTAAAGATTGTATCATTTTTATTTATTCACAGGCTAACAAAGAGCTTCCCTTTCCAGTCAAGGCTCATTCTACCAGGGCAATAGCTACTTCTGTAGCTTTTCACTCCAAATTATCTATAGATGATATTTGTGCTGCGGCAACCTGGACTTCTCCGCACACTTTCATTTCTCATTACAAATTGGATGTGGTTTCTCGAGGCAGGGCTTCCTTTGGTTCCACAGTTCTCAGGAGTGTTTTCCAATGAGCCACCCGGGATTTAGGTGCTAGGGACACTGTCCCATCAGTTATGAATGTAGGCGAGATAGGATCCCATTACATCTTTTAGTTATGTACTTACCATAACTTCGGATGTATGGGATCCATCTCGCCTACATTCATAAGTACCCACCCTCCTTCCCCCTTCTATTCGGATTTAGAGGAGCTGTAGTCCCATTTGGAGATCTTTTCTTGAAGAACTTTAGTTGGTTGTAGTGACTACTAGTTTTTCTGTGTTTGCATGGATGTATGAAAGCGAACAAACAAGATCTGGGGAAGCAGGTGTAGTGCATCCTGGGATAGGTAGTAGCCCAGCCAATGAGAGACTTCGTGCTAGTGTATTAGTTGGCCGAGTCAGAGCCGATGGATCGGCTCCGAGCCCATCAGTTATGAATGTAGGCGAGATGGATCCCATACATCCGAAGTTATGGTAAGTACATAACTAAAAGTTAATGTCTGGTATGCACTTCACAGATAAAGATTCTAGTTGTCTACTGATGTACTATGTTCTTCATCTGTAAATATGTTGTAAGTAATTGCTATGTAAATTGTTAATCACTATGTAATCCAATGTAAATGCTGTCTGTTTATTTTAACTGTGGAGCTTTTCTCCCCGGGCCTCCGCTGAAAATGGACCTATGTCCAGTCGGACACTCCCTGTCAACAAATTTAAATAAATAAATAAATAAATAAATAAATAAATAAAAATTGCTTTTACAGTTTCTCTTCTCAATCTTTTCTAACCTCCTCTGATTGGTTCTTATAGTTATGAAGTATTTTATATTCCCTACTAATTATCCTTTTTTTAATAGCAGCTTCTGTTTTAAACTCAACTGAAAACTATACTAGAACAGGTCTTTCATTTAAGATTCCCCTATTCCTTTCTCTTTGCCTGTACTCTGATACTAATCCCTGGTAGGAAAGGCAATGTCTAGCCTGCAATCCAAATGTCTTCTTGACCTCATCCCACTCTGTTACCTTTCCTGGTGTAGTTATTTATTTCCAATATCGTATTTAGTTTGCCAGTTTTCTCCAGTAAATTTCATCCCCCTCTTGCCTATTTTTTGTACCTCTGCTTGCAGTCATTCCTCTTTGCAAACCTTTCTTTCTACATTCTCATGTTGGCTTAGTTCTTAGAATGCTTTCTGCTAATTTTTGAATATAATATTCTGTATGGTTGCTGATATTATCTTTAAGGATCTGCATCCAAAATCCCAGTCTGTATTTCTTGAACTTCCCCCTCCGTCATCATCATCATCTTCCATTTTGAATTATAACCTTCTCCTTGTGTTATGTGTATGACTCTTAACTGTGTAGTTCTAAAAACATCTTCGGATCAAGTAATCCTAAACCACTTTGTTCAGTTGGAAGGATTAACTTATCCCACTTAACTCTTGTCCTGTTCCCCTTCCAGGTAAATTCCTTCAACTCTTTATTATTATCCACAACTTCTCCTCTGGTTGATAAAAATATGTCTGACCATATGTAAAACTAAAGGGACTAAAAACATTTTCACTGCTTGTATCTTACTATCTATATCAATAAACAAGAGTTCCAGTTTCTCAGTTTTGTATTATCGATTGTTTAGTCTCTTCAAACATATCCTTAGCTGCCATATCAGCAGCCTTTTTAATCAATACTTCTAAATTCTTTACCTTATCATGCCCCCATAAATATGGGTATTGCTGAACAAGTTCATGTTTAGGTACATAACTTTTGGCTAAAGCCGTTGTTTTATCTTCATTAATTTTGTATGCTGAAAAGACTTGAAACTGTCTCAGACTTTACCACAATGAGATATCGTTTTGTGGATTTATAGTTTCATAGGTAAATGCTAGGCTAGCTGCCCTTGTGAGACATTTCAAGCCTAGCCAGTTTCCCTTTTTGTGCTCTAAATAACCTATCCCATTTGGTAAGAGATTGGCCTTACCTAATCCCATGGTCAGTAATTATGTGTTATCCCTAATAAGAGTAACTGGGATCATACCATACGCAATTTAAGGAGATCCATGCATGGGATAAAGCATTTAGGAGCTGCTGCTGTCCATTAGTAGTGCAGGGAGCAGTTCTGTGGTATATTCCCTGTTTCTCATCCATAGATCTAAGTTGCACTTGAATATGGGCAGGGATAAACTTTGTTTTATATAGCTAGGGAGTCTGGTCCTCAGCAGCAGTTTCCTCTATGAGAAAGACCTTTTCCTGCAAACCATTCTGTTGATGTTGCAGAAGAGGTTTAGATTTCCTAGAATGAGTATTTCTGCTGCCATTTGACTTGCTGATGTGCAGTAAATCCAGGAATGGATTGCAGGGTGCCCTGTATAGCAGGCACAGGTCACCTCTTAGTAATCTACTAAGTATAGTGACAGAGGTTTGAGATGGTCCATGTAAGTCATGTTGTTTAGACCTTTCATCATTCCAGTATGGTATCTCTGAGAGCATTCCAGTTGTTGCATGTGTCTAGACCCAAAGGGGGCATAATATTCAATGACTGGCCTAATCAGGGCTGAGGAAAGGGGAACAATGACATCCCTAGATCTAGATACAAACCCTTTGTTTATAAGCTGTGCAATATAGAAGGACTTTCTTACAACATGTTGGCAAAAGTGAGGTCACTGTCCACATACATTCCCAAATCCCGAACAACTGGGTCAACTGTTAGAGACATATTTTCAGTGTGGTAATTCCCTGGGCTAGATGACTTGACTGGTCTCTCTGTAGAGGTAACTTCCCATAACTTCCCCTATTTTGATTATCTGTGTACTATCTGAGAGCCATTTGGCAAACCAGAGGGTAACACAGGGTTCTGTTCCTAGTTTACTTAGCTTTTCTACTATGCTAACAGGGGAATTTTGTCAAAAGCTTTGGCCAGATTGAGGTATGCAGTGTGTACCATTTTGCCTTCATCTATTACTTTGGTGTCCTTTCAAAAAAATCCATCAGGTTGAGTAAGCATGACTTGCCTTTGCCAAATTCAAACTGAGACAGGTCAGTGTCTGAAGGTTCCCTATGTCCTGATTGATTAATTCCATGATAAGTCTTTCCATGGCTTTACATAGTAGGCTGGTCAGACTTTTGGGTCTGTAGAAGGTCCTCCCTTATGCAGGGGAAATGATTGTAGCTATTTTCCATTCTTTTAGTACAAACCTGTATGGAGGTTGAGTTTGAACAGTGTTGTTAGGGATGTAGTTAAATTCTGCTTCATGCTGTTTCAGATACATCCATGGATGTTATCAGGACCCACTGATACAGTATTTTTAGCTTTTGATATCCTTTTTTGGACTTGGTGTTATGTGATAGCTAGAGGTGAGAAAGTTTGGGGTATATCTTGAGAAACAGATGGTGGGGAGAGGGGGTAAAGTTAGAGCTAAACTTATCGCCCAGTAGGTTCACAATATCTTCAGCCTCAGTGTAAGTTACATAATTCACAATCACCATGTGAATTTGTTTCTGGGGTTTACCCTGCACCTGTTCCTATGGGGTACAGCTGCATGCTGGTATAGTGTGGTTGTGTATATTTCTGCTTATTCATTACACTTAACTAGGTTTGGTTTGGATTTGGAGCTTAGCAATGTATCACTTGAGTAGGTAGTTTGTCTTAAAGAAATTTCTGTAAATTCCTTGGATGGAAGAGATCTTTGGTTTCAGTTTTATTTGAAAGGAGACTGCTTTATAGTCAGATCTAACAAGTGATGAATATATGCAAGGGATAGTGCAATTTGCTCCTATATTAATAAGGTCAAGATCCAAAATGTTATTGCCCCTAATAGGTACTCTGAGTAATTCTTCCACGGCATTTGTACTGACAGAGTCCATGAATCTCTCTGCTTGTGCAGTAGTAGTGGTGTAGGTTTCCCAGTCCATAGCTGGATAGTTTACATCACCCAGAAAAATGGTATTGGGTTTAATACTGAGTGATTCTAGTTCCTGTAGATAGGCCTTGTGGCTTCCTTTTGTCATAGAGGGAATTCTGTAGCCAGCTAGTAGATGGTACAGGTCCTTTCTGATGGTTATTTGGACATAAAGAAGCTCTTGTACATCATGCTACTTTACCAGCCTTGATGTGAGTCTCTTCTATATGAAGACTGAGACACCTGCACCTTTCTTCCTCTCCTGTGTAGTAGCTGGTGAAAAAAATGTGGAAGGTGTTGTAGTCCTGTACAGACATAGTGCTCTCCACTATTTTAAACCAGAAGTCAATGTCTTCCACAGTGAAAAGGGCTTGTAGGGCCTGTTATTTATCGGGTACAGAATAATATCAACTGCAAATAAAGCCAACTTGTCTTGCTTACCGTACAAATATTTCTAAATATAAGGCAAATAACAAAAGAGAAAGAGGACACCCATTCTTGCCTCTGATCCTTCATTTATCCTCCTAATTAACCTTATTATACTATCAGAAAATGCAAATGCTTCGACTGCCTACTTATAAATTCTCGGCTTACTCTGAGATATGCTTTCTCTGCATCAAAATCCAACAACAGTGGTATTTCCTTACATTCTACTTCCCTCTGGATCATCATTGTTCTGTTAATGTTGTCAAATGGTCGCCGCCCTTCCACAAAACCAGATTGATCCGTATCTATCAGGTTTGGCATCACCTTTGCCATTCTTTTAGCTTCCATGGATATAAATACTTTATAATCATGGTTGAAATTGAAGTGGGTCTACATGAGGCTGGGTGTGATGGGTCTTTACAGTCTTTAGGTAATGTAGCAGTTACAGCTTTTTCAAGGTGTTGGTATTTTGCCTCCCCTTAAAATAATGTTAAAATCTTCCACATCTTTATCACTTTTTCCCTTCTAACTTCCAGACTCCCACAGGGATACCATCTGTTCCTGGAGACTTTCCTGAAGCCTGATTATAGATCACTGTTTTATCTCATCTCCTATCTTGACCATTAGTTGTTGAGACTCATCTACCTCTAACTTTAGCATAATTAAGTGCTCCATGAATATTTCCATTTGTGCTTTTTCTTGAGTTCCACATTTCTCTGTTTTATACACATTTTCATAAAATTTCCAGAACATCTCTAATACAGGAATCTATCCCTCCAGCATGTTCTGTTTATTGTGGTGACAAGGTTTAGGTCCCTAGAGCATGTAGCTCGGAGGGATTGGGATTTCTTTAAGTGGAGCATGTCCAACAGCTCTGGGTTTGACATAGCTTTGTATGTTAGGCAGAGATCGCCCCTGAGTAGGCGATATGCGATGGAGTAAAGCTGTAGTTTTTTGAGACGGTCTGCATAGGGCATCTGTTTGAGGCTAGTAATCCTCTTTGTGAGGTATTTCTGTGGTCTTTCCAGTTGTTGGAGATGTCTTGTGAGGTACATACCAAAAGGGGCGTTGTACTCTATAATGGGTCTAATGAGTGATGAGTAGAGGGGAACTATGACCTCTTTTTTTCTAGATGAGAATCCTTTTGTGATGAGATGAGCCACGTAGAAGGATTTCCTGACCACTGTGGCGATGTGATTATCAAAGGAGAGACTACTGTCCACCTGTGTCCCAAGGTCTCTTATCACATTTTCAGCATTAAGTAGACTACCAGCTATGTGGTAGTTCATGGGTACAGAGATTTTACCAAAGGGGATGACAGTACACTTTTTGGCATTGAGCTTCAGGCCATGACTTTGACACCAGGTATCTGTCTCAGTGAGGCCCTTTTGTAGTTTGTCCACATCGTTAGGAGTTTCGATTATGGCTCCTAGTTTGCAGTCATCTGCAAACTTTGTTAATAAAGACCTTCTGTGTTGGCCTGCACTTCAGAGAAGTAGATACCAAACAGGAGAGGACCCAGGACTGAACCCTGTGGTACTCCACTTGTCACTGGTCTGATGTCGGATTTGGAATCCGCTACTTTCACAGTGTGGGTTCTGTCCGTGAGCCAGTTGGCAACCCATCTTGAAACATAGGGATTTATACCTAGTTTAGTGAGCTTATCTATAATTCCAGAGTGGGGGATGGTGTCGAAAGCCTTGGTGAGATGTAGATAAGCTGTGTGAACCATTTTACCCTTATCTATAGCTTTGGTGACTGCTTCGAAGAAGTCAATCAGGTTCAGGAGACATGATCTGCCTTTTACAAATCCAAACTGGGTAGGGTCCAGAGTTTGGAGATTACCAATGTCTTTGTTTTTGAGTTCCACGATGATATGTTCCATAGCCTTGCAGACCAGGCTCGTCAGGCTAATGGGGCGGTAGTTCCCAGGGTCCGTCATGGCTCCCCCTTTGTGAAGTGGGATAACTGTCGAGGTGCGCCATTCAGTGGGTACAAAGCCTGAGATGAGGCTATGATTGAACATGGTACTTAGGTAGGGTGCCAGTTCATTCTGTAGTTCGTGTAGAACTCAACCTGGGATATTGTCAGGACCCATGGATGCTGTGTTCTTGGCTTTGGAGAGTGTGTTTTTTACCTGTGCAGCCATGATTATAGGAACTCTGCATTCTTTCGGTATAGAGAGATGGGCCCTCTAGGGGGTGAGAGGGGGGTAAAGTTAGCACTGAACCTATCTGCTAGGATGTTGGCAATATCCCATACTCTGGAACAGACTACCTATCTATGTCAAACAGAGCTCCTCATTAGCACTCTTCAAGAAAAATCTTGATGATTGGATGGGAAATGGGAAATTCACCCCGGGGATCACTTCTGTGGCTCTGCTCGACAGGGGCACAGGAAAATAATTTTCTTGGGTGGCGAAAGCCCAGGTACATTTTTTGGCTAGGCTTGTATGGGCCCTAGGGCCGATAGCCTAGTACCTACCTATGAACCTATGAACCGCTACAGAGTTCCTGGTTATTTTTCTTGTCATAGGTTCCCTACGTTTGGTGACATCACTTTTTACTTTCTGTTGCCTAGGTCATTGTGCTAAAAGTTTTTGTGCTCCGGACATATTATCAGAAGATAGTTGCTTAACAGCAGTTGTTGTAAACTCATGCATATTATATTGATTCTCCCTTATTTTTTTCTTTAGACTCTGCATTCATGCCTCTGCTTGTTCTGTGAGATTCCTGTTATTCTGTAATATTTTAATCTTTATCAGCTCCTCTAAGTAATTCCTATTACTTCTTGACCATGTCCTTTTCTCTTGTATTTCTACCCTATTTTTAAACGGCATTTTCATTTTATCCCGCGTCTTCTGTGTGGAGACATGCGTGAATGGGCATGCCTTCATTGAAGGTTGTGCGTCAGGGCTGGCAACTCGGCACGTAAAAATCTACTGCCAATCATTAGTGGACCGGAATTCCGCTGTGGCAACCCCAAACCGGGAAAAGCCGAAAGACACAACAACAACATCATTTTCATTTTATCCCACTCACTAGCTATAACTTTTTAAGATATTTCTATCTTCCCTAATAACTCTGAAATAATTTCCACTACTCATTCTTTAAATTCCCTTCTTTTTAACTGGCAGGTGGGAAAGCGCCAGTGTCTTGTTTTTATTTTATTATCCAGTAGGTTTTTCTTAGTTTTTATTGGTGCATGATCTGAAATAGATTTTAGATATGCGTCGAAGCTTTCAGTTAAATGCACATGTTCCTGCGAAATATAATTTCTGTCTTTTGTAGCCTAGTTATTATACCTTGGGGAATAATATGTAAATTCTGTCCATGTTCCTACTGTTGAGAAAAACATCGTCCATACCAAATATTTTCATAAATGTCTTCTGAATGCTACCATCTTTTGTTTTAGCTTCCCTTCAGGGATTCCTGAGACATCCTCACTATTGCAAATCAAACTCCTGTACCACCTATAAATAATATTCCCTACTGAAAGCTGATTATTTCTTCCAAAATGTTCTTAAACCCCGTAACATCAATTTTTAGTGGAATATAAATACATGTCAGTGTAATCCTCCTCCATTGCCAATAACCCTTTACTACCACAAATCTACCATTATTGTCAGTTTTCCCCTTTTATCACTATTTGAGACCTTCTAGCAATTGCTGTAATTACTTCCCTTTACCTTTGTTCTGATATTCTGCTGAATATCCATTCTTTGTCCAATTCACATGCTCATTTCTTTCCAAATGTGTCTCCTGCAATATTACTATTTGCACTCTGCATTTCTAAATATAATTCAATAGTCTTTCCTTTTTTCTATACCTGTAAGGCCATTTACATACCAGAATCAAAATACTCCAGATCCACCAATAAGTGCCACGCTACCAGTTAATAAAAATCCAATTTATTGAGACACTAAGACGAACTTCTCCAAGATCAAACAAACATAAATTGTGTATAAAATATGCAACTTAGTTAAGCGCTTTCACCCATCACAACTGGGATTCCTCAGTTCCGGAGTATTTTGTTGCTGTGATCAGTCTTCTTTTGGATTATTCTGTTGTCGACTACATACCAGAACCATATGGATAGCATAGCCATTATGATATAAAGCTATTATTTGCACTTATTATACATGACAGTTTTTTTGAATGTGCATTTCCAGCTTTCAAAACAACACGCATATCAGCACATAAAGCCGCATCTCATGGATCCTCTACTTCTAAGCCCATAATGCAAGCCACCACACAATCCAACATTCTGGTCATTGGAGACTCCATTGTGAGACGCAATGATGTCCTTCCCACCAGGCTGAGTAAGGAGAACGTCATGGTCAGTTGCTTAGCAGGGGCCAGAATCTGCCACATTATGCGCACACTCATGTCATTGGACCATAAATATCAGTATGACTCAGTCATAGATGATGTTGGTGTAAATGACCTGAGATGTATCTCCGTAGACTATATGAAGAGAGACAACATGGAACTCTTGGAATATGTGCCTCAGACTGGTATAAGCCAAGCACTGAACAGCATTTTACTTTCTGCAAAGATGATGCCACAAGATGACTGACTTTAATAATTGTCTTAGTTTCTGGTGTCATAAGATCTTAGGATCATTGAAGGTTACTAGGCTAATGGCCCTGGGGCCCTTCCAAGCCTAGCCAAGAGTTTATCCCCAAAAAGAAACCTCATTCAGCACCTGTCGCCCCTGTCAATGAGGGACACAAGTGGAATCCCTGGGACAAATTTGTGGTTTCCCTTCCACTCATCAAGGTTACACTTGAAGAGGGTCAGTGAGATGCTCTGTTTGACGTGTATGGGAAGTCTATTCCAGAGATGGGGCAGCCTCTGGGAGACAAACCTGTCTCTTCAGCAGGTTTTGTTGATGTCGCATATTAGATTCAGGCCTTTTGAGCTGGTAGTGCATGAGGAGTTAGCCTTACAGATATGGAGCAGCTTTAGTAGAGCAGGGCCCGAGATTACCTTGTAGGCAAAACCCAGATAACCTCTGAGCAATCTGTATGATACCGTGTAGAGTGATAGTGATTTGAGCCTGTCAGCATAGGACAGGTGTTGAAGACCATGGATGCTCTTTGTGAGGTATTTCAGTGGCTTTTCCAGTTGGTGCAGATGTTTGGAGAGGTATATCCCAAACGGGGAGTTATACTCAATTATTGGTCTGATTAGGGATGGGTATAGAGAGGTAATAACCTCCTTTTTTCTGGATGCAATCCCTTTATTTATGAGATGAACCAAGTAAAAGGCTTTTCTGACCACTGCCACTACATTATGGTCGAATGTGAGGTTATTATCAATCAGTGCCTAGGTCTGTCACCACAGGTTGTGTGTGCTTAGGGGTTGCCGCTGATGTCATAATCAACAGGGGATGTGTTTTTGCCGAATGGTTTAATGATACATTTTTTTGCATTTAGCTTGAGGCCATGGCTTTGGCACCAGTTGTTAGTCGTTGTGAGACCCTCTTGCAGTACGTTAACATCATTTGGGGAGTCAGTGACAGCACCCAACATACAGTCAACTGCAAACTTGGTCAGTCACAGGCCTTTTGTCTTTCCCTGGACCTCTGAGAAATAGATGCCAAACAGTAGGGGTCCCAGGACAGATCCTTGGGGAACTCCACTAGTGACAGGTTTGTTATCAGAGGTGGAGGTATTTGACTTTGAGGGTCCTGTCGGTGAGCCAGTTGGCCACCCACCTGATGAGACAGGGATTTACACCAAGTTGTGTTAGCTTTTCGATGATGCCCGAGTGGAGGATTGTGTCAAAGGCCTTGGTCAAGTCAAGGTAAGCTGTATGCACTTACTTTCCCTCATCCAGGGCCTTGGTAACAGTCTCAAAGAAGTCAACCAGGTTCAACAGGCAAGATCTGCCCTTGGCGAATCTGAACTGGGTGGTTTCAAGTGCTTGGAGATTGCCTATGTCCTTGTTTATGAGATCCATAATAATACGCTCCATAGCTTTACAGATCAGACTTGTCAAGCTAATGGGGCAACAGCTTCCAGGGTCAGTAGTGGCACCACCTTTGTGCAAGGGGATGACAATGGCAATTTTCCACTCTGCTGCGATTAAGCTGGTACTTAGGCTGTGGATGAATAGGGTGCTCAATGGCAAAGCCACTTTTTGCTGGAGATGGTGCAGAATGCATTCTGGGATACTGTCAGTTCCCATGGTAGCTGTGTTCTTTGCCTTGGATAGAGCTTGTAACACTTGATCTACGGAGATGTGAGGTGTGGGACAAGTATTGGGGATGTCAAAAGGGCCTTTGGGGGGACAGGAGGTGAAGTTTGCACTAAACCTATTTGCTAGCAGGTTGGCTAAGTCAGCAGGATCAGTGTAAATTATTCTGTTAACTACTAATTCAGAAGAAACCTGGGCTTTGCAATGGAGGTTCCTGATTTAACTGAAGAAGATTTTATGGTTTCCCTTTGTTATGGAGGCTAGTTTTTATTCATAATTGGCCTTGAGGTTTTCACTAGTGATCTAATTTGCTTGTTAAGGCTAAGGAGGTTGTTTTTCCAGTTTGGAATTTGTTCCCTTTTACTCTTGGACAACAGTTTCTTCATTTTGTTGTAAAGCCTGTTGATAGAGGATGTCCACCAAACAGGTTTATTTTTCCTTGAGGAGCAGGTTTTAGTTCTGTTGGGTATGGCTGAGTCCATGCAGTTGTATAGATGCTTTTATACTGCATTGGCGTACTGTTCAGCATAGTTGTCTGCATCTTCTGAAGGGGGCGGGGGTGTGAAGCCACAGATACTCTCCCTTAGGAGGTTGTAGTCAGCTTTTGAGAAGTTTTTTCACTTGATTATGGCTGGGGGGGGGGGGGTGTTGGGTGGGAGAGAAATTTTGAATGAGACAGTCCAATGATCTGATCTCACCAGGGAAGACCATACTATGGGAGTGGTGCATTGGTCACCCATGTTGGTAAGAACCAAGTCCAGAATGTTATTTCCCCTTGTGGGGGATGAGATGAGCTGGTCTAGTGCGTTAGAATTGATGAAGTCGAGGAATCGTTGAGAGAGTGCATTAGTGCAAGAATAGTTCACCCAGTCTATGGTGGGGTAGTTGAAGTCACCAAGGATCAGGATGTTAGGGAGTACCTTGATGGAGTCAAGTAGATCCAGGTAATAGGAGTGGGTGTCCTGAGTCATGGAGGTGGGTCTGTAGCTATAACTTGGATGGGTGTCTTGCCAACTGTCAGTTGTACCTGGAGTAGTTCCAGTGCGTCATGATGGCAAACCAATCTGGAGGTGTGCCTATCCTTAATGAAGATAGAGGTACCACCACCCTAAGTCTTCCTGACCTCATTTTGGGGTTGGAATGTGTGGAATGAGTATTATTCTAAGGAGGTGCAATATTTGTCAAGCATAGAAGGCGATAGTCAACAGACCACATTGCTTTGCCAGGGATGGTCTTCACCTCTCCCCTCTAGGCTTTCAAATATTAGCTAAAACATTTTCCTGCCCCATAGAGCCTTTTTCGACAATGCCAAACTAAAAGTACTGCCAACACAGCAAATCAAAACCAAAAAAATCTAAAGATGTTACTGCTCAATGCTAGGAGTCTAAACAAAAAACACCACTCTTCACCATAGAGAATGCACATGTTTGTGCAGTCACTGAGACATGGTTTAAAACAGTGGAGAGCACACCCGACAGTAAAAGGTTATAATGCCTTCGACACATTTAGACCAGCTACTATAGAGACAAGAACTAAAGGTGGAAGTGTCTCGATCTACATCAAAAATAAATGTACCACAAGGCTGGTCAGACAGGACAATGCACTTGACTTCCCCACATTCAAATACCATAGGCAAAATTCCATACCACTTCTTGCAAATTATAATCTCCCCTCTGTGGCCTAGGAAACTTATAACGTATACTTAAACTTATTGGAAGCACTCACCATCCAACCTGATACTTTATTCCTGGATGACGTTAATTACCCCACTATTAACTGAGAATCATATATGACACCAAATTTACAGGCACAGAGATTACTGGATTTTGTAAACACAAACTCCCTGAAGCCCAAGCTAAGCCTGGAATATTCAGAAACTACTCTAAGGTTAACTTCCTACTGTTAAGTGATAACCTGGCAGAATTCCAAGCCCCCATAAACCCTGAGAACACTGCTGCCTGTGCAGAACTGTTCATAGAAACCCTATACAAGCAAGTTAATAGCTGCAAAGAGACAGCTATACCCATCAAGTAAGAAGTACATAACTAACTCAAAAAACAGCCACCCTGGTAGAATCACAAACTCAACAGGCTGTATAACAGAAGGAAGAAAATCATGGCAAAAATTAGGAGGTATAGCACCCAGCAGAATAAAAGCAATCTCATCAAATTAAACAAACAACTCAGGGGACAAATAAAGTCTACCAAAGCTACATTTTAGGTAAATTTGGCCTTCCAGGCCAAGAACAACCACAAGGCATTCTTTAGCTATATCCACAACCTCAAAAGCAATACACAATTATATGCAGAGCTCATTGTTAATGGAGCCACCTATACTGGGCCAGAAGATATATGGCAAAATTTCAAGCCCCCCCCCCCCCCGACAAATTGAGCTTCAACTTTACCCCTCTTTCTCCCTCAACCTTCCCTCAGGAAACATCATCAGATATGACTCCCCTTGCTATCACTAGGGAACAGGTTGTTAATGCGGTCTCTAAAGCCAAGAACACTGCATCAGTGGGCCCAGTCAGTATATCAGTATACCTTCTAAATAGCATGAAACATGACCTGTCATAGCCTCTAGATCTGCTATTTAACTGTAGCCTCCAAACAGACGTCATGCCTCATGAAGGGAGAACAGCAGCAGGCATCCCTCTGCACAAAGATGGGCCATATACAGACCCCGGAAACTACAGACCCACCAGTTTCACTAGTCTCATATGCAAATATATAGAAAGAGTTATCATGGAACTGATCAGTAATGACATAGGAAGCCTCCAGACACTGGATGCAACCCAATTTGGTTTCATCAAAGGCAGGTAATGCCTGCTTAACCTGGTGGGCTTCTTTGAGAAGGTCATCAAAGCAATGGATGATGACAAAATAGTTCGCACTGCATACCTTGACCTGGCTAAGGCATTTGACAAAATACTCCACTCGAGGATTGTTGACAAACTCAAGAGGTTAGGTACAAACCCTTATATTACCTGGTGGATAGCCAGCTGGCTCCCAGACATGACCTAGGAAGTTAGAAATGAATTTACCACTTCTACAAAGAGGCCCGTCGCAAGCAGAGTCCCTCAGAGATTGTTCCTAGGACCACTTCTTTTTGGCATTTACTTCACTGAAGTCAAGGCCAATGTCAATGGCCTATGGCTGACTAAGTTTGCAGATGATTGCAAATTGGGAGCTGTCATTGAATCCCACACTGACACAGATGTTCTCCAGGAAGGGCTGACACAGACAAATAACTGGTGTCAGAGCTATGGACTAAAATGAAATGTCAAAAAATGCAAAATGGTACCCTTTGGGAAATCATCCACCCCTGGTAACTATCAAATTGACAAAATACTCCTAACAGTTAACTGAGTAATCGGACTTATCCATACTCTGTTTCTTGTTAGTCCTGTCACTCTCTGGGTCACAGGTGGGATATCAGACTTCACTCGAGCCCTCTGGATTACCACTGTTGTTAGTAATCAGAGACTTGGGGACACATATAGGGAGTAATCTAGTCTTTGACCCTCAAATAAAGGTATGCCATCTAGGTCCAAGGAAGTCATTGTTCCACTGTATTTGGCATTCATCAGACTTTTCATTGAGTAAAATGCCCCCTTAGGTATGCAGCACCTAACCAGGCATATCTAACAATTGGAATGTCCACAGAGGTTCCTCACTCAAAGAATACAGGCCACAAGTAGCATGTCCTATGCAGACCACCTCAAGTCCATATCCATGTATTCTGTCTCCTACATGCTGTTGAGGGGAGATCTATACCTGGCATACAAGGCATTGTCAAATACACACCGATGGACTTCCTGCATATCTGCAAAACAAACAGCACCAGAATTACCCATTCTAAAGGCTGAAACCTTGCCTGTGATATAAATAGGACCTGCTAGAGGGAGAGGTATGTATCGCAGAGACTGCCCCCTCTCTTGAACAGGTTCCCCATCTGTGTGAAGCAGAGTTCCTCTCTAACCCAATTCAAGTATAACTTGGACAATTAGACTGGGAGAAGGAAACTCATCCCTGATTTGGCACCTGTATTTGTAAAGAAAACAGGCAGCCTTTAAATGGTTCATCTCCCAGGTACTGGCTTGTACATGTTTCACTTCCTAAGTCCCTGCTTACACTTATCAAGGGTACTGGAACTTTACAGAGATTTGGGATGCATGGCTAGGCTTGAAAAGGCCCTTGTGATCATTAGCCTAATAAACACCTATAAACCCATGAACCTATTATGTTACTTGTGCATGTTAAGGTTACACTTATCAAAAGTACCAGAACATGTCAGAGATTTGAGATGCATGCCTAGGCTTAAAAAGGCCCCTTTGGTTATTAGCTAAATAACTGTGAACCTGTGAACCTATTATGTTACATAAACATGCTAATTTTGGCAGGCTGATTATTTATGCAGTTCTTTCTTCTGATCTACATTTGAACCTATGTCACATTCTTCAAGACGTTTTAATTTAATGACGGCCCTGAAACGAAAAAGCTCAATACATTTTCACAACACCCCATTCCCTATTAACTTAGAACAAACACACAAAACTATGTACATCTTCAAAACATTAAGTTTAACCCTCCAGATAGGAACAATTGCCCCATATCGACAGCTGCACCCACAGGAATTACCAAACCTAAACTTAAGGTTATCCATGCTAAAGTGCACACTGCAGCCTATGTTCTCACTTACACTGATTGCTGTCTGTTCTTTCCTTTCTCTGTTCTCCTCCCAGATGTGAAAAATAGCTTGTATGCTTTCAGAAAACATTAACTTTTAGCCCTATGAAAAAGTGCACTGCCTATCTTTAAAACTACATTGTATACTGTTCTATTAAATGCATTAAAACATTAAGGCTGCTAGGGAGGCTGCTGACCCCACTCACTTCCCATAATTTGAAACTTCATTTTCCACTGAATTGGTTGCCATTGTATCTTCAGACTCTACATCCCACAGCAATGGATGTTCAGATCTCTCAAAACCAACTGCCTGTACCTGCAGACAGCCTGTATCCATGCAAAAACAGTAAGCAATCAGTCTTTGTCAATTTTACTCAGAGCAGAATGTGCAAATGCTTTCAGCTATAGACTTTGCGACTCCCACTGAACATTTGCTAATTGTCAAACACAAGCTACTGTTGATATAGGAAACTTAGCATGTGTTATGGTTTTCATTATTTTATGTTATTTGTCAAGCCCACTCGCTTACAAAAACACTTGCTTATAGCTTAAGCCAGCAGCACTAATCTAGATTTTTCATGGCCCGGTTTGGAACATACACTAAATGTGCCCTCTCAGTTAGCAAATACTGTTGTGGAATACCAGTCCAGTTGCTTATTTGTACTTTCATAAAATTACTATAGTCCTTTCCTTCCAGTTTCTCTGATATAGCAGAAAATTTCTAGTCTTTTCCTGTGTGCTTTGTCTTCTAACTCTTTTTTTTTTTTTTTGAAGTAGCTGTTCTTGAGAAATTTCATACTTTTCTTCATTTCGACCTCTAATTTTTGCAGTTTTCTTACTTCATCTGAACAGCTTTCATGGTAAAGCTGAGATCTAAAGTATACCAGTCATCATATTCCCATTGCTGAGCATTTCAGGTATTTCTTAAGATTTGCTGTATCTGTCATATACTATCAGTTCTCTGTTTTACCTTTAAGACTGTCCACAGCAATAAGAGTATTCCCAAAATGCCTAACTCCATAAATTGCTTACTGTAGGCTTCAAGGCATTAACATTTATTAACATTTTTCCTTATTTGGGCTGTTTTCTTATTTTTGTAGACTTTTTTTCAGTTGTCAAAATTTTTAGCGACTGTTTGGGAACTTGTACTCAATCTCAGTTTTCAAATAAACTTTCAAAGATCTTCTGTCAACCCTTTTCACATAATAGTTTTCCTTGGATGTTTGTTGGCATCTGCCTTGGAAAGAGCCTTGGTAAAAGCTCTGTGGGATCCCTTAAGCTATAAGAAGCTCATAAATATCAGAACGGTATTGGCAGCTGTCAGTGCTTTGAAGGGTTTGTAATAATCTCTGGTCCCCAAGACCTCTGCAAGTATACACAAACAATACTACAGTGGTGTGGTACATAAACAGGGGGGAGGGTGCCAGAACTTTAAACAACACCACTAATGAACAGAAAAAGTGCACCAAATACCACACAAAAAAACAGAGCCAGTTTACTCCACTGAACAAGAGTTTAATAGAACACTCTAGTGCCTCGGCAACTAATTCCTTCCAGGAGTACAAAATAAAGCACATACCCATAATTCTTATATAATTAAAACCTCCAGTCATTTAAACAACTAAACACATTGATCACATTAGTCAAATGAGATTTAAATTAAAACCTATCATGTGCATTCAGTGTTAAGCCCACTTGGATTTAAAGTACAAATTTTTAAAATATAAACACTTTCCTTATACAATAGTCTAGTTTTTACATTTGAATCATCTACATCACAATTAATTTGTTCTAAAATACTAGCCTTAAGCAAAGAAATATCACTGTTATGAACTTGCTTAAAATGCATAGCTACAGGACTAGTAATTTTTTGAGATCTTATATCCCTAACATGTTCCTGCAGTCTTGTTCTAAAGGCTGTTTTCATCTCACCTATATAAAAAACACCGCAGGGACATTTAAGAGCATAAATAACATTATGCTCTTAAATGTCCTCGCGGTCTTAAGAGCATACTGTTATTTATGCTCTTAAATGTCCCTGCGGTATTTAAGAGCATAAATAACATTATTTGTATAGCAACTATAATAACTCTTAGGATAAAATTAAAATCCGTTAATATATCTAAAAAAATCAACTAAATAACTACACACTGAACATTTAGAACAGGCAAAAGTACCCTTAAGTACTGATTTTTACATAACTTGTCCACAGGTCTAATACATTTATTATGGACTATAATATCCTTGATGCTTCTTCCTTTAGAAAAAGAATAAGTGGGGTAAATACATAATACATTTTTGAATTCCTTAAACTTAAGCAGAAAATGCCACAGTTGTCTTATAATATTCACCTGCTTATCAGAAAATATATTATGCAAACTAACTGTGAAAATCTGTTTACAAACAAATTTTCCTTTTATCCCAGTCTTAGCAATTTGCTGCCTATTATCTACAGTATTATTATTTTTATTTTTATTTTCATTAAACAATGAACAGTTCAAGTTGTCCAAAGCTTCCTTAATATCATTTAAAGAATATCTTCGCCTTCGAAACATGTTAATTCTAATACACATTTCTTCATACAGCTCTAAATTGTTACTACAGAGCCTGTGCACTCTCAATAATTATCCATAAGGAATATAATTCAATAAATGGGGTGGATGACAACTAGTTTTATGCAAAAAATGATCACTGTTATTAAATTTCCTATGTATCCTAGTTGTTATCCCTTTACCAACCACTCTTGTCAACACTACATCCAAAAAAAATCTTGACTCACCACACTGGAGTCAAATTTCATGCCAAATCTTTTATTGTCCAAATCTTTAGTAAAGGAGGAGCCATATCTATACCTCCTTTACACAAAAAGCTAAATAATCTATAAACCTGTGGAACAAAAGTACACGTTGAGTAAAAAAATAATGCCTATATAAATAATCAGTTTCATATCTACCCATAAATAGGTTTGCATACATGAGGGCAAAGAAAGCCCCCATGGCTGTACCTGTTTTCTGATGATAAATGTCTCCGCAAAATTCAAAATAATTATTACTTAAGCAAAAATCCACTAATTCAATTATATAACTACTAACTGGGCTGTCCCCTAAAAAGAATGTCAAAGCTTCTAAACCATCCTTATGATAAGTAGAAGTGTATAACTTTTGACATCTATAGAAATGCAGTATGTCCCTTTAATTCATGTTACATTCTCTAACTTCTATAAAAAATCAAAAGTATCCTTAATAAATGAAGATAACTTCATTACATATGGTAGCAAATAATTATGAAGGAACTTACCTATATTTTTTAAAAAAATAATTAGATGCCAAAATAATCAGTCTACCATGTGGTCTTTGCATATTCTTGTGCAATTTTGGGAGACAGAAAAAACAGGCAATAGAACAATTCTCATTATAAAGTTTCTTACTTATGTCATTTTTAGTAAAATATCCTAGTCTGTAGCCTTTAGATAACAATACCCGAAAATTCACTTTTGCACTAACATATTTTTGTAAAGGGACTCTTTCATAAGTATCCACATCATTAAGATGATCAAAACACATTTGCATATATTGATTAATATGCATAACAACCAACTTATTGCCCTTATCTGAAGGCTTAAAAACAAGTTCCCTTTGTTGCCCAAGTTCTTTTAAGGCCTTCCATTCAGTTTTAGATAAATTATAAGAAATAGCGTCTTTGTTTTCCATAAACTCATTATATGTTCTTTACAAAGAAAAAGTCACAGTAACAGAGAATTGCTTAACACCTTCGTGTATATATGGTGGAATAAAGTCACTGTTATGGTTAATACAAGAAGTGTCTAAATAAGAATATGCATTTAAATCATCTGAATCTGACGCACATGTATAAAAACTCTCATCAAAAAATTCTCATCAAAATCATAACTATCATCATCCAAGTTACTACATAAACCATCTCCATTAACATCTTTTGAAAAATGGTTTAACAAATGTAATTTTCTACACATTCTAAAAATGTCCATTTTAATAACATACAACCTGGGTAAAGTCGTTGGTATGAATTTCAAAACCTTATTAAGAACACACAACTGCACATAGTCCAGAGAAACATTAGATACATTTACAATGCTGTTACTCACACAACATTCTTCAAAAACGGCAGCATCAGTTCCATTTAACCCTTTTGTTATGCTGCTGCTAAGTTCCCTTATAATTATTTGTCACTGGTCATGAAACCCCTCTCCTGGGCTTTGTTCTGCTTCTGAATTCCTTTTTCCGTTCCAAAAGTTGTTACTCATATATTGCAGTTTTTGAGGCGGGGGTAATGGTGGATACTGAAATTCATCAGTATCCTAGTCCGTAGAGCCTCTGGAAGTGTCAGAAAGCGGCTTGCATCTACTGCGTACAGATTCATTACTTCCCTGACGAATGAGTACCTTGTGATTTCCTCTGTTTTTTTCGTGTGGTATTGTGTGCCAGAACTTACCTCCTCTGCACATTTGCTATGATACACTAGCAGGTAGCATCTCAGATCATTTTGATTCCTCAGGCATCATACATTCTGTCAGAACAAAACTTAGTTGCAGACAAGCTCAGCAGGACCACGACAGACCTCCATGAATGGAAACTTCATCTTGCAGTCTTCCGAGCATTGATCCATTTGTTGGGAGTACCTCAAGTAGATCTGTTTGCCTCCCTTCAGAACAGAGAACTAAAGAAATTCTGCTTCAGGACTCCTTGCAAAAAGGCCTGGAAGACAGATGTTTTATTATTGCCATGGAAGGGAATACTCCTGTATACTTTTCCACCCTTTCTACTGATATCCAGGGTTGTTCTAAAGATCTAAAAGGACGCTTACATAATTGTGGTGGTGTCTCCCTTTTGAACAAGGCAACAATGGTTCTTCTTTCTTATCAGTTTGGCTAAGGTCAATTATCGGAACCTTCCCCACAGACTGGATTTACTCACGCAGGACATGGGCAATTTGATACATTCCAGTCTAGAAACTCTTCAATTAATTGTCTGAATTATATCATTTTGGCACCTTTTTT
This sequence comes from Protopterus annectens, assembly GCF_019279795.1. Classification (NCBI taxonomy): domain Eukaryota; kingdom Metazoa; phylum Chordata; order Ceratodontiformes; family Protopteridae; genus Protopterus; species Protopterus annectens. The sequence continues at coordinate 345,793,533 of NC_056735.1, forward strand.
TGCTACAGACATGCAGCAGGCACTAAAGGAGGTGAGAAAACCTGCTACTAGAATATCATATATGTGCAAGTGGAAAAGATTTTCATGTTGGTGCTGGTCAAAAACCTGGGATCCTCTTTAGATTCGGTTGCCTCAAAATAAATTTGTTGACCATTTCTGCTCCTGTGCCCTAATATCATTCACACTGCTGCAATGGTATATGGTTTTGTACCTGCACAAACCACATTGGCAGATATCCAGTACACAGAATTCCCTTCTCTGTCTCCATGTGACAGTGGCTCAGCTAAGCATCTCCTATCAGAGAAAGCTTAATTTCTGCTACAGGAATTCAGCCTTTAAGTACCAGCTGTCGGAATCACACAGTTGAATCTCATCAGCAGCCTGCATTGGTGAATTTCAGCTTCCAGACTCAGATAAGATCCCTTTGAGAACTTCCTTTCCTCTTTATTATTATATAGTATTGATTTCTTTCTGTTTTACTTTAAAAAATGTGTGATATCTTTTTATTTAAATATACTTGCGATTTTCTATTTTCTTCTGCTGTTAACTTCTCTGGGAATTATAACCTACTACTGTGCTGTTTGTATGCTTAATACTGCTTTTAAGCAAGAATAAAAAAATGCCAACCAAGAGAGGTAAAGCAGCAAGAAAGGATAGTTGTGTAAAATCTTACCATAACCATAGATGTCCTTCTCTACTATATGCTGCAGTATTCATCACATTGGGGAGTTCACCTCTGGCTGACTCGTATGTCTGGCCAGTATACAAAAGTCTAAATGTTACTGTAAGGTACATGCAACACCACGCATCATCTCGCATAAATTCGTCCGTTAGGAGACATTGGGTATAAAGTGGATGTCAGGACGTACCAATCTCAGAACTGAATGCTGCCAAGCACCAGCCTGAGCCTAGGTAAGAAAATGAGTAATCAGGGGAACATGCAAGCATCAGGGGGAAGGGGGGTAAGTAATACTGCAGCATATAGAAGAGAAGGAAGGTTTACTATCATAATGTCGACGATCATTTTTATTTTGAACTAAAACATCGATTTGTTTACTAGACATTTGACATTCGCGAGGGTGTAAATGTCGAACATAACCCAGTAATGTCGATTCACCATAATTTGACATATACTGTTTCCCCTACACCTATCTGAAATGGAACAACAGTTCTTGTTGTCAGCAGTACGAACATAGTACACAACACTAAACTTTACATTTTTGCAGAGGGGCAAGCCACCCTGCACCGCCCCACACCCCCTGAAAATTATATATTCCAACTCCGAGATTGCACTACAGTGAAGAAAGGGATGAATTTCCCAAACCATACTGTACCGTGATCTCTGATAATAATTTGAGTTCATATCGGTGAATTCACAGTGCATTCCCTAATATGAACTTTCGATATGGAGATGTTCAGCAAGATGGACATTCAAAAATCCAAGTTTCGAGTGTTCCATCTGCGAAGTATCACCTTTCACAGTTTTCATAGTAAACCGAGAAGGACATCTATGGTTATGGTAAGATTTTACACACCTATCCTTTGTCCTTCTATTCATATGCTGCAGTATTCATCACAGTAGGAAGAATGCCAAAGCTCCTGCTTAGGGGAGATTGGGTGGAGGAGCAGAAGCTTTTTCTACGAAACCATGTAGAATAGCTGTGGTGAACCCTGCCTCCAAGATAGAGGAAGTGTCCAAGCCTTTAAAGAAGGCCCCAGAGAAAGACACTGCTCTGGCAGAATTTGCCCTCACAGAAGAAGAAAGGCACTTACAGTTATGAATTGCTTTAGAAATCCAGGAAGAGATAATTTGCTTGGAAACTGGCTGTCCCAGTGCCCTTGGGTGGTAGGACAAACAGGCGATCAGATTTACAGTTAGGTTTAGTTTTGTCCATGTAGTATCTGAGTTGTCTGTGTACAACCAAAATGTGTAGAATCTTCTCAATGGGGGATTGAGGAGAAGGAAAAAAGGTGGGAATGTTGATAGACTGATTAAGAGATAACTCATTAACCACCTTGTGCATAAAGGAGGGATTGATACACAAAGATACCTTGTTTCCATGGAAGAATGTGAAGGGAGGATTAGACAGCAGAGCGTGCAACTCAGAGACCCTTCTAGTGGAGGTAATGCCCAACAGCAGAACAGTTTTCCATGTGCAAAGTTGCAGGGAAGAGGAACGTGATGGCTCAAATGGGCCAGGGTAAGTTTCTCCAACACAAAATTGAGATCCCAAGAAGGAGGAGCTGGCTTTTGTGGTGGTCTAATATAAAGGACGGCTTTAAGGAACAGTTTACCTTCTAACCTAGAGATTAAAGGAGGTGTCATAGGCAGACAAGCCAAGGTACCTGAAGGGTGAGCTTTCACAGAAGAATAGGACAGCCCACCCTTCATCATTTCACACAGATAGGGCAAAACCACCAGGACATCCACTGACAGTGGTTGTAAATCCTTTTTATGACACCAGATGGAAAACCTCTTCCATTTGGAAATGTAGGATTTCCTACTTTTGGATTTTCTGGCCTCCTGTGGAACTTGAACCACATCCTCTGAAAATAGGTGTCTAAATGGAATTAAAATCCTATTTCCCACAGGGTGACAGCCACATTCTTTGGAAGATGATCAGATTCAAAAACAGAAACTTCACCACAGTACAGACAATCATGTTATTACCATGCAGGTCTAATGTGGTTTCCTTAGCTAAGAGGGTTTTACAGTCCGCTAATCTTGCAGACTGTGCTCGTATTCAGAATTATAAAGGGGTTACCTTCTCTTTAGATCAGTCTATGGTTGCAGATTTTGATAGGGACTCTGACACAGACAGTAGTGAACACTTGTGAGTCCATCCAGTTTGATTCTTTGGAAGGTGATCAGATTCAAAAACCCAGAGAAGTGTTCACCTTCCCACAGATGCTAGCAAGGTTTAGAGATGTATTTAACAGGATGCAGTCTGGACCTACACCAGAGATTGTCATATGATCTCATTGGTGATGAGATACCAAATGTTTTGGCAGTTCCTCTTCCATTACTGACCTTAGAAGATGTCTACAAAACTGCAGGTAAAACTCCTGTTGTTATTGAACCATTTCCTAAAAAGGCTTTCAGGAAATACAAGGTGTACTGTGATCTTTCATCTCTATTTGCTCCTTTGTCAGCTGACCTAGCTCCAGTTTCTCAATCTGCAAACTCTTAACAAGAGGGACTTGGCTTCCTCTAACCATGCACCCCTGGATAAAATTGGCAAGCGGTTAGAATCTCAGGGAAAAAAGTTAGCTCCGTTTAGTAATTTAGTCTTTAGAATTTTAAATTATCAGGGCTTTATATGGAAATTTATTTTGTAATGTGCTTACAGTTTAGATGATTTTTCTTCAACTTTGCCTGTGGAACAGACGTGTGTTATATGAATGAGATTGCTTGTAATCTGACACAGGTTTGTAAACATGCTTTGAATAGTATCTTGAAAGGTGCAGAAACAATTTCTAGAAATGTAGTTGCTTCTGTTGTATTGAAACGTGGTAACATACCTATAATTTTCAGAGGATTTAAAATATAAGATTTTGAATGTTTCTTTAAGTTCTAAATGTGTGCTTGGTCCTACGGCTGCCTAGATTCTCAAATAATGGTATAATAGAGGTGAATAATGTATGTGGTATCTAGAATGTTTCATATTCCCAGGTTCTCCCCTAAAAAGGTGCCCAATTTCAAAGGGCAGAACAAACAAAAATCCCAGCCTAACAATAGTCGGTATCAAAAGGAAATAGCAGGAAGATAATGCTTCCAAACAAAAAAAAAGGAAAAAGAGATTCCTTTCCCAAAAAAGGTCATTCCCCTGCTAAATAATGACTATGCAGAAACTCAGAGCATCCTGTCCCACCTCCCCTTTCCCCTTCCCTCAGGCTTTCACTCAACCCAGCAACCTGGCCACAAATAGTCTTAGACAAATAGGTGCAAAAAATAATTCAGAGAGGATACTCTTGGCAGTTGAGAGAAAATCATCCTACCTTCAGGGGAATCCCTCCACATCCACTAGACTAGACATATCTTTTCTTTCCGGTACACCTTCACAAGTTTCAAGCAGGGTTATAGTTCCAGTTCCTGCACCACAAAAAGGAAAAGTATTTACTCTATAATTCTTTTTGTACCCAAAAAGAAGCTATTGTGGAGACCAGTGTTATATTTGTCTTACCTAAATTCCTTTCTAAAAGTACCCAAATTCAAAATTCTTACCCTGTAATCGGTTCTACTACTTCTCCGTACAACTGTTTCATGGTGACTGTAGATCTGAAAGATGCTTATCATCACATTACAACTGCTCCCAACCTCAAGTTGAACCTACAAAAGTCTTTTCTCACACCTCCACAAAGAATTGTTTTCCTTGGATATGTGATAGTCACAGAAAAAAGAATGGCCTTTCTACCAGAAGACAAAGGCCAGACTTTTCAAAACATATTCAGAAATGTCTGTCTTTAAGAACCTGCCTCCACAAGAGAGTTTTTTTTTTTTTTTTAAATTTTAGGCCACATGGCATCAATGATTCTCATGATACCACTGGCCAGACCACCTGAGAAAGAATCAATGGTACTAAAAAAAATTGTTGGGCCTAGCACCTGGATCCTTTAGAGTTCCAGGTACCAGTGCTATAATTACAGTGGTGGAGGGAGAAGATGTCTGTCAATCCAGGTTTACTGTTCTCTCTCAAGACCCCAGTTCAGTCAGTCCAGAAAGACTTATCAGATTTTGCAAAGGAAGCAGTGTCCAGGGGAGTTCAAGGGCAAGGTGATTTGGGTCCCTAAGGCACTACAAAGTACATAAACATCAAAGAAATGTTAGCAGTGATTCAGACCTTAAAAGTTCTTTACAACTTGTGGTCTCCAGGTCCCATTTTAGTAGGCACAGACAGCACAACAGTCATGTAGTACCTAAACAAACAAGGATATACAAAATTGAACAACTCTGCCAGTTGGCACTGATGGCCTGGGAGCTAGGTTATAGCATTATCTGATGCTTTATGCCTCAAACATCCTGTCAGAACAAAATATAATGTCATACACACTAACCTGATCCTGGATGGATCCCTGCAACTTGAAACTCAGGAAAGTGGTCTTCTAGGATTTGGTCCAGATGTGGGGAACGCCATTATAGAGATCTATTTGCCTCCTTTCAAAACAGACACTTGGAAAAATTTTCTTCCAGACATCCTTGCAGCCATGCTTGGAGGCCAGATGCATTCTTTGTTCCTTTTGATGGGAATGTTTCTTTAAGCATTTCCACCCTTTCCACCAATACCCAAGGTACTTCTGAAGATTCAAAAAGTATTACCAGAGATCATTGTGGGGACACCCCCCCTCTCCTCTTTTAGCCCAGGCAAATTTGGTTATCCCTTTTAATGGAATTGGCCAAAGGCAATTACCACAAGCTTCTTCACACTCTAGATCTGCTAACACAGTATCATGGGTAACTGGTGCACCTCGACTTACAGTAACTGCAACTGACAACCTGGATGAGTTTATCTTGGTACCTTTTAGGCACTTGTTCCATGAGGATATGCAGCAGGTATTGAAGGAGGCAAGAAAACCTGCAACTTGAAAATCTTATGTCCAAAAGTGGAAGAGTTGTTTTAGGTGGTGCCTAACTGATAACAGAAGGCAAGTATGGTGTCTACCCCTCTGGTTTTGAAAGTATTTGTGTGAGCTAGTCAACAATGGCTTACGTTAGTATTTATCATGGTACATCTTACAGCCATCCCAGCTTGTCTGCCCATGGATTCCTCTTTCTCATCTGTTTTTATGCTCAAACAGTTTATTACAGGAGTGTTGCACCTGAGACCCATTTTGAAATCAAATTCCTCCTCCTTGGGATATCAGTTTTGTTCTTGAAAAATTAACCTTATCTCCTATTGAAAATGCCTTTCAGACTGATTTCAGGTTCATCACTTGAAAAACTGATTTGCTTATTCCTCTGACATCTGCAACGTGAGTTTCTAAACTGCAAGCTCTCATGTTCAGCCAACCTAATCTGATCTGATTTTCCACAAGGACAGGGTTGTTTTACGCACTAATCCATCTTTCATGCCAAAAGTTGCTTCTGAATTTACCCCAAATCAAGCCATTAATCACCCCATTTTCTTTCTGGAACCTAAAAACAAAGGAGAGGAGTGTCTGCATATCTGGGTTGTTCACAGGCAGCTCAGTTACTACCTCAACAGAACTATGCCCCTCAGGAAAGCTAGACTAAGAAGGGGAAACCTTTCTTTAAGCACACAATTACTCATAGGTTGTCCTCTGCTATTGTCTTTGTTGCTTCTACAGTAGTAAGTCTATTCCAGCCAAGGTTAAGGCACATTCCACCCTAGCCTTATCCTCTTCCATGGCATATTGAAAAGGAACATTCTACAGGTAGCAGTCTGGTCCTCTGTTCATACCTCTACAAAGCACTGCAAACTGGATTCTTTCTCATGTTCCAGAGCAGGCTTTGCAAGGATCATTCGCCAGTGGCTTCCAGATCCTTATCCTTCCACCTCCCAGGTGGGTAAGCTTTGGGAATCTGTCCATAAGACACGGAGGCAGTATGAATGATGAACATAGTACATTTGCATATGTCCGACTTACCTGTAACAATAGATGTTCAAATTTCACACATTCTCAGTGGCAGCACCCATCTACCATCTCCCTTAATTTATATTTAGTTTAATTGCATCCACTCTTGTTGTTTTGTTGGTTGACTTTGGGTATTTGTGTTTTTTTTTTTTTTGCTGTGACTTGGTTGACTTGAGGCAATTCTTGCCTCTGGTCCTTCTTTGCTCTTTCTACATAGCACTTAAAGCTAGAACAACTGACTTCCAGTGATAGGAGTTAGGCTTCCACTGATGGGAGGGGCTTACCCGATCCCCTCTCACAGGGAATCAGAAGAAGGAATTCTGAGCTGTGGAAAGCTACAAGTTTGTGTTTGTGCAGGCACAAAACCCATATGCCACTGAGGTAGTGTGAAATTCAAATCTCTGCTGTTACAAGTAAGTAGGACTTACACAACTGTACTCTGTATTAATGCTGAAGTTAAACAGTCTGAAAGGGTTGTTACATACTCATCTACCTAGGAAACCGGTGGCATCTCCTTGGGATCTGCATTTTGTGCTTGAAAAGCTTACCTACTCTCTATTTGGACCAGCTCATGAGGCTGAATTGAGGTTATCATCTTGGAAAACTGATTTGCTTATTGCTTTGATATCTGCTAGGAGAGTATCTGAGTTACAAGCTCTTCTGGTGAATCGATCCTATATTGATTTCCACAGGGACAGAGTTTCTTTTAGAACAAATCCTACCTGTATGTTTAAAGTGATCTCAGAGTTTAGTTTACTGTTAAGTAAAGTTATGTTCAGTAAATTGTTAATCTCCCAGTTTTCTTTCCTGAACCTGAGAACAAGGGAGAAAGGATCCTTCACAATCTAGATGACCACAGACAGCTCAGATACTACCTAGACAAAACATTAACGTTCAGGAAAGCTGATCAGCTGTTTGTCTTCTATAAAGGGTAAGAGGACAGAAAAAACAGTTTCAAAACAGACCATTTCCAGGTAATGTCTCATGCTATTACCTTGTATTATACTCACCATAGTAAGCCACTTCCAAGCAGGATTTAGTTTCTTGGATGGCTTTCTGGATAAGGATGGACTTCAGAGATATTCTAGAGGCAGCAACATGGTCCTCTGTACACACTTTTATAAAGCACTTCAAACTGGATTCCTTCTTCAAGTCCAGAACAGGCTTTGTTGGACCCTTCTCCTGAGGCTCCTGAAGTCTTAGTTTATTGGCCTCCTCCATCCCTTCTTTTCTTCCCTAAACTATGTTAATCTACCCATATAGCTTAGGCTACTGTAACAGTGACCTATGTTTCAATTTAGTACAGTTATGTAAGTGAAACAATATAGCAGTAGATGTCCTAACAGATCACTGTTACAGCAGCCTCCTGTCCCACCAGTCCACTTTTCTTGTTTGCATATTTTGTATTGCTGGAGTGTGGATTTGTCCACCTTTTTTTATATATATAGTTACTGTTTTGTTTGTTTCCTAGTATTCTTCTTTGGGGCCTTTACCTCCCTCCTCCACAAAAAATGTTCTGAAGTGTTTTGCACTCCATTTACCCTTTTGGTGATAGCGAAGAACACTGAACTGCAGTAGTGTGTTTGCGTACTGTTTAGAATGTTACAGCATTAACGCACCTTGACAGCTGCTCGCTGTTGCTGTAACAAGCAAAACCTTATCACAAACAATGTTTCATAAAAGGTCATGTCAGGAAAAAAAAAACAGCAAACGAGTTTTAAAAAAAATCAATACTGGTGCTAAGTCTAAGTCGCGGTGGTACAGCGGTAGCATTGTTGCCTCACAGCAAAAGGTTCTCCTGTTCGATTCATGGCTGGAGTGCCTTCTGTGTGGAGTCTGCATGTCCTCCCCGCAGTCAAGTGGCCTCCGAAAGACATGCGTGAATGGGCGTGCCTTCACTGAAGGTTGGGCGTCGGGCTGGCAACTCAGCACCATAAAAAATCTACTGCCAATCATTAGCGGACCGGAGTTCCGCTGTGGCGACCCCTAACCGAGAAAAGCCGAAAAGACAACCAGTACTGGTGCTAAGTGATCCTTCACTTGAAATGCTAATATAAACATTTCTATGGCTGTGCGTTTCTACAGAGTGATCTAGATTTTGTCCTTTCCCTCATAAAATGTTTGATTTCCTGGTAAACTACTGAAAATTACAGTTAGTCAGTGTCCGGCATTAGAATTTCCTACTTCAGAAAATGTGTATTGATTGCAAAGCCTGTTGTACTGTTGACTTTTAATGTCAGTGATTTTGCCTATTTTTTGCCCTGTCCCTCCTGAAAGTTTGTTTTTTCTGGGAAATAACCAAGGTATAGTCAGTCTAGAGTTTAATACTTCTTAATGTTCATAAAATCCATTCTAACATTCTGTTAACTTTTTAAGTGGATTAAAAAAAGCTTCCCAAGTGTTATATTAGTGTTGATAGTAACATAGGCAATGCTGGCATATTCATTCTTAAACGTGGCTTATGGTCCATTGTTTGCCATTATTGCAGCCCTTTTAAGGAACTTAAGCTCCTCAAAGTTGGAGTATGTGGAAGGTGCCCTTAACTTTGGAAAGCTGGCTGGTTGCAGTATGGGAGGATCCATATTGCTTAGGTTACTGCAACAGTCTTCTATTTGAATGTCTACAGTTATGGTAAGTTTTACTTACACAACTGTACTTTCCCCATGCTTTGCTGCTGTAAAGTCTGTGGATACATGCTGAAGTCCCACTCTTTGAAGATATTTCACATCCCAGAAGTCAAAGATTGAAAATTAAGAGTATATGTTCTACACAGTTGTTTGCATTCTCTCAAGGTCCCTTTTTACCTTCTAATGTATTCTGCAGATTTTTTTACTAGGTTGCAGTCCCCACTGATTAACAAATTATCCCTGGATACAATACAAAACCTCATTTAAATGATATTTTATACATGGAGTAAAAAAAAAAAACCTCTTTGTCTTGGTACAACATATAAACATTATCCACAGTCATTGCTCTTTTAAGTACATCCGTATAGCCCTCTACCTTCCCTGTCATATTCTTCAAACATTTTAAGCTTTCTGGACAACCCCAGTCTCTCCAACCTTTTGCTGATTATATATGCCTTTTCTAAAGCCATTTTACTTTCTTGCAGTATTACAATATTTACCTTCCATTCCCTTCATAACTCTTCCAGCTATTTCATTTTAATATTGGTCCCCAACCCCTGTATACCCCTGTAACTTCCTTATAGGATTTGATAAAAATGGAATAATTGAGGAAGCTTCTTGAATGCCCTACCTTCTTCATTTCCTTCACCAATAAAATCTCAGTAGTGGTACTCCCATTATTAGATATTATCTCTGGGAATTTGCATCTTCTAGTCGTATAAGACTAAAGTACAACTCTGAAGCCACTGGCAGAGCAGTGGTATGTCTGTTTAAACATTTTGTTATATAGATTACAATGAGTGTAGAACCATGAAAAAGGAAAGAAAAAAAACAGTGTAATAATATATAAATTACACTTACAAACTCACTAGTTACTACCTCTGTAATCACACTGAAATGCATGCAGAACATACATTCCTCTCTCCCCATGGGTGAAAATACAAAGAATGGATAAAGAAAATGCATTATTTATAGTTTATAGTTGCTTCACTTAAAACATGGAAAGGAGAATGTTCATTTAATGGAAACAATAACAGAAGAATAATATTTTTTTACAACTATTCTAGTTTGTTGTTTATTCCCTTAGAAAAAAATCTATACAGCTGAAAAAGGTTCTGCAAACCACTGAAAGGGACATAGCTCATCATCAGTCAGCAAGTGAAAAACAAAAGGTTTGGCGATAACAGCAACAAAAAAAGCAAACTATCTTTTAAGAGTAGAGATATCTTCAGTGGCTGACTGATGGTTTTATCATCTTGGATGGTGACACTTTGCATGTTGCTGACCTTTTCACCCTCAAAATCCTTCCATAACTTGCTTATATGATATTTTAGTTATTCTCTTGTTATTATTCTGTAATATTTTGATGCCTGTTTTAATGCTTCAATGGAGTATAATAAGGTATGCTATCCAGAATACTCTTCCACAGCATCCTGAATCTGTGACTGGGGCCTTAATATTTGTAAACAGTGCACAGACGCATACAATCACACTGCATGCTGTGTTTATTATGTCACCATTTCGGATCATGATTCATTGGCATGATTCATAGTCCTTGAATGCAGTGTAGAAAGTACCCCTAATTTTTATGAATTGTGCATAGCAGTACATAATACACAGTGGTTTATTAAGCTGTCAAGTGCCCTGTTCATCTGTAATCTCATATGCAGTCATACAATTATTGCATTGTGTTGTGTGACACTGCATATCATAGCAAGGAAAATCTATGTTTACCTTACTAAATAGGTTTAACCTACTTACATCATCATGCCTGTGGTTCATTAAGAGTTCACCATCATTATGCATGGTAGTGGAGCTAGGATCATTACTGTAACATGGTAATAAAGAAATTTGGTGTTGTGTAAGCTCCCACTAATCAGAGCTGAGTAACACCACAGTGTAAGCTGGGAACTCCGTAGTTATGATATTAAATTTGCCTTCACCACAAGGTGCTCACATAAAGTACTTTTTAAACACAGAAATGTTATTTGGCTGTATATACTGTGTAGCATGTTAGCAAACAAAGGGGATTGTTATTCTGCCAAATGCAACACCAACAGTGGTAACATCAAGCCAACTAGAATATCATATTAGAAACAGTGATCTGTTTGGATTGACTTAGGCATTTGACACAGGAGGACACAAATTATTGAACAAATAAGACCAGATTTGAAACAGACTGTCTGGTTGCAGCACAGCTAACATATAAAAAGAGAACCACAGAGTAACAATGCTCAAGAAGGGAAATACTAAAAAGCAAAAACAAGCACTCCAATGTATTAACAAATTAACTGCCTTTTATTGGCTTTAAATTAAAGGTGAATGCTTTTGTCTAAAATATGTAACATCTTCAGAATTTTTTGACATATTTTTCAGACCAAAAAAGTATGTGTTTGATGAAAGCACTGTATTTCCAATTTAGTAAAAGTTCGTGAATTTGCTTGTAGACTAGAATGTTTTTGTTCTAGATAAGGGGAATGTAAAATGGTATAGTTAATATAACACAGTCATTTGAAAGGATGGTGACCAGAAGGATACCACAAGGTTTGGTTTACCATCCATTTTAATTTTCTAAGTCTTTGTAAGAGGCTTTGTAGAAGGTCTGGAAGGAAAGAGTTGCCATTTTGTTGAAAACAAAAAGATACAGAGCAAGGTTAATACAAAATAAGGTGTAAAAAGGATTAGAAGAATTAAAATGATTGGAGTAATTGTCCAAAGCAAGGCAGTTACATTTTAATGTAGTATATTACATCTGGGAAGTAGAACTTTTAGAAAGGAGTATATAACTGGAAGGGAATTTTGCAACTGTAAGAATAAGAAAGTGATCAGATTAATATCACTTTACTATCTAAATATATGCATGTAGCAGGAGTGATGCAAGGGTTTATAGAAAGAAGTTTCAGAGAAAGAATAACAAAAGTTATCCCTCTTGAGATACATTTAATAAACTCTCTCATTTAACATATTGTATGCAGTATCGGAGATGTCATTGTTGTAAGCATATAAACAAGAAAGAGACATTTCAGTGGGGTGTAACAAAATTGTGCACGGTCTGCATCAGGAACCATGTAAAGAAAGACTAAAAGAACATTGTGGGGAGAATTAAGGAAAGGAGTCCTGAGTAAGGAGGTGTGATAGAAACTTTTTTAATCACTTGTGGCATAAGCAAACTTACATTTATATAAAAGTAATCAAACCATATTAACAAATTCACATTTACAAACATTATACATCACACATATATTGCTATATATCCTACAAACTTTTAAGCATCTCATAGTAATCTACTGAGTTTAAGTTAGTACAGTGTTAAGGAAAGAGAACTGCATGACAACAAAATAACACAGCTTGATGGGTATAGTGTGGAAGATTCAGAGATACAAGGAAATATTATTTCACACAAAGGTTGAAAGTAAGATCAACAACAGTAAATTAATTAAAGAATGCACTGGGCATGCATAAACCTGTCCTTTAGTTTTGGAAGAGTATAAACTCTTAGATAAGCAAGATCTGCAGCTTAGCCAATATATAACACAGGCACGTGGCTCCTATCTGGTATAAAAATCAGTGTTTTCATATACATTTCTGAGTACCTTTCACTCCATCCTTCATCTAAATATTATGACAAAGTCATTTTTGAGAATTTGTTAACTCTGGAAATAAATTAGTCATCATGAATTGTTTTCATCCATGACTTAAGCCACAAGGACAATGGTAGATTTAATATATATGCCTACATTTTAGAGAAGCCAATCAATCCGCATGTTTTTTTTTCTTTTTTTTTTTTTTTTTTTTTTTTTTTGTGGTGGGAGGAAACAGGAGTACCTGGAGAAAATCCATGCAGACACAGGGAGAACATGTAGACTGACTCTACACTGACACTGACTAAAAATCAGGATGGAACTGTGAGCAGGATTTAACCACAGGACCTCTATGTAATAGGGAATAATTGAGTGCTTTGCAAGAGTAAGAAAGGTTTAAGCATACAGTCAGTTACTGCATTTATATCATGTGTATCTTTCCACCATATAGATGCTGTTCGGCAACCAGCAGCACTTTTTATTATTCATTTACTACATATTTTCAGAAGTATGTTTGTTTTTTTCTGGAGTGTGTGTGAAAACCCATATTGTGCTGGAAGTGGAAATTCAGTGTGTGGCACTCATGTTGCTCCTCATTTTCATGTCTACCACAAAAACATAATCAACAGGACCTTTAAAGTAAAATATCAAAAAAAATGAATAATGTAACAGTTAATAATTAGCATGCATGTTATAACACTGCTCAACAACTCATGGCTAGCTGTGGTCACATGTTTCCAGCTGGACTGATGCCACTTGACTCCAGTGGCTGCCATCTGCAGGGGTCTCAGAACGTTTGATTACCTTCTGCCAGGGAAAAAAAAATATTGGCTCTGCTGTGCATCACATCGTTTTGCCATTGGCTTGAAGCCAGGTCATATAGCCATGTTCCAAAACATAAGTCTCCCTGTGAGCAAATGTATGTTTTAATGGTGCCAACACAGCATGAGAGAATAGTAAGACCCCAAACCACTATGTAGTTACTTGCTACAGCATCTTGAATGGATTGCTGCAAAAAGATTGTTATGGGACTATGGGACACAGTATAGCGTTACATAATCCACCTCCATCTAGCTAGTAACACCTCAGTTATCACATAAGCCTGCTGAAGTACTTCATTGCAGGACAGCAGAAATATTTGTCACTTATATCCTTCACAATCACAATAAATGACTCAATCATCTTGATTTCCCTTTCTAAATTCTAATTACAGTCTTTTTACCAAGGAGAATTCATTCATATAACATTGCAATGCCTGATGCAAAGGGATCAACTAAGGGTACTAAGCTGACCTTTACAACAAGGCAGCTGTTGTGGAAACAAACTGTAGTGACAGTTGTCATTGCATTGAAAGTGGTTGACACAAACTGCATGCCTAGCAATGGCGGAAGTGTTTCTAAGTGACCATATAGCTTTAATACGTCGGTAAATATATTTAGTGCTATCTATGCTCTCCTGAGCAAATCTTAAATGATAGAAAAAAGAGCAATAATTTCAAGGATGCAATAAACATAATACTGATAAATACTGCAGAAGTTGAGAACACACTGAACTGTTTGGCTACCAGCAAAGGAAGATTATCTCTAATCACTACAGCCCTCCCCACAGAGTACTTGTAAGTTATATATGCATGAATTAATGTTAATGCTTTTAACTGGGCCTAAGTGGCTACTTTAAGAGGGAATTTTGGAGTGAAAGTGCAAGAACTCTCTTCAGTAAAGCTCAGAAACAAATCAGCATAATGATGTGATAGATTAACAGTTGTACAGAATAACACAATGTATAATGTAAACTGAGAGTGTAGTCGGTTAAACACAATAAAAGTATGTAATGTTATGCAAATGGAGTAAAAGCATAATATAATGAAGCAACACAATATGCAAAAAGTGTAGATAGTTACTAAAAGCAACATGCAAAAGAACATTTTCAGGACAATAAAATTAACACTCATAAAAGCCAGGACCAGTGTTTAGCTATTTGGCGATCCCCAGCAAGCTTTAGCTTGGTGGCCGTCCAAGACTGTTCCCACACCATAGTAATATATAATCAGACATTACTTTTGCATAATACATTCATATTATTTATTATGTATTATTTATGTGTGTCTGGAACTGCAACCTTTGAAATCATGAATAGCAGGCCCAGAGACTTTTAGTTGCAGTGTTATTTTGTAACAAGCCTCTGTACCATCATCATAGTGGCAAGTATTGCAGAGAGACATCCAAGCCATAACATTATTTGCAGTTACATGACTGTACCGTGTATCTCAGGCATGCACATAAATAAGAACATTAAGTATGCCACGGTGGACTAGTCCCATACACACAGCACTCAAAAACTCAGTCTACATGCATGTGTGAAATAGTAGCCTAGACTTTTGAAGTGGGTTTTTAAACATGTTGGTGTGTCCTCATGCCCTCTTTAGTTTAAGTTTTGCACCCACCACCTTCTGACTATTGTTTCTGGAATTTGCCTCAGACTTATGCCCAGCCTCCCCTAATTACTGTAATCAGCAGTGTATCACTACTCAAGCAGACTAAAAGCATGCTTTGTAGCCCATTCTAGAGCTATCTAAGACAAGCTCAGCACTTGTCTTAAAAGCATATCCCTTGTCTTATAAGCATTTTCTTTGCAGGTCAAGCACTCCTATATTATACAAATCCCTCACTTGCAAAACCCCCCAGGAGTACCCACTTCCCTGCTAAGCCCTCTACTTTTCTGTCTCATACCAACTCATAATTCTTTCTAGCATGTCGAAGGGTCAGATGCTGGCATCCTCTCCTGCCCAGTTGGTGAATCTGGGAATTCTGAGGCAATGTTACAATTGCCTCATGTACACGGACAACCCTCTCCTCCTCCCACATAACACTAACACTTGCGAGAGATGCAGCTATTTAGCCAAACTGGAGGCTGAGCTCTCTCAACTCAGGACTGGCAAGACCAGGCAGGAGGAGAAGGCAACTACACACACCACAATACAAGTCTCACATAACTCAAACACATAAACACACTAAGACATACTCGGAGGCTCTGAGTAAAAATTTACCTAAACAGCAAAGGCCTCCAAAGCAGACACCCAAGCAACTGCAAACTCAAGACACTACACAAACAACACATAAAAAACAAAATCAGTGTGCAAAGCAGTCACTGCCCTTAAGGCCAAATACAACACCAAACATACTTGTCATAGGTGACTCCATAGTCAGACACACTGACGTCCCACTCACCAGGCTGAACAAGGAGAAGGTCACGGTAAGCTGCCTATCGGGCGCTAGAATCCGCCACATAACACAAGCACTCAGGTCACTCCACGGCAAGTACAAGTATGACACAGTCATTGTCCATGCTGGTGTGAACGACCTGAGACGCACCTCCCTGGACTACATGAAAAGAGACATAGAGGAGCTCTCTGATTATGTAGCCCAGGCAGGTATGACCCTGACCCTGAGCAGTATCCTTCCTTCACCACGAATGATGCCACAATATAGTGACAAGATGATCAGCTTTAACAATTGGCTTAATTTCTGGTGTCATTCAAAGGGGATCCAGTGTCTGTCTGCTTGGGATGACATGCTTGACAAGCCACGCTGCTTCGCAAGGGACGGCTTGCACCTGTCACCCTGGGATTCCAGATATTGGCTAAGGCTCTTGCCACCCGATAGTGCCTTTTTTTAGGCAAGGCTCAAATTCTAAACCTACCACCCTAGAAAACAAAAACGGGAAGAAACTAAGGGTAATGCTGCTCAATGCCAGAAGTCTAAATCTCAAAATGCACGCACTCGAGGCCCTTCTCAGTATGGAGAACATCGATGTCTGTGCTGTGACTGAAACCTGGTTCAAGGCTCCTGAGAGCACCCCGGCACTATCAGGTTTTACCTCATATCATGCGTTCCGGCCCCAAAACCCGGACCATACCACAAAAGGAGGGGGTGTATCTATATTCATCAAGGATACCCACATCTCCAGGTTGGTGGCTGCGCACGAAGCATCGGAAACCATCCAGGTGCAATTAACCATAGGCAAAACTGCTCTACAATTTGTAGCATGCTACAGGCCACCCTCTCAAACTCAGAAAACCCACACAGCCTTCCTGAAGACACTGGAGGGTATAAATGTATCACCAAACACCATCATATTGGGTGACTTCAACTACCCGAATATAGACTGGGAACATTACTCAAGCCCCAACTTTCTAGCCCAAAGGTTCCTGGAGTTCATAAATTCAAATGCCATGAAACAACTAGTCACCGTCCCCACAAGAGGAGAAAATATACTAGATCTCATCATCACAAACATGGGGACAAAATGCTCCACACCGGAAGTATATCCCTCTTTGGTGAGATCAGATCATAAACTAATCTCACTAGAAATCCACATCCTGCCCCCACCCCAAACAAAAAAGACCACAGTGAAGAACTTCTCTAAAGCAAACTTCACACTACTCAAGACAGGTGTGGTATCCTTCAAGGCCCCCGAGCCAATGGAAACCACAACCCAAGCTGCGGAAGCCCTTATAAATGCCTTCTATGAACACCTTCAGGACTGCATGGATCAGGCAATCCCAAATAAAACCAAGACTCTTTCCACCAAGGGCAAACGTCCAGTCTGGTGGACCCCAGCCATAAACAAACTTTACAATAAGAGGAGAAAGCTGTTACATGACAGAGCAAAATCCCAAAAAGGGAAGGCATCTTTGATCAGTACTAGCAAGAAACTACGATCCCTCATAAAATCATCCAAGGCCAACTTTGAGAAAAAAATTGCCATAGATTCAAAAAACAATCATAAGGCCTTCTTCAGCTATGTCAGAAACCTGGGTGGAAACTCCCAGATATGCTCAGAATTAGTCCAAAATGATACAAAAATCACTGAACCCACAGACATTGCCAACATACTGGCAGACAGGTTCAGCGCAAACTTCACCCCCTCCCCCCAAAAGGAGAGATAACTATCCCAACAGAGTGTAGCCTCCCAGACATCTCAAATGCGCAGGTGAAAGCTGCTCTCTCTAAAGCTAAAAACACAGCATCAATGGGACCGGATGGTGTCCCCGGCTGTGTGCTACATGAACTCAATGAAGAACTAAACCCGCACATAAGGCAGCTGTTTAATCTTAGCCTTACCACAGGATATGTGCCCAAGGAGTGGCGTACGGCAACTGTGGTCCCACTCCACAAAGGCGGTGCCTCTACGGACCCTGGTAATTACTGCCCCATAAGCTTAACAAGCCTGGTCTGCAAAGCTATGGAGAGGATCATAATGGAACTCATAAACGAGGACATAGGGGACTTGCAGACCTTGGATCCAACCCAGTTTGGCTTTGTCAAGGGCAGATCTTGCCTTTTGAACTTGGTCGACTTCTTCAAAACAGTTACCAATGCCATTGATGAGGGAAAGGCAGTCCATACAGCCTACCTTGACCTTGCAAAAGCTTTCGACACAATACCCCACTCGGGTATCATAGAGAAACTTACCAGCTTAAATGTAAACCCATATGTCACAAGATGGGTTGCAAACTGGCTAAAGGACAGAACCCACAGGGTTAGAGTTGCTGGAGCCATGTCAGACTCCAAGCCGGTTACAAGTGGTGTCCCACAGGGCTCAGTCCTTGGCCCCCTATTGTTCGGCATCTACATCTCAGAAGTACAGGCAAACATAGAAGGACTATGGCTGACAAAGTTTGCAGATGACTGCAAACTGGGTGCCATAGTGGATAGTACATCGGACACAGACATCCTTCAGAGGGGTCTCACGGAAACTGATAGCTGGTGCCAGAGCCATGGCCTGAAGTTAAACGCAAAAAAGTGTATAGTCATACCCTTCGGGAAAAACAAGGTAACCCCAAGCTACCATATAGGTGGCAACCCACTAAGCACAGAAGAGGTTATCAGGGACCTGGGTACCCAGGTTGACAGTGGCCTCTCGTTTGACACTCACGTTGCTAAAGTGGTTCGAAAGAACTTCTACATTGCCCATCTGATCATGAAGGGATTCACATCCAGATCAAGTGAGGTCATTGTTCCCCTGTACTCTTCACTTATCAGACCAATGATCGAGTACAATGCCCCATTCGGGATGTATCTCACCCGACACCTGCAGCAATTGGAGAGACCCCAAAAGTTCCTCACCAAAAGGATAAAGGGACTCCAAAACCTGTCATTTACTGCCAGACTGAAGAAACTCCAACTCTATTCAGTTGCATACCGTCTGCTCAGAGGTGACCTGTGCCTGACATACAAGGCCATGACCAACCCGGAATTAATGGACATGCTCCACCTCAAAAAATCCAAATCCACCAGAACCATTAGAGCAAGTGACTTAAACCTTAGCACAGATATAAATAGGATGTGCTGGAGGGATAGATTTATCACCCAGAGACTCCCCATGCTGTGGAATAAAATCCCGGTCCATGTGAGGCAGAGCACCTCGCTGGCTCTGTTCAAGAGAAATCTTGACCGGTGGATGGGAGATCGTAGGTTTACCCCGGGAATCATCTCTGTGTCACTGCTGGACAGAGGCACAACAAACTAATGGGCACATTATTTTTAACATAAGGGGTGGCGTAAGCCACATAACTTTGGGCTAGGCTTATAAATGCCTTAGGGCAGATAGCCTAGTATAAACCTATGAACCTATGAAATGGGCACATCTCTGTGCCACATTTATTTATTTATTCTTTTTATGTTATGTTATTTTATTTTATTTCATTTATCTGTGTTAACTGGGTAAATGAACTGGTCCTAGGAACATTTTCAGATACCACCTGGGACAGAGGTAATATACAAATAATACATATATATATATATATATATATATATATATAATATAAATTCTGGCAGATTAGACTTAATGCATATAATCTACCAGGTATAAATGAGACC
This sequence comes from Protopterus annectens, assembly GCF_019279795.1. Lineage (NCBI taxonomy): Eukaryota > Metazoa > Chordata > Ceratodontiformes > Protopteridae > Protopterus > Protopterus annectens. The sequence goes on from NC_056735.1 coordinate 345,813,216, forward strand.
TGTAGTTTGAGCAGTGTGTTAAAGCTTAAAAGTCTAAAAAGATGAATTTAGGAAAATATATTAATATAGAATGTCAGAATATTCTAATTAATTATTATTCATTTTTATATACATCTGGTTTTAACATGAATTAGATATAAACATATTTTAGATAGGAGAAGCTGTAAAGTGAATTGTTGATATATGTTTGATTTATTTATATTGAATGTTCACACTGAAATCTACTCTAGTATGGTTTTACTTATAAATAAGAAATGTTGTATACACAAAAAAATCACATATCGATATATGTTATTTAGTATATATAAATAATATATATAGATATATAGTTTTTCTTATATCTACTATTTTTTCTATCAACTATTACCATAACTATTAGTATTATTAGAATTTCCTTTTATTCTTAGATTTATTACTACCACTATTTGGTAGTGAATGCTGTTTAGTATTTTTGCATAAGTATTTTACTATTGTCAGTGGATGGCTCTGTAATTAGAGAAGTTGGTTGTCTCTGTAAGTTAATTGATTAATCAACTAATTAACCCAGAGCAAAATGTATATATACTCACAATGGGATTACTTTTGTTGTCTGAAGAAGTTTGCTGACAGAGCAAACGAAAAGCGCTTAATCTTATTAAATCTTTTTGTCTTTTACTGGTCTGCATTGGTTTTGCTGCTACCCGACTTGTTTACTAGTTTAGTTTTGTGTTTATATTTTTTTGAGACTAAAAGCATGCTTTGTAGCCCATTCTAGAGCTATCTAAAGGAAATGGGCACATCTCTGTGCCACATTTATTTATTTATTTATTTATTCTTTTTATGTTATGTTATTTTATTTTATTTCATTTATCTGTGTTAACTGGGTAAATGAACTGGTCCTAGGAACATTTTCAGATACCACCTGGGACAGAGGTAATATACAAGTAATACATATAAATGCAAAATTGATAAAGCCTCATTGAGAGACATTCAGTGTATATAAGCAGACAAAAGCAGGCTTTTGATACAATATTCCACTCAGACTTTATAGGCAAGCTCCTATCAGTGAGCCAACTGGCTCACTGATAGGACCCAGGAGGTTAAAATATGTGAGGCCACCTCCACCATGAGGCCAGTCACTGGCAGAGTCCCCCAGGGCCCTGTACTGGGCCTACTCCTTTTTGGCATCTGTTTCTCTGAAATGGAAGCAAATGCTGAAGGTTTATGGATGACTAAGTTTGCAGATGATTGTAAGCTGGGAGTTATCATCAACTTCCCTGGAGACGCGAGCATTCTTCAAGAAGGTCTGTCTCTGACTAACAAATGGTGCCAAAGCCTTGGTCTTATACTCAATGCTAAGAAATGGGTAATTGTATCCTTTGAGAAGTCAACCATCCTAGCTAATTATCATGTTGATAATATGCCTCTAAGAGTCAACCCAGTGGTCAGGGATCTGGGTACACATGTAGACAGTAGCCTTACCTTCGACCACCATGTGGCCAAAGTGGAGATTAAATCCATTTATGTTGCGCAACTTAGAAGTAAGGGCATGGCATCTAGGTACAAAGAGGTCATGGGGCATGGCATCTAGGTACAAAGAGGTCATGATCCCACTGTACTCCAACATCATCTAACCAGTCGTAGAGTACAGCCCTTTTCCTTTACTCAGTCACATATAGATCTCTGAGGGGTGATGTGTGCCTGGCTTACAAGGCAACTGCAACTCCTACACTTATGAATCTCCTACGTATTTGTAAGTCAAAGAGTACCAGAAATACAAGGTCTACGGACATGCATTTTGTCTGTGACTTAAACAAAACATGTTGGAGAAGCAGATATGTGTCCCAGAGACTGCCCCTCCTATGGAACAGGCTTCCCATCCATTTGAAGCTGAGTTCATCTATTACTGAGCTTAAGTGCAACCTAGACTAGTGGATGGGGAATAGGAAATATACACTGGGCCTGGCACCCATGTTCATAGGTGTGTACTGGCCCTGGAGCCTTTACAAGCCTAGCCCATAGGATTACCCTAGCATCGTGCCACCCGACCTTAGTTCCCAGTGCCTCTGTTGAGTGGAGCCACTGGACTGATCCCCAGAGTGAATTTTCTATTTCTCATCCATTCATCAAGATTTCTCTTGAAGAGTCCCAGTGAGTTGCTCTGTTTGACATGTATGGAAAGTCTATTCCATAGCATGGGCAGTCTCTGAGTTATGAACCTGTCCCTCCAGCACATTCACTTAATTGTGGCAATGAGGTTGAGTTCTCTGGAGCATGTAATATGGAAGGATTGGGATTTCTTTAGATGTAGCATTTCTAACAGTGCTGGGTCAGATATGGCTTTGTAAGTCAAGCAGAGATTGCCTCTAAGTAGGCGATATGAGACAGAGAATAGTTGGAGTTTTTTGAGTATGTCTATACAGGGCAAGTGTTTAAGGCCTAGGATCCTCTTTGTGAGGTACTTTTGCAGCCTCTCCAGTTGTTGCAGGTGTCTAGTGAGGTACATGCCCAATGGGGCATTGTACTCGATAATTGGCCTAATGAGGGAAGAGTAGAGGGAGACAATGACCTCCTTCTTCCTGGATGCAAAACCCTTAGTAATGAGATGTGCCACATAGAAGGACTTTCTGACCACAGTGGCAATGTGGTGGTCAAAAGAGAAGTTGCTGTGAACCTGTGTTCCCAGATCTCTTAAAACGCCTTCTGTGTTCAGTAGGCTAACATCAATGTGGTAATTTATGGGAACCAGGTTTTCCCAAAGGGGATGACAACACATTTTTTGGCATTGAGCTTAAGGCCATGGTTCTGACACCAGTTGTTGGTCTCAGTGAGGCCTTTCTGTAGGATGTCGACATCACTTGGGGAGTTAATAGTTGCTCCCAACTTGCAGTCGTCTGCGAGCTTTGTCAGCCAGAGTCCATTCATGTTGGCCTGGACTTCAGAGAAGTAGATACCAAACAGGAGAGGACCCAGGACCGAACCCTGTGGGACTCCACTCTTGACTGGTTGGCAGTCTGAATGAAAGGTAAAAAGTAATGGTCTGATGAAGCAACTTTGGTTGTGAAAGCACTTACCACTTTGTACTTTGCTGTGATTAAACGTTTGCTGTGTGTTATCTTGGTGCATTTTTTACTTTTTACCTTTCATTTGGATTTATTTCTGCACCAAGGTTTTACTCAACACAGTTTCTTTGGTTTCTGGTTGACAGTCTGACTTGGAGTCAGCTACTTTCATACTGTGGGTTCTGTCTGTGAGCCAGTTTGCAACCCAACTAGTGATATAGGGGAAAAGGTTTTGATGCTGAAACCCGGGATTGAACCAGGGACCTTGAGATCTCCAGTCTAAATGAGTACAGAGAGTAGGTAATGATAATGCAGCATAAGTAAGGAATGGCGTACATTAGACCAGGCATTATTGGAGAAAGGTAACAAATGCACTGTGTATACCATCCCCAAACTAAAGAATTTAAATTATCACTTAGATTAAGCAAAAAGTATAATAACCAGCCTTGCAGTAATATTTTACAATATATACAGACACAATACATGCAAATATTGTATTATACCACCTGGTTCATAAAAAGTCACTGTCCTCCAATTTTCTTTACCGGAGAAATTGACTTCCACGTGTAGATTATGTGTAGTAGTGTTGAATGTGACATACCACTGATTGCAGTTCCTCCATTTTCTAAATTATATCCAGTATTTTCTTGCCTTCTGTTTTTTGCCTGAGAACAGCCATGTTGTGCTAGAGTCATAGTCCATTCATCTTCCACTCCTTAGCACCCCACAATAAAAGACAGTATTCAGACACTTTTATACCTTTATCTTTCTCAGCCAGTACCAAGCCAGCTAAACAAATTCTAACACGCTAAGTCATTTCACAATAGACTCCTTCAAGGCACCTATAATATGTGAGAAATAAAGCTTTGAATATGCTAATATCTTGCTACTGGAGGTTGCATATTATGAAGTGCAAACTCTTCAAGAAAGCAGGCTGAGTAAACAGCTCATAAATCAAAGTACATTCAGACATTGTATGGTATCAGAATGGAGAAATATATCTGCAGCAGTTAAATATATGAATGTTTTCAAGAGTTTATGTATTTTGAAATACAGAAATTCATTCTCCAAGTAAAAATATTTAAATGGTAACCATCAGGAATTGTCTCACTGTAATACAGCTTAATAGAAAATTGAATTCAGGGACAGTCAGAAAACCCTGAGGTTTTCAGTTTAAAATACCTCTTCACCAACTGTCATAAACTGCTGATGTTTTTTTTTGTTTGGAAAGTGGTATCTAAATATTTATTCTACTTATGTATTTTTTAATTTAGGTTGCACACTGACCCAGCTGGATCATTTTCAGGCTCAGCCGTGTACACAGTTATACAAAAACAAGTATATAGTGTTTTTGCAATAAAATTACTTGGAGACACTGGAGCCATACCTCAGCATTGTTTTTTCGTTAAGTATATAGTCATGTTAACAATCAAATTATGTGGCATTTATTGAGAAAATATATTTTCTTGAGTTATTTCAAAGCAGGTGTTGTGAGCATTTACAAACTGGAATCAAGGCAGCATTACATTGATATAATATATACTTTATACTTGACATACTCATTGCATATAGTGGGTAACAGTAGCAGTTCAAGAATTTCTAGCTTTTTATGATATTCCATGTTCCAGCCAATCACATCATCAAGCTGTCCTCAAACAAATGGAGAAGAGTCGAGAGAGTTATTCAAACTATGAGAAGCGCCAATAAAATATATTGACAACCCAAAGTAGCACTGTTCTATTGCACTTCTTGAACCCAGAAACAATACACTTCAAGTCACAGGAGTTTCACAGTCACAGCTGTTGATGGGGTGGAGAATGACAACAAATCTACCAGATACATCTGTTCTACTTCAACCAAAAGAAATATCAGATGTCCAATCTGTATGGCAAGCTGTTTAATAGAAACATAAATGCTTCTAGGGCAGGTTAGTTAAGACATTACATTACCTACATCTTTTTCTTACAGAAATATGTATGGATTTTAGTTCTGATACAGAAACAAATTAATGTACAAATACTCCTGGTAGTATTTTAATTTGCAAAATGATGGCAAGTCATATAACTCCTCCCCTCCAGTGGAAACCAGCTACAATAAAGAATTTCAGGCTGTTCCAGCATATTTAAGATTTTATGTGGAATACATTTGCCTAATTAAGAAGAATGGAAATAGGCATATTTGCTCTGAAGCAACTCTAAATGCATGCACTAAAAGTTTGAAATTATAACAATAAAGCAACACTTATAAAGTAAAATCATGGACCATGTCATCATTATTTTCAAAAGAAAAAGCACAGAATTAATTTCATCCCTGTGCATCTACAACCTGTCATAGTAAAATATGCCCATTCTGATATGGTATGGTAATATGGTACATCCACAATGTCTTTGAAGACATGACATATAATATCGACAAATAAAAACTGTGATGATAGTTTATTGAAACACACACCTCTGACCACTCCATTATACATACACACACAGTGACACAGCTCCTGCCAAACCAGATCAATGACTTGTTAGCTATGGGCAAATGACTATAGTGATTAGTCATTTTAATCCAAGACTGCCTACATACTTACTAATTTACGGCCATTGTTTTGATTTTGTATGTGACAAGTGTCTCAATGTGATAATGACAGTGATGATAGTAACTACAACAATAATGATGATGATAATAATAATAATAATCATGGCCACAGTGACACATTTCAACTAGTTCACCTGCCCACCCAAAAGCAGTTCAGTGAATGTTTAACTGTAATCAGATAGCATGAGGTCAGTCCATTTCGCCAACAGAAAAACATAACCACATTAATTTATTTCAGCTTATTTCACACAAACATAAACTAGCACTGCCAAGCCTAATCTTTGGCTTTTTAACTGGTTTAATTCACTTTCATCTGCAGATTGCTTCATTATCGACCCATTATATCTCCTTTATTGACAGTGCACACTTCAGATGTCTGATCATGATCAAATCACAGCAATAAATTTCAGCTTATTTCTGTCACACACATTATCCCTGCCAGTCCATGTCAGTAACTGTTTAGCTTTCATTAGATGACATCAGGGATCATCACTTTTACCCACAAACTGCATCTGAACCCAACAGTTCAGGTCACTTATTGGCTGTGTACACCTCAGATGCGTTAATGTAATCAAATAAAAAACAAATAATGCACATAGTAATATATTACAAGTTGTGTCACATTAATATACACTAACCCTGCTACGCTACATTGATGACGGTTTAAGCATGATCAAAAAACAGCTGTGGCCAGTCTCTTTCATCTGTAGAGTGACTCTGTACCCAACCATTATAGTTATTATATTGACTGTCTGCTCCTTAGATGTCTGATAAATGTGCCCAGAGTAACATACTTCACTCAGATATACAATTCCTGCCAAGCCAGTCCAATGGTTGCTTAACTGGGATAAAATAATGGCAGGGATCAGTCAGTTTCATTATCATACTGTCTCCATACGCACCAGCTGCATCCACCTTGTTGATTATGTACACATCAGCTGTCTGACTGTGATAAAATGAAAATATTTATAAATTAAAATGTATAATGGCTGCAGTAATTGTATTTCAGCTTGTTGCTGTCAGGTATGTATAATGCAACCCACTGCATCTCCCTGCGTATGTATGTGTATATCTGTCTAAAATATGTATAATAGATAGATATATACATACCCTTACTGTCTGTGCCCCTGAGAATCTAGTCTGATAAGCAGTTGCTTTCACACATATTCTACACCCACATCCTCCAAAACAATAGTCACGTTTCATGTGCAGGTGTTCCCTGATTGTGAAAAAGTGAAAGACAAAATGACCACAGTTATGTATTTCAACTTTTTACTCACACACACACACACACACACACACACACACACATATTGCTTCCTTCTATCTTTCCCAAAAAGATATTCACCTTCTGTGTATTTGCTTAGACAAGTTGCCTCCCCCCACAGCCCCCTCTGATCTTTGATTATAAAGAAATGAAAGAAGGGGAGTGTGGCCAAGATTATGAGCAGTTAATAGCACAGTTTTTTTAGCTCTGCTTCATTTTAACATATTTGACAGGATTTTTACTAAAAAAACTCAAATATAATATTCCAAAACTTACTCGATAGATTTATAGTTGAACATCTGCTGAAAATTTTACTACAAAAATAACAAGTTTGAAACTCTTTTCATTGCTTTTTCCTGTTAAGAATGAGCCACTCTAAGCCCAGTGTACAGGACAGTACAATGAAAAAAAGACATACAATGAGTTATCTGTAAAGATAGATAAATTAGAAAGCAAAATGAACAATTTTAAAGAGGAATGTAAAAAACAAGTTGAAGTGCTGAGTGACTCTCTTAAACAAAAATTATTACAAATCTTGAGTATAGAAGAGGCAATGTCTGATTTTGATGGAAGATTACTTGAAAA